>NC_090327.1:81326463-81926463 GCF_035084215.1 Heptranchias perlo | reverse complement strand
AGTCAAGGCAGGAAGCTGAGCAGCCTACGACTACCTCTGCTGAGGCCACAGGGGATGCATCAAGTAGAAGCAGCAGGAAGTGTAAATTTAAGCAATTGTAGTTCACCAAGGGTATGCACAAGGGTGTTTGAAGAAATGTTATGTTGTGACCTTTCCTTTTTTTTATATTGGCACAATGAAATTTATTGGTTATCACCACTTCCATGTCTTGGCTATTATTGCATCCTAAGTGTGAAGTTGTCCTTTCATTTACTTCGTGATGAATGCCAAAACATGACGGTAATCATTGGGCACATTTACGATGGGTGTATGCGTGGTTGAAGGACTGTTTTGTGCAAAGGTGGGAGGGTTGGTGGTGGATGTGCCAGGTGGTCTGAGCATCTCAATGTCTTTATTGTGACACTTTGATTGTGAGAGATGAGGGCATCTCAGGCAGCAATTTGCATGGATGGTCTGGCGATGGGTGCCCCATCTTCATGTTCCTCCTCCTCCTCTTCTTCAATGTTGTCACCAACAGAGGATGCTGGACAAGCACCTTCGTTCTCCTCCACCTGTAAAGGTCTCTGCTGCGCTATGTTGTGCAAGATACAGCACACCAGGGTTATTCTGCAGACTCTTGCAAGCGAGCACTGAAGGGCGCCTACAGACCTATTCAGGCGCATCTTCAACATGCTTGTTCAATGACACACCTGGTGATCATGTGACTCTGGTTTTATCGTTCTTGTGCCTCATTGGTGGGGTTCCTCACAGGTGTCATGAGCCATGGTTGTAGCAAGTATCCCTTGTCTCCAATGAGCCAGCTCTTAAATCTGTCTCCTGTTTGGAAGAGGTCTAGAATGTTGGACTGGCGTAGAACGAACGCATCACGACAGTTGCCAGGGAATCTGGCGCACACCTGTAGCAATCTATTCCTGTGGTCGCACACCAGTTGTGCGTTGATGGAGTGATATCCCTTTCGGTTTATGAAAACTCCTGGTTCATGTGCTGGTCCTCGGATTCCACGTGCGTGCAATCGATTTTTTTTTATTCGTTCATGGGATATGGGCGTCGCTGGCAAGGCCAGCATTTATTGCCCATCCTTAATTGCCCTTGAGAAGGTGGTGGTGAGCCGCCTTCTTGAACCGCTGCAGTCCGTGTGGTGAAGGTTCTCCCATAGTGCTGTTAGGGAGTTCCAGGATTTTGACCCAGCGACAATGAAGGAACGGTGATATATTTCCAAGTCGGGATGGTGTGTGACTTGGAGGGGAACATGCAGGTGGTGTTGTTCCCATGTGCCTGCTGCTCTTGTCCTTCTAGGTGGTACAGGTCGCGGGTTTGGGAGGTGCTGTCGAAGAAGCCTTGGCGAGTTGCTGCAGTGCATCCTGTGGATGGTACACACTGCAGCCACGGTGCGCCAGCGGTGAAGGGAGTGAATGTTTAGGGTGGTGGATGGAGTGCCAATCAAGCGGGCTGCTTTGTCCTGGATGGTGTCGAGCTTCTTGAGTGTTGTTGGAGCTGCACTCATCCAGGCAAGTGGAGAGTATTCCATCACACTCCTGAATTGTGCCTTGTAGATGGTGGAAAGGCTTTTGGAAGTCAGGAGGTGAGTCACTCGCTGCAGAATACCCAGCCTCTGACCTGCTCTTGTAGCCACAGTATTTATGTGGCTGGTCCAGTTAAGTTTCTAGTCAATGGTGACTTCCAGGATGTTGATGGTGGGGGATTCGGCAATGGTAATGACGTTGAATGTCAAGGGGAGATGGTTAGACACTCTCTTGTTGGAGATGGTCATTGCCTGGCACTTGTCTGGCGCGAATGTTACTTGCCACTTATCAGCCCAAGCCTGGATGTTGTCCAGGTCTTGCTGCATGTGGGCATGGACTGTATCAACATCTGAGGGAAAGCCAGCCAGAGGGGCGAAACCCACTGTCCGCTCATTTTGGCTGATGTCATTGCAAGGACGTTCGCATAATCGGATGCCCTGGCAAACAACCCATCTGTCACCTGTCGTATACACTTATGTGCAGACAATTGAGACACCCTGCAGCTGTTACCGGTGGCGCCCTGGAAGGACATAGAGATGAAAAAATTGAGGTCAGTGGTTACTTTTATGCCATGGACAATGATTGGCCACCAGGTCTGGCGGGGAGCAGATCTTCCTGAAGGAGGCTGCAAATGTCTGCGATCACCTGCCTGCTCAATCTCAGCTTATATAGGCATGACTCCTCAGAGAGGTCCAGGAAGCTCAGCCTCTGACAGTACACCCTCTCCAGTAGTGCCTCCTGCGACGGCCTCTCTGTTGGGCCCCTCTTTGGTCTTCTCCAAGTCCTTGTGGCGCACCTCTCTCTTGTACACCTGCTGATCCCAAAACAGCACGATGTGGCTGCCATGGATGGTCATTTTCGTGCTCCTCAGATGTCCTCTCGAATAGATCCATTGCACTCTCCATCCTGATCTTGTCAGCTTGAGAGGCTCCAAAGTTTTCCTAAAGCTGTCCCAACAAAGAACTCTCAGTCTCAACACAGGAACTCTCAGTCTCAACAAAGAACTCTCAGTCTCAACACAGGAACTCTCAGTCTCAACACAGGAACTCTCAGTCTCAACACAGGAACTCTCAGTCTCAACAAAGAATTCTGAGTCTCAACACAGGAACTCTCAGTCTCAACACAGGAACTCTCAGTCTCAACAAAGAATTCTCAGTCTCAACACAGGAACTCTCAGTCTCAACACAGGAACTCTCAGTCTCAACAAAGAATTCTCAGTCTCAACACAGGAACTCTCAGTCTCAACAAAGAATTCTCAGTCTCAACACAGGAACTCTCAGTCTCAACACAGGAACTCTCAGTCTCAACACAGGAACTCTCAGTCTCAACACAGGAACTCTCAGTCTCAACACAGGAACTCTCAGTCTCAACACAGGAACTCTCAGTCTCAACAAAGAATTCTGAGTCTCAACACAGGAACTCTCAGTCTCAACACAGGAACTCTCAGTCTCAACAAAGAATTCTCAGTCTCAACACAGGAACTCTCAGTCTCAACACAGGAACTCTCAGTCTCAACAAAGAATTCTCAGTCTCAACACAGGAACTCTCAGTCTCAACAAAGAATTCTCAGTCTCAACACAGGAACTCTCAGTCTCAACACAGGAACTCTCAGTCTCAACACAGGAACTCTCAGTCTCAACACAGGAACTCTCAGTCTCAACACAGGAACTCTCAGTCTCAACACAGGAACTCTCAGTCTCAACAAAGAATTCTCAGTCTCAACACAGGAACTCTCAGTCTCAACAAAGAACTCTCAGTCTCAACACAGGAACTCTCAGTCTCAACAAAGAATTCTCAGTCTCAACAAAGAACTCTCAGTCTCAACACAGGAACTCTCAGTCTCAACACAGGAACTCTCAGTCTCAACACAGGAACTCTCAGTCTCAACACAAGAACTCTCAGTCTCAACACAGGAACTCTCAGTCTCAACAAAGAACTCTCAGTCTCAACACAGGAACTCTCAGTCTCAACACAGGAACTCTCAGTCTCAACACAGGAACTCTCAGTCTCAACACAAGAACTCTCAGTCTCAACGAAGAACTCTCAGTCTCAACACAGGAACTCTCAGTCTCAACACAGGAACTCTCAGTCTCAACACAGGAACTCTCAGTCTCAACACAGGAACTCTCAGTGTCAACACAAGAACTCTCAGTCTCAACGAAGAACTCTCAGTCTCAACACAGGAACTCTCAGTCTCAACACAGGAACTCTCAGTCTCAACACAGGAACTCTCAGCATCAACACAGGAACTATCAGTCTCAACAAAGAACTCTCAGTCTCAACACAGGAACTCTCAGTCTCAACACAGGAACTCTCAGTCTCAACAAAGAACTCTCAGTCTCAACAAAGAACTCTCAGTCTCAACACAGGAACTCTCAGTCCCAACACAGGAACTCTCAGTCTCAACACAGGAACTCTCAGTCTCAACAAAGAACTCTCAGTCTCAACAAAGAACTCTCAGTCTCAACAGAGGAACTCTCAGTCTCAACAAAGAACTCTCAGTCTCAACACAGGAACTCTCAGTCTCATCACAGGAACTCTCAGTCTCAACAAAGAACTCAGTCTCAACACAGGAACTCTCAGTCTCAACAGAGGAACTCTCAGTCTCAACAAAGAACTCAGTCTCAACACAGGAACTCTCAGCATCAACAAAGAACTCTCAGTCTCAACAAAGAACTCTCAGTCTCAACAAAGAACTCTCAGTCTCAACAAAGAACTCTCAGTCTCAACACAGGAACTCTCAGTCTCAACACAGGAACTCTCAGTCTCAACACAGGAACTCTCAGCATCAACAAAGAACTCTCAGTCTCAACAAAGAACTCTCAGTCTCAACACAGGAACTCTCAGTCTCAACAAAGAACTCTCAGTCTCAACAAAGAACTCTCAGTCTCAACAAAGAACTCTCAGTCTCAACACAGGAACTCTCAGTCTCAACAAAGAACTCTCAGTCTCAACACAGGAACTTTCAGTCTCAACAAAGAACTCTCAGTCTCAACACAGGAACTCTCGGTCTCAACAAAGAACTCTCAGTCTCAACAAAGAACTCTCAGTCTCAACACAGGAACTCTCAGTCTCAACAAAGAACTCTCAGTCTCAACACAAGAACTCTCAGCATCAACAAAGAACTCTCAGTCTCAACAAAGAACTCTCAGTCTCAACACAGGAACTCTCAGTCTCAACAAAGAACTCAGTCTCAACAAAGAACTCTCAGTCTCAACACAGGAACTCTCAGTCTCAACAAAGAACTCTCAGTCTCAACAAAGAACTCTCAGTCTCAACAAAGAACTCTCAGTCTCAACAAAGAACTCTCAGTCTCAACACAGGAACTCTCAGTCTCAACAAAGAACTCTCAGTCTCAACACAGGAACTCTCGGTCTCAACAAAGAACTCTCAGTCTCAACAAAGAACTCTCAGTATCAACACAAGAACTCTCAGCATCAACACAGGAACTCTCAGTCTCAACAAAGAACTCTCAGTCTCAACACAGGAACTCTCAGTCTCAACAAAGAACTCTCAGTCTCAACAAAGAACTCTCAGTCTCAACACAGGAACTCTCAGTCTCAACAAAGAACTCTCAGTCTCAACACAGGAACTCTCAGTCTCAACAAAGAACTCTCAGTCTCAACACAGGAACTCTCAGTCTCAACAAAGAACTCTCAGTCTCAACACAGGAACTCTCAGTCTCAACAAAGAACTCTCAGTCTCAACACAGGAACTCTCAGTCTCAACAAAGAACTCTCAGTCTCAACACAGGAACTCTCAGTCTCAACAAAGAACTCTCAGTCTCAACACAGGAACTCTCAGTCTCAACAAAGAACTCTCAGTCTCAACACAGGAACTCTCAGTCTCAACAAAGAACTCTCAGTCTCAACACAGGAACTCTCAGTCTCAACAAAATTTATTGGTTATCACCACTTCCATGTCTTGGCTATTATTGCATCCTAAGTGTGAAGTTGTCCTTTCATTTACTTCGTGATGAATGCCAAAACATGACGGTAATCATTGGGCACATTTACGATGGGTGTATGCGTGGTTGAAGGACTGTTTTGTGCAAAGGTGGGAGGGTTGGTGGTGGATGTGCCAGGTGGTCTGAGCATCTCAATGTCTTTATTGTGACACTTTGATTGTGAGAGATGAGGGCATCTCAGGCAGCAATTTGCATGGATGGTCTGGCGATGGGTGCCCCATCTTCATGTTCCTCCTCCTCCTCTTCTTCAATGTTGTCACCAACAGAGGATGCTGGACAAGCACCTTCGTTCTCCTCCACCTGTAAAGGTCTCTGCTGCGCTATGTTGTGCAAGATACAGCACACCAGGGTTATTCTGCAGACTCTTGCAAGCGAGCACTGAAGGGCGCCTACAGACCTATTCAGGCGCATCTTCAACATGCTTGTTCAATGACACACCTGGTGATCATGTGACTCTGGTTTTATCGTTCTTGTGCCTCATTGGTGGGGTTCCTCACAGGTGTCATGAGCCATGGTTGTAGCAAGTATCCCTTGTCTCCAATGAGCCAGCTCTTAAATCTGTCTCCTGTTTGGAAGAGGTCTAGAATGTTGGACTGGCGTAGAACGAACGCATCACGACAGTTGCCAGGGAATCTGGCGCACACCTGTAGCAATCTATTCCTGTGGTCGCACACCAGTTGTGCGTTGATGGAGTGATATCCCTTTCGGTTTATGAAAACTCCTGGTTCATGTGCTGGTCCTCGGATTCCACGTGCGTGCAATCGATTTTTTTTTATTCGTTCATGGGATATGGGCGTCGCTGGCAAGGCCAGCATTTATTGCCCATCCTTAATTGCCCTTGAGAAGGTGGTGGTGAGCCGCCTTCTTGAACCGCTGCAGTCCGTGTGGTGAAGGTTCTCCCATAGTGCTGTTAGGGAGTTCCAGGATTTTGACCCAGCGACAATGAAGGAACGGTGATATATTTCCAAGTCGGGATGGTGTGTGACTTGGAGGGG
Organism: Heptranchias perlo; assembly: GCF_035084215.1. NCBI lineage: Eukaryota > Metazoa > Chordata > Chondrichthyes > Hexanchiformes > Hexanchidae > Heptranchias > Heptranchias perlo. The sequence goes on along the minus strand of NC_090327.1, from coordinate 81,919,978 downwards.
AACATGCAGGTGGTGTTGTTCCCATGTGCCTGCTGCTCTTGTCCTTCTAGGTGGTACAGGTCGCGGGTTTGGGAGGTGCTGTCGAAGAAGCCTTGGCGAGTTGCTGCAGTGCATCCTGTGGATGGTACACACTGCAGCCACGGTGCGCCAGCGGTGAAGGGAGTGAATGTTTAGGGTGGTGGATGGAGTGCCAATCAAGCGGGCTGCTTTGTCCTGGATGGTGTCGAGCTTCTTGAGTGTTGTTGGAGCTGCACTCATCCAGGCAAGTGGAGAGTATTCCATCACACTCCTGAATTGTGCCTTGTAGATGGTGGAAAGGCTTTTGGAAGTCAGGAGGTGAGTCACTCGCTGCAGAATACCCAGCCTCTGACCTGCTCTTGTAGCCACAGTATTTATGTGGCTGGTCCAGTTAAGTTTCTAGTCAATGGTGACTTCCAGGATGTTGATGGTGGGGGATTCGGCAATGGTAATGACGTTGAATGTCAAGGGGAGATGGTTAGACACTCTCTTGTTGGAGATGGTCATTGCCTGGCACTTGTCTGGCGCGAATGTTACTTGCCACTTATCAGCCCAAGCCTGGATGTTGTCCAGGTCTTGCTGCATGTGGGCATGGACTGTATCAACATCTGAGGGAAAGCCAGCCAGAGGGGCGAAACCCACTGTCCGCTCATTTTGGCTGATGTCATTGCAAGGACGTTCGCATAATCGGATGCCCTGGCAAACAACCCATCTGTCACCTGTCGTATACACTTATGTGCAGACAATTGAGACACCCTGCAGCTGTTACCGGTGGCGCCCTGGAAGGACATAGAGATGAAAAAATTGAGGTCAGTGGTTACTTTTATGCCATGGACAATGCATGGCCACCAGGTCTGGCGGGGAGCAGATCTTCCTGAAGGAGGCTGCAAATGTCTGCGATCACCTGCCTGCTCAATCTCAGCTTATATAGGCATGACTCCTCAGAGAGGTCCAGGAAGCTCAGCCTCTGACAGTACACCCTCTCCAGTAGTGCCTCCTGCGACGGCCTCTCTGTTGGGCCCCTCTTTGGTCTTCTCCAAGTCCTTGTGGCGCACCTCTCTCTTGTACACCTGCTGATCCCAAAACAGCACGAAGTGGCTGCCATGGATGGTCATTTTCGTGCTCCTCAGATGTCCTCTCGAATAGATCCATTGCACTCTCCATCCTGATCTTGTCAGCTTGAGAGGCTCCAAAGTTTTCCTAAAGCTGTCCCAACAAAGAACTCTCAGTCTCAACACAGGAACTCTCAGTCTCAACAAAGAACTCTCAGTCTCAACACAGGAACTCTCAGTCTCAACACAGGAACTCTCAGTCTCAACACAGGAACTCTCAGTCTCAACAAAGAATTCTGAGTCTCAACACAGGAACTCTCAGTCTCAACACAGGAACTCTCAGTCTCAACAAAGAATTCTCAGTCTCAACACAGGAACTCTCAGTCTCAACACAGGAACTCTCAGTCTCAACAAAGAATTCTCAGTCTCAACAAAGAACTCTCAGTCTCAACACAGGAACTCTCAGTCTCAACACAGGAACTCTCAGTCTCAACACAGGAACTCTCAGTCTCAACACAAGAACTCTCAGTCTCAACACAGGAACTCTCAGTCTCAACAAAGAACTCTCAGTCTCAACACAGGAACTCTCAGTCTCAACACAGGAACTCTCAGTCTCAACACAGGAACTCTCAGTCTCAACACAAGAACTCTCAGTCTCAACGAAGAACTCTCAGTCTCAACACAGGAACTCTCAGTCTCAACACAGGAACTCTCAGTCTCAACACAGGAACTCTCAGTCTCAACACAGGAACTCTCAGTGTCAACACAAGAACTCTCAGTCTCAACGAAGAACTCTCAGTCTCAACACAGGAACTCTCAGTCTCAACACAGGAACTCTCAGTCTCAACACAGGAACTCTCAGCATCAACACAGGAACTCTCAGTCTCAACAAAGAACTCTCAGTCTCAACACAGGAACTCTCAGTCTCAACACAGGAACTCTCAGTCTCAACAAAGAACTCTCAGTCTCAACAAAGAACTCTCAGTCTCAACACAGGAACTCTCAGTCCCAACACAGTAACTCTCAGTCTCAACACAGGAACTCTCAGTCTCAACACAGGAACTCTCAGTCTCAACAAAGAACTCTCAGTCTCAACAAAGAACTCTCAGTCTCAACAAAGAACTCTCAGTCTCAACAGAGGAACTCTCAGTCTCAACAAAGAACTCTCAGCATCAACACAGGAACTCTCAGTCTCAACACAGGAACTCTCAGTCTCAACAAAGAACTCTCAGTCTCAACAAAGAACTCTCAGTCTCAACAAAGAACTCTCAGTCTCAACAAAGAACTCTCAGTCTCAACACAGGAACTCTCAGTCTCAACAGAGGAACTCTCAGTCTCAACAAAGAACTCTCAGTCTCAACACAGGAACTCTCAGTCTCATCACAGGAACTCTCAGTCTCAACAAAGAACTCAGTCTCAACACAGGAACTCTCAGTCTCAACAGAGGAACTCTCAGTCTCAACAAAGAACTCAGTCTCAACACAGGAACTCTCAGTCTCAACAAAGAACTCTCAGCATCAACAAAGAACTCTCAGTCTCAACAAAGAACTCTCAGTCTCAACAAAGAACTCTCAGTCTCAACAAAGAACTCTCAGTCTCAACACAGGAACTCTCAGTCTCAACACAGGAACTCTCAGTCTCAACACAGGAACTCTCAGCATCAACAAAGAACTCTCAGTCTCAACAAAGAACTCAGTCTCAACACAGGAACTCTCAGTCTCAACAAAGAACTCTCAGCATCAACAAAGAACTCTCAGTCTCAACAAAGAACTCTCAGTCTCAACAAAGAACTCTCAGTCTCAACACAGGAACTCTCAGTCTCAACAAAGAACTCTCAGTCTCAACAAAGAACTCTCAGTCTCAACAAAGAACTCTCAGTCTCAACACAGGAACTTTCAGTCTCAACAAAGAACTCTCAGTCTCAACACAGGAACTCTCGGTCTGAACAAAGAACTCTCAGTCTCAACAAAGAACTCTCAGTCTCAACACAGGAACTCTCAGTCTCAACAAAGAACTCTCAGTCTCAACAAAGAACTCTCAGTCTCAACACAGGAACTCTCAGTCTCAACAAAGAACTCTCAGTCTCAACAAAGAACTCTCAGTCTCAACAAAGAACTCTCAGTCTCAACAAAGAACTCTCAGTCTCAACACAGGAACTCTCAGTCTCAACAAAGAACTCTCAGTCTCAACACAGGAACTTTCAGTCTCAACAAAGAACTCTCAGTCTCAACACAGGAACTCTCGGTCTCAACAAAGAACTCTCAGTCTCAACACAAGAACTCTCAGCATCAACACAGGAACTCTCAGTCTCAACACAGGAACTCTCAGTCTCAACAAAGAACTCTCAGTCTCAACAAAGAACTCTCAGTCTCAACAAAGAACTCTCAGTCTCAACAAAGAACTCTCAGTCTCAACACAGGAACTCTCAGTCTCAACAAAGAACTCTCAGTCTCAACACAGGAACTCTCAGTCTCAACAAAGAACTCTCAGTCTCAACAAAGAACTCTCAGTCTCAACACAGGAACTCTCAGTCTCAACAAAGAACTCTCAGTCTCAACAAAGAACTCTCAGTCTCAACAAAGAACTCTCAGTCTCAACACAGGAACTCTCAGTCTCAACAAAGAACTCTCAGTCTCAACAAAGAACTCTCAGTCTCAACACAGGAACTCTCAGTCTCAACAAAGAACTCTCAGTCTCAACACAGGAACTCTCAGTCTCAACAAAGAACTCTCAGTCTCAACACAGGAACTCTCAGTCTCAACAAAGAACTCTCAGTCTCAACACAGGAACTCTCAGTCTCAACAAAGAACTCTCAGTCTCAACACAGGAACTCTCAGTCTCAACAAAGAACTCTCAGTCTCAACACAGGAACTCTCAGTCTCAACAAAGAACTCTCAGTCTCAACACAGGAACTCTCAGTCTCAACAAAGAACTCTCAGTCTCAACACAGGAACTCTCAGTCTCAACAAAGAACTCTCAGTCTCAACAAAGAACTCTCAGTCTCAACACAGGAACTCTCAGTCTCAACAAAGAACTCTCAGTCTCAACAAAGAACTCTCAGTCTCAACACAGGAACTCTCAGTCTCAACAAAGAACTCTCAGTCTCAACACAGGAACTCTCAGTCTCAACAAAGAACTCTCAGTCTCAACACAGGAACTCTCAGTCTCAACAAAGAACTATCAGTCTCAACACAGGAACTCTCAGTCTCAACACAGGAACTCTCAGTCTCAACAAAGAACTCTCAGTCTCAACAAAGAACTCTCAGTCTCAACAAAGAACTCTCAGTCTCAACAAAGAACTCTCAGTCTCAACAAAGAACTCTCAGTCTCAACAAAGAACTCTCAGTCTCAACACAGGAACTCTCAGTCTCAACAAAGAACTCTCAGTCTCAACAAAGAACTCTCAGTCTCAACAAAGAACTCTCAGTCTCAACAAAGAACTCTCAGTCTCAACACAGGAACTCTCAGTCTCAACAAAGAACTCTCAGTCTCAACAAAGAACTCTCAGTCTCAACACAGGAACTCTCAGTCTCAACAAAGAACTCTCAGTCTCAACAAAGAACTCTCAGTCTCAACAAAGAACTCTCAGTCTCAACAAAGAACTCTCAGTCTCAACAAAGAACTCTCAGTCTCAACAAAGAACTCTCAGTCTCAACACAGGAACTCTCAGTCTCAACAAAGAACTCTCAGTCTCAACACAGGAACTCTCAGTCTCAACAAAGAACTCTCAGTCTCAACAAAGAACTCTCAGTCTCAACAAAGAACTCTCAGTCTCAACACAGGAACTCTCAGTCTCAACAAAGAACTCTCAGTCTCAACAAAGAACTCTCAGTCTCAAAACAGGAACTCTCAGTCTCAACAAAGAACTCTCAGTCTCAACAAAGAACTCTCAGTCTCAACAAAGAACTCTCAGTCTCAACACAGGAACTCTCAGTCTCAACAAAGAACTCTCAGTCTCAACAAAGAACTCTCAGTCTCAACAAAGAACTCTCAGTCTCAACAAAGAACTCTCAGTCTCAACACAGGAACTCTCAGTCTCAACACAGGAACTCTCAGTCTCAACACAGTAACTCTCAGTCTCAACACAGGAACTCTCAGTCTCAACAAAGAACTCTCAGTCTCAACAAAGAACTCTCAGTCTCAACACAGGAACTCTCAGTCTCAACAAAGAACTCTCAGTCTCAACACAGGAACTCTCAGTCTCAACACAGGAACTCTCAGTCTCAACACAGGAACTCTCAGTCTCAACAAAGAACTCTCAGTCTCAACAAAGAACTCTCAGTCTCAACACAGGAACTCTCAGTCTCAACAAAGAACTCTCAGTCTCAACAAAGAACTCTCAGTCTCAACACAGGAACTCTCAGTCTCAACAAAGAACTCTCAGTCTCAACAAAGAACTCTCAGTCTCAACACAGGAACTCTCAGTATCAACAAAGAACTCTCAGTCTCAATAAAGAATTCTCAGTCTCAACACAGGAACTCTCAGTCTCAACACAGGAACTCTCAGTCTCAACACAGGAACTCTCAGTCTCAACACAGGAACTCTCAGTCTCAACAAAGAACTCTCAGTCTCAACAAAGAACTCTCAGTCTCAACAAAGAACTCTCAGTCTCAACAAAGAACTCTCAGTCTCAACACAGGAACTCTCAGTCTCAACACAGGAACTCTCAGTCTCAACACAGGAACTCTCAGTCTCAACACAAGAACTCTCAGTCTCAACACAGGAACTCTCAGTCTCAACAAAGAACTCCCAGTCTCAACACAAGAACTCTCAGTCTCAACACAGGAACTCTCAGTCTCAAAAAATAATTCTCAGTCTCAACAAAGAACTCTCAGTCTCAACAAAGAACTCTCAGTCTCAACAACGAATTCTCAGTCTCAACACAGGAACTCTCAGTCTCAACACAGGAACTCTCAGTCTCAAAACAGGAACTCTCAGTCTCAACACAGGAACTCTCAGTCTCAACAAAGAACTATCAGTCTCAACACAGGAACTCTCAGTCCCAACACAGGAACTCTCAGTCTCAACACAGGAACTCTCAGTCTCAACACAGGAACTCTCAGTCTCAACAAAGAACTCTCAGTCTCAACACAGGAACTCTCAGTCTCAACAAAGAACTCTCAGTCTCAACAAAGAACTCTCAGTCTCAACACAGGAACTCTCAGTCTCAACACAGGAACTTTCAGTCTCAACACAGGAACTCTCAGTCTCAACACAAGAACTCTCAGTCTCAACACAGGAACTCTCAGTCTCAACAAAGAACTCCCAGTCTCAACACAAGAACTCTCAGTCTCAACAAAGAACTCTCAGTCTCAACAAAGAACTCTCAGTCTCAACAAAGAACTCTCAGTCTCAACAAAGAACTCTCAGTCTCAACAAAGAACTCTCAGTCTCAACAAAGAACTCTCAGTCTCAACACAGGAACTCTCAGTCTCAACACAGGAACTCTCAGTCTCAACACAGGAACTCTCAGTCTCAACACAGGAACTCTCAGTCTCAACACAGGAACTCTCAGTCTCAACACAGGAACTCTCAGTCTCAACAAAGAACTCTCAGTCTCAACAAAGAACTCTCAGTCTCAACACAGGAACTCTCAGTCTCAACAAAGAACTCTCAGTCTCAACACAGGAACTCTCAGTCTCAACAAAGAACTCTCAGTCTCAACACAGGAACTCTCAGTCTCAACAAAGAACTCTCAGTCTCAACACAGGAACTCTCAGTCTCAACAAAGAACTCTCAGTCTCAACACAGGAACTCTCAGTCTCAACAAAGAACTCTCAGTCTCAACACAGGAACTCTCAGTCTCAACAAAGAACTCTCAGTCTCAACAAAGAACTCTCAGTCTCAACACAGGAACTCTCAGTCTCAACAAAGAACTCTCAGTCTCAACAAAGAACTCTCAGTCTCAACACAGGAACTCTCAGTCTCAACAAAGAACTCTCAGTCTCAACACAGAACTCTCAGTCTCAACAAAGAACTCTCAGTCTCAACACAGGAACTCTCAGTCTCAACAAAGAACTATCAGTCTCAACACAGGAACTCTCAGTCTCAACACAGGAACTCTCAGTCTCAACAAAGAACTCTCAGTCTCAACAAAGAACTCTCAGTCTCAACAAAGAACTCTCAGTCTCAACAAAGAACTCTCAGTCTCAACAAAGAACTCTCAGTCTCAACAAAGAACTCTCAGTCTCAACACAGGAACTCTCAGTCTCAACAAAGAACTCTCAGTCTCAACACAGGAACTCTCAGTCTCAACAAAGAACTCTCAGTCTCAACAAAGAACTCTCAGTCTCAACAAAGAACTCTCAGTCTCAACACAGGAACTCTCAGTCTCAACAAAGAACTCTCAGTCTCAACAAAGAACTCTCAGCATCAACACAGGAACTCTCAGTCTCAACACAGGAACTCTCAGTCTCAACAAAGAACTCTCAGTCTCAACAAAGAACTCTCAGTCTCAACAAAGAACTCTCAGTCTCAACAAAGAACTCTCAGTCTCAACACAGGAACTCTCAGTCTCAACAAAGAACTCTCAGTCTCAACACAGGAACTCTCAGTCTCAACAAAGAACTCTCAGTCTCAACAAAGAACTCTCAGTCTCAACACAGGAACTCTCAGTCTCAACAAAGAACTCTCAGTCTCAACAAAGAACTCTCAGTCTCAACAAAGAACTCTCAGTCTCAACACAGGAACTCTCAGTCTCAACAAAGAACTCTCAGTCTCAACAAAGAACTCTCAGTCTCAACACAGGAACTCTCAGTCTCAACAAAGAACTCTCAGTCTCAACACAGGAACTCTCAGTCTCAACAAAGAACTCTCAGTCTCAACACAGGAACTCTCAGTCTCAACAAAGAACTCTCAGTCTCAACACAGGAACTCTCAGTCTCAACAAAGAACTCTCAGTCTCAACACAGGAACTCTCAGTCTCAACAAAGAACTCTCAGTCTCAACACAGGAACTCTCAGTCTCAACAAAGAACTCTCAGTCTCAACACAGGAACTCTCAGTCTCAACAAAGAACTCTCAGTCTCAACACAGGAACTCTCAGTCTCAACAAAGAACTCTCAGTCTCAACAAAGAACTCTCAGTCTCAACACAGGAACTCTCAGTCTCAACAAAGAACTCTCAGTCTCAACAAAGAACTCTCAGTCTCAACACAGGAACTCTCAGTCTCAACAAAGAACTCTCAGTCTCAACACAGGAACTCTCAGTCTCAACAAAGAACTCTCAGTCTCAACACAGGAACTCTCAGTCTCAACAAAGAACTATCAGTCTCAACACAGGAACTCTCAGTCTCAACACAGGAACTCTCAGTCTCAACAAAGAACTCTCAGTCTCAACAAAGAACTCTCAGTCTCAACAAAGAACTCTCAGTCTCAACAAAGAACTCTCAGTCTCAACAAAGAACTCTCAGTCTCAACAAAGAACTCTCAGTCTCAACACAGGAACTCTCAGTCTCAACAAAGAACTCTCAGTCTCAACAAAGAACTCTCAGTCTCAACAAAGAACTCTCAGTCTCAACAAAGAACTCTCAGTCTCAACACAGGAACTCTCAGTCTCAACAAAGAACTCTCAGTCTCAACAAAGAACTCTCAGTCTCAACACAGGAACTCTCAGTCTCAACAAAGAACTCTCAGTCTCAACAAAGAACTCTCAGTCTCAACAAAGAACTCTCAGTCTCAACAAAGAACTCTCAGTCTCAACAAAGAACTCTCAGTCTCAACAAAGAACTCTCAGTCTCAACAAAGAACTCTCAGTCTCAACACAGGAACTCTCAGTCTCAACAAAGAACTCTCAGTCTCAACACAGGAACTCTCAGTCTCAACAAAGAACTCTCAGTCTCAACAAAGAACTCTCAGTCTCAACAAAGAACTCTCAGTCTCAACACAGGAACTCTCAGTCTCAACAAAGAACTCTCAGTCTCAACAAAGAACTCTCAGTCTCAAAACAGGAACTCTCAGTCTCAACAAAGAACTCTCAGTCTCAACAAAGAACTCTCAGTCTCAACAAAGAACTCTCAGTCTCAACACAGGAACTCTCAGTCTCAACAAAGAACTCTCAGTCTCAACAAAGAACTCTCAGTCTCAACAAAGAACTCTCAGTCTCAACAAAGAACTCTCAGTCTCAACACAGGAACTCTCAGTCTCAACACAGGAACTCTCAGTCTCAACACAGTAACTCTCAGTCTCAACACAGGAACTCTCAGTCTCAACAAAGAACTCTCAGTCTCAACAAAGAACTCTCAGTCTCAACACAGGAACTCTCAGTCTCAACAAAGAACTCTCAGTCTCAACACAGGAACTCTCAGTCTCAACACAGGAACTCTCAGTCTCAACACAGGAACTCTCAGTCTCAACAAAGAACTCTCAGTCTCAACAAAGAACTCTCAGTCTCAACACAGGAACTCTCAGTCTCAACAAAGAACTCTCAGTCTCAACAAAGAACTCTCAGTCTCAACACAGGAACTCTCAGTCTCAACAAAGAACTCTCAGTCTCAACAAAGAACTCTCAGTCTCAACACAGGAACTCTCAGTCTCAACAAAGAACTCTCAGTCTCAACAAAGAACTCTCAGTCTCAACACAGGAACTCTCAGTCTCAACACAGGAACTCTCAGTCTCAACACAGGAACTCTCAGTCTCAACACAAGAACTCTCAGTCTCAACACAGGAACTCTCAGTCTCAACAAAGAACTCCCAGTCTCAACACAAGAACTCTCAGTCTCAACACAGGAACTCTCAGTCTCAAAAAATAATTCTCAGTCTCAACAAAGAACTCTCAGTCTCAACAAAGAACTCTCAGTCTCAACAAAGAATTCTCAGTCTCAACACAGGAACTCTCAGTCTCAACACAGGAACTCTCAGTCTCAAAACAGGAACTCTCAGTCTCAACACAGGAACTCTCAGTCTCAACAAAGAACTATCAGTCTCAACACAGGAACTCTCAGTCCCAACACAGGAACTCTCAGTCTCAACACAGGAACTCTCAGTCTCAACACAGGAACTCTCAGTCTCAACAAAGAACTCTCAGTCTCAACACAGGAACTCTCAGTCTCAACAAAGAACTCTCAGTCTCAACAAAGAACTCTCAGTCTCAACACAGGAACTCTCAGTCTCAACACAGGAACTTTCAGTCTCAACACAGGAACTCTCAGTCTCAACACAAGAACTCTCAGTCTCAACACAGGAACTCTCAGTCTCAACAAAGAACTCCCAGTCTCAACACAAGAACTCTCAGTCTCAACAAAGAACTCTCAGTCTCAACAAAGAACTCTCAGTCTCAACAAAGAACTCTCAGTCTCAACAAAGAACTCTCAGTCTCAACAAAGAACTCTCAGTCTCAACAAAGAACTCTCAGTCTCAACACAGGAACTCTCAGTCTCAACACAGGAACTCTCAGTCTCAACACAGGAACTCTCAGTCTCAACACAGGAACTCTCAGTCTCAACACAGGAACTCTCAGTCTCAACACAGGAACTCTCAGTCTCAACAAAGAACTCTCAGTCTCAACAAAGAACTCTCAGTCTCAACACAGGAACTCTCAGTCTCAACAAAGAACTCTCAGTCTCAACACAGGAACTCTCAGTCTCAACAAAGAACTCTCAGTCTCAACACAGGAACTCTCAGTCTCAACAAAGAACTCTCAGTCTCAACACAGGAACTCTCAGTCTCAACAAAGAACTCTCAGTCTCAACACAGGAACTCTCAGTCTCAACAAAGAACTCTCAGTCTCAACACAGGAACTCTCAGTCTCAACAAAGAACTCTCAGTCTCAACAAAGAACTCTCAGTCTCAACACAGGAACTCTCAGTCTCAACAAAGAACTCTCAGTCTCAACAAAGAACTCTCAGTCTCAACACAGGAACTCTCAGTCTCAACAAAGAACTCTCAGTCTCAACACAGAACTCTCAGTCTCAACAAAGAACTCTCAGTCTCAACACAGGAACTCTCAGTCTCAACAAAGAACTATCAGTCTCAACACAGGAACTCTCAGTCTCAACACAGGAACTCTCAGTCTCAACAAAGAACTCTCAGTCTCAACAAAGAACTCTCAGTCTCAACAAAGAACTCTCAGTCTCAACAAAGAACTCTCAGTCTCAACAAAGAACTCTCAGTCTCAACAAAGAACTCTCAGTCTCAACACAGGAACTCTCAGTCTCAACAAAGAACTCTCAGTCTCAACACAGGAACTCTCAGTCTCAACAAAGAACTCTCAGTCTCAACAAAGAACTCTCAGTCTCAACAAAGAACTCTCAGTCTCAACACAGGAACTCTCAGTCTCAACAAAGAACTCTCAGTCTCAACAAAGAACTCTCAGTCTCAACACAGGAACTCTCAGTCTCAACAAAGAACTCTCAGTCTCAACAAAGAACTCTCAGTCTCAACAAAGAACTCTCAGTCTCAACAAAGAACTCTCAGTCTCAACAAAGAACTCTCAGTCTCAACAAAGAACACTCAGTCTCAACAAAGAACTCTCAGTCTCAACACAGGAACTCTCAGTCTCAACAAAGAACTCTCAGTCTCAACACAGGAACTCTCAGTCTCAACAAAGAACTCTCAGTCTCAACAAAGAACTCTCAGTCTCAACAAAGAACTCTCAGTCTCAACACAGGAACTCTCAGTCTCAACACAGGAACTCTCAGTCCCAACACAGGAACTCTCAGTCTCAACAAAGAACTCTCAGTCTCAACACAGGAACTCTCAGTCTCAACAAAGAACTCTCAGTCTCAACACAGGAACTCTCAGTCTCAACAAAGAACTCTCAGTCTCAACAAAGAACTCTCAGTCTCAACAAAGAACTCTCAGTCTCAACACAGGAACTCTCAGTCTCAACAAAGAACTCTCAGTCTCAACAAAGAACTCTCAGTCTCAACAAAGAACTCTCAGTCTCAACACATGAACTCTCAGTCTCAACAAAGAACTCTCAGTCTCAACAAAGAACTCTCAGTCTCAACAAAGAACTCTCAGTCTCAACAAAGAACTCTCAGTCTCAACACAGGAACTCTCAGTCTCAACACAGGAACTCTCAGTCTCAACACAGTAACTCTCAGTCTCAACACAGGAACTCTCAGTCTCAACAAAGAACTCTCAGTCTCAACAAAGAACTCTCAGTCTCAACACAGGAACTCTCAGTCTCAACAAAGAACTCTCAGTCTCAACACAGGAACTCTCAGTCTCAACACAGGAACTCTCAGTCTCAACACAGGAACTCTCAGTCTCAACAAAGAACTCTCAGTCTCAACAAAGAACTCTCAGTCTCAACACAGGAACTCTCAGTCTCAACAAAGAACTCTCAGTCTCAACAAAGAACTCTCAGTCTCAACACAGGAACTCTCAGTCTCAACAAAGAACTCTCAGTCTCAACAAAGAACTCTCAGTCTCAACACAGGAACTCTCAGTCTCAACAAAGAACTCTCAGTCTCAATAAAGAACTCTCAGTCTCAACACAGGAACTCTCAGTCTCAACACAGGAACTCTCAGTCTCAACACAGGAACTCTCAGTCTCAACACAGGAACTCTCAGTCTCAACAAAGAACTCTCAGTCTCAACAAAGAACTCTCAGTCTCAACAAAGAACTCTCAGTCTCAACAAAGAACTCTCAGTCTCAACACAGGAACTCTCAGTCTCAACACAGGAACTCTCAGTCTCAACACAGGAACTCTCAGTCTCAACACAAGAACTCTCAGTCTCAACACAGGAACTCTCAGTCTCAACAAAGAACTCCCAGTCTCAACACAAGAACTCTCAGTCTCAACACAGGAACTCTCAGTCTCAAAAAATAATTCTCAGTCTCAACAAAGAACTCTCAGTCTCAACAAAGAACTCTCAGTCTCAACAAAGAATTCTCAGTCTCAACACAGGAACTCTCAGTCTCAACACAGGAACTCTCAGTCTCAAAACAGGAACTCTCAGTCTCAACACAGGAACTCTCAGTCTCAACAAAGAACTATCAGTCTCAACACAGGAACTCTCAGTCCCAACACAGGAACTCTCAGTCTCAACACAGGAACTCTCAGTCTCAACACAGGAACTCTCAGTCTCAACAAAGAACTCTCAGTCTCAACACAGGAACTCTCAGTCTCAACAAAGAACTCTCAGTCTCAACAAAGAACTCTCAGTCTCAACACAGGAACTCTCAGTCTCAACACAGGAACTCTCAGTCTCAACACAGGAACTCTCAGTCTCAACACAAGAACTCTCAGTCTCAACACAGGAACTCTCAGTCTCAACAAAGAACTCCCAGTCTCAACACAAGAACTCTCAGTCTCAACAAAGAACTCTCAGTCTCAACAAAGAACTCTCAGTCTCAACAAAGAACTCTCAGTCTCAACACAGGAACTCTCAGTCTCAACACAGGAACTCTCAGTCTCAACACAGGAACTCTCAGTCTCAACACAGGAACTCTCAGTCTCAACACAGGAACTCTCAGTCTCAACACAGGAACTCTCAGTCTCAACAAAGAACTCTCAGTCTCAACAAAGAACTCTCAGTCTCAACACAGGAACTCTCAGTCTCAACAAAGAACTCTCAGTCTCAACACAGGAACTCTCAGTCTCAACAAAGAACTCTCAGTCTCAACAAAGAACTCTCAGTCTCAACACAGGAACTCTCAGTCTCAACAAAGAACTCTCAGTCTCAACAAAGAACTCTCAGTCTCAACACAGGAACTCTCAGTCTCAACAAAGAACTCTCAGTCTCAATAAAGAACTCTCAGTCTCAACAAAGAACTCTCAGTCTCAACACAGGAACTCTCAGTCTCAACAAAGAATTCTCAGTCTCAACACAGGAACTCTCAGTCTCAACACAGGAACTCTCAGTCTCAACACAGGAACTCTCAGTCTCAACAAAGAACTATCAGTCTCAACACAGGAACTCTCAGTCCCAACACAGGAACTCTCAGTCTCAACACAGGAACTCTCAGTCTCAACACAGGAACTCTCAGTCTCAACAAAGAACTCTCAGTCTCAACACAGGAACTCTCAGTCTCAACAAAGAACTCTCAGTCTCAACAAAGAACTCTCAGTCTCAACACAGGAACTCTCAGTCTCAACACAGGAACTCTCAGTCTCAACACAGGAACTCTCAGTCTCAACACAAGAACTCTCAGTCTCAACACAGGAACTCTCAGTCTCAACAAAGAACTCCCAGTCTCAACACAAGAACTCTCAGTCTCAACAAAGAACTCTCAGTCTCAACAAAGAACTCTCAGTCTCAACACAGGAACTCTCAGTCTCAACAAAGAACTCTCAGTCTCAACACAGGAACTCTCAGTCTCAACACAGGAACTCTCAGTCTCAACAAAGAACTCTCAGTCTCAACACAGGAACTCTCAGTCTCAACAAAGAACTCTCAGTCTCAACACAGGAACTCTCAGTCTCAACAAAGAACTCTCAGTCTCAACAAAGAACTCTCAGTCTCAACACAGGAACTCTCAGTCTCAACAAAGAACTCTCAGTCTCAACAAAGAACTCTCAGTCTCAACACAGGAACTCTCAGTCTCAACAAAGAACTCTCAGTCTCAATAAAGAACTCTCAGTCTCAACAAAGAACTCTCAGTCTCAACACAGGAACTATCAGTCTCAACACAGGAACTCTCAGTCTCAACAAAGAACTCTCAGTCTCAACAAAGAACTCTCAGTCTCAACAAAGAACTCTCAGTCTCAACAAAGAACTCTCAGTCTCAACAAAGAACTCTCAGTCTCAACAAAGAACTCTCAGTCTCAACACAGGAACTCTCAGTCTCAACAAAGAACTCTCAGTCTCAACAAAGAACTCTCAGTCTCAACAAAGAACTCTCAGTCTCAACAAAGAACTCTCAGTCTCAACACAGGAACTCTCAGTCTCAACAAAGAACTCTCAGTCTCAACAAAGAACTCTCAGTCTCAACAAAGAACTCTCAGTCTCAACAAAGAACTCTCAGTCTCAACACAGGAACTCTCAGTCTCAACACAGGAACTCTCAGTCTCAACACAGGAACTCTCAGTCTCAACACAGGAACTCTCAGTCTCAACAAAGAACTCTCAGTCTCAACAAAGAACTCTCAGTCTCAACACAGGAACTCTCAGTCTCAACAAAGAACTCTCAGTCTCAACACAGGAACTCTCAGTCTCAACAAAGAACTCTCAGTCTCAACACAGGAACTCTCAGTCTCAACAAAGAACTCTCAGTCTCAACAAAGAACTCTCAGTCTCAACACAGGAACTCTCAGTCTCAACAAAGAACTCTCAGTCTCAACAAAGAACTCTCAGTCTCAACACAGGAACTCTCAGTCTCAACAAAGAACTCTCAGTCTCAACAAAGAACTCTCAGTCTCAACACAGGAACTCTCAGTCTCAACAAAGAACTCTCAGTCTCAATAAAGAACTCTCAGTCTCAACACAGGAACTCTCAGTCTCAACACAGGAACTCTCAGTCTCAACACAGGAACTCTCAGTCTCAACACAGGAACTCTCAGTCTCAACAAAGAACTCTCAGTCTCAACAAAGAACTCTCAGTCTCAACAAAGAACTCTCAGTCTCAACAAAGAACTCTCAGTCTCAACGCAGGAACTCTCAGTCTCAACACAGGAACTCTCAGTCTCAACACAGGAACTCTCAGTCTCAACACAAGAACTCTCAGTCTCAACACAGGAACTCTCAGTCTCAACAAAGAACTCCCAGTCTCAACACAAGAACTCTCAGTCTCAACACAGGAACTCTCAGTCTCAAAAAATAATTCTCAGTCTCAACAAAGAACTCTCAGTCTCAACAAAGAACTCTCAGTCTCAACAAAGAATTCTCAGTCTCAACACAGGAACTCTCAGTCTCAACACAGGAACTCTCAGTCTCAACACAGGAAGTCTCAGTCTCAACACAGGAACTCTCAGTCTCAACAAAGAACTATCAGTCTCAACACAGGAACTCTCAGTCCCAACACAGGAACTCTCAGTCTCAACACAGGAACTCTCAGTCTCAACACAGGAACTCTCAGTCTCAACAAAGAACTCTCAGTCTCAACACAGGAACTCTCAGTCTCAACAAAGAACTCTCAGTCTCAACAAAGAACTCTCAGTCTCAACACAGGAACTCTCAGTCTCAACACAGGAACTCTCAGTCTCAACACAGGAACTCTCAGTCTCAACACAAGAACTCTCAGTCTCAACACAGGAACTCTCAGTCTCAACAAAGAACTCCCAGTCTCAACACAAGAACTCTCAGTCTCAACAAAGAACTCTCAGTCTCAACAAAGAACTCTCAGTCTCAACAAAGAACTCTCAGTCTCAACAAAGAACTCTCAGTCTCAACAAAGAACTCTCAGTCTCAACAAAGAACTCTCAGTCTCAACACAGGAACTCTCAGTCTCAACACAGGAACTCTCAGTCTCAACACAGGAACTCTCAGTCTCAACACAGGAACTCTCAGTCTCAACACAGGAACTCTCAGTCTCAACAAAGAACTCTCAGTCTCAACACAGGAACTCTCAGTCTCAACAAATAACTCTCAGTCTCAACACAGGAACTCTCAGTCTCAACAAAGAACTCTCAGTCTCAACACAGGAACTCTCAGTCTCAACACAGGAACTCTCAGTCTCAACACAGGAACTCTCAGTCTCAACACAGGAACTCTCAGTCTCAACAAAGAACTCTCAGTCTCAACAAAGAACTCTCAGTCTCAACACAGGAACTCTCAGTCTCAACAAAGAACTCTCAGTCTCAACAAAGAACTCTCAGTCTCAACAAAGAACTCTCAGTCTCAATAAAGAACTCTCAGTCTCAACAAAGAACTCTCAGTCTCAACACAGGAACTCTCAGTCTCAACACAGGAACTCTCAGTCTCAACACAGGAACTCTCAGTCTCAACAAAGAACTCTCAGTCTCAACAAAGAACTCTCAGTCTCAACAAAGAACTCTCAGTCTCAACAAAGTACTCTCAGTCTCAACACAGGAACTCTCAGTCTCAACAAAGAACTCTCAGTCTCAACACAGGAACTTTCAGTCTCAACAAAGAACTCTCAGTCTCAACACAGGAACTCTCGTCTCAACAAAGAACTCTCAGTCTCAACAAAGAACTCTCAGTCTCAACACAGGAACTCTCAGTCTCAACAAAGAACTCTCAGTCTCAACAAAGAACTCTCAGTCTCAACACAGGAACTCTCAGTCTCAACAAAGAACTCTCAGTCTCAACAAAGAACTCTCAGTCTCAACAAAGAACTCTCAGTCTCAACAAAGAACTCTCAGTCTCAACACAGGAACTCTCAGTCTCAACAAAGAACTCTCAGTCTCAACACAGGAACTTTCAGTCTCAACAAAGAACTCTCAGTCTCAACACAGGAACTCTCGGTCTCAACAAAGAACTCTCAGTCTCAACACAAGAACTCTCAGCATCAACACAGGAACTCTCAGTCTCAACACAGGAACTCTCAGTCTCAACAAAGAACTCTCAGTCTCAACAAAGAACTCTCAGTCTCAACAAAGAACTCTCAGTCTCAACAAAGAACTCTCAGTCTCAACACAGGAACTCTCAGTCTCAACAAAGAACTCTCAGTCTCAACACAGGAACTCTCAGTCTCAACAAAGAACTCTCAGTCTCAACAAAGAACTCTCAGTCTCAACACAGGAACTCTCAGTCTCAACAAAGAACTCTCAGTCTCAACAAAGAACTCTCAGTCTCAACAAAGAACTCTCAGTCTCAACACAGGAACTCTCAGTCTCAACAAAGAACTCTCAGTCTCAACAAAGAACTCTCAGTCTCAACACAGGAACTCTCAGTCTCAACAAAGAACTCTCAGTCTCAACACAGGAACTCTCAGTCTCAACAAAGAACTCTCACTCTCAACACAGGAACTCTCAGTCTCAACAAAGAACTCTCAGTCTCAACACAGGAACTCTCAGTCTCAACAAAGAACTCTCAGTCTCAACACAGGAACTCTCAGTCTCAACAAAGAACTCTCAGTCTCAACACAGGAACTCTCAGTCTCAACAAAGAACTCTCAGTCTCAACACAGGAACTCTCAGTCTCAACAAAGAACTCTCAGTCTCAACACAGGAACTCTCAGTCTCAACAAAGAACTCTCAGTCTCAACAAAGAACTCTCAGTCTCAACACAGGAACTCTCAGTCTCAACAAAGAACTCTCAGTCTCAACAAAGAACTCTCAGTCTCAACACAGGAACTCTCAGTCTCAACAAAGAACTCTCAGTCTCAACACAGGAACTCTCAGTCTCAACAAAGAACTCTCAGTCTCAACACAGGAACTCTCAGTCTCAACAAAGAACTATCAGTCTCAACACAGGAACTCTCAGTCTCAACACAGGAACTCTCAGTCTCAACAAAGAACTCTCAGTCTCAACAAAGAACTCTCAGTCTCAACAAAGAACTCTCAGTCTCAACAAAGAACTCTCAGTCTCAACAAAGAACTCTCAGTCTCAACAAAGAACTCTCAGTCTCAACACAGGAACTCTCAGTCTCAACAAAGAACTCTCAGTCTCAACACAGGAACTCTCAGTCTCAACAAAGAACTCTCAGTCTCAACAAAGAACTCTCAGTCTCAACAAAGAACTCTCAGTCTCAACACAGGAACTCTCAGTCTCAACAAAGAACTCTCAGTCTCAACAAAGAACTCTCAGTCTCAACACAGGAACTCTCAGTCTCAACAAAGAACTCTCAGTCTCAACAAAGAACTCTCAGTCTCAACAAAGAACTCTCAGTCTCAACAAAGAACTCTCAGTCTCAACAAAGAACTCTCAGTCTCAACAAAGAACTCTCAGTCTCAACAAAGAACTCTCAGTCTCAACACAGGAACTCTCAGTCTCAACAAAGAACTCTCAGTCTCAACACAGGAACTCTCAGTCTCAACAAAGAACTCTCAGTCTCAACAAAGAACTCTCAGTCTCAACAAAGAACTCTCAGTCTCAACACAGGAACTCTCAGTCTCAACAAAGAACTCTCAGTCTCAACAAAGAACTCTCAGTCTCAACACAGGAACTCTCAGTCTCAACAAAGAACTCTCAGTCTCAACAAAGAACTCTCAGTCTCAACAAAGAACTCTCAGTCTCAACACAGGAACTCTCAGTCTCAACAAAGAACTCTCAGTCTCAACACAGGAACTCTCAGTCTCAACACAGGAACTCTCAGTCTCAACAAAGAACTCTCAGTCTCAACAAAGAACTCTCAGTCTCAACACAGGAACTCTCAGTCTCAACAAAGAACTCTCAGTCTCAACAAAGAACTCTCAGTCTCAACAAAGAACTCTCAGTCTCAACACAGGAACTCTCAGTCTCAACAAAGAACTCTCAGTCTCAACACAGGAACTCTCAGTCTCAACAAAGAACTCTCAGTCTCAACAAAGAACTCTCAGTCTCAACAAAGAACTCTCAGTCTCAACAAAGAACTCTCAGTCTCAACACAGGAACTCTCAGTCTCAACACAGGAACTCTCAGTCTCAACACAGGAACTCTCAGTCTCAACACAGGAACTCTCAGTCTCAACAAAGAACTCTCAGTCTCAACAAAGAACTCTCAGTCTCAACACAGGAACTCTCAGTCTCAACAAAGAACTCTCAGTCTCAACACAGGAACTCTCAGTCTCAACACAGGAACTCTCAGTCTCAACACAGGAACTCTCAGTCTCAACAAAGAACTCTCAGTCTCAACAAAGAACTCTCAGTCTCAACACAGGAACTCTCAGTCTCAACAAAGAACTCTCAGTCTCAACAAAGAACTCTCAGTCTCAACAAAGAACTCTCAGTCTCAACACACGAACTCTCAGTCTCAACAAAGAACTCTCAGTCTCAATAAAGAACTCTCAGTCTCAACACAGGAACTCTCAGTCTCAACACAGGAACTCTCAGTCTCAACACAGGAACTCTCAGTCTCAACACAGGAACTCTCAGTCTCAACAAAGAACTCTCAGTCTCAACAAAGAACTCTCAGTCTCAACAAAGAACTCTCAGTCTCAACAAAGAACTCTCAGTCTCAACACAGGAACTCTCAGTCTCAACACAGGAACTCTCAGTCTCAACACAGGAACTCTCAGTCTCAACACAAGAACTCTCAGTCTCAACACAGGAACTCTCAGTCTCAACAAAGAACTCCCAGTCTCAACACAAGAACTCTCAGTCTCAACACAGGAACTCTCAGTCTCAAAAAATAATTCTCAGTCTCAACAAAGAACTCTCAGTCTCAACAAAGAACTCTCAGTCTCAACAAAGAATTCTCAGTCTCAACACAGGAACTCTCAGTCTCAAAACAGGAACTCTCAGTCTCAACACAGGAACTCTCAGTCTCAACAAAGAACTATCAGTCTCAACACAGGAACTCTCAGTCCCAACACAGGAACTCTCAGTCTCAACACAGGAACTCTCAGTCTCAACACAGGAACTCTCAGTCTCAACAAAGAACTCTCAGTCTCAACACAGGAACTCTCAGTCTCAACAAAGAACTCTCAGTCTCAACAAAGAACTCTCAGTCTCAACACAGGAACTCTCAGTCTCAACACAGGAACTCTCAGTCTCAGCACAGGAACTCTCAGTCTCAACACAAGAACTCTCAGTCTCAACACAGGAACTCTCAGTCTCAACAAAGAACTCCCAGTCTCAACACAAGCACTCTCAGTCTCAACAAAGAACTCTCAGTCTCAACAAAGAACTCTCAGTCTCAACAAAGAACTCTCAGTCTCAACAAAGAACTCTCAGTCTCAAAAAAGAACTCTCAGTCTCAACAAAGAACTCTCAGTCTCAACACAGGAACTCTCAGTCTCAACACAGGAACTCTCAGTCTCAACACAGGAACTCTCAGTCTCAACACAGGAACTCTCAGTCTCAACACAGGAACTCTCAGTCTCAACACAGGAACTCTCAGTCTCAACAAAGAACTCTCAGTCTCAACAAAGAACTCTCAGTCTCAACACAGGAACTCTCAGTCTCAACAAAGAACTCTCAGTCTCAACACAGGAACTCTCAGTCTCAACAAAGAACTCTCAGTCTCAACAAAGAACTCTCAGTCTCAACACAGGAACTCTCAGTCTCAACAAAGAACTCTCAGTCTCAACAAAGAACTCTCAGTCTCAACACAGGAACTCTCAGTCTCAACAAAGAACTCTCAGTCTCAATAAAGAACTCTCAGTCTCAACAAAGAACTCTCAGTCTCAACACAGGAACTCTCAGTCTCAACAAAGAATTCTCAGTCTCAACACAGGAACTCTCAGTCTCAACACAGGAACTCTCAGTCTCAACACAGGAACTCTCAGTCTCAACAAAGAACTATCAGTCTCAACACAGGAACTCTCAGTCCCAACACAGGAACTCTCAGTCTCAACACAGGAACTCTCAGTCTCAACACAGGAACTCTCAGTCTCAACAAAGAACTCTCAGTCTCAACACAGGAACTCTCAGTCTCAACAAAGAACTCTCAGTCTCAACAAAGAACTCTCAGTCTCAACACAGGAACTCTCAGTCTCAACACAGGAACTCTCAGTCTCAACACAGGAACTCTCAGTCTCAACACAAGAACTCTCAGTCTCAACACAGGAACTCTCAGTCTCAACAAAGAACTCCCAGTCTCAACACAAGAACTCTCAGTCTCAACAAAGAACTCTCAGTCTCAACAAAGAACTCTCAGTCTCAACAAAGAACTCTCAGTCTCAACAAAGAACTCTCAGTCTCAACAAAGAACTCTCAGTCTCAACAAAGAACTCTCAGTCTCAACACAGGAACTCTCAGTCTCAACACAGGAACTCTCAGTCTCAACACAGGAACTCTCAGTCTCAACACAGGAACTCTCAGTCTCAACACAGGAACTCTCAGTCTCAACAAAGAACTCTCAGTCTCAACAAAGAACTCTCAGTCTCAACACAGGAACTCTCAGTCTCAACAAAGAACTCTCAGTCTCAACACAGGAACTCTCAGTCTCAACAAAGAACTCTCAGTCTCAACAAAGAACTCTCAGTCTCAACACAGGAACTCTCAGTCTCAACAAAGAACTCTCAGTCTCAACAAAGAACTCTCAGTCTCAACACAGGAACTCTCAGTCTCAACAAAGAACTCTCAGTCTCAATAAAGAACTCTCAGTCTCAACAAAGAACTCTCAGTCTCAACACAGGAACTCTCAGTCTCAACACAGGAACTCTCAGTCTCAACAAAGAACTCTCAGTCTCAACAAAGAACTCTCAGTCTCAACAAAGAACTCTCAGTCTCAACAAAGAACTCTCAGTCTCAACAAAGAACTCTCAGTCTCAACAAAGAACTCTCAGTCTCAACACAGGAACTCTCAGTCTCAACAAAGAACTCTCAGTCTCAACAAAGAACTCTCAGTCTCAACAAAGAACTCTCAGTCTCAACAAAGAACTCTCAGTCTCAACACAGGAACTCTCAGTCTCAACACAGGAACTCTCAGTCTCAACACAGGAACTCTCAGTCTCAACACAGGAACTCTCAGTCTCAACAAAGAACTCTCAGTCTCAACAAAGAACTCTCAGTCTCAACACAGGAACTCTCAGTCTCAACAAAGAACTCTCAGTCTCAACACAGGAACTCTCAGTCTCAACAAAGAACTCTCAGTCTCAACACAGGAACTCTCAGTCTCAACAAAGAACTCTCAGTCTCAACAAAGAACTCTCAGTCTCAACACAGGAACTCTCAGTCTCAACAAAGAACTCTCAGTCTCAACAAAGAACTCTCAGTCTCAACACAGGAACTCTCAGTCTCAACAAAGAACTCTCAGTCTCAACAAAGAACTCTCAGTCTCAACACAGGAACTCTCAGTCTCAACAAAGAACTCTCAGTCTCAATAAAGAACTCTCAGTCTCAACACAGGAACTCTCAGTCTCAACACAGGAACTCTCAGTCTCAACACAGGAACTCTCAGTCTCAACACAGGAACTCTCAGTCTCAACAAAGAACTCTCAGTCTCAACAAAGAACTCTCAGTCTCAACAAAGAACTCTCAGTCTCAACAAAGAACTCTCAGTCTCAACGCAGGAACTCTCAGTCTCAACACAGGAACTCTCAGTCTCAACACAGGAACTCTCAGTCTCAACACAAGAACTCTCAGTCTCAACACAGGAACTCTCAGTCTCAACAAAGAACTCCCAGTCTCAACACAAGAACTCTCAGTCTCAACACAGGAACTCTCAGTCTCAAAAAATAATTCTCAGTCTCAACAAAGAACTCTCAGTCTCAACAAAGAACTCTCAGTCTCAACAAAGAATTCTCAGTCTCAACAAAGAACTCTCAGTCTCAACACAGGAACTCTCAGTCTCAACAAAGAACTCTCAGTCTCAACAAAGAACTCTCAGTCTCAACACAGGAACTCTCAGTCTCAACAAAGAACTCTCAGTCTCAACAAAGAACTCTCAGTCTCAACACAGGAACTCTCAGTCTCAACAAAGAACTCTCAGTCTCAACAAAGAACTCTCAGTCTCAACACAGGAACTCTCAGTCTCAACAAAGAACTCTCAGTCTCAATAAAGAACTCTCAGTCTCAACAAAGAACTCTCAGTCTCAACACAGGAACTCTCAATCTCAACAAAGAATTCTCAGTCTCAACACAGGAACTCTCAGTCTCAACACAGGAACTCTCAGTCTCAACACAGGAACTCTCAGTCTCAACAAAGAACTATCAGTCTCAACACAGGAACTCTCAGTCCCAACACAGGAACTCTCAGTCTCAACACAGGAACTCTCAGTCTCAACACAGGAACTCTCAGTCTCAACAAAGAACTCTCAGTCTCAACACAGGAACTCTCAGTCTCAACAAAGAACTCTCAGTCTCAACAAAGAACTCTCAGTCTCAACACAGGAACTCTCAGTCTCAACACAGGAACTCTCAGTCTCAACACAGGAACTCTCAGTCTCAACACAAGAACTCTCAGTCTCAACACAGGAACTCTCAGTCTCAACAAAGAACTCCCAGTCTCAACACAAGAACTCTCAGTCTCAACAAAGAACTCTCAGTCTCAACAAAGAACTCTCAGTCTCAACAAAGAACTCTCAGTCTCAACAAAGAACTCTCAGTCTCAACAAAGAACTCTCAGTCTCAACACAGGAACTCTCAGTCTCAACACAGGAACTCTCAGTCTCAACACAGGAACTCTCAGTCTCAACACAGGAACTCTCAGTCTCAACACAGGAACTCTCAGTCTCAACAAAGAACTCTCAGTCTCAACAAAGAACTCTCAGTCTCAACACAGGAACTCTCAGTCTCAACAAAGAACTCTCAGTCTCAACACAGGAACTCTCAGTCTCAACAAAGAACTCTCAGTCTCAACAAAGAACTCTCAGTCTCAACACAGGAACTCTCAGTCTCAACAAAGAACTCTCAGTCTCAACAAAGAACTCTCAGTCTCAACACAGGAACTCTCAGTCTCAACAAAGAACTCTCAGTCTCAATAAAGAACTCTCAGTCTCAACAAAGAACTCTCAGTCTCAACACAGGAACTCTCAGTCTCAACACAGGAACTCTCAGTCTCAACAAAGAACTCTCAGTCTCAACAAAGAACTCTCAGTCTCAACAAAGAACTCTCAGTCTCAACAAAGAACTCTCAGTCTCAACAAAGAACTCTCAGTCTCAACAAAGAACTCTCAGTCTCAACACAGGAACTCTCAGTCTCAACAAAGAACTCTCAGTCTCAACAAAGAACTCTCAGTCTCAACAAAGAACTCTCAGTCTCAACAAAGAACTCTCAGTCTCAACACAGGAACTCTCAGTCTCAACACAGGAACTCTCAGTCTCAACACAGGAACTCTCAGTCTCAACACAGGAACTCTCAGTCTCAACAAAGAACTCTCAGTCTCAACAAAGAACTCTCAGTCTCAACACAGGAACTCTCAGTCTCAACAAAGAACTCTCAGTCTCAACACAGGAACTCTCAGTCTCAACAAAGAACTCTCAGTCTCAACACAGGAACTCTCAGTCTCAACAAAGAACTCTCAGTCTCAACAAAGAACTCTCAGTCTCAACACAGGAACTCTCAGTCTCAACAAAGAACTCTCAGTCTCAACAAAGAACTCTCAGTCTCAACACAGGAACTCTCAGTCTCAACAAAGAACTCTCAGTCTCAACAAAGAACTCTCAGTCTCAACACAGGAACTCTCAGTCTCAACAAAGAACTCTCAGTCTCAATAAAGAACTCTCAGTCTCAACACAGGAACTCTCAGTCTCAACACAGGAACTCTCAGTCTCAACACAGGAACTCTCAGTCTCAACACAGGAACTCTCAGTCTCAACAAAGAACTCTCAGTCTCAACAAAGAACTCTCAGTCTCAACAAAGAACTCTCAGTCTCAACAAAGAACTCTCAGTCTCAACGCAGGAACTCTCAGTCTCAACACAGGAACTCTCAGTCTCAACACAGGAACTCTCAGTCTCAACACAAGAACTCTCAGTCTCAACACAGGAACTCTCAGTCTCAACAAAGAACTCCCAGTCTCAACACAAGAACTCTCAGTCTCAACACAGGAACTCTCAGTCTCAAAAAATAACTCTCAGTCTCAACAAAGAACTCTCAGTCTCAACAAAGAACTCTCAGTCTCAACAAAGAATTCTCAGTCTCAACACAGGAACTCTCAGTCTCAACACAGGAACTCTCAGTCTCAACACAGGAACTCTCAGTCTCAACACAGGAACTCTCAGTCTCAACAAAGAACTATCAGTCTCAACACAGGAACTCTCAGTCCCAACACAGGAACTCTCAGTCTCAACACAGGAACTCTCAGTCTCAACACAGGAACTCTCAGTCTCAACAAAGAACTCTCAGTCTCAACACAGGAACTCTCAGTCTCAACAAAGAACTCTCAGTCTCAACAAAGAACTCTCAGTCTCAACACAGGAACTCTCAGTCTCAACACAGGAACTCTCAGTCTCAACACAGGAACTCTCAGTCTCAACACAAGAACTCTCAGTCTCAACACAGGAACTCTCAGTCTCAACAAAGAACTCTCAGTCTCAACACAAGAACTCTCAGTCTCAACAAAGAACTCTCAGTCTCAACAAAGAACTCTCAGTCTCAACAAAGAACTCTCAGTCTCAACAAAGAACTCTCAGTCTCAACAAAGAACTCTCAGTCTCAACACAGGAACTCTCAGTCTCAACACAGGAACTCTCAGTCTCAACACAGGAACTCTCAGTCTCAACACAGGAACTCTCAGTCTCAACACAGGAACTCTCAGTCTCAACACAGGAACTCTCAGTCTCAACAAAGAACTCTCAGTCTCAACAAAGAACTCTCAGTCTCAACACAGGAACTCTCAGTCTCAACAAAGAACTCTCAGTCTCAACACAGGAACTCTCAGTCTCAACACAGGAACTCTCAGTCTCAACACAGGAACTCTCAGTCTCAACACAGGAACTCTCAGTCTCAACAAAGAACTCTCAGTCTCAACAAAGAACTCTCAGTCTCAACACAGGAACTCTCAGTCTCAACAAAGAACTCTCAGTCTCAACAAAGAACTCTCAGTCTCAACACAGGAACTCTCAGTCTCAACAAAGAACTCTCAGTCTCAATAAAGAACTCTAAGTCTCAACAAAGAACTCTCAGTCTCAACACAGGAACTCTCAGTCTCAACACAGGAACTCTCAGTCTCAACACAGGAACTCTCAGTCTCAACAAAGAACTCTCAGTCTCAACAAAGAACTCTCAGTCTCAACAAAGAACTCTCAGTCTCAACAAAGAACTCTCAGTCTCAACACAGGAACTCTCAGTCTCAACACAGGAACTCTCAGTCTCAACACAGGAACTCTCAGTCTCAACACAAGAACTCTCAGTCTCAACACAGGAACTCTCAGTCTCAACAAAGAACTCCCAGTCTCAACACAGGAACTCTCAGTCTCAACACAGGAACTCTCAGTCTCAACAAAGAACTCTCAGTCTCAACAAAGAACTCTCAGTCTCAACACAGGAACTCTCAGTCTCAACAAAGAACTCTCAGTCTCAACACAGGAACTCTCAGTCTCAACAAAGAACTCTCAGTCTCAACACAGGAACTCTCAGTCTCAACAAAGAACTCTCAGTCTCAACAAAGAACTCTCAGTCTCAACACAGGAACTCTCAGTCTCAACAAAGAACTCTCAGTCTCAACAAAGAACTCTCAGTCTCAACACAGGAACTCTCAGTCTCAACAAAGAACTCTCAGTCTCAATAAAGAACTCTCAGTCTCAACACAGGAACTCTCAGTCTCAACACAGGAACTCTCAGTCTCAACACAGGAACTCTCAGTCTCAACACAGGAACTCTCAGTCTCAACAAAGAACTCTCAGTCTCAACAAAGAACTCTCAGTCTCAACAAAGAACTCTCAGTCTCAACAAAGAACTCTCAGTCTCAACACAGGAACTCTCAGTCTCAACACAGGAACTCTCAGTCTCAACACAGGAACTCTCAGTCTCAACACAAGAACTCTCAGTCTCAACACAGGAACTCTCAGTCTCAACAAAGAACTCTCAGTCTCAACACAGGAACTCTCAGTCTCAACAAAGAACTCTCAGTCTCAACACAGGAACTCTCAGTCTCAACACAGGAACTCTCAGTCTCAACACAGGAACTCTCAGTCTCAACACAAGAACTCTCAGTCTCAACACAGGAACTCTCAGTCTCAACAAAGAACTCCCAGTCTCAACACAAGAACTCTCAGTCTCAACAAAGAACTCTCAGTCTCAACAAAGAACTCTCAGTCTCAACAAAGAACTCTCAGTCTCAACAAAGAACTCTCAGTCTCAACAAAGAACTCTCAGTCTCAACACAGGAACTCTCAGTCTCAACACAGGAACTCTCAGTCTCAACACAGGAACTCTCAGTCTCAACACAGGAACTCTCAGTCTCAACACAGGAACTCTCAGTCTCAACACAGGAACTCTCAGTCTCAACAAAGAACTCTCAGTCTCAACAAAGAACTCTCAGTCTCAACACAGGAACTCTCAGTCTCAACAAAGAACTCTCAGTCTCAACACAGGAACTCTCAGTCTCAACAAAGAACTCTCAGTCTCAACACAGGAACTCTCAGTCTCAACAAAGAACTCTCAGTCTCAACAAAGAACTCTCAGTCTCAACACAGGAACTCTCAGTCTCAACAAAGAACTCTCAGTCTCAACAAAGAACTCTCAGTCTCAACACAGGAACTCTCAGTCTCAACAAAGAACTCTTAGTCTCAATAAAGAACTCTCAGTCTCAACAAAGAACTCTCAGTCTCAACACAGGAACTCTCAGTCTCAACAAAGAACTCTTAGTCTCAATAAAGAACTCTCAGTCTCAACAAAGAACTCTCAGTCTCAACACAGGAACTCTCAGTCTCAACACAGGAACTCTCAGTCTCAACACAGGAACTCTCAGTCTCAACAAAGAACTCTCAGTCTCAACAAAGAACTCTCAGTCTCAACAAAGAACTCTCAGTCTCAACAAAGAACTCTCAGTCTCAACACAGGAACTCTCAGTCTCAACACAGGAACTCTCAGTCTCAACACAGGAACTCTCAGTCTCAACACAAGAACTCTCAGTCTCAACACAGGAACTCTCAGTCTCAACAAAGAACTCTCAGTCTCAACACAGGAACTCTCAGTCTCAACACAGGAACTCTCAGTCTCAACAAAGAACTCTCAGTCTCAACAAAGAACTCTCAGTCTCAACACAGGAACTCTCAGTCTCAACAAAGAACTCTCAGTCTCAACACAGGAACTCTCAGTCTCAACAAAGAACTCTCAGTCTCAACACAGGAACTCTCAGTCTCAACAAAGAACTCTCACTCTCAACAAAGAACTCTCAGTCTCAACACAGGAACTCTCAGTCTCAACAAAGAACTCTCAGTCTCAACAAAGAACTCTCAGTCTCAACACAGGAACTCTCAGTCTCAACAAAGAACTCTCAGTCTCAATAAAGAACTCTCAGTCTCAACACAGGAACTCTCAGTCTCAACACAGGAACTCTCAGTCTCAACACAGGAACTCTCAGTCTCAACACAGGAACTCTCAGTCTCAACAAATAACTCTCAGTCTCAACAAAGAACTCTCAGTCTCAACAAAGAACTCTCAGTCTCAACAAAGAACTCTCAGTCTCAACACCGGAACTCTCAGTCTCAACACAGGAACTCTCAGTCTCAACACAGGAACTCTCAGTCTCAACACAAGAACTCTCAGTCTCAACACAGGAACTCTCAGTCTCAACAAAGAACTCCCAGTCTCAACACAAGAACTCTCAGTCTCAACACAGGAACTCTCAGCATCAACACAGGAACTCTCAGTCTCAAAAAATAATTCTCAGTCTCAACAAAGAACTCTCAGTCTCAACAAAGAACTCTCAGTCTCAACAAAGAATTCTCAGTCTCAACACAGGAACTCTCAGTCTCAACACAGGAACTCTCAGTCTCAACACAGGAACTCTCAGTCTCAACACAGGAACTCTCAGTCTCAACAAAGAACTATCAGTCTCAACACAGGAACTCTCAGTCCCAACACAGGAACTCTCAGTCTCAACACAGGAACTCTCAGTCTCAACACAGGAACTCTCAGTCTCAACAAAGAACTCTCAGTCTCAACACAGGAACTCTCAGTCTCAACAAAGAACTCTCAGTCTCAACAAAGAACTCTCAGTCTCAACACAGGAACTCTCAGTCTCAACACAGGAACTCTCAGTCTCAACACAGGAACTCTCAGTCTCAACACAAGAACTCTCAGTCTCAACACAGGAACTCTCAGTCTCAACAAAGAACTCCCAGTCTCAACACAAGAACTCTCAGTCTCAACAAAGAACTCTCAGTCTCAACACAGGAACTCTCAGTCTCAACAAAGAACTCTCAGTCTCAACAAAGAACTCCCAGTCTCAACACAAGAACTCTCAGTCTCAACACAGGAACTCTCAGTCTCAACAAAGAACTCTCAGTCTCAACACAAGAACTCTCAGTCTCAACACAGGAACTCTCAGTCTCAACAAAGAACTCTCAGTCTCAACACAGGAACTCTCAGTCTCAACAAAGAACTCTCAGTCTCAACAAAGAACTCTCA
The DNA here is from genome assembly GCF_035084215.1 of Heptranchias perlo. Lineage (NCBI taxonomy): Eukaryota > Metazoa > Chordata > Chondrichthyes > Hexanchiformes > Hexanchidae > Heptranchias > Heptranchias perlo. The sequence goes on along the minus strand of NC_090327.1, from coordinate 81,889,957 downwards.
GTCTCAACAAAGAACTCTCAGTCTCAACACAGGAACTCTCAGTCTCAACACAGGAACTCTCAGTCTCAACAAAGAACTCTCAGTCTCAACAAAGAACTCTCAGTCTCAACACAGGAACTCTCAGTCTCAACAAAGAACTCTCAGTCTCAACACAGGAACTCTCAGTCTCAACAAAGAACTCTCAGTCTCAACACAGGAACTCTCAGTCTCAACAAAGAACTCTCAGTCTCAACAAAGAACTCTCAGTCTCAACACAGGAACTCTCAGTCTCAACAAAGAACTCTCAGTCTCAATAAAGAACTCTCAGTCTCAACACAGGAACTCTCAGTCTCAACACAGGAACTCTCAGTCTCAACACAGGAACTCTCAGTATCAACACAGGAACTCTCAGTCTCAACAAAGAACTCTCAGTCTCAACAAAGAACTCTCAGTCTCAACAAAGAACTCTCAGTCTCAACAAAGAACTCTCAGTCTCAACACAGGAACTCTCAGTCTCAACACAGGAACTCTCAGTCTCAACACAGGAACTCTCAGTCTCAACACAAGAACTCTCAGTCTCAACACAGGAACTCTCAGTCTCAACAAAGAATTCTCAGTCTCAACACAGGAACTCTCAGTCTCAACACAGGAACTCTCAGTCTCAACACAGGAACTCTCAGTCTCAACACAGGAACTCTCAGTCTCAACAAAGAACTATCAGTCTCAACACAGGAACTCTCAGTCCCAACACAGGAACTCTCAGTCTCAACACAGGAACTCTCAGTCTCAACACAGGAACTCTCAGTCTCAACAAAGAACTCTCAGTCTCAACACAGGAACTCTCAGTCTCAACAAAGAACTCTCAGTCTCAACAAAGAACTCTCAGTCTCAACACAGGAACTCTCAGTCTCAACACAGGAACTCTCAGTCTCAACACAGGAACTCTCAGTCTCAACACAAGAACTCTCAGTCTCAACACAGGAACTCTCAGTCTCAACAAAGAACTCCCAGTCTCAACACAAGAACTCTCAGTCTCAACAAAGAACTCTCAGTCTCAACACAGGAACTCTCAGTCTCAACAAAGAACTCTCAGTCTCAACAAAGAACTCCCAGTCTCAACACAAGAACTCTCAGTCTCAACACAGGAACTCTCAGTCTCAACAAAGAACTCCCAGTCTCAACACAGGAACTCTCAGTCTCAACAAAGAACTCTCAGTCTCAACAAAGAACTCTCAGTCTCAACAAAGAACTCTCAGTCTCAACACAGGAACTCTCAGTCTCAACACAGGAACTCTCAGTCTCAACAAAGAACTCTCAGTCTCAACAAAGAACTCTCAGTCTCAACACAGGAACTCTCAGTCTCAACAAAGAACTCTCAGTCTCAACACAGAACTCTCAGTCTCAACACAGGAACTCTCAGTCTCAACAAAGAACTCTCAGTCTCAACAAAGAACTCTCAGTCTCAACAAAGAACTCTCAGTCTCAACAAAGAACTCTCAGTCTCAACACAGGAACTCTCAGTCTCAACAAAGAACTCTCAGTCTCAACAAAGAACTCTCAGTCTCAACACAGGAACTCTCAGTCTCAACAAAGAACTCTCAGTCTCAATAAAGAACTCTCAGTCTCAACACAGGAACTCTCAGTCTCAACACAGGAACTCTCAGTCTCAACACAGGAACTCTCAGTCTCAACACAGGAACTCTCAGTCTCAACAAAGAACTCTCAGTCTCAACAAAGAACTCTCAGTCTCAACAAAGAACTCTCAGTCTCAACAAAGAACTCTCAGTCTAAACACAGGAACTCTCAGTCTCAACAAAGAACTCTCAGTCTCAACAAAGAACTCTCAGTCTCAACAAAGAACTCTCAGTCTCAACAAAGAACTCTCAGTCTCAACAAAGAACTCTCAGTCTAAACACAGGAACTCTCAGTCTCAACACAGAACTCTCAGTCTCAACACAGGAACTCTCAGTCTCAACACAGGAACTCTCAGTGTCAACACAAGAACTCTCAGTCTCAACACAGGAACTCTCAGTCTCAACAAAGAACTCCCAGTCTCAACACAAGAACTCTCAGTCTCAACACAGGAACTCTCAGCATCAACACAGGAACTCTCAGTCTCAAAAAATAATTCTCAGTCTCAACAAAGAACTCTCAGTCTCAACAAAGAACTCTCAGTCTCAACAAAGAATTCTCAGTCTCAACACAGGAACTCTCAGTCTCAACACAGGAACTCTCAGTCTCAACACAGGAACTCTCAGTCTCAACACAGGAACTCTCAGTCTCAACAAAGAACTATCAGTCTCAACACAGGAACTCTCAGTCCCAACACAGGAACTCTCAGTCTCAACACAGGAACTCTCAGTCTCAACACAGGAACTCTCAGTCTCAACAAAGAACTCTCAGTCTCAACACAGGAACTCTCAGTCTCAACAAAGAACTCTCAGTCTCAACAAAGAACTCTCAGTCTCAACACAGGAACTCTCAGTCTCAACACAGGAACTCTCAGTCTCAACACAGGAACTCTCAGTCTCAACACAAGAACTCTCAGTCTCAACACAGGAACTCTCAGTCTCAACAAAGAACTCCAGTCTCAACACAAGAACTCTCAGTCTCAACAAAGAACTCTCAGTCTCAACAAAGAACTCTCAGTCTCAACAAAGAACTCTCAGTCTCAACACAGGAACTCTCAGTCTCAACACAGGAACTCTCAGTCTCAACACAGGAACTCTCAGTCTCAACACAGGAACTCTCAGTCTCAACACAGGAACTCTCAGTCTCAACAAAGAACTCTCAGTCTCAACAAAGAACTCTCAGTCTCAACACAGGAACTCTCAGTCTCAACAAAGAACTCTCAGTCTCAACACAGGAACTCTCAGTCTCAACAAAGAACTCTCAGTCTCAACACAGGAACTCTCAGTCTCAACAAAGAACTCTCAGTCTCAACAAAGAACTCTCAGTCTCAACACAGGAACTCTCAGTCTCAACAAAGAACTCTCAGTCTCAACAAAGAACTCTCAGTCTCAACACAGGAACTCTCAGTCTCAACAAAGAACTCTCAGTCTCAATAAAGAACTCTCAGTCTCAACAAAGAACTCTCAGTCTCAACACAGGAACTCTCAGTCTCAACACAGGAACTCTCAGTCTCAACACAGGAACTCTCAGTCTCAACACAGGAACTCTCAGTCTCAACAAAGAACTCTCAGTCTCAACAAAGAACTCTCAGTCTCAACAAAGAACTCTCAGTCTCAACAAAGAACTCTCAGTCTCAACACAGGAACTCTCAGTCTCAACACAGGAACTCTCAGTCTCAACACAAGAACTCTCAGTCTCAACACAGGAACTCTCAGTCTCAACAAAGAACTCCCAGTCTCAACACAAGAACTCTCAGTCTCAACACAGGAACTCTCAGCATCAACACAGGAACTCTCAGTCTCAAAAAATAATTCTCAGTCTCAACAAAGAACTCTCAGTCTCAACAAAGAATTCTCAGTCTCAACACAGGAACTCTCAGTCTCAACACAGGAACTCTCAGTCTCAACACAGGAACTCTCAGTCTCAACACAGGAACTCTCAGTCTCAACACAGGAACTCTCAGTCTCAACAAAGAACTATCAGTCTCAACACAGGAACTCTCAGTCCCAACACAGGAACTCTCAGTCTCAACACAGGAACTCTCAGTCTCAACACAGGAACTCTCAGTCTCAACAAAGAACTCTCAGTCTCAACACAGGAACTCTCAGTCTCAACAAAGAACTCTCAGTCTCAACAAAGAACTCTCAGTCTCAACACAGGAACTCTCAGTCTCAACACAGGAACTCTCAGTCTCAACACAGGAACTCTCAGTCTCAACACAAGAACTCTGAGTCTCAACACAGGAACTCTCAGTCTCAACAAAGAACTCCCAGTCTCAACACAAGAACTCTCAGTCTCAACACAGGAACTCTCAGCATCAACACAGGAACTCTCAGTCTCAAAAAATAATTCTCAGTCTCAACAAAGAACTCTCAGTCTCAACAAAGAACTCTCAGTCTCAACAAAGAACTCTCAGTCTCAACAAAGAACTCTCAGTCTCAACAAAGAACTCTCAGTCTCAACAGAGGAACTCTCAGTCTCAACAAAGAACTCTCAGTCTCAACACAGGAACTCTCAGTCTCAACACAGGAACTCTCAGTCTCAACACAAGAACTCTCAGTCTCAACACAAGAACTCTCAGTCTCAACACAAGAACTCTCAGTCTCAACACAAGAACTCTCAGTCTCAACAAAGAACTCTCAGTCTCAACAAAGAACTCTCAGTCTCAACACAGGAACTCTCAGTCTTAAAAAATAATTCTCAGTCTCAAAACAGGAACTCTCAGTCTCAACAAAGAACTCTCAGTCTCAACACAGGAACTCTCAGTCTCAACACAGGAACTCTCAGTCTCAAGAAAGAACTCTCAGTCTCAACACAGGAACTCTCAGTCTCAACACAGGAACTCTCAGTCTCAACAAAGAACTCTCAGTCTCAACAAAGAACTCTCAGTCTCAACACAGGAACTCTCAGTCTCAACAAAGAACTCTCAGTCTCAACAAAGAACTCTCAGTCTCAACACAGGAACTCTCAGTCTCAACACAGGAACTCTCAGTCCCAACACAGGAACTCTCAGTCTCAACACAGGAACTCTCAGTCTCAACAAAGAACTCTCAGTCTCAACAAAGAACTCTCAGTCTCAACAAAGAACTCTCAGTCTCAACACAGGAACTCTCAGTCTCAACAAAGAACTCTCAGTCTCAACACAGGAACTCTCAGTCTCAACAAAGAACTCTCAGTCTCAACAAAGAACTCTCAGTCTCAACACAGGAACTCTCAGTCTCAACACAGGAACTCTCAGTCTCAACACAGGAACTCTCAGTCTCAACAAAGAACTCTCAGTCTCAACACAGGAACTCTCAGTCTCAACACAGGAACTCTCAGTCTCAACAAAGAACTCTCAGTCTCAACAAAGAACTCTCACTCTCAACACAGGAACTCTCAGTCTCAACAAAGAACTCTCAGTCTCAACAAAGAACTCTCAGTCTCAACACAGGAACTCTCAGTCTCAACAACGAACTCTCAGTCTCAACACAGGAACTCTCAGTCTCAACACAGGAACTCTCAGTCTCAACAAAGAACTCTCAGTCTCAACACAGGAACTCTCAGTCTCAACAAAGAACTCTCAGTCTCAACAAAGAACTCTCAGTCTCAACACAGGAACTCTCAGTCTCAACAAAGAACTCTCAGTCTCAACACAGGAACTCTCAGTCTCAACACAGGAACTCTCAGTCTCAACACAGGAACTCTCAGTCTCAACACAGGAACTCTCAGTCTCAACAAAGAACTCTCAGTCTCAACACAGGAACTCTCAGTCTCAACACAGGAACTCTCAGTCTCAACACAGGAACTCTCAGTCTCAACACAGGAACTCTCAGTCTCAACACAGGAACTCTCAGTCTCAACACAGGAACTCTCAGTCTCAACACAGGAACTCTCAGTCTCAACACAGGAACTCTCAGTCTCAACAAAGAACTCTCAGTCTCAACAAAGAACTCTCAGTCTCAACACAGGAACTCTCAGTCTCAACACAGGAACTCTCAGTCCCAACACAGGAACTCTCAGTCTCAACACAGGAACTCTCAGTCTCAACAAAGAACTCTCAGTCTCAACAAAGAACTCTCAGTCTCAACAAAGAACTCTCAGTCTCAACACAGGAACTCTCAGTCTCAACAAAGAACTCTCAGTCTCAACACAGGAACTCTCAGTCTCAACAAAGAACTCTCAGTCTCAACAAAGAACTCTCAGTCTCAACACAGGAACTCTCAGTCTCAACACAGGAACTCTCAGTCTCAACACAGGAACTCTCAGTCTCAACAAAGAACTCTCAGTCTCAACAAAGAACTCTCAGTCTCAACACAGGAACTCTCAGTCTCAACACAGGAACTCTCAGTCTCAACAAAGAACTCTCAGTCTCAACAAAGAACTCTCACTCTCAACACAGGAACTCTCAGTCTCAACAAAGAACTCTCAGTCTCAACAAAGAACTCTCAGTCTCAACACAGGAACTCTCAGTCTCAACAACGAACTCTCAGTCTCAACACAGGATCTCTCAGTCTCAACACAGGAACTCTCAGTCTCAACAAAGAACTCTCAGTCTCAACACAGGAACTCTCAGTCTCAACAAAGAACTCTCAGTCTCAACAAAGAACTCTCAGTCTCAACACAGGAACTCTCAGTCTCAACACAGGAACTCTCAGTCCCAACACAGGAACTCTCAGTCTCAACACAGGAACTCTCAGTCTCAACAAAGAACTCTCAGTCTCAACAAAGAACTCTCAGTCTCAACAAAGAACTCTCAGTCTCAACACAGGAACTCTCAGTCTCAACAAAGAACTCTCAGTCTCAACACAGGAACTCTCAGTCTCAACAAAGAACTCTCAGTCTCAACAAAGAACTCTCAGTCTCAACACAGGAACTCTCAGTCTCAACACAGGAACTCTCAGTCTCAACACAGGAACTCTCAGTCTCAACAAAGAACTCTCAGTCTCAACAAAGAACTCTCAGTCTCAACACAGGAACTCTCAGTCTCAACACAGGAACTCTCAGTCTCAACAAAGAACTCTCAGTCTCAACAAAGAACTCTCACTCTCAACACAGGAACTCTCAGTCTCAACAAAGAACTCTCAGTCTCAACAAAGAACTCTCAGTCTCAACACAGGAACTCTCAGTCTCAACAACGAACTCTCAGTCTCAACACAGGAACTCTCAGTCTCAACACAGGAACTCTCAGTCTCAACAAAGAACTCTCAGTCTCAACACAGGAACTCTCAGTCTCAACAAAGAACTCTCAGTCTCAACAAAGAACTCTCAGTCTCAACACAGGAACTCTCAGTCTCAACAAAGAACTCTCAGTCTCAACACAGGAACTCTCAGTCTCAACACAGGAACTCTCAGTCTCAACACAGGAACTCTCAGTCTCAACAAAGAACTCTCAGTCTCAACACAGGAACTCTCAGTCTCAACACAGGAACTCTCAGTCTCAACACAGGAACTCTCAGTCTCAACACAGGAACTCTCAGTCTCAACACAGGAACTCTCAGTCTCAACACAGGAACTCTCAGTCTCAACACAGGAACTCTCAGTCTCAACACAGGAACTCTCAGTCTCAACAAAGAACTCTCAGTCTCAACACAGGAACTCTCAGTCTCAACACAGGAACTCTCAGTCCCAACACAGGAACTCTCAGTCTCAACACAGGAACTCTCAGTCTCAACAAAGAACTCTCAGTCTCAACAAAGAACTCTCAGTCTCAACAAAGAACTCTCAGTCTCAACACAGGAACTCTCAGTCTCAACAAAGAACTCTCAGTCTCAACACAGGAACTCTCAGTCTCAACAAAGAACTCTCAGTCTCAACAAAGAACTCTCAGTCTCAACACAGGAACTCTCAGTCTCAACACAGGAACTCTCAGTCTCAACACAGGAACTCTCAGTCTCAACAAAGAACTCTCAGTCTCAACAAAGAACTCTCAGTCTCAACACAGGAACTCTCAGTCTCAACACAGGAACTCTCAGTCTCAACAAAGAACTCTCAGTCTCAACAAAGAACTCTCACTCTCAACACAGGAACTCTCAGTCTCAACAAAGAACTCTCAGTCTCAACAAAGAACTCTCAGTCTCAACACAGGAACTCTCAGTCTCAACAACGAACTCTCAGTCTCAACACAGGATCTCTCAGTCTCAACACAGGAACTCTCAGTCTCAACAAAGAACTCTCAGTCTCAACACAGGAACTCTCAGTCTCAACAAAGAACTCTCAGTCTCAACAAAGAACTCTCAGTCTCAACACAGGAACTCTCAGTCTCAACAAAGAACTCTCAGTCTCAACACAGGAACTCTCAGTCTCAACACAGGAACTCTCAGTCTCAACACAGGAACTCTCAGTCTCAACACAGGAACTCTCAGTCTCAACAAAGAACTCTCAGTCTCAACACAGGAACTCTCAGTCTCAACACAGGAACTCTCAGTCTCAACACAGGAACTCTCAGTCTCAACACAGGAACTCTCAGTCTCAACACAGGAACTCTCAGTCTCAACACAGGAACTCTCAGTCTCAACACAGGAACTCTCAGTCTCAACACAGGAACTCTCAGTCTCAACACAGGAACTCTCAGTCTCAACACAGGAACTCTCAGTCCCAACACAGGAACTCTCAGTCTCAACAAAGAACTCTCAGTCTCAACAAAGAACTCTCAGTCTCAACACAGGAACTCTCAGTCTCAACACAGGAACTCTCAGTCTCAACAAAGAACTCTCAGTCTCAGCAAAGAACTCTCAGTCTCAACAAAGAACTCTCAGTCTCAACAAAGAACTCTCAGTCTCAACACAGGAACTCTCAGTCTCAACAAAGAACTCTCAGTCTCAACACAGGAACTCTCAGTCTCAACAAAGAACTCTCAGTCTCAACAAAGAACTCTCAGTCTCAACACAGGAACTCTCAGTCTCAACACAGGAACTCTCAGTCTCAACAAAGAACTCTCAGTCTCAGCAAAGAACTCTCAGTCTCAACAAAGAACTCTCAGTCTCAACAAAGAACTCTCAGTCTCAACACAGGAACTCTCAGTCTCAACACAGGAACTCTCAGTCTCAACAAAGAACTCTCAGTCTCAACACAGGAACTCTCAGTCTCAACAAAGAACTCTCAGTCTCAACACAGGAACTCACAGTCTCAACACAGGAACTCTCAGTCTCAACAAAGAACTCTCAGTCTCAACGAAGAACTCTCAGTCTCAACACCGGAACTCTCAGTCCCAACACAGGAACTCTCAGTCTCAACAAAGAACTCTCAGACTCAACAAAGAACTCTCAGTCCCAACACAGGAACTCTCAGTCTCAACACAGGAACTCTCAGTCTCAACAAAGAACTCTCAGTCTCAACAAAGAACTCTCAGTCTCAACACAGGAACTCTCAGTCCCAACACAGGAACTCTCAGTCTCAACAACAAACTCTCAGTCTCAACACAGGAACTCTCAGTCTCAACACAGGAACTCTCAGTCTCAACAAAGAACTCTCAGTCTCAACAAAGAACTCTCAGTCTCAACAAAGAACTCTCAGTCTCAACACAGGAACTCTCAGTCTCAACAAAGAACTCTCAGTCTCAACACAGGAACTCTCAGTCTCAACAAAGAACTCTCAGTCTCAAAACAGGAACTCTCAGTCTCAACAAAGTACTCTCAGTCTCAAGAAAGAACTCTCAGTCTCAACAAAGAACTCTCAGTCTCAACACAGGAACTCTCAGTCTCAACAAAGAACTCTCAGTCTCAACACAGGAACTCTCAGTCTCAACAAAGAACTCTCAGTCTCAACAAAGAACTCTCAGTCTCAACAAAGAAATCTCAGTCTCAACACAGGAACTCTCAGTCTCAACAAAGAACTCTCAGTCTCAAGAAAGAACTCTCAGTCTCAACAAAGAACTCTCAGTCTCAACACAGGAACTTTCAGTCTCAAGAAAGAACTCTCAGTCTCAACACAGGAACTCTCAGTCTCAACAAAGAACTCTCAGTCTCAACAAAGAACTCTCAGTCTCAACAAAGAACTCTCAGTCTCAACACAGGAACTCTCAGTCTCAACACAGGAACTCTCAGTCTCAACACAAGAACTCTCAGTCTCAACAAAGAACTCTCAGTCTCAACACAGGAACTCTCAGTCTCAACAAAGAACTCTCAGTCTCAACAAAGAACTCTCAGTCTCAACACAGGAACTCTCAGTCTCAACACAGGAACTCTCAGTCTCAACAAAGAACTCTCAGTCTCAGCAAAGAACTCTCAGTCTCAACAAAGAACTCTCAGTCTCAACAAAGAACTCTCAGTCTCAACACAGGAACTCTCAGTCTCAACACAGGAACTCTCAGTCTCAACAAAGAACTCTCAGTCTCAACACAGGAACTCTCAGTCTCAACAAAGAACTCTCAGTCTCAACACAGGAACTCACAGTCTCAACACAGGAACTCTCAGTCTCAACAAAGAACTCTCAGTCTCAACGAAGAACTCTCAGTCTCAACACCGGAACTCTCAGTCCCAACACAGGAACTCTCAGTCTCAACAAAGAACTCTCAGACTCAACAAAGAACTCTCAGTCCCAACACAGGAACTCTCAGTCTCAACACAGGAACTCTCAGTCTCAACAAAGAACTCTCAGTCTCAACAAAGAACTCTCAGTCTCAACACAGGAACTCTCAGTCTCAACACAGGAACTCTCAGTCTCAACAAAGAACTCTCAGTCTCAGCAAAGAACTCTCAGTCTCAACAAAGAACTCTCAGTCTCAACAAAGAACTCTCAGTCTCAACACAGGAACTCTCAGTCTCAACACAGGAACTCTCAGTCTCAACAAAGAACTCTCAGTCTCAACACAGGAACTCTCAGTCTCAACAAAGAACTCTCAGTCTCAACACAGGAACTCACAGTCTCAACACAGGAACTCTCAGTCTCAACAAAGAACTCTCAGTCTCAACGAAGAACTCTCAGTCTCAACACCGGAACTCTCAGTCCCAACACAGGAACTCTCAGTCTCAACAAAGAACTCTCAGACTCAACAAAGAACTCTCAGTCCCAACACAGGAACTCTCAGTCTCAACACAGGAACTCTCAGTCTCAACAAAGAACTCTCAGTCTCAACAAAGAACTCTCAGTCTCAACACAGGAACTCTCAGTCCCAACACAGGAACTCTCAGTCTCAACAAAGAACTCTCAGTCTCAACAAAGAACTCTCAGTCTCAACAAAGAACTCTCAGTCTCAAGAAAGAACTCTCAGTCTCAACAAAGAACTCTCAGTCTCAACACAGGAACTTTCAGTCTCAAGAAAGAACTCTCAGTCTCAACACAGGAACTCTCAGTCTCAACAAAGAACTCTCAGTCTCAACACAGGAACTCTCAGTCTCAACAAAGAACTCTCAGTCTCAACACAGGAACTCTCAGTCTCAACACAGGAACTCTCAGTCTCAACACAGGAACTCTCAGTCTCAACAAAGAACTCTCAGTCTCAACAAAGAACTCTCAGTCTCAACACAGGAACTCTCAGTCTCAACACAGGAACTCTCAGTCTCAACAAAGAACTCTCAGTCTCAGCAAAGAACTCTCAGTCTCAACAAAGAACTCTCAGTCTCAACAAAGAACTCTCAGTCTCAACACAGGAACTCTCAGTCTCAACACAGGAACTCTCAGTCTCAACAAAGAACTCTCAGTCTCAACACAGGAACTCTCAGTCTCAACAAAGAACTCTCAGTCTCAACACAGGAACTCACAGTCTCAACACAGGAACTCTCAGTCTCAACAAAGAACTCTCAGTCTCAACGAAGAACTCTCAGTCTCAACACCGGAACTCTCAGTCCCAACACAGGAACTCTCAGTCTCAACAAAGAACTCTCAGACTCAACAAAGAACTCTCAGTCCCAATACAGGAACTCTCAGTCTCAACACAGGAACTCTCAGTCTCAACAAAGAACTCTCAGTCTCAACAAAGAACTCTCAGTCTCAACACAGGAACTCTCAGTCTCAACACAGGAACTCTCAGTCTCAACAAAGAACTCTCAGTCTCAGCAAAGAACTCTCAGTCTCAACAAAGAACTCTCAGTCTCAACAAAGAACTCTCAGTCTCAACACAGGAACTCTCAGTCTCAACACAGGAACTCTCAGTCTCAACAAAGAACTCTCAGTCTCAACACAGGAACTCTCAGTCTCAACAAAGAACTCTCAGTCTCAACACAGGAACTCACAGTCTCAACACAGGAACTCTCAGTCTCAACAAAGAACTCTCAGTCTCAACGAAGAACTCTCAGTCTCAACACCGGAACTCTCAGTCCCAACACAGGAACTCTCAGTCTCAACAAAGAACTCTCAGACTCAACAAAGAACTCTCAGTCCCAACACAGGAACTCTCAGTCTCAACACAGGAACTCTCAGTCTCAACAAAGAACTCTCAGTCTCAACAAAGAACTCTCAGTCTCAACACAGGAACTCTCAGTCCCAACACAGGAACTCTCAGTCTCAACAACAAACTCTCAGTCTCAACACAGGAACTCTCAGTCTCAACACAGGAACTCTCAGTCTCAACAAAGAACTCTCAGTCTCAACAAAGAACTCTCAGTCTCAACAAAGAACTCTCAGTCTCAACACAGGAACTCTCAGTCTCAACAAAGAACTCTCAGTCTCAACACAGGAACTCTCAGTCTCAACAAAGAACTCTCAGTCTCAAAACAGGAACTCTCAGTCTCAACAAAGTACTCTCAGTCTCAAGAAAGAACTCTCAGTCTCAACAAAGAACTCTCAGTCTCAACACAGGAACTCTCAGTCTCAACAAAGAACTCTCAGTCTCAACACAGGAACTCTCAGTCTCAACAAAGAACTCTCAGTCTCAACAAAGAACTCTCAGTCTCAACAAAGAAATCTCAGTCTCAACACAGGAACTCTCAGTCTCAACAAAGAACTCTCAGTCTCAAGAAAGAACTCTCAGTCTCAACAAAGAACTCTCAGTCTCAACACAGGAACTTTCAGTCTCAAGAAAGAACTCTCAGTCTCAACACAGGAACTCTCAGTCTCAACAAAGAACTCTCAGTCTCAACAAAGAACTCTCAGTCTCAACAAAGAACTCTCAGTCTCAACACAGGAACTCTCAGTCTCAACACAGGAACTCTCAGTCTCAACACAAGAACTCTCAGTCTCAACAAAGAACTCTCAGTCTCAACACAGGAACTCTCAGTCTCAACAAAGAACTCTCAGTCTCAACAAAGAACTCTCAGTCTCAACACAGGAACTCTCAGTCTCAACACAGGAACTCTCAGTCTCAACAAAGAACTCTCAGTCTCAGCAAAGAACTCTCAGTCTCAACAAAGAACTCTCAGTCTCAACAAAGAACTCTCAGTCTCAACACAGGAACTCTCAGTCTCAACACAGGAACTCTCAGTCTCAACAAAGAACTCTCAGTCTCAACACAGGAACTCTCAGTCTCAACAAAGAACTCTCAGTCTCAACACAGGAACTCACAGTCTCAACACAGGAACTCTCAGTCTCAACAAAGAACTCTCAGTCTCAACGAAGAACTCTCAGTCTCAACACCGGAACTCTCAGTCCCAACACAGGAACTCTCAGTCTCAACAAAGAACTCTCAGACTCAACAAAGAACTCTCAGTCCCAACACAGGAACTCTCAGTCTCAACACAGGAACTCTCAGTCTCAACAAAGAACTCTCAGTCTCAACAAAGAACTCTCAGTCTCAACACAGGAACTCTCAGTCCCAACACAGGAACTCTCAGTCTCAACAACAAACTCTCAGTCTCAACACAGGAACTCTCAGTCTCAACACAGGAACTCTCAGTCTCAACAAAGAACTCTCAGTCTCAACAAAGAACTCTCAGTCTCAACAAAGAACTCTCAGTCTCAACACAGGAACTCTCAGTCTCAACAAAGAACTCTCAGTCTCAAAACAGGAACTCTCAGTCTCAACAAAGAACTCTCAGTCTCAACACAGGAACTCTCAGTCTCAACACAGGAACTCTCAGTCTCAACAAAGAACTCTCAGTCTCAACAAAGAACTCTCAGTCTCAACAAAGAACTCTCAGTCTCAACACAGGAACTCTCAGTCTCAACAAAGAACTCTCAGTCTCAAAACAGGAACTCTCAGTCTCAACAAAGTACTCTCAGTCTCAAGAAAGAACTCTCAGTCTCAACAAAGAACTCTCAGTCTCAACACAGGAACTCTCAGTCTCAACAAAGAACTCTCAGTCTCAACAAAGAACTCTCAGTCTCAACAAAGAACTCTCAGTCTCAACAAAGAAATCTCAGTCTCAACACAGGAACTCTCAGTCTCAACAAAGAACTCTCAGTCTCAAGAAAGAACTCTCAGTCTCAACAAAGAACTCTCAGTCTCAACACAGGAACTTTCAGTCTCAAGAAAGAACTCTCAGTCTCAACACAGGAACTCTCAGTCTCAACAAAGAACTCTCAGTCTCAACAAAGAACTCTCAGTCTCAACAAAGAACTCTCAGTCTCAACACAGGAACTCTCAGTCTCAACACAGGAACTCTCAGTCTCAACACAAGAACTCTCAGTCTCAACACAAGAACTCTCAGTCTCAACACAAGAATTCTCAGTCTCAACAAAGAACTCTCAGTCTCAACAAAGAACTCTCAGTCTCAACAAAGAACTCTCAGTCTCAACACAGGAACTCTCAGTCTCAACACAAGAACTCTCAGTCTCAACACAGGAACTCTCAGTCTTAAAAAATAATTCTCAGTCTCAAAACAGGAACTCTCAGTCTCAACAAAGAACTCTCAGTCTCAACACAGGAACTCTCAGTCTCAACAAAGAACTCTCAGTCTCAAGAAAGAACTCTCAGTCTCAACACAGGAACTCTCAGTCTCAACACAGGAACTCTCAGTCTCAACACAGGAACTCTCAGTCTCAACACAGGAACTCTCAGTCTCAACAAAGAACTCTCAGTCTCAACAAAGAACTCTCAGTCTCAACACAGGAACTCTCAGTCTCAACACAGGAACTCTCAGTCTCAACAAAGAACTCTCAGACTCAACAAAGAACTCTCAGTCCCAACACAGGAACTCTCAGTCTCAACACAGGAACTCTCAGTCTCAACAAAGAACTCTCAGTCTCAACAAAGAACTCTCAGTCTCAACACAGGAACTCTCAGTCCCAACACAGGAACTCTCAGTCTCAACACAGGAACTCTCAGTCTCAACACAGGAACTCTCAGTCTCAACAAAGAACTCTCAGTCTCAACAAAGAACTCTCAGTCTCAACAAAGAACTCTCAGTCTCAACACAGGAACTCTCAGTCTCAACAAAGAACTCTCAGTCTCAAAACAGGAACTCTCAGTCTCAACAAAGAACTCTCAGTCTCAAAACAGGAACTCTCAGTCTCAACAAAGAACTCTCAGTCTCAACACAGGAACTCTCAGTCTCAACAAAGAACTCTCAGTCTCAACACAGGAACTCTCAGTCTCAACAAAGAACTCTCAGTCTCAACACAGGAACTCTCAGTCTCAACACAGGAACTCTCAGTCTCAACACAGGAACTCTCAGTCTCAACAAAGAACTCTCAGTCTCAACAAAGAACTCTCAGTCCCAACACAGGAACTCTCAGTCTCAACAAAGAACTCTCAGTCTCAACAAAGAACTCTCAGTCTCAACACAGGAACTCTCAGTCTCAACAAAGAACTCTCAGTCTCAACACAGGAACTCTCAGTCTCAACAAAGAACTCTCAGTCTCAACAAAGAACTCTCAGTCTCAACAAAGAACTCTCAGTCTCAACACAGGAACTCTCAGTCTCAACACAGGAACTCTCAGTCTCAACAAAGAACTCTCAGTCTCAACAAAGAACTCTCAGTCTCAACACAGGAACTCTCAGTCCCAACACAGGAACTCTCAGTCTCAACAAAGAACTCTCAGTCTCAACAAAGAACTCTCAGTCTCAACACAGGAACTCTCAGTCTCAACACAGGAACTCTCAGTCTCAACACAGGAACTCTCAGTCTCAACACAGGAACTCTCAGTCTCAACAAAGAACTCTCAGTCTCAACAAAGAACTCTCAGTCTCAACAAAGAACTCTCAGTCTCAACACAGGAACTCTCAGTCTCAACAAAGAACTCTCAGTCTCAAAACAGGAACTCTCAGTCTCAACAAAGAACTCTCAGTCTCAAAACAGGAACTCTCAGTCTCAACAAAGAACTCTCAGTCTCAACACAGGAACTCTCAGTCTCAACAAAGAACTCTCAGTCTCAACACAGGAACTCTCAGTCTCAACAAAGAACTCTCAGTCTCAACAGAGGAACTCTCAGTCTCAACACAGGAACTCTCAGTCTCAACACAGGAACTCTCAGTCTCAACAAAGAACTCTCAGTCTCAACAAAGAACTCTCAGTCTCAACAAAGAACTCTCAGTCTCAACACAGGAACTCTCAGTCTCAACACAGGAACTCTCAGTCTCAACAAAGAACTCTCAGTCTCAACAAAGAACTCTCAGTCTCAACACAGGAACTCTCAGTCTCAACAAAGAACTCTCAGTCTCAACAAAGAACTCTCAGTCTCAACAAAGAACTCTCAGTCTCAACACAGGAACTCTCAGTCTCAACAAAGAACTCTCAGTCTCAACAAAGAACTCTCAGTCTCAACACAGGAACTCTCAGTCTCAACAAAGAACTCTCAGTCTCAACACAGGAACTCTCAGTCTCAACAAAGAACTCTCACTCTCAACACAGGAACTCTCAGTCTCAACAAAGAACTCTCAGTCTCAACACAGGAACTATCAGTCTCAACAAAGAACTCTCAGTCTCAACACAGGAACTCTCAGTCTCAACAAAGAACTCTCAGTCTCAACACAGGAACTCTCAGTCTCAACAAAGAACTCTCAGTCTCAACACAGGAACTCTCAGTCTCAACAAAGAACTCTCAGTCTCAACACAGGAACTCTCAGTCTCAACAAAGAACTCTCAGTCTCAACAAAGAACTCTCAGTCTCAACACAGGAACTCTCAGTCTCAACAAAGAACTCTCAGTCTCAACAAAGAACTCTCAGTCTCAACACAGGAACTCTCAGTCTCAACAAAGAACTCTCAGTCTCAACACAGGAACTCTCAGTCTCAACAAAGAACTCTCAGTCTCAACACAGGAACTCTCAGTCTCAACAAAGAACTATCAGTCTCAACACAGGAACTCTCAGTCTCAACACAGGAACTCTCAGTCTCAACAAAGAACTCTCAGTCCCAACACAGGAACTCTCAGTCTCAACAAAGAACTCTCAGTCTCAACAAAGAACTCTCAGTCTCAACACAGGAACTCTCAGTCTCAACAAAGAACTCTCAGTCTCAACACAGGAACTCTCAGTCTCAACAAAGAACTCTCAGTCTCAACAAAGAACTCTCAGTCTCAACAAAGAACTCTCAGTCTCAACACAGGAACTCTCAGTCTCAACACAGGAACTCTCAGTCTCAACAAAGAACTCTCAGTCTCAACAAAGAACTCTCAGTCTCAACACAGGAACTCTCAGTCCCAACACAGGAACTCTCAGTCTCAACAAAGAACTCTCAGTCTCAACAAAGAACTCTCAGTCTCAACACAGGAACTCTCAGTCTCAACACAGGAACTCTCAGTCTCAACACAGGAACTCTCAGTCTCAACACAGGAACTCTCAGTCTCAACAAAGAACTCTCAGTCTCAACAAAGAACTCTCAGTCTCAACAAAGAACTCTCAGTCTCAACAAAGAACTCTCAGTCTCAACACAGGAACTCTCAGTCTCAACAAAGAACTCTCAGTCTCAACACAGGAACTCTCAGTCTCAACAAAGAACTCTCAGTCTCAACAAAGAACTCTCAGTCCCAACACAGGAACTCTCAGTCTCAACAAAGAACTCTCAGTCTCAACAAAGAACTCTCAGTCTCAACACAGGAACTCTCAGTCTCAACACAGGAACTCTCAGTCCCAACACAGGAACTCTCAGTCTCAACACAGGAACTCTCAGTCTCAACACAGGAACTCTCAGTCTCAACAAAGAACTCTCACTCTCAACACAGGAACTCTCAGTCCCAACACAGGAACTCTCAGTCTCAACAAAGAACTCTCAGTCTCAACAAAGAACTCTCAGTCTCAACACAGGAACTCTCAGTCTCAACACAGGAACTCTCAGTCTCAACACAGGAACTCTCAGTCTCAACACAGGAACTCTCAGTCTCAACAAAGAACTCTCAGTCTCAACAAAGAACTCTCAGTCTCAACAAAGAACTCTCAGTCTCAACAAAGAACTCTCAGTCTCAACACAGGAACTCTCAGTCTCAACAACGAACTCTCAGTCTCAACACAGGAACTCTCAGTCTCAACACAGGAACTCTCAGTCTCAACAAAGAACTCTCAGTCTCAACAAAGAACTCTCAGTCTCAACACAGGAACTCTCAGTCTCAACAAAGAACTCTCAGTCTCAACACAGGAACTCTCAGTCTCAACAAAGAACTCTCAGTCTCAACACAGGAACTCTCAGTCTCAACAAAGAACTCTCAGTCTCAACACAGGAACTCTCAGTCTCAACACAAGAACTCTCAGCATCAACACAGGAACTCTCAGTCTCAACACAGGAACTCTCAGTCTCAACAAAGAACTCTCAGTCTCAACACAAGAACTCTCAGCATCAACACAGGAACTCTCAGTCTCAACACAGGAACTCTCAGTCTCAACAAAGAACTCTCAGTCTCAACACAGGAACTCTCAGTCTCAACAAAGAACTCTCAGTCTCAACACAGGAACTCTCAGTCTCAACAAAGAACTCTCAGTCTCAACACAGGAACTCTCAGTCTCAACAAAGAACTCTCAGTCTCAACAAAGAACTCTCAGTCTCAACAAAGAACTCTCAGTCTCAACAAAGAACTCTCAGTCTCAACACAGGAACTCTCAGTCTCAACACAGGAACTCTCAGTCTCAACACAGGAACTCTCAGTCTCAACACAGGAACTCTCAGTCTCAACAAAGAACTCTCAGTCTCAACAAAGAACTCTCAGTCTCAACACAGGAACTCTCAGTCTCAACACAGGAACTCTCAGTCTCAACACAGGAACTCTCAGTCTCAACAAAGAACTCTCAGTCTCAACACAGGAACTCTCAGTCTCAACAAAGAACTCTCAGTCTCAACAAAGAACTCTCAGTCTCAACAAAGAACTCTCAGTCTCAACACAGGAACTCTCAGTCTCAACACAGGAACTCTCAGTCTCAACAAAGTACTCTCAGTCTCAACACAGGAACTCTCAGTCTCAACACAGGAACTCTCACTCTCAACACAGGAACTCTCAGTCTCAACACAGGAACTCTCAGTCTCAACAAAGTACTCTCAGTCTCAACAAAGAACTCTCAGTCTCAACACAGGAACTCTCAGTCTCAACACAGGAACTCTCACTCTCAACACAGGAACTCTCAGTCTCAACACAGGAACTCTCAGTCTCAACAAAGTACTCTCAGTCTCAAGAAAGAACTCTCAGTCTCAACAAAGAACTCTCAGTCTCAACACAGGAACTCTCAGTCTCAACAAAGAACTCTCAGTCTCAACAAAGAACTCTCAGTCTCAACAAAGAACTCTCAGTCTCAACAAAGAAATCTCAGTCTCAACACAGGAACTCTCAGTCTCAACAAAGAACTCTCAGTCTCAAGAAAGAACTCTCAGTCTCAACAAAGAACTCTCAGTCTCAACACAGGAACTCTCAGTCTCAAGAAAGAACTCTCAGTCTCAACACAGGAACTCTCAGTCTCAACACAGGAACTCTCAGTCTCAACACAGGAACTCTCAGTCTCAACAAAGAACTCTCAGTCTCAACAAAGAACTCTCAGTCTCAACACAGGAACTCTCAGTCTCAACAAAGAACTCTCAGTCTCAACAAAGAACTCTCAGTCTCAACACAGGAACTCTCAGTCTCAACAAAGAACTCTCAGTCTCAACAAAGAACTCTCAGTCTCAACACAGGAACTCTCAGTCTCAACAAAGAACTCTCAGTCTCAACAAAGAACTCTCAGTCTCAACACAGGAACTCTCAGTCTCAAGAAAGAACTCTCAGTCTCAACAAAGAACTCTCAGTCTCAAGAAAGAACTCTCAGTCTCAACAAAGAACTCTCAGTCTCAACAAAGAACTCTCAGTCTCAACAAAGAACTCTCAGTCTCAACACAGGAACTCTCAGTCTCAACACAGGAACTCTCAGTCTCAACACAGGAACTCTCAGTCCCAACAAAGAACAGCCAGTCTCAACAAAGAACTCTCAGTCTCAACACAGGAACTCTCAGTCTCAACACAGGAACTCTCAGTCCCAACAAAGAACAGCCAGTCTCAACAAAGAACTCTCAGTCTCAACACAGGAACTCTCAGTCTCAACACAGGAACTCTCAGTCTCAACACAGGAACTCTCAGTCCCAACAAAGAACAGCCAGTCTCAACAAAGAACTCTCAGTCTCAACACAGGAACTCTCAGTCTCAACACAGGAACTCTCAGTCTCAACACAGGAACTCTCAGTCTCAACAAAGAACTCTCAGTCTCAACAAATAACTCTCAGTCTCAACACAGGAACTCTCAGTCTCAACACAGGAACTCTCAGTCTCAACAAAGAACTCTCAGTCTCAACACAGGAACTCTCAGTCTCAACACAAGAACTCTCAGTCTCAACACAAGAACTCTCAGTCTCAACAAAGAACTCCCAGTCTCAACACAAGAACTCTCAGTCTCAACAAAGAACTCAGTCTCAACACAGGAACTCTCAGTCTCAACACAGGAACTCTCAGTCTCAACAAAGAACTCTCAGTCTCAACACAGGAACTCTCAGTCTCAACACAGGAACTCTCAGTCTCATAGAATCATAGAATCATAGAAGTTACAACATGGAAACAGGCCCTTCGGCCCAACATGTCCATGTCGCCCAGTTTATACCACTAAGCTAGTCCCAATTGCCTGCACTTGGCCCATATCCCTCCATACCCATCTTACCCATGTAACTGTCCAAATGCTTTTTAAAAGACAAAATTGTACCCGCCTCTACTACTGCCTCTGGCAGCTCGTTCCAGACACTCACCACCCTTTGAGTGAAAAAATTGCCCCTCTGGACCCTTTTGTATCTCTCCCCTCTCACCTTAAATCTATGCCCCCTCGTTATAGACTCCCCTACCTTTGGGAAAAGATTTTGACTATCGACCTTATCTATGCCCCTCATTATTTTATAGACTTCGATAAGATCACCCCTTAACCTCCTGCTCTCCAGGGAAAAAAGTCCCAGTCTGTCTAACCTCTCCCTGTAAGTCAAACCATCAAGTCCCGGTAGCATCCTAGTAAATCTTTTCTGCACTCTTTCTAGTTTAATAATATCCTTTCTGTAATAGGGTGACCAGAACTGTACACAGTACTCCAAGTGTGGCCTCACCAATGCCCTGTACAACTTCAACAAGACATCCCAACTCCTGCATTCAATGTTCTGACCAATGAAACCAAGCATGCTGAATGCCTTCTTCACTACCCTATCCACCTGTGACTCCACTTTCAAGGAGCTATGAATCTGTACTCCCAGATTTCTTTGTTCTATAACTCTCCCCAACGCCCTACCATTAACGGAGTAGGTCCTGGCCCGATTCAATCTACCAAAATGCATCACCTCACATTTATCTAAATTAAACTCCATCTGCCATTCATCGGCCCACTGGCCCAATTTATCAAGATCCCGTTGCAATCCTAGATAACCTTCTTCACTGTCCACAATGCCACCAATCTTGGTGTCATCTGCAAACTTACTAACCATGCCTCCTAAATTCTCATCCAAATCATTAATATAAATAACAAATAACAGCGGACCCAGCACCGATCCCTGAGGCACACCGCTGGACACAGGCATCCAGTTTGAAAAACAACCCTCTACAACCACCCTCTGTCTTCTGTCGTCAAGCCAATTTTGTATCCAATTGGCTACCTCACCTTGGATCCCATGAGATTTAACCTTATGTAACAACCTACTATGCGGTACCTTGTCAAATGCTTTGCTGAAGTCCATGTAGACCACGTCTACTGCACAGCCCTCATCTATCTTCTTGGTTACCCCTTCAAAAAACTCAATCAAATTCGTGAGACATGATTTTCCTCTCACAAAACCATGCTCAACAAAGAATTTTCAGTCTCAACACAAGAATACTCAGTCTCAACACAGGAACTCTCAGTCTCAACACAGGAACTCTCAGTCTCAACACAGGAACTCTCAGTCTCAACAAAGAATTCTCAGTCTCAACACAAGAACTCTCAGTCTCAACAAAGAACTCAGTCTCAACACAGGAACTCTCAGTCTCAACACAGGAACTCTCAGTCTCAACAAAGAATTCTCAGTCTCAACACAAGAACTCTCAGTCTCAACAAAGAACTCAGTCTCAAAACAGGAACTCTCAGTCTCAACACAGGAACTCTCAGTCTCAACAAAGAATTCTCAGTCTCAACACAAGAACTCTCAGTCGGAACAAAGAACTCTCAGTCTCAACAAAGAACTCTCAGTCTCAACACAGGAACTCTCAGTCTCAACAAAGAACTCTCAGTCTCAACACAGGAACTCTCAGTCTCAACACAGGAACTCTCAGTCTCAACACAGGAAATCTCAGTCTCAACACAGGAACTCTCAGTCTCAACACAGGAACTCTCAGCATCAACACAGGAACTCTCAGTCTCAAAAAATAATTCTCAGTCTCAAAACAGGAACTCTCAGTCTCAACAAAGAACTCTCAGTCTCAACACAGGAACTCTCAGTCTCAACACAAGAACTCTCAGTCTCAACACAAGAACTCTCAGTCTCAACAAAGAACTCTCAGTCTCAACACAGGAACTCTCAGTCTCAACACAAGAACTCTCAGTCTCAACACAAGAACTCTCAGTCTCAACACAAGAACTCTCAGTCTCAACACAGGAACTCTCAGTCTCAACACAAGAACTCTCAGTCTGAACACAAGAACTCTCAGTCTCAACACAGAAACTCTCAGTCTCAACACAGGAACTCTCAGTCTCAAAACAAGAACTCTCAGTCTCAACACAAGAACTCTCAGTCTCAACACAAGAATTCTCAGTCTCAACAAAGAACTCTCAGTCTCAACAAAGAACTCTCAGTCTCAACAAAGAACTCTCAGTCTCAACACAGGAACTCTCAGTCTCAACACAAAAACTCTCAGTCTCAACACAGGAACTCTCAGTCTCAACACAAGAACTCTCAGTCTCAACACAAGAATTCTCAGTCTCAACACAGGAACCCTCAGTCTCAACAAAGAACTCTCAGTCTCAACACAGGAACTCTCAGTCTCAACACAGGAACTCTCAGTCTCAACACAGGAACTCTCAGTCTCAACAAAGAACTCTCAGTCTCAACACAGGAACTCTCAGTCTCAACACAAGAACTCTCAGTCTCAACACAGGAACTCTCAGCATCAACACAGGAACTCTCAGTCTCAACACAGGAACTCTCAGTCTCAACAAAGAACTCTCAGTCTCAACAAAGAACTCTCAGTCTCAACACAGGAACTCTCAGTCTCAACACAGGAACTCTCAGTCTCAACACAGGAACTCTCAGTCTCAACACAGGAACTCTCAGTCTCAACAAAGAACTCTCAGTCTCAACACAGGAACTCTCAGTCTCAACACAGGAACTCTCAGTCTCAACAAAGAACTCTCAGTCTCAACACAGGAACTCTCAGTCTCAACACAGGAACTCTCAGTCTCAACAAAGAACTCTCAGTCTCAACAAAGAACTCTCAGTCTCAACACAAGAACTCTCAGTCTCAACACAGGAACTCTCAGTCTCAACAAAGAACTCTTAGTCTCAACACAGGAACTCTCAGTCTCAACACAGGAACTCTCAGTCTCAACACAGGAACTCTCAGTCTCAACACAGGAACTCTCAGTCTCAACAAAGAACTCTCAGTCTCAACAAAGAACTCTCAGTCTCAACACAGGAACTCTCAGTCTCAACACAGCAACTCTCAGTCTCAACACAGGAACTCTCAGTCTCAACAAAGAACTCTCAGTCTCAACACAGGAACTCTCAGTCTCAACACAGGAACTCTCAGTCTCAACAAAGGAACTCTCAGTCTCAACACAGGAACTCTCAGTCTCAACAAAGAACTCTCAGTCTCAACACAGGAACTCTCAGTCTCAACAAAGAACTCTCAGTCTCAACACAGGAACTCTCAGTCTCAACAAAGAACTCTCAGTCTCAACACAGGAACTCTCAGTCTCAACACAGGAACTCTCAGTCTCAACAAAGAACTCTCAGTCTCAACAAAGAACTCTCAGTCTCAACACAGGAACTCTCAGTCTCAACAAAGAACTCTCAGTCTCAACACAGGAACTCTCAGCATCAACACAGGAACTCTCAGTCTCAACACAGGAACTCTCAGTCTCAACACAGGAACTCTCAGTCTCAACAAAGAACTCTCAGTCTCAACACAGGAACTCTCAGTCTCAACACAGGAACTCTCAGTCTCAACAAAGAACTCTCAGTCTCAACAAAGAACTCTCAGTCTCAACACAGGAACTCTCAGTCTCAACAAAGAACTCTCAGTCTCAACACAGGAACTCTCAGTCTCAACACAGGAACTCTCAGTCTCAACACAGGAACTCTCAGTCTCAACACAAGAACTCTCAGTCTCAACGAAGAACTCTCAGTCTCAACACAGGAACTCTCAGTCTCAACACAGGAACTCTCAGTCTCAACACAGGAACTCTCAGTCTCAACAAAGAACTCTCAGTCTCAACACAAGAACTCTCAGCATCAACACAGGAACTCTCAGTCTCAACACAGGAACTCTCAGTCTCAACAAAGAACTCTCAGTCTCAACACAGGAACTCTCAGTCTCAACAAAGAACTCTCAGTCTCAACACAGGAACTCTCAGTCTCAACAAAGAACTCTCAGTCTCAACACAGGAACTCTCAGTCTCAACAAAGAACTCTCAGTCTCAACAAAGAACTCTCAGTCTCAACAAAGAACTCTCAGTCTCAACAAAGAACTCTCAGTCTCAACACAGGAACTCTCAGTCTCAACACAGGAACTCTCAGTCTCAACACAGGAACTCTCAGTCTCAACACAGGAACTCTCAGTCTCAACACAGGAACTCTCAGTCTCAACAAAGAACTCTCAGTCTCAACAAAGAACTCTCAGTCTCAACACAGGAACTCTCAGTCTCAACACAGGAACTCTCAGTCTCAACACAGGAACTCTCAGTCTCAACAAAGAACTCTCAGTCTCAACACAGGAACTCTCAGTCTCAACAAAGAACTCTCAGTCTCAACAAAGAACTCTCAGTCTCAACAAAGAACTCTCAGTCTCAACACAGGAACTCTCAGTCTCAACACAGGAACTCTCAGTCTCAACAAAGTACTCTCAGTCTCAACACAGGAACTCTCAGTCTCAACACAGGAACTCTCACTCTCAACACAGGAACTCTCAGTCTCAACACAGGAACTCTCAGTCTCAACAAAGTACTCTCAGTCTCAACAAAGAACTCTCAGTCTCAACACAGGAACTCTCAGTCTCAACACAGGAACTCTCACTCTCAACACAGGAACTCTCAGTCTCAACACAGGAACTCTCAGTCTCAACAAAGTACTCTCAGTCTCAAGAAAGAACTCTCAGTCTCAACAAAGAACTCTCAGTCTCAACACAGGAACTCTCAGTCTCAACAAAGAACTCTCAGTCTCAACAAAGAACTCTCAGTCTCAACAAAGAACTCTCAGTCTCAACAAAGAAATCTCAGTCTCAACACAGGAACTCTCAGTCTCAACAAAGAACTCTCAGTCTCAAGAAAGAACTCTCAGTCTCAACAAAGAACTCTCAGTCTCAACACAGGAACTCTCAGTCTCAAGAAAGAACTCTCAGTCTCAACACAGGAACTCTCAGTCTCAACAAAGAACTCTCAGTCTCAACAAAGAACTCTCAGTCTCAACAAAGAACTCTCAGTCTCAACACAGGAACTCTCAGTCTCAACACAGGAACTCTCAGTCTCAACACAGGAACTCTCAGTCTCAACAAAGAACTCTCAGTCTCAACAAAGAACTCTCAGTCTCAACACAGGAACTCTCAGTCTCAACAAAGAACTCTCAGTCTCAACAAAGAACTCTCAGTCTCAACACAGGAACTCTCAGTCTCAACAAAGAACTCTCAGTCTCAACAAAGAACTCTCAGTCTCAACACAGGAACTCTCAGTCTCAACAAAGAACTCTCAGTCTCAACAAAGAACTCTCAGTCTCAACACAGGAACTCTCAGTCTCAAGAAAGAACTCTCAGTCTCAACAAAGAACTCTCAGTCTCAAGAAAGAACTCTCAGTCTCAACAAAGAACTCTCAGTCTCAACAAAGAACTCTCAGTCTCAACAAAGAACTCTCAGTCTCAACACAGGAACTCTCAGTCTCAACACAGGAACTCTCAGTCCCAACAAAGAACAGCCAGTCTCAACAAAGAACTCTCAGTCTCAACACAGGAACTCTCAGTCTCAACACAGGAACTCTCAGTCTCAACACAGGAACTCTCAGTCCCAACAAAGAACAGCCAGTCTCAACAAAGAACTCTCAGTCTCAACACAGGAACTCTCAGTCTCAACACAGGAACTCTCAGTCTCAACACAGGAACTCTCAGTCTCAACAAAGAACTCTCAGTCTCAACAAATAACTCTCAGTCTCAACACAGGAACTCTCAGTCTCAACACAGGAACTCTCAGTCTCAACAAAGAACTCTCAGTCTCAACACAGGAACTCTCAGTCTCAACACAAGAACTCTCAGTCTCAACACAAGAACTCTCAGTCTCAACAAAGAACTCCCAGTCTCAACACAAGAACTCTCAGTCTCAACAAAGAACTCAGTCTCAACACAGGAACTCTCAGTCTCAACACAGGAACTCTCAGTCTCAACAAAGAACTCTCAGTCTCAACACAGGAACTCTCAGTCTCAACACAGGAACTCTCAGTCTCAACACAGGAACTCTCAGTCTCATAGAATCATAGAATCATAGAAGTTACAACATGGAAACAGGCCCTTCGGCCCAACATGTCCATGTCGCCCAGTTTATACCACTAAGCTAGTCCCAATTGCCTGCACTTGGCCCATATCCCTCCATACCCATCTTACCCATGTAACTGTCCAAATGCTTTTTAAAAGACAAAATTGTACCCGCCTCTACTACTGCCTCTGGCAGCTCGTTCCAGACACTCACCACCCTTTGAGTGAAAAAATTGCCCCTCTGGACCCTTTTGTATCTCTCCCCTCTCACCTTAAATCTATGCCCCCTCGTTATAGACTCCCCTACCTTTGGGAAAAGATTTTGACTATCGACCTTATCTATGCCCCTCATTATTTTATAGACTTCGATAAGATCACCCCTTAACCTCCTGCTCTCCAGGGAAAAAAGTCCCAGTCTGTCTAACCTCTCCCTGTAAGTCAAACCATCAAGTCCCGGTAGCATCCTAGTAAATCTTTTCTGCACTCTTTCTAGTTTAATAATATCCTTTCTGTAATAGGGTGACCAGAACTGTACACAGTACTCCAAGTGTGGCCTCACCAATGCCCTGTACAACTTCAACAAGACATCCCAACTCCTGCATTCAATGTTCTGACCAATGAAACCAAGCATGCTGAATGCCTTCTTCACTACCCTATCCACCTGTGACTCCACTTTCAAGGAGCTATGAATCTGTACTCCCAGATTTCTTTGTTCTATAACTCTCCCCAACGCCCTACCATTAACGGAGTAGGTCCTGGCCCGATTCAATCTACCAAAATGCATCACCTCACATTTATCTAAATTAAACTCCATCTGCCATTCATCGGCCCACTGGCCCAATTTATCAAGATCCCGTTGCAATCCTAGATAACCTTCTTCACTGTCCACAATGCCACCAATCTTGGTGTCATCTGCAAACTTACTAACCATGCCTCCTAAATTCTCATCCAAATCATTAATATAAATAACAAATAACAGCGGACCCAGCACCGATCCCTGAGGCACACCGCTGGACACAGGCATCCAGTTTGAAAAACAACCCTCTACAACCACCCTCTGTCTTCTGTCGTCAAGCCAATTTTGTATCCAATTGGCTACCTCACCTTGGATCCCATGAGATTTAACCTTATGTAACAACCTACTATGCGGTACCTTGTCAAATGCTTTGCTGAAGTCCATGTAGACCACGTCTACTGCACAGCCCTCATCTATCTTCTTGGTTACCCCTTCAAAAAACTCAATCAAATTCGTGAGACATGATTTTCCTCTCACAAAACCATGCTCAACAAAGAATTTTCAGTCTCAACACAAGAATACTCAGTCTCAACACAGGAACTCTCAGTCTCAACACAGGAACTCTCAGTCTCAACACAGGAACTCTCAGTCTCAACAAAGAATTCTCAGTCTCAACACAAGAACTCTCAGTCTCAACAAAGAACTCAGTCTCAACACAGGAACTCTCAGTCTCAACACAGGAACTCTCAGTCTCAACAAAGAATTCTCAGTCTCAACACAAGAACTCTCAGTCTCAACAAAGAACTCAGTCTCAAAACAGGAACTCTCAGTCTCAACACAGGAACTCTCAGTCTCAACAAAGAATTCTCAGTCTCAACACAAGAACTCTCAGTCGGAACAAAGAACTCTCAGTCTCAACAAAGAACTCTCAGTCTCAACACAGGAACTCTCAGTCTCAACAAAGAACTCTCAGTCTCAACACAGGAACTCTCAGTCTCAACACAGGAACTCTCAGTCTCAACACAGGAAATCTCAGTCTCAACACAGGAACTCTCAGTCTCAACACAGGAACTCTCAGCATCAACACAGGAACTCTCAGTCTCAAAAAATAATTCTCAGTCTCAAAACAGGAACTCTCAGTCTCAACAAAGAACTCTCAGTCTCAACACAGGAACTCTCAGTCTCAACACAAGAACTCTCAGTCTCAACACAAGAACTCTCAGTCTCAACAAAGAACTCTCAGTCTCAACACAGGAACTCTCAGTCTCAACACAAGAACTCTCAGTCTCAACACAAGAACTCTCAGTCTCAACACAAGAACTCTCAGTCTCAACACAGGAACTCTCAGTCTCAACACAAGAACTCTCAGTCTCAACACAAGAACTCTCAGTCTCAACACAGAAACTCTCAGTCTCAACACAGGAACTCTCAGTCTCAAAACAAGAACTCTCAGTCTCAACACAAGAACTCTCAGTCTCAACACAAGAATTCTCAGTCTCAACAAAGAACTCTCAGTCTCAACAAAGAACTCTCAGTCTCAACAAAGAACTCTCAGTCTCAACACAGGAACTCTCAGTCTCAACACAAAAACTCTCAGTCTCAACACAGGAACTCTCAGTCTCAACACAAGAACTCTCAGTCTCAACACAAGAATTCTCAGTCTCAACACAGGAACCCTCAGTCTCAACAAAGAACTCTCAGTCTCAACACAGGAACTCTCAGTCTCAACACAGGAACTCTCAGTCTCAACACAGGAACTCTCAGTCTCAACAAAGAACTCTCAGTCTCAACACAGGAACTCTCAGTCTCAACACAAGAACTCTCAGTCTCAACACAGGAACTCTCAGCATCAACACAGGAACTCTCAGTCTCAACACAGGAACTCTCAGTCTCAACAAAGAACTCTCAGTCTCAACAAAGAACTCTCAGTCTCAACACAGGAACTCTCAGTCTCAACACAGGAACTCTCAGTCTCAACACAGGAACTCTCAGTCTCAACACAGGAACTCTCAGTCTCAACAAAGAACTCTCAGTCTCAACACAGGAACTCTCAGTCTCAACACAGGAACTCTCAGTCTCAACAAAGAACTCTCAGTCTCAACACAGGAACTCTCAGTCTCAACACAGGAACTCTCAGTCTCAACAAAGAACTCTCAGTCTCAACAAAGAACTCTCAGTCTCAACACAAGAACTCTCAGTCTCAACACAGGAACTCTCAGTCTCAACAAAGAACTCTTAGTCTCAACACAGGAACTCTCAGTCTCAACACAGGAACTCTCAGTCTCAACACAGGAACTCTCAGTCTCAACACAGGAACTCTCAGTCTCAACAAAGAACTCTCAGTCTCAACAAAGAACTCTCAGTCTCAACACAGGAACTCTCAGTCTCAACACAGCAACTCTCAGTCTCAACACAGGAACTCTCAGTCTCAACAAAGAACTCTCAGTCTCAACACAGGAACTCTCAGTCTCAACACAGGAACTCTCAGTCTCAACAAAGGAACTCTCAGTCTCAACACAGGAACTCTCAGTCTCAACAAAGAACTCTCAGTCTCAACACAGGAACTCTCAGTCTCAACAAAGAACTCTCAGTCTCAACACAGGAACTCTCAGTCTCAACAAAGAACTCTCAGTCTCAACACAGGAACTCTCAGTCTCAACACAGGAACTCTCAGTCTCAACAAAGAACTCTCAGTCTCAACAAAGAACTCTCAGTCTCAACACAGGAACTCTCAGTCTCAACAAAGAACTCTCAGTCTCAACACAGGAACTCTCAGCATCAACACAGGAACTCTCAGTCTCAACACAGGAACTCTCAGTCTCAACACAGGAACTCTCAGTCTCAACAAAGAACTCTCAGTCTCAACACAGGAACTCTCAGTCTCAACACAGGAACTCTCAGTCTCAACAAAGAACTCTCAGTCTCAACAAAGAACTCTCAGTCTCAACACAGGAACTCTCAGTCTCAACAAAGAACTCTCAGTCTCAACACAGGAACTCTCAGTCTCAACACAGGAACTCTCAGTCTCAACACAGGAACTCTCAGTCTCAACACAAGAACTCTCAGTCTCAACACAGGAACACTCAGTCTCAACAAAGAACTCTCAGTCTCAACACAAGAACTCTCAGTCTCAACACAGGAACTCTCAGCATCAACACAGGAACTCTCAGTCTCAAAAAATAATTCTCAGTCTCAACAACGAACTCTCAGTCTCAACAAAGAACTCTCAGTCTCAACACAGGAACTCTCAGTCTCAACACAGGAACTCTCAGTCTCAACACAGGAACTCTCAGTCTCAACACAGGAACTCTCAGTCTCAACAAAGAACTATCAGACTCAACACAGGAACTCTCAGTCCCAACACAGGAACTCTCAGTCTCAACACAGGAACTCTCAGTCTCAACACAGGAACTCTCAGTCTCAACAAAGAATTCTCAGTCTCAACACAGGAACTCTCAGTCTCAACGCAAGAACACTCAGTCTCAACAAAGAACTCTCAGTCTCAACACAGGAACTCTCAGTCTCAACACAGGAACTCTCAGTCTCAACAAAGAATTCTCAGTCTCAACACAGGAACTCTCAGTCTCAAAACAGGAACTCTCAGTCTCAACAAAGAACTCTCAGTCTCAACACAGGAACTCTCAGTCTCAACACAGGAACTCTCAGTCTCAACACAGGAACGCTCAGTCCCAACAATGAATTCTCAGTCTCAACACAGGAACTCTCAGTCTCAACACAGGAACTCTCAGTCTCAACACAAGAACTCTCAGTCTCAACAAAGAACTCTCAGTCTCAACACAGGAACTCTCAGTCTCAACACAGGAACTCTCAGTCTCAACACAGGAACTCTCAGTCTCAACACAGGAACTCTCAGTCTCAACACAGGAACTCTCAGTCTCAACAAAGAACTCTCAGTCTCAACACAGGAACTCTCAGTCTCAACACAGGAACTCTCAGTCTCAACAAAGAACTCTAAGTCTCAACACAGAAACTCTCAGTCTCAACACAGGAACTCTCAGTCTCAACAAAGAACTCTCAGTCTCAACACAGGAACTCTCAGTCTCAACACAGGAACTCTCAGTCTCAACAAAGGAACTCTCAGTCTCAACACAGGAACTCTCAGTCTCAACAAAGAACTCTCAGTCTCAACACAGGAACTCTCAGTCTCAACAAAGAACTCTCAGTCTCAACACAGGAACTCTCAGTCTCAACAAAGAACTCTCAGTCTCAACACAGGAACTCTCAGTCTCAACACAGGAACTCTCAGTCTCAACAAAGAACTCTCAGTCTCAACACAGGAACTCTCAGTCTCAACACAGGAACTCTCAGTCTCAACACAGGAACTCTCAGGCTCAACACAAGAA
The DNA here is from genome assembly GCF_035084215.1 of Heptranchias perlo. Lineage (NCBI taxonomy): Eukaryota > Metazoa > Chordata > Chondrichthyes > Hexanchiformes > Hexanchidae > Heptranchias > Heptranchias perlo. Next base: position 81,858,332 of record NC_090327.1, on the reverse strand, counting down.
CTCTCAGTCTCAACACAGGAACACTCAGTCTCAACAAAGAACTCTCAGTCTCAACACAAGAACTCTCAGTCTCAACACAGGAACTCTCAGCATCAACACAGGAACTCTCAGTCTCAAAAAATAATTCTCAGTCTCAACAACGAACTCTCAGTCTCAACAAAGAACTCTCAGTCTCAACACAGGAACTCTCAGTCTCAACAAAGGAACTCTCAGTCTCAACACAGGAACTCTCAGTCTCAACACAGGAACTCTCAGTCTCAACAAAGAACTATCAGTCTCAACACAGGAACTCTCAGTCCCAACACAGGAACTCTCAGTCTCAACACAGGAACTCTCAGTCTCAACACAGGAACTCTCAGTCTCAACAAAGAATTCTCAGTCTCAACACAGGAACTCTCAGTCTCAACGCAAGAACACTCAGTCTCAACAAAGAACTCTCAGTCTCAACACAGGAACTCTCAGTCTCAACACAGGAACTCTCAGTCTCAACAAAGAATTCTCAGTCTCAACACAGGAACTCTCAGTCTCAACACAGGAACTCTCAGTCTCAACTAAGAACTCTCAGTCTCAACAAAGAACTCTCAGTCTCAACACAGGAACTCTCAGTCTCAACACAGGAACTCTCAGTCTCAACACAGGAACTCTCAGTCTCAACACAGGAACTCTCAGTCTCAACACAGGAACTCTCAGTCTCAACAATGAATTCTCAATCTCAACACAGGAACTCTCAGTCTCAACACAGGAACTCTCAGTCTCAACACAAGAACTCTCAGTCTCAACAAAGAACTCTCAGTCTCAACACAGGAACTCTCAGTCTCAACACAGGAACTCTCAGTCTCAACAAAGAATTCTCAGTCTCAACACAAGAACTCTCAGTCTCAACAAAGACCTCAGTCTCAACACAGGAACTCTCAGTCTCAACACAGGAACTCTCAGTCTCAACACAGGAACTCTCAGTTTCAACACAGGAACTCTCAGTCTCAACACAGGAACTCTCAGTCTCAACACAGGAACTCTCAGTCTCAACAAAGAATTCTCAGTCTCAACACAGGAACTCTCAGTCTCAACACAGGAACTCTCAGTCTCAACACAGGAACTCTCCGTCTCAACAAAGAATTCTCAGTCTCAACACAAGAACTCTCAGTCTCAACACAGGAACTCTCAGTCTCAACACAGGAACTCTCAGTCTCAACACAGGAACTCTCAATCTCAACAAAGAATTCTCAGTCTCAACACAAGAACTCTCAGTCTCAACAAAGAACTCAGTCTCAACACAGGAACTCTCAGTCTCAACACAGGAACTCTCAGTCTCAACAAAGAACTCTCAGTCTCAACACAGGAACTCTCAGTCTCAACACAAGAACTCTCAGTCTCAACACAGGAACTCTCAGCATCAACACAGGAACTCTCAGTCTCAAAAAATAATTCTCAGTCGCAAAACAGGAACTCTCAGTCTCAACAAAGAACTCTCAGTCTCAACACAGGAACTCTCAGTTTCAACACAGGAACTCTCAGTCTCAACACAGGAACTCTCAGTCTCAACACAGGAACTCTCAGTCTCAACAAAGAACTCTCAGTCTCAACACAGGAACTCTCAGTCTCAACAAAGAACTCTCAGTCTCAACACAGGAACTCTCAGTCTCAACACAGGAACTCTCAGTCTCAACACAGGAACTCTCAGGCTCAACACAAGAACTCTCAGTCTCAACACAGGAACACTCAGTCTCAACAAAGAACTCTCAGTCTCAACACAAGAACTCTCAGTCTCAACACAGGAACTCTCAGCATCAACACAGGAACTCTCAGTCTCAAAAAATAATTCTCAGTCTCAACAACGAACTCTCAGTCTCAACAAAGAACTCTCAGTCTCAACACAGGAACTCTCAGTCTCAACAAAGGAACTCTCAGTCTCAACACAGGAACTCTCAGTCTCAACACAGGAACTCTCAGTCTCAACAAAGAACTATCAGTCTCAACACAGGAACTCTCAGTCCCAACACAGGAACTCTCAGTCTCAACACAGGAACTCTCAGTCTCAACACAGGAACTCTCAGTCTCAACAAAGAATTCTCAGTCTCAACACAGGAACTCTCAGTCTCAACGCAAGAACACTCAGTCTCAACAAAGAACTCTCAGTCTCAACACAGGAACTCTCAGTCTCAACACAGGAACTCTCAGTCTCAACAAAGAATTCTCAGTCTCAACACAGGAACTCTCAGTCTCAACACAGGAACTCTCAGTCTCAACTAAGAACTCTCAGTCTCAACAAAGAACTCTCAGTCTCAACACAGGAACTCTCAGTCTCAACACAGGAACTCTCAGTCTCAACACAGGAACTCTCAGTCTCAACACAGGAACTCTCAGTCTCAACAATGAATTCTCAGTCTCAACACAGGAACTCTCAGTCTCAACACAGGAACTCTCAGTCTCAACACAAGAACTCTCAGTCTCAACAAAGAACTCTCAGTCTCAACACAGGAACTCTCAGTCTCAACACAGGAACTCTCAGTCTCAACAAAGAATTCTCAGTCTCAACACAAGAACTCTCAGTCTCAACAAAGACCTCAGTCTCAACACAGGAACTCTCAGTCTCAACACAGGAACTCTCAGTCTCAACACAGGAACTCTCAGTTTCAACACAGGAACTCTCAGTCTCAACACAGGAACTCTCAGTCTCAACACAGGAACTCTCAGTCTCAACAAAGAATTCTCAGTCTCAACACAGGAACTCTCAGTCTCAACACAGGAACTCTCAGTCTCAACACAGGAACTCTCCGTCTCAACAAAGAATTCTCAGTCTCAACACAAGAACTCTCAGTCTCAACACAGGAACTCTCAGTCTCAACACAGGAACTCTCAGTCTCAACACAGGAACTCTCAATCTCAACAAAGAATTCTCAGTCTCAACACAAGAACTCTCAGTCTCAACAAAGAACTCAGTCTCAACACAGGAACTCTCAGTCTCAACACAGGAACTCTCAGTCTCAACAAAGAACTCTCAGTCTCAACACAGGAACTCTCAGTCTCAACACAAGAACTCTCAGTCTCAACACAGGAACTCTCAGCATCAACACAGGAACTCTCAGTCTCAAAAAATAATTCTCAGTCGCAAAACAGGAACTCTCAGTCTCAACAAAGAACTCTCAGTCTCAACACAGGAACTCTCAGTCTCAACACAGGAACTCTCAGTCTCAACACAGGAACTCTCAGTCTCAACAAAGAACTCTCAGTCTCAACACAGGAACTCTCAGTCTCAACAAAGAACTCTCAGTCTCAACACAGGAACTCTCAGTCTCAACACAAGAACTCTCAGTCTCAACACAGGAACTCTCAGCATCAACACAGGAACACTCAGTCTCAAAAAATAATTCTCAGTCTCAAAACAGGAACTCTCAGTCTCAACAAAGAACTCTCAGTCTCAACACAGGAACTCTCAGTCTCAACACAAGAACTCTCAGTCTCAACACAAGAACTCTCAGTCTCAACACAAGAACTCTCAGTCTCAACACAAGAACTCTCAGTCTCAACACAGGAACTCTCAGTCTCAAAAAATAATTCTCAGTCTCAAAACAGGAACTCTCAGTCTCAACAAAGAACTCTCAGTCTCAACAAAGAACTCTCAGTCTCAACACAGGAACTCTCAGTCTCAACAAAGAACTCTCAGTCTCAACAAAGAACTCTCAGTCTCAACAAAGAACTCTCAGTCTCAACACAAGAACTCTCAGTCTCAACACAGGAACTCTCAGTCTCAACACAAGAACTCTCAGTCTCAACACAAGAACTCTCAGTCTCAACACAGGAACTCTCAGTCTCAAAAAATAATTCTCAGTCTCAAAACAGGAACTCTCAGTCTCAACAAAGAACTCTCAGTCTCAACAAAGAACTCTCAGTCTCAACACAGGAACTCTCAGTCTCAACAAATAACTCAGTCTCAACACAGGAACTCTCAGTCTCAACACAGGAACTCTCAGTCTCAACACAGGAACTCTCAGTTTCAACACAGGAACTCTCAGTCTCAACACAGGAACTCTCAGTCTCAACACAGGAACTCTCAGTCTCAACAAAGAATTCTCAGTCTCAACACAGGAACTCTCAGTCTCAACACAGGAACTCTCAGTCTCAACACAGGAACTCTCCGTCTCAACAAAGAATTCTCAGTCTCAACACAAGAACTCTCAGTCTCAACACAGGAACTCTCAGTCTCAACACAGGAACTCTCAGTCTCAACACAGGAACTCTCAGTCTCAACAAAGAACTCTCAGTCTCAACACAAGAACTCTCAGTCTCAACACAGGAACTCTCAGCATCAACACAGGAACTCTCAGTCTCAAAAAATAATTCTCAGTCTCAACAACGAACTCTCAGTCTCAACAAAGAACTCTCAGTCTCAACACAGGAACTCTCAGTCTCAACAAAGGAACTCTCAGTCTCAACACAGGAACTCTCAGTCTCAACACAGGAACTCTCAGTCTCAACAAAGAACTATCAGTCTCAACACAGGAACTCTCAGTCCCAACACAGGAACTCTCAGTCTCAACACAGGAACTCTCAGTCTCAACACAGGAACTCTCAGTCTCAACAAAGAATTCTCAGTCTCAACACAGGAACTCTCAGTCTCAACGCAAGAACACTCAGTCTCAACAAAGAACTCTCAGTCTCAACACAGGAACTCTCAGTCTCAACACAGGAACTCTCAGTCTCAACAAAGAATTCTCAGTCTCAACACAGGAACTCTCAGTCTCAACACAGGAACTCTCAGTCTCAACTAAGAACTCTCAGTCTCAACAAAGAACTCTCAGTCTCAACACAGGAACTCTCAGTCTCAACACAGGAACTCTCAGTCTCAACACAGGAACTCTCAGTCTCAACACAGGAACTCTCAGTCTCAACACAGGAACTCTCAGTCTCAACAATGAATTCTCAATCTCAACACAGGAACTCTCAGTCTCAACACAGGAACTCTCAGTCTCAACACAAGAACTCTCAGTCTCAACAAAGAACTCTCAGTCTCAACACAGGAACTCTCAGTCTCAACACAGGAACTCTCAGTCTCAACAAAGAATTCTCAGTCTCAACACAAGAACTCTCAGTCTCAACAAAGACCTCAGTCTCAACACAGGAACTCTCAGTCTCAACACAGGAACTCTCAGTCTCAACACAGGAACTCTCAGTTTCAACACAGGAACTCTCAGTCTCAACACAGGAACTCTCAGTCTCAACACAGGAACTCTCAGTCTCAACAAAGAATTCTCAGTCTCAACACAGGAACTCTCAGTCTCAACACAGGAACTCTCAGTCTCAACACAGGAACTCTCCGTCTCAACAAAGAATTCTCAGTCTCAACACAAGAACTCTCAGTCTCAACACAGGAACTCTCAGTCTCAACACAGGAACTCTCAGTCTCAACACAGGAACTCTCAATCTCAACAAAGAATTCTCAGTCTCAACACAAGAACTCTCAGTCTCAACAAAGAACTCAGTCTCAACACAGGAACTCTCAGTCTCAACACAGGAACTCTCAGTCTCAACAAAGAACTCTCAGTCTCAACACAGGAACTCTCAGTCTCAACACAAGAACTCTCAGTCTCAACACAGGAACTCTCAGCATCAACACAGGAACTCTCAGTCTCAAAAAATAATTCTCAGTCGCAAAACAGGAACTCTCAGTCTCAACAAAGAACTCTCAGTCTCAACACAGGAACTCTCAGTTTCAACACAGGAACTCTCAGTCTCAACACAGGAACTCTCAGTCTCAACAAAGAACTCTCAGTCTCAACACAGGAACTCTCAGTCTCAACACAAGAACTCTCAGTCTCAACACAGGAACTCTCAGTCTCAACACAGGAACTCTCAGTCTCAACAAAGAACTCTCAGTCTCAACACAGGAACTCTCAGTCTCAACAAAGAACTCTCAGTCTCAACACAGGAACTCTCAGTCTCAACACAGGAACTCTCAGTCTCAACACAGGAACTCTCAGGCTCAACACAAGAACTCTCAGTCTCAACACAGGAACACTCAGTCTCAACAAAGAACTCTCAGTCTCAACACAAGAACTCTCAGTCTCAACACAGGAACTCTCAGCATCAACACAGGAACTCTCAGTCTCAAAAAATAATTCTCAGTCTCAACAACGAACTCTCAGTCTCAACAAAGAACTCTCAGTCTCAACACAGGAACTCTCAGTCTCAACAAAGGAACTCTCAGTCTCAACACAGGAACTCTCAGTCTCAACACAGGAACTCTCAGTCTCAACAAAGAACTATCAGTCTCAACACAGGAACTCTCAGTCCCAACACAGGAACTCTCAGTCTCAACACAGGAACTCTCAGTCTCAACACAGGAACTCTCAGTCTCAACAAAGAATTCTCAGTCTCAACACAGGAACTCTCAGTCTCAACGCAAGAACACTCAGTCTCAACAAAGAACTCTCAGTCTCAACACAGGAACTCTCAGTCTCAACACAGGAACTCTCAGTCTCAACAAAGAATTCTCAGTCTCAACACAGGAACTCTCAGTCTCAACACAGGAACTCTCAGTCTCAACTAAGAACTCTCAGTCTCAACAAAGAACTCTCAGTCTCAACACAGGAACTCTCAGTCTCAACACAGGAACTCTCAGTCTCAACACAGGAACTCTCAGTCTCAACACAGGAACTCTCAGTCTCAACAATGAATTCTCAGTCTCAACACAGGAACTCTCAGTCTCAACACAGGAACTCTCAGTCTCAACACAAGAACTCTCAGTCTCAACAAAGAACTCTCAGTCTCAACACAGGAACTCTCAGTCTCAACACAGGAACTCTCAGTCTCAACAAAGAATTCTCAGTCTCAACACAAGAACTCTCAGTCTCAACAAAGACCTCAGTCTCAACACAGGAACTCTCAGTCTCAACACAGGAACTCTCAGTCTCAACACAGGAACTCTCAGTTTCAACACAGGAACTCTCAGTCTCAACACAGGAACTCTCAGTCTCAACACAGGAACTCTCAGTCTCAACAAAGAATTCTCAGTCTCAACACAGGAACTCTCAGTCTCAACACAGGAACTCTCAGTCTCAACACAGGAACTCTCCGTCTCAACAAAGAATTCTCAGTCTCAACACAAGAACTCTCAGTCTCAACACAGGAACTCTCAGTCTCAACACAGGAACTCTCAGTCTCAACACAGGAACTCTCAATCTCAACAAAGAATTCTCAGTCTCAACACAAGAACTCTCAGTCTCAACAAAGAACTCAGTCTCAACACAGGAACTCTCAGTCTCAACACAGGAACTCTCAGTCTCAACAAAGAACTCTCAGTCTCAACACAGGAACTCTCAGTCTCAACACAAGAACTCTCAGTCTCAACACAGGAACTCTCAGCATCAACACAGGAACTCTCAGTCTCAAAAAATAATTCTCAGTCGCAAAACAGGAACTCTCAGTCTCAACAAAGAACTCTCAGTCTCAACACAGGAACTCTCAGTCTCAACACAGGAACTCTCAGTCTCAACACAGGAACTCTCAGTCTCAACAAAGAACTCTCAGTCTCAACACAGGAACTCTCAGTCTCAACAAAGAACTCTCAGTCTCAACACAGGAACTCTCAGTCTCAACACAAGAACTCTCAGTCTCAACACAGGAACTCTCAGCATCAACACAGGAACACTCAGTCTCAAAAAATAATTCTCAGTCTCAAAACAGGAACTCTCAGTCTCAACAAAGAACTCTCAGTCTCAACACAGGAACTCTCAGTCTCAACACAAGAACTCTCAGTCTCAACACAAGAACTCTCAGTCTCAACACAAGAACTCTCAGTCTCAACACAAGAACTCTCAGTCTCAACACAGGAACTCTCAGTCTCAAAAAATAATTCTCAGTCTCAAAACAGGAACTCTCAGTCTCAACAAAGAACTCTCAGTCTCAACAAAGAACTCTCAGTCTCAACACAGGAACTCTCAGTCTCAACAAAGAACTCTCAGTCTCAACAAAGAACTCTCAGTCTCAACAAAGAACTCTCAGTCTCAACACAAGAACTCTCAGTCTCAACACAGGAACTCTCAGTCTCAACACAAGAACTCTCAGTCTCAACACAAGAACTCTCAGTCTCAACACAGGAACTCTCAGTCTCAAAAAATAATTCTCAGTCTCAAAACAGGAACTCTCAGTCTCAACAAAGAACTCTCAGTCTCAACAAAGAACTCTCAGTCTCAACACAGGAACTCTCAGTCTCAACAAATAACTCAGTCTCAACACAGGAACTCTCAGTCTCAACACAGGAACTCTCAGTCTCAACACAGGAACTCTCAGTTTCAACACAGGAACTCTCAGTCTCAACACAGGAACTCTCAGTCTCAACACAGGAACTCTCAGTCTCAACAAAGAATTCTCAGTCTCAACACAGGAACTCTCAGTCTCAACACAGGAACTCTCAGTCTCAACACAGGAACTCTCCGTCTCAACAAAGAATTCTCAGTCTCAACACAAGAACTCTCAGTCTCAACACAGGAACTCTCAGTCTCAACACAGGAACTCTCAGTCTCAACACAGGAACTCTCAATCTCAACAAAGAATTCTCAGTCTCAACACAAGAACTCTCAGTCTCAACAAAGAACTCAGTCTCAACACAGGAACTCTCAGTCTCAACACAGGAACTCTCAGTCTCAACAAAGAACTCTCAGTCTCAACACAGGAACTCTCAGTCTCAACACAAGAACTCTCAGTCTCAACACAGGAACTCTCAGCATCAACACAGGAACTCTCAGTCTCAAAAAATAATTCTCAGTCGCAAAACAGGAACTCTCAGTCTCAACAAAGAACTCTCAGTCTCAACACAGGAACTCTCAGTTTCAACACAGGAACTCTCAGTCTCAACACAGGAACTCTCAGTCTCAACAAAGAACTCTCAGTCTCAACACAGGAACTCTCAGTCTCAACACAAGAACTCTCAGTCTCAACACAGGAACTCTCAGTCTCAACACAGGAACTCTCAGTCTCAACAAAGAACTCTCAGTCTCAACACAGGAACTCTCAGTCTCAACAAAGAACTCTCAGTCTCAACACAGGAACTCTCAGTCTCAACACAGGAACTCTCAGTCTCAACACAGGAACTCTCAGGCTCAACACAAGAACTCTCAGTCTCAACACAGGAACACTCAGTCTCAACAAAGAACTCTCAGTCTCAACACAAGAACTCTCAGTCTCAACACAGGAACTCTCAGCATCAACACAGGAACTCTCAGTCTCAAAAAATAATTCTCAGTCTCAACAACGAACTCTCAGTCTCAACAAAGAACTCTCAGTCTCAACACAGGAACTCTCAGTCTCAACAAAGGAACTCTCAGTCTCAACACAGGAACTCTCAGTCTCAACACAGGAACTCTCAGTCTCAACAAAGAACTATCAGTCTCAACACAGGAACTCTCAGTCCCAACACAGGAACTCTCAGTCTCAACACAGGAACTCTCAGTCTCAACACAGGAACTCTCAGTCTCAACAAAGAATTCTCAGTCTCAACACAGGAACTCTCAGTCTCAACGCAAGAACACTCAGTCTCAACAAAGAACTCTCAGTCTCAACACAGGAACTCTCAGTCTCAACACAGGAACTCTCAGTCTCAACAAAGAATTCTCAGTCTCAACACAGGAACTCTCAGTCTCAACACAGGAACTCTCAGTCTCAACTAAGAACTCTCAGTCTCAACAAAGAACTCTCAGTCTCAACACAGGAACTCTCAGTCTCAACACAGGAACTCTCAGTCTCAACACAGGAACTCTCAGTCTCAACACAGGAACTCTCAGTCTCAACAATGAATTCTCAGTCTCAACACAGGAACTCTCAGTCTCAACACAGGAACTCTCAGTCTCAACACAAGAACTCTCAGTCTCAACAAAGAACTCTCAGTCTCAACACAGGAACTCTCAGTCTCAACACAGGAACTCTCAGTCTCAACAAAGAATTCTCAGTCTCAACACAAGAACTCTCAGTCTCAACAAAGACCTCAGTCTCAACACAGGAACTCTCAGTCTCAACACAGGAACTCTCAGTCTCAACACAGGAACTCTCAGTTTCAACACAGGAACTCTCAGTCTCAACACAGGAACTCTCAGTCTCAACACAGGAACTCTCAGTCTCAACAAAGAATTCTCAGTCTCAACACAGGAACTCTCAGTCTCAACACAGGAACTCTCAGTCTCAACACAGGAACTCTCCGTCTCAACAAAGAATTCTCAGTCTCAACACAAGAACTCTCAGTCTCAACACAGGAACTCTCAGTCTCAACACAGGAACTCTCAGTCTCAACACAGGAACTCTCAATCTCAACAAAGAATTCTCAGTCTCAACACAAGAACTCTCAGTCTCAACAAAGAACTCTCAGTCTCAACACAGGAACTCTCAGTCTCAACACAGGAACTCTCAGTCTCAACAAAGAATTCTCAGTCTCAACACAGGAACTCTCAGTCTCAACACAGGAACTCTCAGTCTCAACTAAGAACTCTCAGTCTCAACAAAGAACTCTCAGTCTCAACACAGGAACTCTCAGTCTCAACACAGGAACTCTCAGTCTCAACACAGGTACTCTCAGTCTCAACACAGGAACTCTCAGTCTCAACACAGGAACTCTCAGTCTCAACAATGAATTCTCAATCTCAACACAGGAACTCTCAGTCTCAACACAGGAACTCTCAGTCTCAACACAAGAACTCTCAGTCTCAACAAAGAACTCTCAGTCTCAACACAGGAACTCTCAGTCTCAACACAGGAACTCTCAGTCTCAACAAAGAATTCTCAGTCTCAACACAAGAACTCTCAGTCTCAACAAAGACCTCAGTCTCAACACAGGAACTCTCAGTCTCAACACAGGAACTCTCAGTCTCAACACAGGAACTCTCAGTTTCAACACAGGAACTCTCAGTCTCAACACAGGAACTCTCAGTCTCAACACAGGAACTCTCAGTCTCAACACAGGAACTCTCAGGCTCAACACAAGAACTCTCAGTCTCAACACAGGAACACTCAGTCTCAACAAAGAACTCTCAGTCTCAACACAAGAACTCTCAGTCTCAACACAGGAACTCTCAGCATCAACACAGGAACTCTCAGTCTCAAAAAATAATTCTCAGTCTCAACAACGAACTCTCAGTCTCAACAAAGAACTCTCAGTCTCAACACAGGAACTCTCAGTCTCAACAAAGGAACTCTCAGTCTCAACACAGGAACTCTCAGTCTCAACACAGGAACTCTCAGTCTCAACAAAGAACTATCAGTCTCAACACAGGAACTCTCAGTCCCAACACAGGAACTCTCAGTCTCAACACAGGAACTCTCAGTCTCAACACAGGAACTCTCAGTCTCAACAAAGAATTCTCAGTCTCAACACAGGAACTCTCAGTCTCAACGCAAGAACACTCAGTCTCAACAAAGAACTCTCAGTCTCAACACAGGAACTCTCAGTCTCAACACAGGAACTCTCAGTCTCAACAAAGAATTCTCAGTCTCAACACAGGAACTCTCAGTCTCAACACAGGAACTCTCAGTCTCAACTAAGAACTCTCAGTCTCAACAAAGAACTCTCAGTCTCAACACAGGAACTCTCAGTCTCAACACAGGAACTCTCAGTCTCAACACAGGAACTCTCAGTCTCAACACAGGAACTCTCAGTCTCAACAATGAATTCTCAGTCTCAACACAGGAACTCTCAGTCTCAACACAGGAACTCTCAGTCTCAACACAAGAACTCTCAGTCTCAACAAAGAACTCTCAGTCTCAACACAGGAACTCTCAGTCTCAACACAGGAACTCTCAGTCTCAACAAAGAATTCTCAGTCTCAACACAAGAACTCTCAGTCTCAACAAAGACCTCAGTCTCAACACAGGAACTCTCAGTCTCAACACAGGAACTCTCAGTCTCAACACAGGAACTCTCAGTTTCAACACAGGAACTCTCAGTCTCAACACAGGAACTCTCAGTCTCAACACAGGAACTCTCAGTCTCAACAAAGAATTCTCAGTCTCAACACAGGAACTCTCAGTCTCAACACAGGAACTCTCAGTCTCAACACAGGAACTCTCCGTCTCAACAAAGAATTCTCAGTCTCAACACAAGAACTCTCAGTCTCAACACAGGAACTCTCAGTCTCAACACAGGAACTCTCAGTCTCAACACAGGAACTCTCAATCTCAACAAAGAATTCTCAGTCTCAACACAAGAACTCTCAGTCTCAACAAAGAACTCTCAGTCTCAACACAGGAACTCTCAGTCTCAACACAGGAACTCTCAGTCTCAACAAAGAATTCTCAGTCTCAACACAGGAACTCTCAGTCTCAACACAGGAACTCTCAGTCTCAACTAAGAACTCTCAGTCTCAACAAAGAACTCTCAGTCTCAACACAGGAACTCTCAGTCTCAACACAGGAACTCTCAGTCTCAACACAGGAACTCTCAGTCTCAACACAGGAACTCTCAGTCTCAACACAGGAACTCTCAGTCTCAACAATGAATTCTCAATCTCAACACAGGAACTCTCAGTCTCAACACAGGAACTCTCAGTCTCAACACAAGAACTCTCAGTCTCAACAAAGAACTCTCAGTCTCAACACAGGAACTCTCAGTCTCAACACAGGAACTCTCAGTCTCAACAAAGAATTCTCAGTCTCAACACAAGAACTCTCAGTCTCAACAAAGACCTCAGTCTCAACACAGGAACTCTCAGTCTCAACACAGGAACTCTCAGTCTCAACACAGGAACTCTCAGTTTCAACACAGGAACTCTCAGTCTCAACACAGGAACTCTCAGTCTCAACACAGGAACTCTCAGTCTCAACAAAGAATTCTCAGTCTCAACACAGGAACTCTCAGTCTCAACACAGGAACTCTCAGTCTCAACACAGGAACTCTCCGTCTCAACAAAGAATTCTCAGTCTCAACACAAGAACTCTCAGTCTCAACACAGGAACTCTCAGTCTCAACACAGGAACTCTCAGTCTCAACACAGGAACTCTCAATCTCAACAAAGAATTCTCAGTCTCAACACAAGAACTCTCAGTCTCAACAAAGAACTCAGTCTCAACACAGGAACTCTCAGTCTCAACACAGGAACTCTCAGTCTCAACAAAGAACTCTCAGTCTCAACACAGGAACTCTCAGTCTCAACACAAGAACTCTCAGTCTCAACACAGGAACTCTCAGCATCAACACAGGAACTCTCAGTCTCAAAAAATAATTCTCAGTCGCAAAACAGGAACTCTCAGTCTCAACAAAGAACTCTCAGTCTCAACACAGGAACTCTCAGTTTCAACACAGGAACTCTCAGTCTCAACACAGGAACTCTCAGTCTCAACAAAGAACTCTCAGTCTCAACACAGGAACTCTCAGTCTCAACACAAGAACTCTCAGTCTCAACACAGGAACTCTCAGTCTCAACACAGGAACTCTCAGTCTCAACAAAGAACTCTCAGTCTCAACACAGGAACTCTCAGTCTCAACAAAGAATTCTCAGTCTCAACACAGGAACTCTCAGTCTCAACGCAAGAACACTCAGTCTCAACAAAGAACTCTCAGTCTCAACACAGGAACTCTCAGTCTCAACACAGGAACTCTCAGTCTCAACAAAGAATTCTCAGTCTCAACACAGGAACTCTCAGTCTCAACACAGGAACTCTCAGTCTCAACTAAGAACTCTCAGTCTCAACAAAGAACTCTCAGTCTCAACACAGGAACTCTCAGTCTCAACACAGGAACTCTCAGTCTCAACACAGGAACTCTCAGTCTCAACACAGGAACTCTCAGTCTCAACAATGAATTCTCAGTCTCAACACAGGAACTCTCAGTCTCAACACAGGAACTCTCAGTCTCAACACAAGAACTCTCAGTCTCAACAAAGAACTCTCAGTCTCAACACAGGAACTCTCAGTCTCAACACAGGAACTCTCAGTCTCAACAAAGAATTCTCAGTCTCAACACAAGAACTCTCAGTCTCAACAAAGACCTCAGTCTCAACACAGGAACTCTCAGTCTCAACACAGGAACTCTCAGTCTCAACACAGGAACTCTCAGTTTCAACACAGGAACTCTCAGTCTCAACACAGGAACTCTCAGTCTCAACACAGGAACTCTCAGTCTCAACAAAGAATTCTCAGTCTCAACACAGGAACTCTCAGTCTCAACACAGGAACTCTCAGTCTCAACACAGGAACTCTCCGTCTCAACAAAGAATTCTCAGTCTCAACACAGGAACTCTCAGCATCAACACAGGAACACTCAGTCTCAAAAAATAATTCTCAGTCTCAAAACAGGAACTCTCAGTCTCAACAAAGAACTCTCAGTCTCAACACAGGAACTCTCAGTCTCAACACAAGAACTCTCAGTCTCAACACAAGAACTCTCAGTCTCAACACAAGAACTCTCAGTCTCAACACAAGAACTCTCAGTCTCAACACAGGAACTCTCAGTCTCAAAAAATAATTCTCAGTCTCAAAACAGGAACTCTCAGTCTCAACAAAGAACTCTCAGTCTCAACAAAGAACTCTCAGTCTCAACACAGGAACTCTCAGTCTCAACAAAGAACTCTCAGTCTCAACAAAGAACTCTCAGTCTCAACAAAGAACTCTCAGTCTCAACACAAGAACTCTCAGTCTCAACACAGGAACTCTCAGTCTCAACACAAGAACTCTCAGTCTCAACACAAGAACTCTCAGTCTCAACACAGGAACTCTCAGTCTCAAAAAATAATTCTCAGTCTCAAAACAGGAACTCTCAGTCTCAACAAAGAACTCTCAGTCTCAACAAAGAACTCTCAGTCTCAACACAGGAACTCTCAGTCTCAACAAATAACTCAGTCTCAACACAGGAACTCTCAGTCTCAACACAGGAACTCTCAGTCTCAACACAGGAACTCTCAGTTTCAACACAGGAACTCTCAGTCTCAACACAGGAACTCTCAGTCTCAACACAGGAACTCTCAGTCTCAACAAAGAATTCTCAGTCTCAACACAGGAACTCTCAGTCTCAACACAGGAACTCTCAGTCTCAACACAGGAACTCTCCGTCTCAACAAAGAATTCTCAGTCTCAACACAAGAACTCTCAGTCTCAACACAGGAACTCTCAGTCTCAACACAGGAACTCTCAGTCTCAACACAGGAACTCTCAATCTCAACAAAGAATTCTCAGTCTCAACACAAGAACTCTCAGTCTCAACAAAGAACTCAGTCTCAACACAGGAACTCTCAGTCTCAACACAGGAACTCTCAGTCTCAACAAAGAACTCTCAGTCTCAACACAGGAACTCTCAGTCTCAACACAAGAACTCTCAGTCTCAACACAGGAACTCTCAGCATCAACACAGGAACTCTCAGTCTCAAAAAATAATTCTCAGTCGCAAAACAGGAACTCTCAGTCTCAACAAAGAACTCTCAGTCTCAACACAGGAACTCTCAGTTTCAACACAGGAACTCTCAGTCTCAACACAGGAACTCTCAGTCTCAACAAAGAACTCTCAGTCTCAACACAGGAACTCTCAGTCTCAACACAAGAACTCTCAGTCTCAACACAGGAACTCTCAGTCTCAACACAGGAACTCTCAGTCTCAACAAAGAACTCTCAGTCTCAACACAGGAACTCTCAGTCTCAACAAAGAACTCTCAGTCTCAACACAGGAACTCTCAGTCTCAACACAGGAACTCTCAGTCTCAACACAGGAACTCTCAGGCTCAACACAAGAACTCTCAGTCTCAACACAGGAACACTCAGTCTCAACAAAGAACTCTCAGTCTCAACACAAGAACTCTCAGTCTCAACACAGGAACTCTCAGCATCAACACAGGAACTCTCAGTCTCAAAAAATAATTCTCAGTCTCAACAACGAACTCTCAGTCTCAACAAAGAACTCTCAGTCTCAACACAGGAACTCTCAGTCTCAACAAAGGAACTCTCAGTCTCAACACAGGAACTCTCAGTCTCAACACAGGAACTCTCAGTCTCAACAAAGAACTATCAGTCTCAACACAGGAACTCTCAGTCCCAACACAGGAACTCTCAGTCTCAACACAGGAACTCTCAGTCTCAACACAGGAACTCTCAGTCTCAACAAAGAATTCTCAGTCTCAACACAGGAACTCTCAGTCTCAACGCAAGAACACTCAGTCTCAACAAAGAACTCTCAGTCTCAACACAGGAACTCTCAGTCTCAACACAGGAACTCTCAGTCTCAACAAAGAATTCTCAGTCTCAACACAGGAACTCTCAGTCTCAACACAGGAACTCTCAGTCTCAACTAAGAACTCTCAGTCTCAACAAAGAACTCTCAGTCTCAACACAGGAACTCTCAGTCTCAACACAGGAACTCTCAGTCTCAACACAGGAACTCTCAGTCTCAACACAGGAACTCTCAGTCTCAACAATGAATTCTCAGTCTCAACACAGGAACTCTCAGTCTCAACACAGGAACTCTCAGTCTCAACACAAGAACTCTCAGTCTCAACAAAGAACTCTCAGTCTCAACACAGGAACTCTCAGTCTCAACACAGGAACTCTCAGTCTCAACAAAGAATTCTCAGTCTCAACACAAGAACTCTCAGTCTCAACAAAGACCTCAGTCTCAACACAGGAACTCTCAGTCTCAACACAGGAACTCTCAGTCTCAACACAGGAACTCTCAGTTTCAACACAGGAACTCTCAGTCTCAACACAGGAACTCTCAGTCTCAACACAGGAACTCTCAGTCTCAACAAAGAATTCTCAGTCTCAACACAGGAACTCTCAGTCTCAACACAGGAACTCTCAGTCTCAACACAGGAACTCTCCGTCTCAACAAAGAATTCTCAGTCTCAACACAAGAACTCTCAGTCTCAACACAGGAACTCTCAGTCTCAACACAGGAACTCTCAGTCTCAACACAGGAACTCTCAATCTCAACAAAGAATTCTCAGTCTCAACACAAGAACTCTCAGTCTCAACAAAGAACTCAGTCTCAACACAGGAACTCTCAGTCTCAACACAGGAACTCTCAGTCTCAACAAAGAACTCTCAGTCTCAACACAGGAACTCTCAGTCTCAACACAAGAACTCTCAGTCTCAACACAGGAACTCTCAGCATCAACACAGGAACTCTCAGTCTCAAAAAATAATTCTCAGTCGCAAAACAGGAACTCTCAGTCTCAACAAAGAACTCTCAGTCTCAACACAGGAACTCTCAGTCTCAACACAGGAACTCTCAGTCTCAACACAGGAACTCTCAGTCTCAACAAAGAACTCTCAGTCTCAACACAGGAACTCTCAGTCTCAACAAAGAACTCTCAGTCTCAACACAGGAACTCTCAGTCTCAACACAAGAACTCTCAGTCTCAACACAGGAACTCTCAGCATCAACACAGGAACACTCAGTCTCAAAAAATAATTCTCAGTCTCAAAACAGGAACTCTCAGTCTCAACAAAGAACTCTCAGTCTCAACACAGGAACTCTCAGTCTCAACACAAGAACTCTCAGTCTCAACACAAGAACTCTCAGTCTCAACACAAGAACTCTCAGTCTCAACACAAGAACTCTCAGTCTCAACACAGGAACTCTCAGTCTCAAAAAATAATTCTCAGTCTCAAAACAGGAACTCTCAGTCTCAACAAAGAACTCTCAGTCTCAACAAAGAACTCTCAGTCTCAACACAGGAACTCTCAGTCTCAACAAAGAACTCTCAGTCTCAACAAAGAACTCTCAGTCTCAACAAAGAACTCTCAGTCTCAACACAAGAACTCTCAGTCTCAACACAGGAACTCTCAGTCTCAACACAAGAACTCTCAGTCTCAACACAAGAACTCTCAGTCTCAACACAGGAACTCTCAGTCTCAAAAAATAATTCTCAGTCTCAAAACAGGAACTCTCAGTCTCAACAAAGAACTCTCAGTCTCAACAAAGAACTCTCAGTCTCAACACAGGAACTCTCAGTCTCAACAAATAACTCTCAGTCTCAACAAAGAACTCTCAGTCTCAACAAAGAACTATCAGTCTCAACACAGGAACTCTCAGTCCCAACACAGGAACTCTCAGTCTCAACACAGGAACTCTCAGTCTCAACACAGGAACTCTCAGTCTCAACAAAGAATTCTCAGTCTCAACACAGGAACTCTCAGTCTCAACGCAAGAACACTCAGTCTCAACAAAGAACTCTCAGTCTCAACACAGGAACTCTCAGTCTCAACACAGGAACCTTCAGTCTCAACAAAGAACTCTCAGTCTCAACACAGGAACTCTCACTCTCAACACAGGAACTCTCAGTCTCAACAAAGAACTCTCAGTCTCAACACAGGAACTCTCAGTCTCAACACAGGAACTCTCAGTCTCAACACAGGAACTCTCAGTCTCAACACAGGAACTCTCAGTCTCAACAATGAATTCTCAGTCTCAACACAGGAACTCTCAGTCTCAACACAGGAACTCTCAGTCTCAACACAGGAACTCTCAGTCTCAACACAGGAACTCTCAGTCTCAACACAGGAACTCTCAGTCTCAACAAAGAACTCTCAGTCTCAACAAAGAACTCTCAGTCTCAACACAGGAACACTCAGTCTCAACACAGGAACTCTCAGTCTCAACACAGGAACTCTCAGTCCCAACACAGGAACTCTCAGTCTCAACACAGGAACTCTCAGTCTCAACAAAGAACTCTCAGTCTCAACACAGGAACTCTCAGTCTCAACAAAGAACTCTCAGTCTCAACAAAGAACTCTCAGTCTCAACACAGGAACTCTCAGTCTCAACACAGGAACTCTCAGTCTCAACACAGGAACTCTCAGTCTCAACACAGGAACTCTCAGTCTCAACACAGGAACTCTCAGTCTCAACAAAGAACTCTCAGTCTCAACAAAGAACTCTCAGTCCCAACACAGGAACTCTCAGTCTCAACACAGGAACTCTCAGTCTCAACACAGGAACTCTCAGTCCCAACACAGGAACTCTCAGTATTAACAAAGAACTCTCAGTCTCAACACAGGAACTCTCAGTCCCAACACAGGAACTCTCAGTCTCAACAAAGAACTCTCAGTCTCAACACAGGAACTCTCAGTCTCAACACAGGAACTCTCAGTCTCAACAAAGAACTCTCAGTCCCAAAACAGGAACTCTCAGTCTCAACAAAGAACTCTCAGTCTCAACAAAGAACTCTCAGTCTCAACACAGGAACTCTCAGTCTCAACACAGGAACTCTCAGTCTCAACACAGGAACTCTCAGTCCCAACACAGGAACTCTCAGTCTCAACAAAGAACTCTCAGTCTCAACACAGGAACTCTCAGTCTCAACACAGGAACTCTCAGTCTCAACACAGGAACTCTCAGTCCCAACAAAGAACTCTCAGTCTCAACAAAGAACTCTCAGTCTCAACAAAGAACTCTCAGTCTCAACACAGGAACTCTCAGTCTCAACACAGGAACTCTCAGCATCAACACAGGAACTCTCAGTCTCAACAAAGAACTCTCAGTCTCAACACAGGAACTCTCAGTCTCAACAAAGAACTCTCAGTCTCAACACAGGAACTCTCAGTCTCAACAAAGAACTCTCAGTCTCAACACAGGAACTCTCAGTCTCAACACAAGAACTCTCAGTCTCAACACAGGAACTCTCAGCATCAAAACAGGAACTCTCAGTCTCAAAAAATAATTCTCAGTCTCAAAACAGGAACTCTCAGTCTCAACAAAGAACTCTCAGTCTCAACAAAGAACTCTCAGTCTCAACACAGGAACTCTCAGTCTCAACAAAGAACTCTCAGTCTCAACAAAGAACTCTCAGTCTCAACAAAGAACTCTCAGTCTCAACACAAGAACTCTCAGTCTCAACACAGGAACTCTCAGTCTCAACACAAGAACTCTCAGTCTCAACACAAGAACTCTCAGTCTCAACACAGGAACTCTCAGTCTCAAAAAATAATTCTCAGTCTCAAAACAGGAACTCTCAGTCTCAACAAAGAACTCTCAGTCTCAACAAAGAACTCTCAGTCTCAACACAGGAACTCTCAGTCTCAACAAATAACTCTCAGTCTCAACAAAGAACTCTCAGTCTCAACAAAGAACTATCAGTCTCAACACAGGAACTCTCAGTCCCAACACAGGAACTCTCAGTCTCAACACAGGAACTCTCAGTCTCAACACAGGAACTCTCAGTCTCAACAAAGAATTCTCAGTCTCAACACAGGAACTCTCAGTCTCAACGCAAGAACACTCAGTCTCAACAAAGAACTCTCAGTCTCAACACAGGAACTCTCAGTCTCAACACAGGAACCCTCAGTCTCAACAAAGAACTCTCAGTCTCAACACAGGAACTCTCACTCTCAACACAGGAACTCTCAGTCTCAACAAAGAACTCTCAGTCTCAACACAGGAACTCTCAGTCTCAACACAGGAACTCTCAGTCTCAACACAGGAACTCTCAGTCTCAACACAGGAACTCTCATTCTCAACAATGAATTCTCAGTCTCAACACAGGAACTCTCAGTCTCAACACAGGAACTCTCAGTCTCAACACAGGAACTCTCAGTCTCAACACAGGAACTCTCAGTCTCAACACAGGAACTCTCAGTCTCAACAAAGAACTCTCAGTCTCAACAAAGAACTCTCAGTCTCAACACAGGAACACTCAGTCTCAACACAGGAACTCTCAGTCTCAACACAGGAACTCTCAGTCCCAACACAGGAACTCTCAGTCTCAACACAGGAACTCTCAGTCTCAACAAAGAACTCTCAGTCTCAACACAGGAACTCTCAGTCTCAACAAAGAACTCTCAGTCTCAACAAAGAACTCTCAGTCTCAACACAGGAACTCTCAGTCTCAACACAGGAACTCTCAGTCTCAACACAGGAACTCTCAGTCTCAACACAGGAACTCTCAGTCTCAACACAGGAACTCTCAGTCTCAACAAAGAACTCTCAGTCTCAACAAAGAACTCTCAGTCCCAACACAGGAACTCTCAGTCTCAACACAGGAACTCTCAGTCTCAACACAGGAACTCTCAGTCCCAACACAGGAACTCTCAGTATTAACAAAGAACTCTCAGTCTCAACACAGGAACTCTCAGTCCCAACACAGGAACTCTCAGTCTCAACAAAGAACTCTCAGTCTCAACACAGGAACTCTCAGTCTCAACACAGGAACTCTCAGTCTCAACAAAGAACTCTCAGTCCCAACACAGGAACTCTCAGTCTCAACAAAGAACTCTCAGTCTCAACAAAGAACTCTCAGTCTCAACACAGGAACTCTCAGTCTCAACACAGGAACTCTCAGTCTCAACACAGGAACTCTCAGTCCCAACACAGGAACTCTCAGTCTCAACAAAGAACTCTCAGTCTCAACAAAGAACTCTCAGTCTCAACACAGGAACTCTCAGTCTCAACACAGGAACTCTCAGTCTCAACACAGGAACTCTCAGTCCCAACAAAGAACTCTCAGTCTCAACAAAGAACTCTCAGTCTCAACAAAGAACTCTCAGTCTCAACACAGGAACTCTCAGTCTCAACACAGGAACTCTCAGCATCAACACAGGAACTCTCAGTCTCAACAAAGAACTCTCAGTCTCAACACAGGAACTCTCAGTCTCAACAAAGAACTCTCAGTCTCAACACAGGAACTCTCAGTCTCAACAAAGAACTCTCAGTCTCAACACAGGAACTCTCAGTCTCAACACAAGAACTCTCAGTCTCAACACAGGAACTCTCAGCATCAAAACAGGAACTCTCAGTCTCAAAAAATAATTCTCAGTCTCAAAACAGGAACTCTCAGTCTCAACAAAGAACTCTCAGTCTCAACACAGGAACTCTCAGTCTCAATACAGGATCTCTCAGTCTCAACACAGGAACTCTCAGTCTCAACACAGGAACTCTCAGTCTCAACAAAGAACTCTCAGTCTCAACAAAGAACTCTCAGTCTCAACACAGGAACTCTCAGTCTCAACACAGGAACTCTCAGTCTCAACAAAGAACTCTCAGTCTCAACACAGGAACTCTCAGTCTCAACACAAGAACTCTCAGTCTCAACACAGGAACTCTCAGCATCAACACAGGTACTCTCAGTCTCAAAAAATAATTCTCAGTCTCAAAACAGGAACTCTCAGTCTCAACAAAGAACTCTCAGTCTCAACACAGGAACTCTCAGTCTCAACACAGGAACTCTCAGTCTCAACACAGGAACTCTCAGTCTCAACAAAGAACTATCAGTCTCAACACAGGAACTCTCAGTCCCAACACAGGAACTCTCAGTCTCAACACAGGAACTCTCAGTCTCAACACAGGAACTCTCAGTCTCAACAAAGAACTCTCACTCTCAACACAGGAACTCTCAGTCTCAACGCAAGAACACTCAGTCTCAACAAAGAACTCTCAGTCTCAACACAGGAACTCTCAGTCTCAACACAGGAACTCTCAGTCTCAACAAAGAATTCTCAGTCTCAACACAGGAACTCTCAGTCTCAACACAGGAACTCTCAGTCTCAACAAAGAACTCTCAGTCTCAACACAGGAACTCTCAGTCTCAACACAGGAACTCTCAGTCTCAACACAGGAACTCTCAGTCTCAACACAGGAACTCTCAGTCTCAACAATGAATTCTCAGTCTCAACACAGGAACTCTCAGTCTCAACACAGGAACTCTCAGTCTCAACACAAGAACTCTCAGTCTCAACAAAGAACTCTCAGTCTCAACACAGGAACTCTCAGTCTCAACACAGGAACTCTCAGTCTCAACACAGGAACTCTCAGTCTCAACAAAGAATTCTCAATCTCAACACAAGAACTCTCAGTCTCAACAAAGAACTCAGTCTCAACACAGGAACTCTCAGTCTCAACACAGGAACTCTCAGTCTCAACACAGGAACTCTCAGTTTCAACACAGGAACTCTCAGTCTCAACACAGGAACTCTCAGTCTCAACACAGGAACTCTCAGTCTCAACAAAGAATTCTCAGTCTCAACACAGGAACTCTCAGTCTCAACACAGGAACTCTCAGTCTCAACACAGGAACTCTCAGTCTCAACAAAGAATTCTCAGTCTCAACACAAGAACTCTCAGTCTCAACACAGGAACTCTCAGTCTCAACACAGGAACTCTCAGTCTCAACACAGGAACTCTCAGTCTCAACAAAGAACTCTCAGTCTCAACAAAGAACTCTCAGTCTCAACACAGGAACTCTCAGTCTCAACACAGGAACTCTCAGTCTCAACAAAGAATTCTCAGTCTCAACACAAGAACTCTCAGTCTCAACACAGGAACTCTCAGTCTCAACACAGGAACTCTCAGTCTCAACACAGGAACTCTCAATCTCAACAAAGAATTCTCAGTCTCAACACAAGAACTCTCAGTCTCAACAAAGAACTCAGTCTCAACACAGGAACTCTCAGTCTCAACAAAGAACTCTCAGTCTCAACACAGGAACTCTCAGTCTCAACACAAGAACTCTCAGTCTCAACACAGGAACTCTCAGCATCAACACAGGAACTCTCAGTCTCAAAAAATAATTCTCAGTCGCAAAACAGGAACTCTCAGTCTCAACAAAGAACTCTCAGTCTCAACACAGGAACTCTCAGTCTCAACACAGGAACTCTCAGTCTCAACACAGGAACTCTCAGTCTCAACACAGGAACTCTCAGTCTCAACAAAGAACTCTCAGTCTCAACACAGGAACTCTCAGTCTCAACAAAGAACTCTCAGTCTCAACACAGGAACTCTCAGTCTCAACACAAGAACTCTCAGTCTCAACACAGGAACTCTCAGCATCAACACAGGAACTCTCAGTCTCAAAAAATAATTCTCAGTCTCAAAACAGGAACTCTCAGTCTCAACAAAGAACTCTCAGTCTCAACACAGGAACTCTCAGTCTCAACACAAGAACTCTCAGTCTCAACTCAAGAACTCTCAGTCTCAACACAAGAACTCTCAGTCTCAACACAAGAACTCTCAGTCTCAACACAGGAACTCTCAGTCTCAAAAAATAATTCTCAGTCTCAAAACAGGAACTCTCAGTCTCAACAAAGAACTCTCAGTCTCAACAAAGAACTCTCAGTCTCAACACAGGAACTCTCAGTCTCAACAAAGAACTCTCAGTCTCAACAAAGAACTCTCAGTCTCAACAAAGAACTCTCAGTCTCAACACAAGAACTCTCAGTCTCAACACAGGAACTCTCAGTCTCAACACAAGAACTCTCAGTCTCAACACAAGAATTCTCAGTCTCAACACAGGAACCCTCAGTCTCAACAAAGAACTCTCAGTCTCAACACAGGAACTCTCAGTCTCAACACAGGAACTCTCAGTCTCAACACAGGAACTCTCAGCATCAACACAGGAACTCTCAGTCTCAACAAAGAACTCTCAGTCTCAACACAGGAACTCTCAGTCTCAACAAAGAATTCTCAGTCTCAACACAGGAACTCTCAGTCTCAACAAAGAACTCTCAGTCTCAACACAGGAACTCTCAGTCTCAACACAAGAACTCTCAGTCTCAACACAGGAACTCTCAGCATCAAAACAGGAACTCTCAGTCTCAAAAAATAATTCTCAGTCTCAAAACAGGAACTCTCAGTCTCAACAAAGAACTCTCAGTCTCAACACAGGAACTCTCAGTCTCAATACAGGATCTCTCAGTCTCAACACAGGAACTCTCAGTCTCAACACAGGAACTCTCAGTCTCAACAAAGAACTCTCAGTCTCAACAAAGAACTCTCAGTCTCAACACAGGAACTCTCAGTCTCAACACAGGAACTCTCAGTCTCAACAAAGAACTCTCAGTCTCAACACAGGAACTCTCAGTCTCAACGCAAGAACTCTCAGTCTCAAAACAGGAACTCTCAGTCTCAACAAAGAACTCTCAGTCTCAACACAGGAACTCTCAGTCTCAACACAGGAACTCTCAGTCTCAACACAGGAACTCTCAGTCTCAACAAAGAACTCTCAGTCTCAACACAGGAACTCTCAGTCTCAACACAGGAACTCTCAGTCTCAACACAGGAACTCTCAGTCTCAACACAGGAACTCTCAGTCTCAACACAGGAACTCTCAGTCTCAACAAAGAACTCTCAGTCTCAACAAAGAACTCTCAGTCTCAACACAGGAACTCTCAGTCTCAACACAGGAACTCTCAGTCTCAACAAAGAACTCTCAGTCTCAACAAAGAACTCTCAGTCTCAACAAAGAACTCTCAGTCTCAACACAAGAACTCTCAGTCTCAACACAGGAACTCTCAGTCTCAACACAAGAACTCTCAGTCTCAACACAAGAATTCTCAGTCTCAACACAGGAACCCTCAGTCTCAACAAAGAACTCTCAGTCTCAACACAGGAACTCTCAGTCTCAACACAGGAACTCTCAGTCTCAACACAGGAACTCTCAGCATCAACACAGAAACTCTCAGTCTCAACAAAGAACTCTCAGTCTCAACACAGGAACTCTCAGTCTCAACAAAGAATTCTCAGTCTCATCACAGGAACTCTCAGTCTCAACAAAGAACTCTCAGTCTCAACACAGGAACTCTCAGTCTCAACACAAGAACTCTCAGTCTCAACACAGGAACTCTCAGCATCAAAACAGGAACTCTCAGTCTCAAAAAATAATTCTCAGTCTCAAAACAGGAACTCTCAGTCTCAACAAAGAACTCTCAGTCTCAACACAGGAACTCTCAGTCTCAATACAGGATCTCTCAGTCTCAACACAGGAACTCTCAGTCTCAACACAGGAACTCTCAGTCTCAACAAAGAACTCTCAGTCTCAACAAAGAACTCTCAGTCTCAACACAGGAACTCTCAGTCTCAACACAGGAACTCTCAGTCTCAACAAAGAACTCTCAGTCTCAACACAGGAACTCTCAGTCTCAACGCAAGAACTCTCAGTCTCAAAACAGGAACTCTCAGTCTCAACAAAGAACTCTCAGTCTCAACACAGGAACTCTCAGTCTCAACACAGGAACTCTCAGTCTCAACACAGGAACTCTCAGTCTCAACAAAGAACTCTCAGTCTCAACACAGGAACTCTCAGTCTCAACACAGGAACTCTCAGTCTCAACACAGGAACTCTCAGTCTCAACACAGGAACTCTCAGTCTCAACACAGGAACTCTCAGTCTCAACAAAGAACTCTCAGTCTCAACAAAGAACTCTCAGTCTCAACACAGGAACTCTCAGTCTCAACACAGGAACTCTCAGTCTCAACACAGGAACTCTCAGTCCCAACACAGGAACTCTCAGTCTCAACACAGGAACTCTCAGTCTCAACACAGGAACTCTCAGTCTCAACAAAGAACTCTCAGTCTCAACAAAGAACTCTCAGTCTCAACAAAGAACTCTCAGTCTCAACACAGGAACTCTCAGTCTCAACACAGGAACTCTCAGTCTCAACACAGGAACTCTCAGTCTCAACACAGGAACTCTCAGTCTCAACAAAGAACTCTCAGTCTCAACAAAGAACTCTCAGTCTCAACAAAGAACTCTCAGTCTCAACAAAGAACTCTCAGTCTCAACAAAGAACTCTCAGTCTCAACAAAGAACTCTCAGTCTCAACAAAGAACTCTCAGTCTCAACAAAGAACTCTCAGTCTCAACAAAGAACTCTCAGTCTCAACACAGGAACTCTCAGTCTCAACACAGGAACTCTCAGTCTCAACACAGGAACTCTCAGTCTCAACACAGGAACTCTCAGTCTCAACAAAGAACTCTCAGTCTCAACACAGGAACTCTCAGTCTCAACACAAGAACTCTCAGTCTCAACACAGGAACTCTCAGCATCAAAACAGGAACTCTCAGTCTCAAAAAATAATTCTCAGTCTCAAAACAGGAACTCTCAGTCTCAACAAAGAACTCTCAGTCTCAACACAGGAACTCTCAGTCTCAATACAGGATCTCTCAGTCTCAACACAGGAACTCTCAGTCTCAACACAGGAACTCTCAGTCTCAACAAAGAACTCTCAGTCTCAACAAAGAACTCTCAGTCTCAACACAGGAACTCTCAGTCTCAACACAGGAACTCTCAGTCTCAACAAAGAACTCTCAGTCTCAACACAGGAACTCTCAGTCTCAACGCAAGAACTCTCAGTCTCAAAACAGGAACTCTCAGTCTCAACAAAGAACTCTCAGTCTCAACACAGGAACTCTCAGTCTCAACACAGGAACTCTCAGTCTCAACACAGGAACTCTCAGTCTCAACAAAGAACTCTCAGTCTCAACACAGGAACTCTCAGTCTCAACACAGGAACTCTCAGTCTCAACACAGGAACTCTCAGTCTCAACACAGGAACTCTCAGTCTCAACACAGGAACTCTCAGTCTCAACAAAGAACTCTCAGTCTCAACAAAGAACTCTCAGTCTCAACACAGGAACTCTCAGTCTCAACACAGGAACTCTCAGTCTCAACACAGGAACTCTCAGTCCCAACACAGGAACTCTCAGTCTCAACACAGGAACTCTCAGTCTCAACACAGGAACTCTCAGTCTCAACAAAGAACTCTCAGTCTCAACAAAGAACTCTCAGTCTCAACAAAGAACTCTCAGTCTCAACACAGGAACTCTCAGTCTCAACACAGGAACTCTCAGTCTCAACACAGGAACTCTCAGTCTCAACACAGGAACTCTCAGTCTCAACACAGGAACTCTCAGTCTCAACAAAGAACTCTCAGTCTCAACAAAGAACTCTCAGTCTCAACAAAGAACTCTCAGTCTCAACAAAGAACTCTCAGTCTCAACAAAGAACTCTCAGTCTCAACACAGGAACTCCCAGTCTCAACACAGGAACTCTCAGTCTCAACACAGGAACTCTCAGTCTCAACACAGGAACTCTCAGTCTCAACACAGGAACTCTCAGTCTCACAAAGAACTCTCAGTCTCAACACAGGAACTCTCAGTCCCAACACAGCAACTCTCAGTCTCAACAAAGAACTCTCAGTCTCAACACAGGAACTCTCAGTCTCAACACAGGAACTCTCAGTCTCAACAAAGAACTCTCAGTCCCAACACAGGAACTCTCAGTCTCAACAAAGAACTCTCAGTCTCAACAAAGAACTCTCAGTCTCAACACAGGAACTCTCAGTCTCAACACAGGAACTCTCAGTCTCAACACAGGAACTCTCAGTCCCAACACAGGAACTCTCAGTCTCAACAAAGAACTCTCAGTCTCAACAAAGAACTCTCAGTCTCAACACAGGAACTCTCAGTCTCAACACAGGAACTCTCAGCATCAACACAGGAACTCTCAGTCTCAACAAAGAACTCTCAGTCTCAACACAGGAACTCTCAGTCTCAACAAAGAACTCTCAGTCTCAACACAGGAACTCTCAGTCTCAACAAAGAACTCTCAGTCTCAACACAGGAACTCTCAGTCTCAACACAGGAACTCTCAGCATCAAAACAGGAACTCTCAGTCACAAAAAATAATTCTCAGTCTCAAAACAGGAACTCTCAGTCTCAACAAAGAACTCTCAGTCTCAACACAGGAACTCTCAGTCTCAACACAGGAACTCTCAGTCTCAACACAGGAACTCTCAGTCTCAACAAAGAACTCTCAGTCTCAACACAGGAACTCTCAGTCTCAACACAGGAACTCTCAGTCTCAACACAGGAACTCTCAGTCTCAACACAGGAACTCTCAGTCTCAACAAAGAACTCTCAGTCTCAACAAAGAACTCTCAGTCTCAACACAGGAACTCTCAGTCTCAACACAGGAACTCTCAGTCTCAACACAGGAACTCTCAGTCCCAACACAGGAACTCTCAGTCTCAACACAGGAACTCTCAGTCTCAACAAAGAACTCTCAGTCTCAACAAAGAACTCTCAGTCTCAACACAGGAACTCTCAGTCTCAACACAGGAACTCTCAGTCTCAACACAGGAACTCTCAGTCTCAACACAGGAACTCTCAGTCTCAACACAGGAACTCTCAGTCTCAACAAAGAACTCTCAGTCTCAACAAAGAACTCTCAGTCTCAACACAGGAACTCTCAGTCCCAACACAGGAACTCTCAGTCTCAACAAAGAACTCTCAGTCTCAACACAGGAACTCTCAGTCTCAACACAGGAACTCTCAGTCTCAACAAAGAACTCTCAGTCCCAACACAGGAACTCTCAGTCTCAACAAAGAACTCTCAGTCTCAACAAAGAACTCTCAGTCTCAACACAGGAACTCTCAGTCTCAACACAGGAACTCTCAGCCTCAACACAGGAACTCTCAGCATCAACACAGGAACTCTCAGTCTCAACAAAGAACTCTCAGTCTCAACACAGGAACTCTCAGTCTCAACAAAGAACTCTCAGTCTCAACACAGGAACTCTCAGTCTCAACACAAGAACTCTCAGTCTCAACACAGGAACTCTCAGCATCAAAACAGGAACTCTCAGTCTCAAAAAATAATTCTCAGTCTCAAAACAGGAACTCTCAGTCTCAACAAAGAACTCTCAGTCTCAACACAGGAACTCTCAGTCTCAATACAGGATCTCTCAGTCTCAACACAGGAACTCTCAGTCTCAACACAGGAACTCTCAGTCTCAACAAAGAACTCTCAGTCTCAACAAAGAACTCTCAGTCTCAACACAGGAACTCTCAGTCTCAACACAGGAACTCTCAGTCTCAACAAAGAACTCTCAGTCTCAACACAGGAACTCTCAGTCTCAACGCAAGAACTCTCAGTCTCAAAACAGGAACTCTCAGTCTCAACAAAGAACTCTCAGTCTCAACACAGGAACTCTCAGTCTCAACACAGGAACTCTCAGTCTCAACACAGGAACTCTCAGTCTCAACAAAGAACTCTCAGTCTCAACACAGGAACTCTCAGTCTCAACACAGGAACTCTCAGTCTCAACACAGGAACTCTCAGTCTCAACACAGGAACTCTCAGTCTCAACACAGGAACTCTCAGTCTCAACAAAGAACTCTCAGTCTCAACAAAGAACTCTCAGTCTCAACACAGGAACTCTCAGTCTCAACACAGGAACTCTCAGTCTCAACACAGGAACTCTCAGTCCCAACACAGGAACTCTCAGTCTCAACACAGGAACTCTCAGTCTCAACACAGGAACTCTCAGTCTCAACAAAGAACTCTCAGTCTCAACAAAGAACTCTCAGTCTCAACAAAGAACTCTCAGTCTCAACACAGGAACTCTCAGTCTCAACACAGGAACTCTCAGTCTCAACACAGGAACTCTCAGTCTCAACACAGGAACTCTCAGTCTCAACACAGGAACTCTCAGTCTCAACAAAGAACTCTCAGTCTCAACAAAGAACTCTCAGTCTCAACAAAGAACTCTCAGTCTCAACAAAGAACTCTCAGTCTCAACAAAGAACTCTCAGTCTCAACAAAGAACTCTCAGTCTCAACAAAGAACTCTCAGTCTCAACAAAGAACTCTCAGTCTCAACAAAGAACTCTCAGTCTCAACAAAGAACTCTCAGTCTCAACAAAGAACTCTCAGTCTCAACAAAGAACTCTCAGTCTCAACAAAGAACTCTCAGTCTCAACAAAGAACTCTCAGTCTCAACACAGGAACTCTCAGTCTCAACACAGGAACTCTCAGTCTCAACACAGGAACTCTCAGTCTCAACACAGGAACTCTCAGTCTCAACAAAGAACTCTCAGTCTCAACACAGGAACTCTCAGTCTCAACACAAGAACTCTCAGTCTCAACACAGGAACTCTCAGCATCAAAACAGGAACTCTCAGTCTCAAAAAATAATTCTCAGTCTCAAAACAGGAACTCTCAGTCTCAACAAAGAACTCTCAGTCTCAACACAGGAACTCTCAGTCTCAATACAGGATCTCTCAGTCTCAACACAGGAACTCTCAGTCTCAACACAGGAACTCTCAGTCTCAACAAAGAACTCTCAGTCTCAACAAAGAACTCTCAGTCTCAACACAGGAACTCTCAGTCTCAACACAGGAACTCTCAGTCTCAACAAAGAACTCTCAGTCTCAACACAGGAACTCTCAGTCTCAAC
Source organism: Heptranchias perlo (assembly GCF_035084215.1). NCBI lineage: Eukaryota > Metazoa > Chordata > Chondrichthyes > Hexanchiformes > Hexanchidae > Heptranchias > Heptranchias perlo. The sequence goes on along the minus strand of NC_090327.1, from coordinate 81,827,420 downwards.
GCAAGAACTCTCAGTCTCAAAACAGGAACTCTCAGTCTCAACAAAGAACTCTCAGTCTCAACACAGGAACTCTCAGTCTCAACACAGGAACTCTCAGTCTCAACACAGGAACTCTCAGTCTCAACAAAGAACTCTCAGTCTCAACACAGGAACTCTCAGTCTCAACACAGGAACTCTCAGTCTCAACACAGGAACTCTCAGTCTCAACACAGGAACTCTCAGTCTCAACACAGGAACTCTCAGTCTCAACAAAGAACTCTCAGTCTCAACAAAGAACTCTCAGTCTCAACACAGGAACTCTCAGTCTCAACACAGGAACTCTCAGTCTCAACACAGGAACTCTCAGTCCCAACACAGGAACTCTCAGTCTCAACACAGGAACTCTCAGTCTCAACACAGGAACTCTCAGTCTCAACAAAGAACTCTCAGTCTCAACAAAGAACTCTCAGTCTCAACAAAGAACTCTCAGTCTCAACACAGGAACTCTCAGTCTCAACACAGGAACTCTCAGTCTCAACACAGGAACTCTCAGTCTCAACACAGGAACTCTCAGTCTCAACACAGGAACTCTCAGTCTCAACAAAGAACTCTCAGTCTCAACAAAGAACTCTCAGTCTCAACAAAGAACTCTCAGTCTCAACAAAGAACTCTCAGTCTCAACAAAGAACTCTCAGTCTCAACACAGGAACTCTCAGTCTCAACACAGGAACTCTCAGTCTCAACACAGGAACTCTCAGTCTCAACACAGGAACTCTCAGTCTCAACACAGGAACTCTCAGTCTCAACAAAGAACTCTCAGTCTCAACAAAGAACTCTCAGTCTCAACACAGGAACTCTCAGTCCCAACACAGGAACTCTCAGTCTCAACAAAGAACTCTCAGTCTCAACACAGGAACTCTCAGTCTCAACACAGGAACTCTCAGTCTCAACAAAGAACTCTCAGTCCCAACACAGGAACTCTCAGTCTCAACAAAGAACTCTCAGTCTCAACACAGGAACTCTCAGTCTCAACAAAGAACTCTCAGTCTCAACACAGGAACTCTCAGTCTCAACAAAGAACTCTCAGTCTCAACACAGGAACTCTCAGTCTCAACACAGGAACTCTCAGTCTCAACACAGGAACTCTCAGTCCCAACACAGGAACTCTCAGTCTCAACAAAGAACTCTCAGTCTCAACAAAGAACTCTCAGTCTCAACACAGGAACTCTCAGTCTCAACACAGGAACTCTCAGCATCAACACAGGAACTCTCAGTCTCAACAAAGAACTCTCAGTCTCAACACAGGAACTCTCAGTCTCAACAAAGAACTCTCAGTCTCAACACAGGAACTCTCAGTCTCAACAAAGAACTCTCAGTCTCAACACAGGAACTCTCAGTCTCAACACAGGAACTCTCAGCATCAAAACAGGAACTCTCAGTCACAAAAAATAATTCTCAGTCTCAAAACAGGAACTCTCAGTCTCAACAAAGAACTCTCAGTCTCAACACAGGAACTCTCAGTCTCAACACAGGAACTCTCAGTCTCAACACAGGAACTCTCAGTCTCAACAAAGAACTCTCAGTCTCAACACAGGAACTCTCAGTCTCAACACAGGAACTCTCAGTCTCAACACAGGAACTCTCAGTCTCAACACAGGAACTCTCAGTCTCAACAAAGAACTCTCAGTCTCAACAAAGAACTCTCAGTCTCAACACAGGAACTCTCAGTCTCAACACAGGAACTCTCAGTCTCAACACAGGAACTCTCAGTCCCAACACAGGAACTCTCAGTCTCAACACAGGAACTCTCAGTCTCAACAAAGAACTCTCAGTCTCAACAAAGAACTCTCAGTCTCAACACAGGAACTCTCAGTCTCAACACAGGAACTCTCAGTCTCAACACAGGAACTCTCAGTCTCAACACAGGAACTCTCAGTCTCAACACAGGAACTCTCAGTCTCAACAAAGAACTCTCAGTCTCAACAAAGAACTCTCAGTCTCAACACAGGAACTCTCAGTCCCAACACAGGAACTCTCAGTCTCAACAAAGAACTCTCAGTCTCAACACAGGAACTCTCAGTCTCAACACAGGAACTCTCAGTCTCAACAAAGAACTCTCAGTCCCAACACAGGAACTCTCAGTCTCAACAAAGAACTCTCAGTCTCAACAAAGAACTCTCAGTCTCAACACAGGAACTCTCAGTCTCAACACAGGAACTCTCAGCATCAACACAGGAACTCTCAGTCTCAACAAAGAACTCTCAGTCTCAACACAGGAACTCTCAGTCTCAACAAAGAACTCTCAGTCTCAACACAGGAACTCTCAGTCTCAACAAAGAACTCTCAGTCTCAACACAGGAACTCTCAGTCTCAACACAAGAACTCTCAGTCTCAACACAGGAACTCTCAGCATCAAAACAGGAACTCTCAGTCTCAAAAAATAATTCTCAGTCTCAAAACAGGAACTCTCAGTCTCAACAAAGAACTCTCAGTCTCAACACAGGAACTCTCAGTCTCAATACAGGATCTCTCAGTCTCAACACAGGAACTCTCAGTCTCAACACAGGAACTCTCAGTCTCAACAAAGAACTCTCAGTCTCAACACAGGAACTCTCAGTCTCAACACAGGAACTCTCAGTCTCAACAAAGAACTCTCAGTCTCAACACAGGAACTCTCAGTCTCAACACAAGAACTCTCAGTCTCAACACTGGAACTCTCAGCATCAACACAGGAACTTTCAGTCTAAAAAAATAATTCTCAGTCTCAAAACAGGAACTCTCAGTCTCAACAAAGAACTCTCAGTCTCAACACAGGAACTCTCAGTCTCAACACAGGAACTCTCAGTCTCAACACAGGAACTCTCAGTCTCAACAAAGAACTCTCAGTCTCAACACAGGAACTCTCAGTCTCAACACAGGAACTCTCAGTCTCAACACAGGAACTCTCAGTCTCAACACAGGAACTCTCAGTCTCAACACAGGAACTCTCAGTCTCAACAAAGAACTCTCAGTCTCAACAAAGAACTCTCAGTCTCAACACAGGAACTCTCAGTCTCAACACAGGAACTCTCAGTCTCAACACAGGAACTCTCAGTCTCAACACAGGAACTCTCAGTCCCAACACAGGAACTCTCAGTCTCAACACAGGAACTCTCAGTCTCAACAAAGAACTCTCAGTCTCAACACAGGAACTCTCAGTCTCAACAAAGAACTCTCAGTCTCAACACAGGAACTCTCAGTCTCAACACAGGAACTCTCAGTCTCAACACAGGAACTCTCAGTCTCAACACAGGAACTCTCAGTCTCAACACAGGATCTCTCAGTCTCAACAAAGAACTCTCAGTCTCAACAAAGAACTCTCAGTCCCAACACAGGAACTCTCAGTCTCAACACAGGAACTCTCAGTCTCAACACAGGAACTCTCAGTCCCAACACAGGAACTCTCAGTCTCAACAAAGAACTCTCAGTCTCAACACAGGAACTCTCAGTCCCAACACAGGAACTCTCAGTCTCAACAAAGAACTCTCAGTCTCAACACAGGAACTCTCAGTCTCAACACAGGAACTCTCAGTCTCAACAAAGAACTCTCAGTCCCAACACAGGAACTCTCAGTCTCAACAAAGAACTCTCAGTCTCAACAAAGAACTCTCAGTCTCAACACAGGAACTCTCAGTCTCAACAAAGAACTCTCAGTCTCAACAAAGAACTCTCAGTCTCAACACAGGAACTCTCAGTCTCAACACAGGAACTCTCAGTCTCAACACAGGAACTCTCAGTCTCAACACAGGAACTCTCAGTCTCAACAAAGAACTCTCAGTCTCAACAAAGAACTCTCAGTCCCAACACAGGAACTCTCAGTCTCAACACAGGAACTCTCAGTCTCAACACAGGAACTCTCAGTCCCAACACAGGAACTCTCAGTCTCAACACAAGAATTCTCAGTCTCAACACAGGAACCCTCAGTCTCAACACAGGAACTCTCAGTCTCAACACAGGAACTCTCAGTCTCAACACAGGAACTCTCAGCATCAACACAGGAACTCTCAGTCTCAACAAAGAACTCTCAGTCTCAACACAGGAACTCTCAGTCTCAACAAAGAATTCTCAGTCTCAACACAGGAACTCTCAGTCTCAACAAAGAACTCTCAGTCTCAACACAGGAACTCTCAGTCTCAACACAAGAACTCTCAGTCTCAACACAGGAACTCTCAGCATCAAAACAGGAACTCTCAGTCTCAAAAAATAATTCTCAGTCTCAAAACAGGAACTCTCAGTCTCAACAAAGAACTCTCAGTCTCAACACAGGAACTCTCAGTCTCAATACAGGATCTCTCAGTCTCAACACAGGAACTCTCAGTCTCAACACAGGAACTCTCAGTCTCAACAAAGAACTCTCAGTCTCAACAAAGAACTCTCAGTCTCAACACAGGAACTCTCAGTCTCAACACAGGAACTCTCGCTCTCAACAAAGAACTCTCAGTCTCAACACAGGAACTCTCAGTCTCAACGCAAGAACTCTCAGTCTCAACACAGGAACTCTCAGCATCAACACAGGAACTCTCAGTCTCAAAAAATAATTCTCAGTCTCAAAACAGGAACTCTCAGTCTCAACAAAGAACTCTCAGTCTCAACACAGGAACTCTCAGTCTCAACACAGGAACTCTCAGTCTCAACACAGGAACTCTCAGTCTCAACAAAGAACTCTCAGTCTCAACACAGGAACTCTCAGTCTCAACACAGGAACTCTCAGTCTCAACACAGGAACTCTCAGTCTCAACACAGGAACTCTCAGTCTCAACACAGGAACTCTCAGTCTCAACAAAGAATTCTCAGTCTCAACAAAGAACTCTCAGTCTCAACACAGGAACTCTCAGTCTCAACACAGGAACTCTCAGTCTCAACACAGGAACTCTCAGTCCCAACACAGGAACTGTCAGTCTCAACACAGGAACTCTCAGTCTCAACAAAGAACTCTCAGTCTCAACACAGGAACTCTCAGTCTCAACAAAGAACTCTCAGTCTCAACAAAGAACTCTCAGTCTCAACACAGGAACTCTCAGTCTCAACACAGGAACTCTCAGTCTCAACACAGGAACTCTCAGTCTCAACACAGGAACTCTCAGTCTCAACACAGGAACTCTCAGTCTCAACAAAGAACTCTCAGTCTCAACAAAGAACTCTCAGTCCCAACACAGGAACTCTCAGTCTCAACACAGGAACTCTCAGTCTCAACACAGGAACTCTCAGTCCCAACACAGGAACTCTCAGTCTCAACAAAGAACTCTCAGTCTCAACACAGGAACTCTCAGTCCCAACACAGGAACTCTCAGTCTCAACAAAGAACTCTCAGTCTCAACACAGGAACTCTCAGTCTCAACACAGGAACTCTCAGTCTCAACAAAGAACTCTCAGTCCCAACACAGGAACTCTCAGTCTCAACAAAGAACTCTCAGTCTCAACAAAGAACTCTCAGTCTCAACACAGGAACTCTCAGTCTCAACACAGGAACTCTCAGTCTCAACACAGGAACTCTCAGTCCCAACACAGGAACTCTCAGTCTCAACAAAGAACTCTCAGTCTCAACAAAGAACTCTCAGTCTCAACACAGGAACTCTCAGTCTCAACACAGGAACTCTCAGCATCAACACAGGAACTCTCAGTCTCAACAAAGAACTCTCAGTCTCAACACAGGAACTCTCAGTCTCAACAAAGAACTCTCAGTCTCAACACAGGAACTCTCAGTCTCAACAAAGAACTCTCAGTCTCAACACAGGAACTCTCAGTCTCAACACAAGAACTCTCAGTCTCAACACAGGAACTCTCAGCATCAAAACAGGAACTCTCAGTCTCAAAAAATAATTCTCAGTCTCAAAACAGGAACTCTCAGTCTCAACAAAGAACTCTCAGTCTCAACACAGGAACTCTCAGTCTCAATACAGGATCTCTCAGTCTCAACACAGGAACTCTCAGTCTCAACACAGGAACTCTCAGTCTCAACAAAGAACTCTCAGTCTCAACAAAGAACTCTCAGTCTCAACACAGGAACTCTCAGTCTCAACACAGGAACTCTCAGTCTCAACAAAGAACTCTCAGTCTCAACACAGGAACTCTCAGTCTCAACACAAGAACTCTCAGTCTCAACACAGGAACTCTCAGCATCAACACAGGTACTCTCAGTCTCAAAAAATAATTCTCAGTCTCAAAACAGGAACTCTCAGTATCAACACAGGAACTCTCAGTCTCAACACAGGAACTCTCAGTCTCAACACAGGAACTCTCAGTCTCAACACAGGATCTCTCAGTCTCAACAAAGAACTCTCAGTCTCAACAAAGAACTCTCAGTCCCAACACAGGAACTCTCAGTCTCAACACAGGAACTCTCAGTCCCAACACAGGAACTCTCAGTCTCAACAAAGAACTCTCAGTCTCAACACAGGAACTCTCAGTCTCAACACAGGAACTCTCAGTCTCAACAAAGAACTCTCAGTCCCAACACAGGAACTCTCAGTATCAACAAAGAACTCTCAGTCTCAACAAAGAACTCTCAGTCTCAACACAGGAACTCTCAGTCTCAACACAGGAACTCTCAGTCTCAACACAGGAACTCTCAGTCTCAACACAGGAACTCTCAGTCTCAATACAGGAACTCTCAGTCTCAACAAAGAACTCTCAGTCTCAACAAAGAACTCTCAGTCCCAACACAGGAACTCTCAGTCTCAACACAGGAACTCTCAGTCTCAACACAGGAACTCTCAGTCCCAACACAGGAACTCTCAGTCTCAACACAAGAATTTTCAGTCTCAACACAGGAACCCTCAGTCTCAACAAAGAACTCTCAGTCTCAACACAGGAACTCTCAGTCTCAACACAGGAACTCTCAGTCTCAACACAGGAACTCTCAGCATCAACACAGGAACTCTCAGTCTCAACAAAGAACTCTCAGTCTCAACACAGGAACTCTCAGTCTCAACAAAGAATTCTCAGTCTCAACACAGGAACTCTCAGTCTCAACAAAGAACTCTCAGTCTCAACACAGGAACTCTCAGTCTCAACACAATAACTCTCAGTCTCAACACAGGAACTCTCAGCATCAAAACAGGAACTCTCAGTCTCAAAAAATAATTCTCAGTCTCAAAACAGGAACTCTCAGTCTCAACAAAGAACTCTCAGTCTCAACACAGGAACTCTCAGTCTCAATACAGGATCTCTCAGTCTCAACACAGGAACTCTCAGTCTCAACACAGGAACTCTCAGTCTCAACAAAGAACTCTCAGTCTCAACAAAGAACTCTCAGTCTCAACACAGGAACTCTCAGTCTCAACACAGGAACTCTCAGTCTCAACAAAGAACTCTCAGTCTCAACACAGGAACTCTCAGTCTCAACGCAAGAACTCTCAGTCTCAACACAGGAACTCTCAGCATCAACACAGGAACTCTCAGTCTCAAAAAATAATTCTCAGTCTCAAAACAGGAACTCTCAGTCTCAACAAAGAACTCTCAGTCTCAACACAGGAACTCTCAGTCTCAACACAGGAACTCTCAGTCTCAACACAGGAACTCTCAGTCTCAACAAAGAACTCTCAGTCTCAAAACAGGAACTCTCAGTCTCAACACAGGAACTCTCAGTCTCAACACAGGAACTCTCAGTCTCAACACAGGAACTCTCAGTCTCAACACAGGAACTCTCAGTCTCAACAAAGAACTCTCAGTCTCAACAAAGAACTCTCAGTCTCAACACAGGAACTCTCAGTCTCAACACAGGAACTCTCAGTCTCAACACAGGAACTCTCAGTCCCAACACAGGAACTCTCAGTCTCAACACAGGAACTCTCAGTCTCAACAAAGAACTCTCAGTCTCAACACAGGAACTCTCAGTCTCAACAAAGAACTCTCAGTCTCAACAAAGAACTCTCAGTCTCAACACAGGAACTCTCAGTCTCAACACAGGAACTCTCAGTCTCAACACAGGAACTCTCAGTCTCAACACAGGAACTCTCAGTCTCAACACAGGAACTCTCAGTCTCAACACAGGAACTCTCAGTCTCAACAAAGAACTCTCAGTCTCAACAAAGAACTCTCAGTCCCAACACAGGAACTCTCAGTCTCAACACAGGAACTCTCAGTCTCAACACAGGAACTCTCAGTCTCAACACAGGAACTCTCAGTCTCAACAAAGAACTCTCAGTCCCAACACAGGAACTCTCAGTATCAACAAAGAACTCTCAGTCTCAACAAAGAACTCTCAGTCTCAACACAGGAACTCTCAGTCTCAACACAGGAACTCTCAGTCTCAACACAGGAACTCTCAGTCTCAACACAGGAACTCTCAGTCTCAACACAGGAACTCTCAGTCTCAACAAAGAACTCTCAGTCTCAACAAAGAACTCTCAGTCCCAACACAGGAACTCTCAGTCTCAACACAGGAACTCTCAGTCTCAACACAGGAACTCTCAGTCCCAACACAGGAACTCTCAGTCTCAACACAAGAATTCTCAGTCTCAACACAGGAACCCTCAGTCTCAACAAAGAACTCTCAGTCTCAACACAGGAACTCTCAGTCTCAACACAGGAACTCTCAGTCTCAACACAGGAACTCTCAGCATCAACACAGGAACGCTCAGTCTCAACAAAGATCTCTCAGTCTCAACACAGGAACTCTCAGTCTCAACAAAGAATTCTCAGTCTCAACACAGGAACTCTCAGTCTCAACAAAGAACTCACAGTCTCAACACAGGAACTCTCAGTCTCAACACAAGAACTCTCAGTCTCAACACAGGAACTCTCAGCATCAAAACAGGAACTCTCAGTCTCAAAAAATAATTCTCAGTCTCAAAACAGGAACTCTCAGTCTCAACAAAGAACTCTCAGTCTCAACACAGGAACTCTCAGTCTCAATACAGGATCTCTCAGTCTCAACACAGGAACTCTCAGTCTCAACACAGGAACTCTCAGTCTCAACAAAGAACTCTCAGTCTCAACAAAGAACTCTCAGTCTCAACACAGGAACTCTCAGTCTCAACACAGGAACTCTCAGTCTCAACAAAGAACTCTCAGTCTCAACACAGGAACTCTCAGTCTCAACGCAAGAACTCTCAGTCTCAACACAGGAACTCTCAGTCTCAATACAGGATCTCTCAGTCTCAACACAGGAACTCTCAGTCTCAACACAGGAACTCTCAGTCTCAACAAAGAACTCTCAGTCTCAACAAAGAACTCTCAGTCTCAACACAGGAACTCTCAGTCTCAACACAGGAACTCTCAGTCTCAACAAAGAACTCTCAGTCTCAACACAGGAACTCTCAGTCTCAATACAGGAACTCTCAGTCTCAACACAGGAACTCTCAGTCTCAACGCAAGAACTCTCAGTCTCAACACAGGAACTCTCAGCATCAACACAGGTACTCTCAGTCTCAAAAAATAATTCTCAGTCTCAAAACAGGAACTCTCAGTATCAACACAGGAACTCTCAGTCTCAACACAGGAACTCTCAGTCTCAACACAGGAACTCTCAGTCTCAACACAGGATCTCTCAGTCTCAACAAAGAACTCTCAGTCTCAACAAAGAACTCTCAGTCCCAACACAGGAACTCTCAGTCTCAACACAGGAACTCTCAGTCCCAACACAGGAACTCTCAGTCTCAACACAAGAATTCTCAGTCTCAACACAGGAACCCTCAGTCTCAACAAAGAACTCTCAGTCTCAACACAGGAACTCTCAGTCTCAACACAGGAACTCTCAGTCTCAACACAGGAACTCTCAGCATCAACACAGGAACTCTCAGTCTCAACAAAGAACTCTCAGTCTCAACACAGGAACTCTCAGTCTCAACAAAGAATTCTCAGTCTCAACACAGGAACTCTCAGTCTCAACAAAGAACTCTCAGTCTCAACACAGGAACTCTCAGTCTCAACACAATAACTCTCAGTCTCAACACAGGAACTCTCAGCATCAAAACAGGAACTCTCAGTCTCAAAAAATAATTCTCAGTCTCAAAACAGGAACTCTCAGTCTCAACAAAGAACTCTCAGTCTCAACACAGGAACTCTCAGTCTCAACACAGGAACTCTCAGTCTCAACAAAGAACTCTCAGTCTCAACAAAGAACTCTCAGTCTCAACACAGGAACTCTCAGTCTCAACACAGGAACTCTCAGTCTCAACAAAGAACTCTCAGTCTCAACACAGGAACTCTCAGTCTCAACGCAAGAACTCTCAGTCTCAACACAGGAACTCTCAGCATCAACACAGGAACTCTCAGTCTCAAAAAATAATTCTCAGTCTCAAAACAGGAACTCTCAGTCTCAACAAAGAACTCTCAGTCCCAACACAGGAACTCTCAGTCTCAACACAGGAACTCTCAGTCTCAACACAGGAACTCTCAGTCTCAACAAAGAACTCTCAGTCTCAACAAAGAACTCTCAGTCTCAACACAGGAACTCTCAGTCTCAACACAGGAACTCTCAGTCTCAACACAGGAACTCTCAGTCCCAACACAGGAACTCTCAGTCTCAACACAGGAACTCTCAGTCTCAACAAAGAACTCTCAGTCTCAACACAGGAACTCTCAGTCTCAACAAAGAACTCTCAGTCTCAACACAGGAACTCTCAGTCTCAACAAAGAACTCTCAGTCTCAACACAGGAACTCTCAGTCTCAACACAGGAACTCTCAGTCTCAACACAGGAACTCTCAGTCTCAACACAGGAACTCTCAGTCTCAACACAGGAACTCTCAGTCTCAACACAGGAACTCTCAGTCTCAACAAAGAACTCTCAGTCTCAACAAAGAACTCTCAGTCCCAACACAGGAACTCTCAGTCTCAACACAGGAACTCTCAGTCTCAACACAGGAACTCTCAGTCCCAACACAGGAACTCTCAGTCTCAACACAAGAATTCTCAGTCTCAACACAGGAACCCTCAGTCTCAACAAAGAACTCTCAGTCTCAACACAGGAACTCTCAGTCTCAACACAGGAACTCTCAGTCTCAACACAGGAACTCTCAGCATCAACACAGGAACTCTCAGTCTCAACAAAGATCTCTCAGTCTCAACACAGGAACTCTCAGTCTCAACAAAGAATTCTCAGTCTCAACACAGGAACTCTCAGTCTCAACAAAGAACTCACAGTCTCAACACAGGAACTCTCAGTCTCAACACAAGAACTCTCAGTCTCAACACAGGAACTCTCAGCATCAAAACAGGAACTCTCAGTCTCAAAAAATAATTCTCAGTCTCAAAACAGGAACTCTCAGTCTCAACAAAGAACTCTCAGTCTCAACACAGGAACTCTCAGTCTCAATACAGGATCTCTCAGTCTCAACACAGGAACTCTCAGTCTCAACACAGGAACTCTCAGTCTCAACAAAGAACTCTCAGTCTCAACAAAGAACTCTCAGTCTCAACACAGGAACTCTCAGTCTCAACACAGGAACTCTCAGTCTCAACAAAGAACTCTCAGTCTCAACACAGGAACTCTCAGTCTCAACGCAAGAACTCTCAGTCTCAACACAGGAACTCTCAGTCTCAATACAGGATCTCTCAGTCTCAACACAGGAACTCTCAGTCTCAACACAGGAACTCTCAGTCTCAACAAAGAACTCTCAGTCTCAACAAAGAACTCTCAGTCTCAACACAGGAACTCTCAGTCTCAACACAGGAACTCTCAGTCTCAACAAAGAACTCTCAGTCTCAACACAGGAACTCTCAGTCTCAACACAGGAACTCTCAGTCTCAACACAGGAACTCTCAGTCTCAACACAGGAACTCTCAGTCTCAACGCAAGAACTCTCAGTCTCAACACAGGAACTCTCAGCATCAACACAGGAACTCTCAGTCTCAAAAAATAATTCTCAGTCTCAAAACAGGAACTCTCAGTCTCAACAAAGAACTCTCAGTCTCAACACAGGAACTCTCAGTCTCAACACAGGAACTCTCAGTCTCAACACAGGAACTCTCAGTCTCAACAAAGAACTCTCAGTCTCAACACAGGAACTCTCAGTCTCAACACAGGAACTCTCAGTCTCAACACAGGAACTCTCAGTCTCAACACAGGAACTCTCAGTCTCAACACAGGAACTCTCAGTCTCAACAAAGAACTCTCAGTCTCAACAAAGAACTCTCAGTCTCAACACAGGAACTCTCAGTCTCAACACAGGAACTCTCAGTCTCAACACAGGAACTCTCAGTCCCAACACAGGAACTCTCAGTCTCAACACAGGAACTCTCAGTCTCAACAAAGAACTCTCAGTCTCAACACAGGAACTCTCAGTCTCAACAAAGAACTCTCAGTCTCAACAAAGAACTCTCAGTCTCAACACAGGAACTCTCAGTCTCAACACAGGAACTCTCAGTCTCAACACAGGAACTCTCAGTCTCAACACAGGAACTCTCAGTCTCAACAAAGAACTCTCAGTCTCAACAAAGAACTCTCAGTCCCAACACAGGAACTCTCAGTCTCAACACAGGAACTCTCAGTCTCAACACAGGAACTCTCAGTCCCAACACAGGAACTCTCAGTCTCAACAAAGAACTCTCAGTCTCAACACAGGAACTCTCAGTCCGAACACATGAACTCTCAGTCTCAACAAAGAACTCTCAGTCTCAACACAGGAACTCTCAGTCTCAACACAGGAACTCTCAGTCTCAACAAAGAACTCTCAGTCCCAACACAGGAACTCTCAGTCTCAACAAAGAACTCTCAGTCTCAACACAGGAACTCTCAGTCTCAACACAGGAACTCTCAGTCTCAACACAGGAACTCTCAGTCCCAACACAGGAACTCTCAGTCTCAACAAAGAACTCTCAGTCTCAACAAAGAACTCTCAGTCTCAACACAGGAACTCTCAGTCTCAACACAGGAACTCTCAGCATCAACACAGGAACTCTCAGTCTCAACAAAGAACTCTCAGTCTCAACACAGGAACTCTCAGTCTCAACAAAGAACTCTCAGTCTCAACACAGGAACTCTCAGTCTCAACAAAGAACTCTCAGTCTCAACACAGGAACTCTCAGTCTCAACACAAGAACTCTCAGTCTCAACACAGGAACTCTCAGCAACAAAACAGGAACTCTCAGTCTCAAAAAATAATTCTCAGTCTCAAAACAGGAACTCTCAGTCTCAACAAAGAACTCTCAGTCTCAACACAGGAACTCTCAGTCTCAATACAGGATCTCTCAGTCTCAACACAGGAACTCTCAGTCTCAACACAGGAACTCTCAGTCTCAACAAAGAACTCTCAGTCTCAACAAAGAACTCTCAGTCTCAACACAGGAACTCTCAGTCTCAACAAAGAACTCTCAGTCTCAACACAGGAACTCTCAGTCTCAACACAGGAACTCTCAGTCTCAACACAGGAACTCTCAGTCTCAACACAGGAACTCTCAGTCTCAACAAAGAACTCTCAGTCTCAACAAAGAACTCTCAGTCTCAACACAGGAACTCTCAGTCTCAACACAGGAACTCTCAGTCTCAACACAGGAACTCTCAGTCCCAACACAGGAACTCTCAGTCTCAACACAGGAACTCTCAGTCTCAACAAAGAACTCTCAGTCTCAACACAGGAACTCTCAGTCTCAACAAAGAACTCTCAGTCTCAACAAAGAACTCTCAGTCTCAACACAGGAACTCTCAGTCTCAACACAGGAACTCTCAGTCTCAACACAGGAACTCTCAGTCTCAACACAGGAACTCTCAGTCTCAACAAAGAACTCTCAGTCTCAACAAAGAACTCTCAGTCCCAACACAGGAACTCTCAGTCTCAACACAGGAACTCTCAGTCTCAACACAGGAACTCTCAGTCCCAACACAGGAACTCTCAGTCTCAACAAAGAACTCTCAGTCTCAACACAGGAACTCTCAGTCCCAACACATGAACTCTCAGTCTCAACAAAGAACTCTCAGTCTCAACACAGGAACTCTCAGTCTCAACACAGGAACTCTCAGTCTCAACAAAGAACTCTCAGTCCCAACACAGGAACTCTCAGTCTCAACAAAGAACTCTCAGTCTCAACACAGGAACTCTCAGTCTCAACACAGGAACTCTCAGTCTCAACACAGGAACTCTCAGTCCCAACACAGGAACTCTCAGTCTCAACAAAGAACTCTCAGTCTCAACAAAGAACTCTCAGTCTCAACACAGGAACTCTCAGTCTCAACACAGGAACTCTCAGCATCAACACAGGAACTCTCAGTCTCAACAAAGAACTCTCAGTCTCAACACAGGAACTCTCAGTCTCAACAAAGAACTCTCAGTCTCAACACAGGAACTCTCAGTCTCAACAAAGAACTCTCAGTCTCAACACAGGAACTCTCAGTCTCAACACAAGAACTCTCAGTCTCAACACAGGAACTCTCAGCATCAAAACAGGAACTCTCAGTCTCAAAAAATAATTCTCAGTCTCAAAACAGGAACTCTCAGTCTCAACAAAGAACTCTCAGTCTCAACACAGGAACTCTCAGTCTCAATACAGGATCTCTCAGTCTCAACACAGGAACTCTCAGTCTCAACACAGGAACTCTCAGTCTCAACAAAGAACTCTCAGTCTCAACAAAGAACTCTCAGTCTCAACACAGGAACTCTCAGTCTCAACAAAGAACTCTCAGTCTCAACACAGGAACTCTCAGTCTCAACACAAGAACTCTCAGTCTCAACACAGGAACTCTCAGCATCAACACAGGTACTCTCAGTCTCAAAAAATAATTCTCAGTCTCAAAACAGGAACTCTCAGTCTCAACAAAGAACTCTCAGTCTCAACACAGGAACTCTCAGTCTCAACACAGGAACTCTCAGTCTCAACACAGGAACTCTCAGTCTCAACAAAGAACTCTCAGTCTCAACACAGGAACTCTCAGTCTCAACACAGGAACTCTCAGTCTCAACACAGGAACTCTCAGTCTCAACACAGGAACTCTCAGTCTCAACACAGGAACTCTCAGTCTCAACAAGAACTCTCAGTCTCAACAAAGAACTCTCAGTCTCAACACAGGAACTCTCAGTCTCAACACAGGAACTCTCAGTCTCAACACAGGAACTCTCAGTCCCAACACAGGAACTCTCAGTCTCAACACAGGAACTCTCAGTCTCAACAAAGAACTCTCAGTCTCAACACAGGAACTCTCAGTCTCAACAAAGAACTCTCAGTCTCAACAAAGAACTCTCAGTCTCAAGACAGGAACTCTCAGTCTCAACACAGGAACTCTCAGTGTCAACACAGGAACTCTCAGTCTCAACACAGGAACTCTCAGTCTCAACACAGGAACTCTCAGTCTCAACAAAGAACTCTCAGTCTCAACAAAGAACTCTCAGTCCCAACACAGGAACTCTCAGTCTCAACACAGGAACTCTCAGTCTCAACACAGGAACTCTCAGTCCCAACACAGGAACTCTCAGTCTCAACAAAGAACTCTCAGTCTCAACACAGGAACTCTCAGTCCCAACACAGGAACTCTCAGTCTCAACAAAGAACTCTCAGTCTCAACACAGGAACTCTCAGTCTCAACACAGGAACTCTCAGTCTCAACAAAGAACTCTCAGTCCCAACACAGGAACTCTCAGTCTCAACAAAGAACTCTCAGTCTCAACAAAGAACTCTCAGTCTCAACACAGGAACTCTCAGTCTCAACACAGGAACTCTCAGTCTCAACACAGGAACTCTCAGTCCCAACACAGGAACTCTCAGTCTCAACAAAGAACTCTCAGTCTCAACAAAGAACTCTCAGTCTCAACACAGGAACTCTCAGTCTCAACACAGGAACTCTCAGCATCAACACAGGAACTCTCAGTCTCAACAAAGAACTCTCAGTCTCAACACAGGAACTCTCAGTCTCAACACAAGAACTCTCAGTCTCAACACAGGAACTCTCAGCATCAAAACAGGAACTCTCAGTCTCAAAAAATAATTCTCAGTCTCAAAACAGGAACTCTCAGTCTCAACAAAGAACTCTCAGTCTCAACATAGGAACTCTCAGTCTCAATACAGGATCTCTCAGTCTCAACACAGGAACTCTCAGTCTCAACACAGGAACTCTCAGTCTCAACAAAGAACTCTCAGTCTCAACACAGGAACTCTCAGTCTCAACACAGGAACTCTCAGTCTCAACACAGGAACTCTCAGTCTCAACACAGGAACTCTCAGTCTCAACAAAGAACTCTCAGTCTCAACAAAGAACTCTCAGTCTCAACACAGGAACTCTCAGTCTCAACACAGGAACTCTCAGTCTCAACACAGGAACTCTCAGTCTCAACACAGGAACTCTCAGTCTCAACAAAGAACTCTCAGTCTCAACAAAGAACTCTCAGTCTCAACACAGGAACTCTCAGTCTCAACACAGGAACTCTCAGTCTCAACACAGGAACTCTCAGTCCCAACACAGGAACTCTCAGTCTCAACACAGGAACTCTCAGTCTCAACAAAGAACTCTCAGTCTCAACACAGGAACTCTCAGTCTCAACAAAGAACTCTCAGTCTCAACAAAGAACTCTCAGTCTCAACACAGGAACTCTCAGTCTCAACACAGGAACTCTCAGTCTCAACACAGGAACTCTCAGTCTCAACACAGGAACTCTCAGTCTCAACAAAGAACTCTCAGTCTCAACAAAGAACTCTCAGTCCCAACACAGGAACTCTCAGTCTCAACACAGGAACTCTCAGTCTCAACACAGGAACTCTCAGTCCCAACACAGGAACTCTCAGTCTCAACAAAGAACTCTCAGTCTCAACACAGGAACTCTCAGTCCCAACACAGGAACTCTCAGTCTCAACAAAGAACTCTCAGTCTCAACACAGGAACTCTCAGTCTCAACACAGGAACTCTCAGTCTCAACAAAGAACTCTCAGTCCCAACACAGGAACTCTCAGTCTCAACAAAGAACTCTCAGTCTCAACACAGGAACTCTCAGTCTCAACACAGGAACTCTCAGTCTCAACACAGGAACTCTCAGTCCCAACACAGGAACTCTCAGTCTCAACAAAGAACTCTCAGTCTCAACAAAGAACTCTCAGTCTCAACACAGGAACTCTCAGTCTCAACACAGGAACTCTCAGCATCAACACAGGAACTCTCAGTCTCAACAAAGAACTCTCAGTCTCAACACAGGAACTCTCAGTCTCAACAAAGAACTCTCAGTCTCAACACAGGAACTCTCAGTCTCAACAAAGAACTCTCAGTCTCAACACAGGAACTCTCAGTCTCAACAAAGAACTCTCAGTCTCAACACAGGAACTCTCAGTCTCAACAAAGAACTCTCAGTCTCAACACAGGAACTCTCAGTCTCAACAAAGAACTCTCAGTCTCAACAAAGAACTCTCAGTCTCAAGACAGGAACTCTCAGTCTCAACACAGGAACTCTCAGTGTCAACACAGGAACTCTCAGTCTCAACACAGGAACTCTCAGTCTCAACACAGGAACTCTCAGTCTCAACAAAGAACTCTCAGTCTCAACAAAGAACTCTCAGTCCCAACACAGGAACTCTCAGTCTCAACACAGGAACTCTCAGCATCAACACAGGAACTCTCAGTCTCAAAAAATAATTCTCAGTCTCAAAACAGGAACTCTCAGTGTCAACACAGGAACTCTCAGTCTCAACACAGGAACTCTCAGTCTCAACACAGGAACTCTCAGTCTCAACAAAGAACTCTCAGTCTCAACAAAGAACTCTCAGTCTCAACACAAGAACTCTCAGTCTCAACACAGGAACTCTCAGCATCAACACAGGAACTCTCAGTCTCAAAAAATAATTCTCAGTCTCAAAACAGGAACTCTCAGTCTCAACAAAGAACTCTCAGTCTCAACACAGGAACTCTCAGTCTCAACACAGGAACTCTCAGTCTCAACACAGGAACTCTCAGTCTCAACAAAGAACTCTCAGTCTCAACACAGGAACTCTCAGTCTCAACACAGGAACTCTCAGTCTCAACACAGGAACTCTCAGTCTCAACACAGGAACTCTCAGTCTCAACACAGGAACTCTCAGTCTCAACAAAGAACTCTCAGTCTCAACAAAGAACTCTCAGTCTCAACACAGGAACTCTCAGTCTCAACACAGGAACTCTCAGTCTCAACACAGGAACTCTCAGTCTCAACACAGGAACTCTCAGTCCCAACACAGGAACTCTCAGTCTCAACACAGGAACTCTCAGTCTCAACAAAGAACTCTCAGTCTCAACACAGGAACTCTCAGTCTCAACAAAGAACTCTCAGTCTCAACACAGGAACTCTCAGTCTCAACACAGGAACTCTCAGTCTCAACACAGGAACTCTCAGTCTCAACACAGGAACTCTCAGTCTCAACACAGGATCTCTCAGTCTCAACAAAGAACTCTCAGTCTCAACAAAGAACTCTCAGTCCCAACACAGGAACTCTCAGTCTCAACACAGGAACTCTCAGTCTCAACAAAGAACTCTCAGTCTCAACAAAGAACTCTCAGTCCCAACACAGGAACTCTCAGTCTCAACAAAGAACTCTCAGTCCCAACACAGGAACTCTCAGTCCCAACACAGGAACTCTCAGTCTCAACAAAGAACTCTCAGTCTCAACACAGGAACTCTCAGTCTCAACACAGGAACTCTCAGTCTCAACAAAGAACTCTCAGTCCCAACACAGGAACTCTCAGTCTCAACAAAGAACTCTCAGTCTCAACAAAGAACTCTCAGTCTCAACACAGGAACTCTCAGTCTCAACACAGGAACTCTGAGTCTCAACACAGGAACTCTCAGTCCCAACACAGGAACTCTCAGTCTCAACAAAGAACTCTCAGTCTCAACAAAGAACTCTCAGTCTCAACACAGGAACTCTCAGTCCCAACACAGGAACTCTCATTCTCAACACAGGAACTCTCAGTCCCAACACAGGAACTCTCAGTCTCAACAAAGAACTCTCAGTCTCAACACAGGAACTCTCAGTCTCAACACAGGAACTCTCAGTCTCAACACAGGAACTCTCATTCTCAACACAGGAACTCTCAGTCTCAACACAGGAACTCTCATTCTCAACACAGGAACTCTCAGTCCCAACACAGCAACTCTCAGTCTCAACAAAGAACTCTCAGTCTCAACAAAGAACTCTCAGTCTCAACACAGGAACTCTCAGTCTCAACACAGGAACTCTCAGTCTCAACACAGGAACTCTCATTCTCAACACAGGAACTCTCAGTCCCAACACAGGAACTCTCAGTCTCAACAAAGAACTCTCAGTCTCAACACAGGAACTCTCAGTCTCAACAAAGAACTCTCAGTCTCAACACAGGAACTCTCAGTCTCAACAAAGAACTCTCAGTCTCAACAAAGAACTCTCAGTCTCAACACAGGAACTCTCAGTCTCAACACAGGAACTCTCAGTCTCAACACAGGAACTCTCAGTCTCAACACAGGAACTCTCAGTCTCAACAAAGAACTCTCAGTCTCAACAAAGAACTCTCAGTCTCAACACAGGAACTCTCAGTCTCAACACAGGAACTCTCAGCCAAATATTTGCATGAGAGAACTGAGAGACCAGTTGCAATGTCTGAGCTTTTCAAGGCGAGATTCAGAAGTTATGGGAAACCCGTGCAGGTGAAGTAAAATTCGTTTCAGGTTCAGAATCAACAAAAAATTACCTACCTCACGTATTTCAAGTAGGTAAATTGCCCCTTTCATGACCCGTCCACCGGCATTAATTGGGGACGCGACTTCCAGGTTTCGGCTGTGCGCACATTCAAACGCGTCCACGTTAAACCCAGAAGTGGGCGCGTTGGAGCCTGTTTGCGGTCGTGCTTCAAAAAGCTATTATTTTAACCTCCACCTGCCCCTAACCTACCCTTGCTTTGGGGCTATAATTACCCCCATGTGCTCTGTAAGGTAATGATGGGAGCATATATAAGAACAACAGTTATCTTGATATGCACAGCAGCTTTAACACATGAACTTGCATTCAGTTCTGGTGGACACAAACTGCAGATTGACTCTAAAACCAAAAGTCCAAATTTAGCAGTTAAGAGGAAGCGAGATAAGCACATGAGGGAGGAAGGAATAGAAAGATATGTTGATAGGGTTAGACGAAGAGGCTCGTGTGGAGCATAAATACCGGCATAGACCAGTTGGGCCGAATGGCCTGTTTCTGAGCTGTAGACTTGATGTAACTCGATGTCGCTGATTGCTCATCCTTTGTATTCAACACCTGAGCATTTGACATGACTGTATATCATGGTCACTTCAAAAATTGAGTTCTATCATTGCAGTTTATTTCTAGTAGAGAGAGAGCTCATTGTCTTCTTAATTAAACATTTCTCAAACATGTATAATAATAGTGATATACTGAGCAATTCTCCAATGACCGTGGCAAAAATGACTCACATTTGCTGCATAAAAGACTGCAGTGTCTATTGAACATACAGTCACTATTTAAAGGAGCAGTCATCAAAAAAATGTTTTTAGCAAACCTTTGCCACTGGGAATGCACCTCGTAGCAGCACTAGAAAAGTTAAAGGCACATGAATGACAGGCACTAAATGGAATGCACAAGGATGAATAGTATCAGTTTGTTTGAATCATTTGATGTGTAAATCTATAAACATGGTTATGAATTTGTATTTGGTGTTGGTTTTCATTTCTTCGATAAGCTGAGGGAGGAAATGTGTAATCATATGGAGACTATTTGATGGTCATGTGAGAGAGGAAAGGTAAGGAGTGTGGGACTATTGGTGTCACTGAGGTTACTGGTATCGCTCATCAATAATCTGATCACGCAGAGTCCTGGAAGTCAGGGCCTGTCTATCTTGTTGCTTCCCTGCCTCTTCCTCCACTTCTTCCTCTTCCTCCTTGTCCACTTCCTTCTCCGTCTCTTCCTTCTCCTCCTCCTCCCTTTTATTTTAGCTTGTCCTGTTCTGCATAGCCTCTGCATGCTCCCTGTCATGTTCAATTCCCAGAGGAAGCACAGCAAGCCATCAATGTCTGGAAGCAACTTTGGTTAGCTCTATTTTAAATGCCACTAACAGTACTGCAAGATCAGCTAGATAGAATATTGCAACTTTCTCCAACTATAGGAAACTTCCACAAACACGTACAATTGTACCAGCAGCCAGAATAACTAATCCAGCAACTGACTTGTAACTCCTGCATGATCCCTTTAAATAGTGCTGGTGGGGGATCCTTCATGCTGTTTAACTCCTGTACAGCTGTGCAAGGTTACGACAGTGCGTTGGCTGGAGCGTGGAGTTCCAAAATGCCACCGGCTGTATCAAATCAGCATTGCACACTGATTTACATCATAATCTCCCTACTCTACATGCTGCTGGCGTTCATTAGGTGCGCGTGCAAACACCTTTACCAAGATGGCGTCCTGTGCACTTCATGTTGGAGGTGTGAGCACGCATCTTGGATGCCATTTTCGGGGCTTAGACGACTGTGTAGTGCCTACAAAACGGGTGTTACACGGCCCAATTTCGCCGCCAGTGTTTTTCCTCTGTAATTGATTTTTTTCAGTTGAATTTTGAAGCAAACAGCTTTTAGTTATCTCATCTGCTTCTCGTTCTTCTCATCCTTTTGTACCCACATTGCCGGTCAGCAAATAATATAATGAAACCATCGTGTCAGTCCTTATACTGAAAATTACATGTGAACTCTTCTGCTCAGCATCCCACTCTAACCTCCCTTCTTCTTTTCCTCTTCTACATATGCTTGAAGAAGAAGCAGAGGAGAGAAAGAAGAAGCAGGCCCCTCTGCTTCTACACATGCCATCAATCGCACTCTCCCTCCCAAGCACCAGCTCAGAGATATCTACCTGGAGGGCACTGGAAAGTGAGCCAGAAGGGAGAGCAGAAATGGGCAGGAGCAGCTGAGGGTGGAAAAAAAGGAGGAAGAGATTGCGGAATGGAAGGCCAGAAAATGTCACCACTCAGATGAACAGCCTGGAGACCCAGATCACACAGATACTGTTTGTAAAAGAAGGATGCTTACAGAGCATCAAGCAGACAAGCAGGCACTGGAGTTGGAGGGGATTCTCCTCTTCAAAGTGGATTTCAGGTGAGGAACATAGGAACAGGAATAGGCCATTCAGCCCGTCAAGCCTGTTCCGCCATTCAACGAGATTATGGCTCATCTGTATCCTAACTCCATCCATCTGCCTTGGCTCCATATCACTTAAGACCTTCAGCTAGCAAAATCTATCGATCTCAGATTTTAAATTATTGAATTATTAATTGAAGTAGCACCTACTGCTTTTTGTGGGAGAGAACTCCACACTTCTACCACCCTTTGCATGAAGAAGTGTTTCCTAACTCCTCTCTTGAATGGCCTGGCTCTGATTTTAAGATTATGTCTCCTTGTCCTAGACCCCTCCACCAGCAGAAAAAATTTCTCTCTATCTACCCTATCAATTCCTTTCAAAATCCTAAAAACCTCAATCAAGTCATCCCTTAACCTTCTATATTCCAGGGAGTACAAACCTAGTTTATGTATTCTCTCCTCATAAGGAGGCCTGTGAGTGCAACCAGCACTGAGTGCAGCAGGCACGGAGTGAACAATATGAGAGTTTGGTAAGTGTGGAAGTTTAAGGATTAATCTCTTTTAAAATCTAGGGATAATTGCTATTAACTTTTAAGTAAGATCAACTGTTTAAGTTCAATTTTAAACTTTAAACTTTTAAGTTTCTGTCAGGCTGAAGCAGAGACAAACAAGCAAGCTCTCCTACTGGAGAGCTGCTGTAGTTAGTTAATTGGTTAGCTAGATTAAACTGGTTCCTGAAACAATAGCAGAGCAGGACTGACTCAGCTGAGTGACAAACAGTTGAAATAAAGAGGCCTGTGAGTGCAACTGGCACTGAGTGCAGCGGGCATGGAGTGAACAACTTGAGAGTTTGGTAAGTGTGGGAATTTGGTGAAGTGGGGGAAGGAGGTACTGCTTTTCCTTGCATTTCCTAACTTTTTCCCCAAGAGCGGCGGTGGACCTGAGCAGCAGCAGACCAAGAGCGGGGATAAAAGCAGCAGCAGACCTGCAACAAGAGAAAACTGCAGTGTGACGTCACAGGTGAGACAGGTGATTGGTAGTGACTGTGGACTGAGCTTTAAGTTAACATAGAGCATATAACTAAATTTTAAAAACTAAACTTAATTTAATTAATCTATTAAATTAAACAAGGTAAATAATTTGATTGACACTAAATTAATTAATTAAATAAATAAAATAATGGGAGAACAGGAGATGTGTTGCTGCTGCAATATGTGGGAGCTTGTGGACATTTTTGTCCAGGGCGATTACGTCTGCAGTAAGTGTCTGCAGCTCGAGGAACTTCGGCTCCAAGTTGAGCAGCTGGAGCCTGAGCTGCGGACATTGCGAGACATCAGGGAGGGAGAAAGCTACCTGGACCTTTTGCTCCAGGAGGCAGCCACACCCCTCAGATTAAATACTTTAGAATTAACACGTGGTTAGGGACAGGACGGTGTGACTGCGAGTGAGGCAGGTACGGGGATCCAGTAGTTAGTATTGCAGGAGCCTCAATCCCTGCACTTGTCCAATAGATTTGAGGTTCTTGCAATCCTTGTGGACTGTGGGGACTGCGGGGAAGATGAGCAAACTGACCACGGCACTGTGGTACAGGAAGCCGTTCAAGTGGGGGGAGTAAAAAGGAAGGTGGTTGAAATAGGCCACAGTATAGTTAGGGGGATAGACACTGTTCTCTGCAGCCAGCAGCATGAGTCCCGTAGGCTATGTTGCCTACCTGGTGCCAGGGTTAAGGACATCTCCTCTGGGCTGGAGAAGAACTTGGAGTGGGAGGGGGAGGGTCCAGTTGCCGTGGTCCACGTAGGTACCAATGACATAGGGAGGACTAAGAAAAAGGTTCTGCTCAGAGAGTTTGAGCAGCTAGGGACTAAATTAAAAAACAGAACTACAAAGGTAATAATCTCTGGATTATGACCTGAGCCACAAGAAAATTGGCATAGGGTAAATAAGATCAGAGAGATGAATGCGTGACTCAAAGATTGGTGTGGGAGAAGTGGGATTCGATCCTTGGGGCACTGGCACCAGTACTGGGGAAAGAGAGAGCTGTTCCGTTGGGACGGACAACACCTGAACCATGCTGGGACTACAGTTCTAGCGAATCAAATAACTAGGGAGGTAGATAGGGCTTTAAACTAAATAAGGGGAGGGAGGGTCCCGGTGGAGAGAAATCTAGAATACTAAAGAGAAAAGACAAAAAAGCAGTGCAGGAAAGTGATTGGGGTAAGGATAACCAGACTGTGTCAGGAAGGGGCAGAGCATACAAACAAGAGACAACGAATAGGGTCTAGGTAAAAAAAAATGGTAATAAGACAAATAAGGCCATAGTACAAAAAAATGTTAAGATGTCTAAAATGTTAAAAAGACAAATCTAAAGGTACTGTATCTGAATGCACAAAGCATTCGTAATAAGGTAGACGAATTAACAGCGCAAATAGATGTAAACGGATATGATATAATAGCAATTACAGAGACATGGCTGTAAGGTAACCAAGGCTGGGAGCTGAATATCCAAGGGTATTCGATATTTAGGAAGGACGGGCAAAAAGGAAAAGGAGGTGGGGTGGCATTGTTAGTAAAGGATGAAATCAGAGCAATAGTGAGAAAGGATATTGGCTCAGAAAATCAGGATGTAGAATCAGTCTGGGTGGAGTTAAGAAGCACCAAGGGGCAGAAAACACTGGTGGGAGTTGTCTATAGGCCTCCAAACAGTAGTGGTAATGTAAGGGACAGCATCAAACAGGAAATTAGAGATGCATGTAACAAGGGTACTACAGTAATCACGGGTGACTTTAATCTACATATAGACTGACCAAACCAAATTAGCAATAATACCGTGGATGATGAATTCCTGAAGTGTGTACTAGATGGTTTTTTAGACTAGAACGTTGAGGAATCAACCAGGCAACAGAGGAAATGGCAGAACAATTTTGGCTTTGTCTCCATGGAAGAGGACACAAATAGCTTCCCAGAAATGCTAGGGATCCAAGGGACGAGTGAGAAGGAGGAATTACAGAAAATTAGTATTAGTAAAAAAATAGTGCTGGAGATATTAATGGGACTGAAAGCCGATAAATCCCCAGGACCTGATAATCTGCATCCCAGAGTAATAAAAGAAGTAGCCATGGAAATAATGGATGCATTAGTTGTCATCTTCCAAAATTCTATAGATTATGAAACAGTTCCTGCAGATTGGAGGGTAGCAAATGTAACCGCACTATTTAAAAAAGGAGGGAAAGAGAAAATAGGGAACTACAGACCGGTTAGCCTAACATCAGTAGTAGAAAAAATACTGGAGTTTATTCTAAAGGATGCGATAACAAGTCACTTAGAAAATATCAACGGGATTAGACAAAGTCAACATGGATTTATGAAAGGGAAATCATGTTTGACAAACCTACTGAAGTTTTTTGAGGATGTAACTGGTAGAATAGATAAGGGAGAACCAGTGGATGTGGTTTATTTGGATTTTCAGAAGCCCTTTGATAAAGTCCCACATAAGAGGTTGGTGTGCAAAATTAAAGCACATGGGATTGGTGGTAATATACTGGCATGGATTGAAAATTGGTTAACAGACAGGAAACAGGCAGTAGGAATAAATGGGTCTTTTTCGGGGTGGCAGGCAGTGACTAGTGGGGTACCGCAGCGATCGGTGCTTGGGCTCCAGCTATTCAGAATATATATCAATGATTTGGATGAGGGAACCAAATGTAATATTTTCAAGTTTGCTGAGGACACAAAACCAGGTGGGATCGTGAGTTGTGAGGAGGATGCAAAGAGGCTTCAAGGTGATTTAGGCAAGATGAGTGAGTGGGCAAATACATGGCAGATGCAGTATAATGTGGATAATTGTAAAGTTATCCACTTCGGAAGGAAAAACAGAAAGACTGAGTATTAGTTAAATGGTGATAGATTGGGAAATGTTGATGTACAAAGGGACCAGGGTGTCCTTGTACATCAGTCACTGAAAGCAAACATGCAGTTGCAGCAAGCAGTTAGGAAGGCAAATGGTATGTTGGCCTTCATTGCAAGAGCATTTGAGTACAGGAGCAAGGATGTCTTACTGCAGTTATACAGAGCCTTGGTGAGACCACATCTAGAGTATTGCGTGCAGTTTTGGTCTCCTTACCTAAGAAAGGATATACTTGCCATAGAGGGAGTGCAGCGAAGGTTCACTCGACTGATACCTGGGATGGCAGGACTGTCGTATGATGATGGATTGGGTCGACTCGGCCTGTATTCACTTGAGTTTAGAAGAATGAGAGGGGATCTAATTGAAACACATAAAATTCTGACAGGGTTAGACAGACTGGATGCAGGGAGGATGTTTCCCCTGGCTGGGGAATCTAGAACGAGGGGTCGCAATCTCAGGATACAGGGTAGGACATTTAGGACTGAGATAAGGAGAAATTTCTTCACTCAGAGGGTGATGAACCTGTGGAATTCTCTACCACAGAAGGCTGTGGAGGTCAACTCGTTGAATATATTTAAGAAGGAGCTAGATAGATTTCTGGACACAAAAGGCATCAAGGGGTATGGGGAGAGAGCGGGAATATGGTACTGAGATGAAGGATCAGCCATGATCATATTGAAAGGCGGATCAGGCTCGAAGGGCCGAATGGCCTACTCCTGCTCCTATTTTTCTATGTTTCTATGATCTAACCCATGGAGCCCTGGTAACATTCTGGTGAATCTGCGCTGCACTCCTACCAAGGCCAATATATCCTTTCTACGGTGCAGTGCCCAGAACTGTACACAGTACTCAGATGTGGTCTAACCAGTGCTTTATATAGCTGTAACAAAACATCCTCCCCTTTATATTCTTGCTCTCTAGTTATAAAGGCTAATATTCCATTAGCCATTTTGATTATTTCTTTTACCTGACTGCTATATTTTAGTGATCTAAGTTACTAGGGTCTATCTTTTTTTGGTCCAAAATGGATGATCTCACACTTGCCTGTGTTGAAATCCATCTTCCACAGTTTTCCCCACTCACTTAATCAATCAATGTCTCTTTCTAATTTTATGCTCCCGTCAACACTACTTACTATGCCAGCAATTTTTGTGTCATTGGCAAACTTGGATATATTGCTCTCTATTGTGTTATCTAAGTCATTAATAAATACAGTGAATAGTTGAGGCCCCAGCTCAGATCCTTGTGGGACACCACTAGTCACTTCCTTCCAATTCGAGTACATACCCATTATCCCTACTCTGTCTTCTACCCCTAACCAATCTCCTAACCAGATCAATAATTGGCCTTCAATTCTTCTGGAAGTCCATATAAACTACATCCATTGACATTCCCCTGTCTACTTCTTTAGTTACTGCCTCAAAAATTCAATTAGGTTCATTAGACCTGCTTTTTACAAATCTATGTTGGCTCTCCCTAATCAGCTCAAATTTCTCTAAGTGGAACTTTTGCCCACCCATTCAAACTCGCCCCAATCTCATCTCATTTCCTTGGGTTGTGAGTCGTCAGAGATGCATGTCAGGCTCTTGGCAGTATTTCTGCTTCCAGAGGGGAGCCCGACAGTGTAAGGGTGCAAACATTTAGTAGAGCTACAGTGGGGACACTACTGTAGCATCAGAAGAGGTGGTGGGAGACCTTAAAAGGGCATAAGCGCCCAAAAGATGGCATTAATGCTCCCACTGAAGGCCTTGGCTAAGACTGAGGCTTTCAGCAGGTAAGTGTTGGGCCTAAATTAGTGGGAGAGGAGGCCATTGGGGGAACTCAGGGCCTTTACTGCTGCTTCCCAGGGCTTATTGCCACCGTCCACATGGCGGTCTCAGGAAGCTACAGTAAGTGGGATGGATCAGAGGAAAATCCTCTGGGGGCTTGCGTCTCACCCCCTTCCTCCCACTGACATTTGCATGCGCCGACTGGGGAAGAAGTGACCAGCAGTGGCCTCAGTGGGAGCAAGGGGAGGAAAATTTTGGGTGGGATTGCAAAGTAGAATTCCAGCCATTATTTTTGGCAAGGCTTGAAAGTTGCTTTCATCCACTATTTTGAATGTGAGCTGTGTGACTTGATGTGGGCAGGGAAGGATCTGTAGATGATGGTATATTTGTTTAGAGAAAGGGGATAATGTACACAAGACTGTTGACACTCTGGCCGGATGTGTAAGTTATGAGAAGATTTATTCCATGATGTCTGCTGCAACCAGCAATAACTGATCCTCCACATCCTCTTTAGGCTGCTGCTGCTCCTCTTGCTGGTCTCCCAGCTGCTCATGGTTGCTTTCTTCCTCCTCAGTACACAATCAAGCTGCTTGAGATCTTTGGCTCACTATGTTGCAGGGTGCCCCAGATCAATCCAGACACCTGAAGTGCACCTTCAACATTCCAACTGTGTGCTCTGTGACAACAGTGGTGAAGGAATTTACCTTCCTATGGAAGTGCTCAGCTGGTGTTCTGGGAAAGTGCACAGGTGTCATCAGCTGTAGTTACAAAGGTTTTTCTTGATCTCCGAGGATCTATCTGGACACTTGTCTTCCTGGGTCAAAGAGTGCTGACGCAGTGGGCTGGTGCAAAATAAAGGCTTTGTGATAGCTCCTAGGAAAGTGAGCATTCACTTGCGTGTTGGTGTTGTTGGGTGTGAAGAAGCTGCATATTCAAATAGTTCATTTCCTGTTGATACACAAGATGGCATTGAACAATGGAGCATATGCGGTCAAGTGGGTAGAATCCAGAACTCCTTGAACCTTGAGGAAGTCTTCCAATTTGTAACATTGCAGCGCCCTGTTATACTGCCACCAGTTGTTCACAGGTAATTGGATGAAATTATTAGCTCCAGCAAATAATGTATCTATAACTTGCATCTGTGCACAAA
Organism: Heptranchias perlo; assembly: GCF_035084215.1. Classification (NCBI taxonomy): domain Eukaryota; kingdom Metazoa; phylum Chordata; class Chondrichthyes; order Hexanchiformes; family Hexanchidae; genus Heptranchias; species Heptranchias perlo. Next base: position 81,798,639 of record NC_090327.1, on the reverse strand, counting down.
TAATTGGCTAATGTTACTGATGTCCCCGTGACAGCCTGAAATGACCCTACAGCATAGAAGTTTGTGCAATGATGATCTTTACAGGCACTAGCAGTGCAATGTCTGTTGTGAAAGTAGGCTGAAGGTTAGGCTGACAACATATGGCATGACTCATTGATGGCTTCCTTTGTGAAGTACAGCCTCCACAAGCACAACTGCAATGACAACTGGAGGTAGGGATATCTCAGTCTGTATATTATGATATGGAGCTATTGGAAGGTGGATGTTGCGCACCTCCAGAGCTGTCTTACCAGCCCTCTGTTGCTCTTCCTACAAAAAGCAGGGCAATCTCCAATGGGGACCCCATTATGTTCTCTTTAGAACGGGAGTAAAGGGATTAAACAGTTGTCAGCAGTAAAAGACAAAAAAAAATCGCAATCAGCTGAGAGATAAGTCTGTGTACCCTTAGAAAATACCTTTTGGGCCTCATTTAAATCACTTCCTCCTTTTCTGTAGTACCTCGCAATGCTAGACACCCAGTTTATTCAGACTGAACAGAAAATGGGACTTATGATGCTTTCCCATTATGATAACCTAATTTAAATATGCCTGTCCATTTTAGGCCAGATGCTTCTGTCACCCATTGGAAATGACAGTGGAAAATTAGTTGGGCACTAAACCAGCATTATGGATCATTTCTGCTCCCCCTGCATGAATACCACCTGAAAATCAGATGGTAAGAAAAGGAAAATACAGGCAACACAAATGGGTAAAACATCATTTAAATCAGCAAATTGAATTGCATAACTAGTATCTGTGGTTCAATTAATTTAATATAGATTAAGATACAGATGCATAGATTGATAGATATCTGGATAACTAGGTAGATTGATGAGTAATAGACATCTTCATTGTTTCAATGAATTCAAAAAGATTCATTATATAGAGATGCAGTGTTTGTAACTTCATCGAAGTACTTAAAGCTTTCACTGAATGACTCATTTTTTATAGGACTAGAAGCTATCTTGTGATGAACTCTGTTGTTAGCAAATTCATAGAATTCAATTTTTTTCATCAATTGCAAGTTTCATTCCAACCTACTAAAAGAAATAATCCCTTCAGAAAGTAATGGGATTTATGCTTTCTGGGTCTTCCCCATGGAGCCATGGTTATTTTTTACATCAACCAGTCAGGTATGATGATACCTCAGTCTCAGATCCTAAAGACAAATGAATAATACATGAAGATGGTATTTGAGTCCCAGAAATCATCTAAGAGGTCAAGATTTTTCTTTACCATGAACTTTGTAAGATGTGTAGAGCAGAAACAGGAGCTAAAGGTTAGGTACTTGACCAGACACTACACTTTGGCTTATAAACACAACAGTGGTTCCCCAAGTATGTCGGAAACACATTGTTCAAGTACTTTGTATGGTTTTAGCTTCCTGTTCTACTCTTAACTCTAGGGGAGCTGAGTGCCAGAAAATGCAGTGAGGAAAAGTTAGGATTCTAAGCCTAAACCTACTGCTAAGCTGGTATTTTGTATTGATTTTTTTCTTGAAGCCCATAATCTGGAAAGCTTGTAATAGTGAGTGAGGTAAATATAATTTTATTTGCTCAAATAGGCTTAGATTGGATTGAGATGAAAACTTCTGGCCTGCCCAAATAAAGACTGAAAGCAGCAATTACCCATTATTATTTTCAACAGTAACAGGGCCATTAAAAAGGGTCGGCAAGCAGGGTTAGGATCATTTCAGCCAGACAGTTGCATTCCGAAAGTTAATAGTGAAATGGAGAAATAATTTTGCTCCAGAGAAGAAGAATTCAGAGGACACGTACAAGTTGCTTATAGGAATTTTTTAACACTCAACTTGTTGTATATGCTGAACAGAACTATGGGGGCAGTGGTCTGTTTCACTTATGAGCAGAACTTCATTGTTCAATAATTCCCATTTACAGCTCTTGTTTCATGATATAAAACAAAGTACAAACAAGGTAGCTAAAACTTGGAGTAACTCAAGTGCGAGCAAACTTTCGCTAAATTTTTAAATGAAAAATTGAAAATGAGAAAAGGCTAAAATATGAATTTATTTCACCAGTGCTTCATTTTTTGACTACACAGCTGTTTTAGTGAACTCAAGGTTTAGCTTGGCTTATTTATGTTAAAACATAATTTTTTGTGTAACACTCATTATTGATGTTTTTGCTTTCTCTATGTCATTTCATGCCTGTTTTTAAATTTACATTAAGAAATATTTGGCAGAAAGAGGAAATGAATAAAAGATACAAATGCACAAAGTGGTTTGAATAATAGCAGACAAGAAAGATTGGAGTCTAAATTGGAATGAATTCCTAAGTCCATCTTGTCTTAGAGTCCGTTTCATATCCCTCTTTGTTGAGCACATCAAAAGCGCACGCTGATATTTCTTTTCTAGATCACTCACTTTGAATTGTTTTATCTGTCATTCTGCAGTGACTTGCACAGCTAGTTACATAATGTGTGTTTGCACTTTCTTTTTTGGAACTTTAATGGTAATCATCCACATCTTTTGGTTTATTTATTTTACTCAACCTTGAAGTTTCTACAGTTGTGTCTCATTTTAGCTGAAACCAGTGTTTTCTTATCAACAAAAGTTAACAGGAAAGTGCTCTGAAGCAAACATTTCACTTAAATCATTACTTAATGCAATAATCTGCTGTTTTACACTGTATCACTACTAACATACAGACCATAAAATATTCAGGTTGTTAAAAATAAGTCAGTGCTTTCCTCTACCCAGTTGCAATAAAGTAGTACACCCTCAGAAATACATGAATCACAATCAGGCAATGTTTCATCTATTTCACTGCTACGTATTTGATTGGAATACTACATGATCTAATGTGCACTTCAAATCTGAAAACTATCATACCAAAACCATGCTGCAGATTCTTTTATCCACCTCTGCATATTCTGTAGCATTTTTGCTGCATTCTTTTACACATCTTTAAATTTTCCAATGTGCTTTTACATATATAATTGGATTGTAGTATGGTACCAGGCTGTGGCACAATCTCCAAGTTCAGATGACATTAAAAACTATCAGATGCTTGTGAGTGTCATCTGAACCCTGATAATGTGGAATGAAACCCGTCAGTCTAAACTGAGCAGTTATTTCATACAAAATAATATTACGTGGTTACAGTGATAATATCAACACGGTCCACCATTGTTTGTAAGTATCCACCTTGATAACCTTTTGAACATACTGTAGTTACTTCAAATGACAATGCATAAAAATTATAACATCAGTTCTTATGGACATCACAGGACAAGTAATAGTGAAACACTGGAATAACACAAGGTGAGAGCTGAGGTCTGCTATTCCAGCACAGAGCCTACTGGATACCAGATTGCAATAATTTTTGGGTTAATCTACGTTTATCATTTAATTTGTATTGAGCAGGAAATTATTTTGTGAATCTAGATAAATTAACATACATCGAAGGGAGCCTTAAATGGCGCAAGAGAGGAAATGATGCAGTAAATTAATCAGGGTCCTTTAACATCAATAGGACCTCGATTGCCATTTTGGACTGAGACGGTCAGAGCGTGCACCATGCAGGCTCCAACCCGTATCAGCCCAGTTGAAGAGGAACCCGAAGGTAAGTTCCTCTTTCTTTTTGAGGAGCAGGAGGGCACCTTCAGGCTCCACAAATCGAGCCTGGGCTGCTGTTGCTCAGGCACCCTCCCCCTTCAATGATTGGACCCCCCCCCCACCCCACGCCCCCAACCCCAATGGACCTACCTCCTTCAGCTGGAGGCCAGCAGCGCCACCTGATATTACGGCAGCCCTGAACTTGAACTCCAGTCGCAGCCCGCTGTCCTGATGCAAATGAGACCCGGCCCACAAAACGGAATGGGCCTCCTGCTGTGCCTACTGGGCGGTTGGCCGGCTGGCCAATGCCCACTCGGGAGGAAAATTCAACCCATAGAGTTTTACAGTACTTAAAAAGGTCACTCAGCCCATCGCACCTGTGCCAGCTCTCTGAGAGATTAATGCTTTCGGTGTAACTCTTCGGCACAGTTTCAAAACATTAAATTAGCTTTCTCATTCAGATTCTGACTCACATGCTATATATTTCTAGCATTCTCTATTTATTTTCAGTTCCAGAGAATGTGAATTCAAATTCCACCATGGCAATTTACTCTTGACTCTTAACTGCCGTCTGAAGTGGCCTAGCAAGCCACTCAATTTAAGAACGACCATCACTTTCTCAGGGCAACTAGGGATGGGCAATAAATGCCGGCCTTGCCAGCGACATCCACATCCACATCCCGAGAGTGAATAAAAGGCATTTTGCACCATAACTAGATGGCACCAGTTCAGTTGTCTTGTAACAATAATTCTGTGAACTTGCACCGTTTATCTCAGCTACAAGAGGAATGGCATTGTGCAGACCTATCCAATCTCTAAAGCCGCTAAATAAAGAACACAGTTACAACCAAAGATTTGCTACAATGACTTTCGCTATCCTTTACTGTAATATGTGGAGGATCACTATATAACATTAGAGAAACAACTTGGCAGTGTTGTGTTTTTGTTTTTAAATGTCTCTTTGAGATGACATACTTTGGTAAAGATTTTCTTAAACACAGTTTGTGATGGTGATAGAAGTTGTACTGAAAACCCAGTTTATATTTCCACAGATGTCTAAAGAGCCAAGGATATGGTCAGATTACAGACAGGGAAAAATCAATAGCCCACTGTCTCTAAGGCATCGATACATATTAGGTATCGCAGCTAGGAAGCAGCCAGTGATCTCTGCTACCAGCAGCGCTTCGTAAAAGTCATTTGGTTGTTAAAAATTCTTTTTTCTGCATGGCTTTCAGGTCATAAAATGAGACGAGTGTCATTACATTCTGGTGAAATAAACATTAGAGTTTTATAAGCGATTAATAATTATGTCTTTGCAGAAGGCTTTAAGCAATGTATGCATATTTCTACTCTGCTTTAGTGTTCAACATATTTAGCATATTGCAACATACTGCATTTTCAGTTTGCAAAGAAATCATTTAAACAAAAATATAGAATCAAGTTCTCCTCGCTTAACTGTACCTAGTTAACAAGGATAACAGTTTAGTAAACATCCCATCTCATGGCAATTCCTTTCTTCCACATTTCCAAATCACATGGCATCACTGGTATTGCAATAATTGCATTCTCAAAAATGCATGACTAATAATTTTAAAATCTCGTCCAACTCAAAAAAACACTATTAGAAGCTCTGGAGGGAATTCTCCTCCACGATCCCACCTAAAATCTCGTGGGATCACAGTGGAGAATGAGGGAAAATTCAGGCGGTGAATCTTACCGCCACCTCACTGCCCATACTAGGATTTCCCTCCTCCTGCCACCCAACAGGACCACTGCTGCCCACTCCTTCCTCACTTGCCACAAGCAGCACCGCCGCCATGTCCCTTTGGGCCGATGGCATTCCGCCCTGAAGAGGAGGATGCCTTTTTGTGCCTGTAAGAGCGTGTGTTTGAAGAGAGTGCACGGTTTCCGACAGTGCCTCCAATGTTGCTTATTAGGTCATTCTAACCAAATTGAGTTATTGTTCCCCTGGTTGGAGAGTCTAGAACGAGGGGACATAGTCTCAGGATAAGGGGTTGCCCATTTAGGACTGAGATGAGGAGGAATTTCTTCTCTCAGAGGGCCGTGAATATTTGGAATTCTCTACCCCAGAGGGTTGTGGATGCTCAGTCGTTGAGTATATTCAAGACTGAGATCAATAGATTTTTGGACTCTAAGGGAATCAAGGGATACAGGGATCGGGCGGGAAAGTGGAGTTGAGGTGGAAGAACAGCCATGATCTTATTGAATTGCGGAGCAGACTCGAGGAGCCGTATGGCCTACTCCTGCTCCTATTTCTTATGTTTCTTATGTTTCATGTGGTCGCCATGGACCAATCACATTGAGAGAACCAGCTACAGAGAAAATCAGTGCAGCCATATTGCATTCCCCACTCATTCCTCAACTCTCAAGTGATTCATTTACTTCCCAGTCACCACTGCTTCCAGACCAAAGCAGCTCTCCCCTAACCCAATCCCACCCCCAGTGCTTGCTACATTCTTTGGCCCTTGTGTTTCATCCTGCCTCAAAACTGCCTTAAAACTCGCTCTTTGGCCTCCACTTCTTAGCCCACAAACAATGCCATGGGAGATATACTGTGCCACTGGCTTGGTTACAGGGATATGGGGGAGGAAATGTGCTCACTGCCTGCCTTAGATCCACTGAAGAATCTGTGGAGGTGGGCCAAAGCATCTTCATCTGACATGCTGTCTTCAAAATGCTCGTTCACACTTTATCTCTTGAAGTCTTGTGATGTGTCAACAGACACACATGTGCACTAATATGTTAGGACAGAATGCAATGGTAGCCTTTCAATCTCCTTACACACACTAAGCCTGGAATTTCCTGAAACTCTTCAGCGTAACTACGTCATAAGAGAGGTTTTGTGCCTTTTAATCCCAAGAAAATTCACACGTAACTGATTTATGGCATGTTTAAGCTGAAATATTGGGACATGAGAATTTCCTCAGACTGCGCCTCTCTCCCCCCCCCCCCCCCACCGCGTTTGGAAGGACTAAGCAGCTGAATTGGCCTTTCTAATGGGCATACCACTGTTCTGCATATAATGGAAGAGGAAGATGAACAGCAGAGGCAAGAGAGTCTGAGATTGAGGTGTCATGGCAGAAGTCAGCAGCCCACTCACATTACCCCTGTTGGCATTTGAGCTTGTTTTGCTCCAATTTTTACATTCCGGCATATGATAAGAACTTTCATAGGAAATTTTGATGTAAGTTCCCATAAGCAAGATCAGCGTAGAACCCAGCAGAAATTTCTGTGTAAGTTCTGTGAAAACTGGATCCAGGAATTTCGAGGTCTAAATGTAAGCAACAGTATGACTGCTCAAATTGGGAGCTCCCTATGCACAAAAGTAATGAGTGCAATTGTATTGTTGAACTGCAAATGGGTCGCTCCTAGTTTTTGCAGTAACATTCTGCAATAGTAAACCAGCTTGCAAAGAGCATTATTTCTTAAAACTCTGCATATTTGCAAATGCATTTTACTCTACTTAGTGAGTTATACACCAAACATCATTTCATGCTTTATCGTTTAGCAAACCATTGAGTTTTCAATTGTGAAACCCAAAACATTCAGCAGAGTCACACATCCTGTGAAAGGTGCTCAATTTCAATTTGGGAAAAGAACTATGGAATTATAGATTTGCCATTTTGAATGCATCAATTGCCTTTTGTGCCACTGATCCCTTGCTTCTGTAGAGCAGCTATTCAATACAGAACAGCTATTCACACGGACCTGAGGGGCGAAATCAACAAAGAAAATATTTTTAAAAGTCAAAAAGTGATGTCACAGAGGAGCACTGAGGGTAAGTCAATGTAAGTATTTAGGTTAGTGTCTATAGTGTTGATAGTGGTTGGTGTTTTTAGTGGTTAGTCTGTTGGTGATAGTTAGAAAGCCTTAAAGCTAAACAGTTAAAAAGAGCGGGAAACCAGAGCAGTTAAACAAACCCCAAAAGGTGCCATGATAGTCAGCACAGAGGGGGGATCGGCAGAACCAGAGGAAATTCAACTAAGTCTTTAATTATCTTTAACTATAAACTATAAATAAATAACGAAATAAATAAATATTCAGAATAATTTATGACGAATTAATTTAAAATCAAGCTAAAATCCATGTACTAAATACAATCTAGACCTTAAGTGTTCCTAACAGTTATAGAATTAAATTAATACTAACAAATAAATAAATAAAAACTAGAAGTGGCTGTGCAGGTTGTATATCAGGACTGTAGTATGTGGGAGTCTGTGGGCAGTGAGACTGTTGGATTGCCACATCTGCAGGAAATGTCTCTGCCTTGAGACACTCCAGCACAGAGTCCTTGAGCTGGAGTGCGAGTTCGAGAAACTCCGACACATAGCTCAGCAGGGTAAGGGGAACCAAGGGGAAGTAAAGGAGGAGGTCCCACAGACACTGGTCCCATCCAACAGGTACAATGCACTTTCTACCTGTGAGGAAAAGGATTTAGGCTGTGGGGAGGACAGCCAGAATGCTAACCGAGGCACCGTGAAGCAGGAGGCAGTCCAAGGGGGGAGGAGCAGAATAGAAAGGTTGTAGTCATAGGGGATTCGATAATTAGGGGGTAGATAGCATCTTCTGCAGTCGTGACCAAGAATCCAGGAGAGTGTGTTGCCTACCTGGTGCAAGGGACATCTTGGAGCAACTGGAGAGGAAACTGGAAAGGGAGGGGGAAGATCCAGTTGTCATGCTCCATGTTGGGACCAATGACATAGGGAAGAAAAGGCAGGAGGTTCCGCTAAGAGACTATCAGAAGTTAGGAACTAAATTAAAAAGCAGGACCTCACGGGCATTAATTTTGGGATTACAACCCGAGCCACATGCTAATTAGCATAGGGATAAACAGATCAGGAATGCGAATGGGTGGCTGAAAGACTGGTGTGGAAAGGAGGGGTTCCATTTCATGGTACACTGGCACCAGTAGGTGCCACTAGGTCAGGAAGGAATTGTACCATTCGGACGAGCTCCAACTGAACCAGAATGGGACCAGTGTCCTAGTGTAAAGGATAATAGGACTTTAAACTAGTAAGACGGGGGGAAGGATCTGAGGAATATAACATATGTCTGGAGAAAAAAGAAATAGGAAATGAGAGTAAAGGTCAGACCAAGTTAAGGAATAGGGTTAACATAAACGGTCAAGGAACAAATACAGTTATAGAACATAAGTGCAAAATGACTGCTAAAATCAAAGGGAGGGGAACAATTACTAAAAACAAATTGAATTGCCTGTACAGCAATGTGCACAGCATCTGAAATAAAATGGGAGAACTGGAGGCAATAATTCATCGCGAGGAGCAAATCTGGTAGGGATAACTGAAACATGGTTACATAAAGAACAGTCCTGGCTGTTAAATATTGCAGGATATAATGTATTTAGAAAGGATAGGAAAGGAATAAAGGGGGGTGGGGTAGTTGTACTAATTAGAGATAACATAATGGCAATAGAAAAAAGGGTAGTTTCAAGATAGAAACAGAATCCATATGGTAGGAGACAAAGGATAAGAAGAGATTGATCACGTTAATAGGTATATTCGACAGACCACCTAATGGTGGAAGGGCAGTGAAGGAAGGAATATGTGGACAAATCTTTGAAATTAATAACAAACATTGAATGATAATCATGGGAGATTTCAACTACCCCCAAATAAACTGGCAAGAAGTAGGGAAAGGAGAAAAGGAAATGGAGTTTTTACCATGTGTGCAGGACTCCTTTCTTACCCAGTACGTGAGACGCCCAACAAGAGAGGAATCACTGCTGAATCTAGTAAGGGGAAATGAACCAGAATAGATAGGAACAGGAGTAGTCCATTTAGCCCCTCAAGCCTGTTCCGCCATTCAATGAGATTATGGCTGATCTGTGGCTGATAGAATGCTTATAGCATGGAAGGAGGCCATTCGAGTCTGTGCAAGAGCAATCCAGCTAATCCCACTCCCCCGCCCTCTCCCCGTAGCCTTGCATAGAATCATGACCTAACTCCATATCCTTAATTCCAAACTTCTAACACCCTTTGAATGTGGAAGTGTTTCCTAACTTCACTCCTGAAAATCCTAGCTCTAATTCTTAGACTATGTCCCCTAATCCTAGATTACCCAACTGGCAGAATTTTTTAAAAATTCATTCATGGGATGTGGGTGTCACTGGCAAGGCCAGCTTTTATTGCCCATCCCTAATTGCCAGAGATGGTGGTGGTGAGCCACCTTCTTAAGCGGGATTGTACAACTGTCGCTTGCTAGGCCATTTCAGAGGGTGATTGAGAATGAACCACATTGCTGTGGGTCTGGAGTCACAAAATGGGCAGACTGGGTAAGGACGGCAGGTTTTCTTCTCTAAAGGGCATTAATGAACCAGATGGGTTTTTACAACAATCCAAGCTTCATGGTCACCATTACTGATACTAGCTTTTTATTCCAGACTTTTCATTTAATTAACTGAATTTAAATTCCCCAGCTGCCAATGCAGGATTTAAACTCATGTCTAACGGATTATTAGTCCAGGCCTCTGGATTACTAGTCCAGTAACATAACCACTATGCTACCGTTCCCATGTACATAGTAGCTCTCTATCTACCCTATCAGTTCCTCTGAATATCTTGAAAACTTCAATCAAATCATCCCATTAATCTTCTAAATTCCAGGGAATACAACTCTAGTTTGTGTAATCTCTCTTCATAATTTAACCCTTGGAGTCCAGTTATCATTCTAGTAAATCTAGGCTGCACTCCCTCCAAGGCCAATATATCCTTCCTAAGGTCTGATGCCCATAACTGAACACAGTACTCCAGGTGTGATCTAGCCAGGGCTTTGTATAGTTGTAGCATAACTTCTACCCCCTTGTAGTCTAGTCCTCTAGATATAAAGGTCAGCATTCCATTAGCCTTTTTGATTATTTTCTGTGCCTGTCCATAAAATTTTAATGATCTATGTACATGGATCCCTAAGTCTCTTTGGGCCATTACTGCTTCAGGCTCTGATATTGCTCTGATCTATCCTTTTTAGGTCCAAAGTGGATGACCTCACACTTGCCTACATTGAAATCCATTTGCCACAGTTTTGCCCATTCACTTAATCTATTAATACTTCTCTGTAATTTTATGCTTCCATCTACACTGCTTATAATGCTGTCTATCTTTGTGCCATCGGCAAACTTGGATATGTGGCTCTCTATCCTGACATCTAAGTCATTAGTAAATACAGTGAGTAGTTGAGACCCCAACACAGATCCCGATGGGACACCACTAGTCACATCCTGCCAATTTGAGTACCTACCCATTATCCCTACTCTCTGTCTCCTGCCGCTCAGTCAATTTCCTAACCAGGTCAATAACTTGCCCTTAATTCCATGAGCTTCAACTTTACCTAACAGTCTCTTATGAGGGACTTTATCGAATGCCTTCTGGAAATCCTTATAAACAACATCCATAGACATTCCCCTGTCCACTACTTTAGTCACCTCTTCAAAAAATTCAATCATGTTAGTCAGGCATAACCCACCCTTTACAAATCCATGCTGGGTCTCTCTGATCAGCTGAAATTTTTCACAGTGTTCCGTCACTCTATCCTTAATTATAGACTCTAGTAATTTCCCGACAACAGATGTTAGGCTAGCTGGTCTATAATTCCCTGGTTTCCCCCTCTCACCTTTCTTAAATAGCAGAGTGATATGCATAATTTTCCAACCTAAAGGAACGTTTCCTGAATCAAGAGAACTTTGGAAGATTATAGTTAGGGCATCTGCAATGTTCTCATCTACTTCCTTTAAAACTCGGACGGAAACTCTGGGCTGAGGCATAGATTACAAGAGCAGGGAGGTTATGCTAGAACTGTATAAAACACTAGTTAGGCCACAGCTAGAGTACTGTGTATAGTTCTGGTCACCACGTCACAGGAAAGATGTGATTGCATTAGAGGAGATTTTTTAAATGAGGGTTTCTACCTCTACCACCCTTTCAGGCAGTGAGTTCCAGACTCCCTACACAGGAGATTTACAAGGATGTTGCCAGGACTGGAGAATTTTAGCTATGAGGAAAGATTAGATAGGCTGGGGTTGTTTTCTTTGGAACAGAGGAGGCTGAGGGGAGATTTAATTGAGATGTATAAAATTATGAGGGGCCTAGAAAGGAAGGACCTATTTCGCTTGGCAGAGAGGTCAATAACTAGGGGACATAAATTTAAAGTAATTGGTAAAAGGATTAGAGGTGAGTTGAGGAGAATTTTTTTCACCCAGAGGGTGGTGGGGGTCTAGAACTCTCTGCCTGAAAGGGTGGTAGAGGCAGAAACCCTCATTTAAAAAATACTTGGATATGCACTTGAAGTGCAACCTAAAAGGCTATGGACCAAGAGCTGGAAAGTGGAATTAGGCTGGATTGCTCTTTTCCGGCCATCACAGACACGATGGGCTGAATGGCCTCCTTCTGTGCCATAAATTTCTATGATTCTATGAAACCATCTGGTCCTGGGGATTTGTCACTCTTTAGTGTAATTATTTTCTTCATTACTGTTAATTTGCTTACGTTAATTATGGTGTATCCCCATCCCTGATTCAAAATTAATTTCCTTGGGGTGTCTGGCATGCTATCCTCTTCCTCTATTGTAAATACTGATGCAAAGTAATTATTTAACCTGCCCGTCATTTCCTTATTTTCATCTACAATATCACCATTATTAGTTTTTAAGGGGCCCACATTGCTCTTGCCCACCCTCTTTTCCCCTAATATAATTGTAAAAAGAAAATTGTGTTGATTTTGATATCCCTTGCAAGTTCCTTTTCTTACTCCCTTTCTGTGGCTCTTACAATCTGTTTTGTCACCCTTTGCTGTTCTTTGTATCTCTCCCAGTCACCAGGATCTCTGCTATTTTTTGCATTTTTGTATGCTATTTCTTTTAGTTTTATGTTGTCCCTTACCTCTTTTGTCATCCAGGGCTCCTTTTTTTGGCAAGTAGTGCTTTTGCCCCTTAGGGGTATAAATTGGTTCTGTATCACGTTAAATTCTTTTTTGTACACCTACCACTCATCGTCTGTCATTTTACCCATTAACAGATTTGCCCAGTTTACTGTGGACAATCTCTGTCTCGTCCCGTTGAAGTCAGCCTTACCTAAATTTAGAATCTTAGTGGCTGATACAGGTTTCTCCCTGTCAAACACAATGTTGAACTCGATCATATTATAATTGTAAACAATTTTACAACACCAAGTTATAGTCCAGCAATTTTCTTTTAAATTCACAAGCTTTCGGAGGTTTCCTCCTTCCTCAGGTGAACGTTGTTTTTCCAACAACGTTCACCTGAGGAAGGAGGAAGCCTCCGAAAGCTTGTGAATTTAAAATAAAATTGCTGGACTATAACTTGGTGTTGTAAAATTGTTTACAATTGTCAACCCCATATTATAATTGCTATTAGATAAATGTTGACGCACCGTTAGGCTGTTAATTAAACCTGGCTCATTACTTATTATTAAATCTAATATGGCCTGCCCCCTTGTTGGTTCTAGGACATATTGTTGCAGAAAACTGTTCTGAATACACTCAAGAAATTCGCTACCTTTCCAACATAAGCTCGTCTGCCTATCCCAATCTTTACAAAAGTTAAAACCCCCTATTAAAACCACACTGCCTTTGCTACATGCTTGTCTAATCTCTGCAATCTTTATACATTCTGCCACTTCACAGCTGCTACCAGGAGGCCTATACACAACTCCCACTACAGTCTTAAATCCTTTCCTATTTTTTAATTCTACCCATAGAGTATCCACTGCCTGTTTACCTCTCATTATATCCTCTCTTACCATCGAAGTAATTTCATCCTTAATCACTAAGGCTACTCATCCCCCTCTACCAGTTTCCTTATCCTTCCAGAGAACTTATAACCTGGTATATTCAGTTCCCAGACCTGACCGTCTTGCAGCCATGTCTCAGTAATGGCTGCCACATCGCACCTTCTAAGTTGAATTTGCACCTGCAATTCATTCAAGTTGTTCCTTATTCTCCATGCTTTTGTATAAAGAATGCTTATTTGGGAAGTAAGCTTAGGGGAACATCTAGGCAATAGTGATCATAACATAATAAGGTTTAAAATAATGATTAAGAAAGGCATAAGTAAGACAAAGATCAAAGTAATAAATTGGAAAAAAAATCTCATTTTGAGGGGATGAGAATGGAACTAGGGTAGGTAAACTGGAAAATGTTTTTGACAGACAAGGAAATAGAACAGCAGAGAATAATATTCAAAATAGAGTGATCAATAGAGTTCAGGAGAAGTATATTCCTCTAAGAAGCAAGAATAAACTAGCCAATAATGAAACATCATGGATGAGTAAAGAGATAAGGGTAAAATTGAATCTAAAAAAAAAGGCGTACACTAAGTACATTGACAACAAAGGTGAGAATGACAAAAGGGAATACAAAGAGGTTAGAAAAGAAGTAAAAAAAAATTAGGAGAGAAAAGAGGAACTATGAGATTAAATTATCAAGGAATATAAAAAGAAATAGTAAACATAAGTAACAAAAGAAAAATCAGGATAGAGATAGGGCCACTATGGGATGCACAAGATAAACTCACAGGTAACAAAAGCGAAATGGCAGAAATATTGAATAGTTACTATGCCTCTGAATTTACCAGGGAGACTAACAAGGTGGGCAGGTCATTAGAAAAAGTGCTGGAAAAAGATATTAAAACATTTAAAGTAGAAAGGGGGGAGATAATTGATAAACTAATCAAACTTAGGGAGGATAAGAGCTCTGATCCGCGAATATTAGAAGAAGTTAGGGAAGAGATAGCAGAGGAACTATTACACATATTGAAAAATTCACAAGAAAAGAGAATAGTGCCAGAGGACTGGCAGACAGCTAATGTTATTCTTATATTTAAAATGGGAGACAAAACAAGTCCAGGGAATTATAGACCAGTTAGCTTAACCTCAGTGGTAGGAAAGATAATAGAATCTTTACTCAAAGATATAATAGAAAGACAGCTAGAGAACGAAAATATAATAAAGAATAGTCAGCACGGATTTCAGAAGGGAAAGTCATGCTTGACCAATCTTAATGAATTCTTTGAAGAAGTAACAGAAAGAGTAGGCAAGGGTAACGGAGTAAATGTAACATATTTGGATTTTCTAAAGGCCTTCGATAAGGTACCACATTGTAGACTCGTGGCTAAGGTCAGAGCATGTGGAGTCAGGGGACTGATAACAGAATGGATAGCTAGCTGGCTACAAAACAGAAAACAGAGAGTAGGGGTTAAGGGTAACTACTCAGACTGGCAAAAGGTGGGAAGTAATGTTCCACAGGGATTGGTGCTGAGACCACTGTTGTTCTCGATTTACATTAACGATTTGGATTCGGGAATCGGCAGTGCAATTTCAAAATTTGAAGATGACACCAAATTGAGGGGTGTAGTTAATACAAAGGAAGAATGCGCCAAATACAAGAGGACATCAATAAACTTACAGAATTGGTGTGTATTTGGCAAATGAATTTCAATATAGATAAGTGTGAGGTAGTACGAACAATAAGGAGGCCACATTATGCTTGGATAATAAGAGTCTAAACGAGATAGAGGAGCAAAGGGATCTTGGGGTACAGATACACAAATCATTAAAAGTAGCGACACAGGTTAATAAGGCCATTAAAAAGGCAAATCCAGCAATAGGATTCATTTCTAGAGGGATAGAATTGAAAAGCAGAGAAGTTATGTTAAACTTGTATAGAACCTTGGTTAGACCACACTTGGAGTATTGCGCACAGTTCTGGTCTCCATATTATAAAAAGGATATAGAGGCATTGGAAAGGGTGCAAAAAAGATTCACAAGGATGATACCAGAACGGATATGATATCCTTACTAGAAAGGGCTGAACAGGCTGGGGCTGATTTCTTTGGAAAAGAGAAGGCCGAGGGGTGACCTGTCAGAGGTCTTTAAGATAATGATAGGGTTTGATGGGGTAGACGTAGAGAAAATGTTTCCACTTATGGGGGAGTCCAAAACTAGAAGTCATAAATATAAAATAATCGCTAATAGATCCAATAGGGAATTCAGAAGTAACTTCTTTACCCAAAGAGTGGTAAGAATATGGAATGCGCTACCACAAGAAGTAGTTGAGGCAAATCGCATAGATGCATTTAAGGGGAATCTAGATAAGAACATGAAGGATGAAGGAATGGAAGGGTATCCTGATAGGGCTAGATGAAGTAGGGAGGGAGGAGGCTCGTGTGGAGCACAAACGCCGGCATAGACCAGTTTGGCCGAATGGCTTGTTTCCATGCTGTAGTTTTGATGTAACTCGATATAACATATGTGAGCTAAAGAAAAGTGATACAGCCCTTGAACTTATGCTGCATGAATTTTAGCATGTGAACACATTTAATGCATTTGCATGAACTTCCTTTTTTTGATACTTTAACAGAGGTACAGGTAACAGAAGTGGACAAAGCAATTTCATACAAATTCATTAGCTATTTACATATTAATACTCATTGTAATTTCAAGATAATGAGACAAATTCATAATCGCCTGAAATTTCCTTGTGCTTTTCTGGTGGCAGATTGGCAGAATCCCTGGAGAAACAGCATGAGAATTCACCCTCGATGTTACTGTTGATGAAAATCTTAAATAACGCATCACTCGCTTCAATGGGAAATGAATGTGCTAATGACAAGCATCCTAGAGTGGCAGTGGTAGGACCCAACTGCTAGGAGATCAACAAAAGTGAATGGTTGATTCGTAAGAGGCTGGACCAATGCTGCTGCGGACCTTCTGCTGTCAATGTCTATTGACAGAGAATGATATACCTGGGTCAACGCTGTTGACTTTGCATGGGTGGAGGAGGGAGGAAGACAATGGAACAATTGGTAGATGGAATAAGGAAATTTGTGGACAAGTTAATGATTTTTTTTATGAAAGATTTTAATTTTTTGATGTGTTGATGACATGATAAAGTTTATATTTAAGGGTATATAGCGGGGTAGGTAAGGAGGCTGTATGTCACTTTTTTTTTTGTTTAATGTGATTGTTTCAGTGACAAAAACCATTAATCAGTAATGATCCTACAGAGATAGGTTTTGGATCTCATTAGTGCCTAGTAGCATTGTCTGAAATCTGATTGGCGTTTGGATCTGGTTGGCTAAATGGACAGGTTGAAGGCCACAGTAATCTCTGCCGTTTGATTGAGTGACATTCTGTGATACGATTGGTTAGAAGGACACTGGTTGCTGTATCCACAATTGGATCGATCAAGAGAGTCTGCAGCACTATGACACACAGACATGCATTCATAGAAAGCAAGAACGATGCAATGAAAGAAGGAAAGAAAGGAAAGAAGATTTGCATGTTTAAAGCCCCTTTTGACCTCAGGATGTCCCAAACTTGAGGGCTGCAAAAACCCTCGGCAGTGCAATACCAGCAGTTATACTTGGATAATGCTCACCATGGAACTCTGCCACTGACTCTGCCGAGGTTTGTGGTTTCAGGGGGAGAGGCCTTCACAAGCAGGCCTTGTGTGGAGGAAGCTGGCTGGGCCAGGGGAGGGTATTGAGACAGAAGAGCTGGACATTTTCAATATTACTGGCAGTAAATTTACACTGGATTACCCAAATTGAGGGTTAGGATTAGAGCAAAGACAAAAGATATAGCCCATCAGTGACACTGGAAACAAAAAGTAGGCTCATGTTATGGATTTATAGAACAACATAGGGGATGAAAAACAAAAAAAAATTAAAGCACAATTAACTGAGAGAACCCCTGTGAAGCCATTTTGGATGCTGGAGTTTAGATTAGATGCTGACTTTGATTTCCTGATTAAACAGAAACATTGTGGTCACTGCCAAACATATTATTTATGGAACATTAAAGAAAGTCAATGATTTGTAAATACAAGGGCCCCAGATATCCACAAGATGTCGAGCACATCCAGCCATAAATTGGGTGTGAGTGCGGCGGAAGGCCTGCGAATTAGACCAGAACCCAGATACACCTGGTCCCAGCCGTTGCGGCTAATTTCAGTGGGGTCTTGTATGAGGCAGAACCTCCATCCATCCAAATATCATGGTGGGGGGGGCTAGACCGGCAGGGGAGGAATTGCCAGCTTGGGAATTTCCTCGACTCTGGCCTAGGATCCGCTGGACAGCCGGTACACCAGGTGCAAGGAGGCATATAGCCTTCTAGCTGCTGGACTAAGTGTCCAGCCTGGGTCTTGATCTGGACCACTGAAGGATACAGCCAGTATAAGAGAGGAACAGGTCCTCCCTTTATAAAGAGGCCACTGGCCACCTTTAAAATTGAGGGGCTGCCAGCGTAAAGGTGATTAGCTTGCCAGTGCCATTTCTCTCACGCTCCCTGATCTGGTGGGTGCCCCGATATGAGACAATAATACCCGTCAAGAGTACTGAAATGAGAGAGCCCCTCCATGACTCCAGTTACTCTGGTCAGTGGTGGAGATTCCTGATAGGTTGATCCTGGCCCTTATGCCAGAATCAAAGGCTCTTGGAACTTTGGCCCCATAATGTGTAATGTTTATTAGTACAGGAGTACAGACTAGTCAATTATCAGCAAATTAGAGATTTGAAAGTCTGCAAGTCTCCCAGATGAATTGACATCATTTATGAATTAAAAAAATATGAAAAAAGAAAATTAGGATAAGAATCAATAGAAAGAGAGATTAAAACAGCGACGAAGAAGTATTACAGAAAATCAGCAAAAGCCAAAGGGCGATAAAAAGTATTTTTATGAGCACATTAGTAGTAAGACAATAGTCAAGGTACAACTGGGCCTCCAGTGTTTTCCTGGGAGGGGTGGGGGGTGGGCTCTGCCAGTCTCCCACTGGAGTTCTAATGGGAGACTGGTGAAACCTCCACGAAATATTGGGGCCAATGTCTTTACACAGAGGGTAGTTAGAATTGTCTGCCACAAAACATTGTTGAGGCAGAGTCCATAAATTCTTTTAAAAGGAATTCAGTTAGTTGCTTTAAAAAAAAGGAATGTTGAAGGATATGGGGCGCGATCAGGAGAATAAGATTGAACTAGTTGGCTCACGTGGAGAAAAGCATTGGCCAATTAGCTTGTTTCTGTTCCATAACATTCTTTAATTCTAGGATCAAGTTGCAGACACAATGGTTGAAATATTCCTTGAAAAATGGGCTTACGTACCTGTTTCTCCTTGTTGTTTATGTGCTGCTAACAAAATGGCAGGATCATTTGGTTTTGAAATGTGCGATTTTGTGGAATGTGTTTCATTAGTGGGAATGAAAATAAGCAGCCAATTACAATAAACCTGGAATACAATCCTTTAACATTTCTCTAACAGCACTTCAGTCACTTTACCAGGATAAATGGTTAGAAGTTCAGTAATCTGGATGTAAAGTCACAATAGTTTTGAAGAACGGCCGAGTGGGAAGTTTGGAAAGCCTTGCACAAGTGTGGTTGGTGGCCAGTCATGTTAAGAAGAATTCTCTGCCATCTTGTAGCCTGCATTATTTCTATTTTAAAGCACCTTGGGACATTTTTACATTAAAGATTTGTTGTGGTAGTGGTAGTAGGAGGAGGAGTAGTAAGAGTAGAAGGAGTATGAGTAGGAAGAGGAGCAGAAATAGTAGCAGGAGGAGTAGTAGGAATAGTAGTAGGAAGAGGAAGAGAAGTAGTAGCAGGAGGAGTAGCAGGAGAAGTAGTAGGAGGATAGCCAGAGGAGAAGTAGGAGGAGGAGTAGCAGGAGGAGGAGTAGTAGGAAGACTAGGAAGAGTTATAGTACGAGGTAGTTCAAGTAACAGTAGGTGCTGCCTCTGAAAGCACTGAGCCCACAGTGACAACAGCAACAAAGGTCCTGGTACTGATAAATGTGTGTTAGAGTTAATCACAGAACCAAGTTAGCGATCCTTATTCCCAGCAACTAGCGAGTAGCCTGTGCAGTCACCTGCCAGTGATGGGGAGCAAAATCTCATCGGGCACTTCAAGAACCAACATGCAGACATTCACATCATACAAGAAGAAAAATCAACTGACAAACTCATTAGACCTTATGCACAGGACGACAAAATAAAATCAAACCTTGCCCGCCAGCAAGAGTATATTGAAAATTTGGGTGCATGCCACTCATAATTTTCTAGCACTTTAGTCGGAAAATAGTGCACAGACCATGCCCCAATCTCCAACATGTTGTGCAGGCAGACAGGCAAGGTTCCCACCAGCAACACAGACTCGGAAAATTACTCTTAATTTGTTCATTTTTAATATACCTTGCAGTCTGTCAAGCTTTCATTTTGCAGAGAAATCACAGTAAATTTAACAGTAGATATGTAGCTCTCTATAACAAATATACAGGTCACTGTTGTGGTTATGCTTCAAAATGTTAACCTTCATGAAGATTACGAACTCCAGATCCGACCCGGACTTAAGTACTCCCTTTCTGATTTTCTTCTACTTTATTCTATTCTACATGAAGTTTTTATGATTGTCCTTTAAACAGTAAAGTTTTTTCTTTCACTTTTTCTTAACTTTCTTGAATCCATTTTATGACAGCAGCAATCCTCAAAGCAGCAATAAACACAGACAAATAGCAAGTCCGCATTTTGTACTGGAAGTCTACCACCGTTTATACGCATTGGGACTGAATATCTAGAGGCCACAACCCTGCAGTAGTTTGGGGATGTGCCCGTCTGGGACCTCCAGCATAACCTCACCATGTGGGGTGCACTTACTGAATGATGCTGTACCAGTTGTAATGTGGGGGTGGGGGGATGGGTGGGAGAGGATAAGCATTGTTATAATGTCATAATGTCTCCTCAGCCCCCTTCCAAATTTTTAATTAAAAAATTCCTTAACATTCAAAGGTCCAGGCCAGTGGTTCCCGCAAGCACCAATCAGTAGGCTGGTACATCTGCTATCGCTGATCATGCTAACCGGCCGCTGATTTTGCTCCTAGCTGTAGCCAGGCCGGGACATGGGAATTTGTTGCTTTGTGAGTCCCTGTGCGATGGCTCCGCCCTTACAAGGCCCAGTGGAATTGGGTTCCGCCAGGACCCCTCGGCTCCAGACCTCATTACGGCCTTGGTGCAAGCATGGACAAATGAGCTGAATTCCAGAAGTGAGGTGAGATGACTGCCCTTAACATCAAGGCAGCATTTGACTGAGTATAGCATCAACAAGCCCTAGTAAAATTGAAGTCAATGGGAATCAGGGGGAAAACTCTCCAGTGGCGGAGTCATACCTAGCACAAAGGAAGATGGTAGTGGTTGTTGGAGGCCAATCATTTCAGCCCCAGGACGTTGCTGCAGGAGTTCCTCAGGGCAGTGTCCAAGGCCCAACCATCTTCAGCTGCTTCATCATTGACCTTCCCTCCATCATAATGTCAGAAATGGGGATGTTCGCTGATGATTGCACAGTGTTCAGTTCCATTCGTAACCCCTCAGATAATGAAGCAGTCCATGCCCACATGCAGCAAGACCTGGACAACATCCAGGATTGGGCTGATAAGTGGCAAGTAACATTCGCGCCAGACAAGTGCCAGGCAATGACCATCTCCAACAAGAGAGAGTCTAACCACCTCCCCTTGACATTCAATGGCATTACCATCGCCAAATCACCCACCATCAACATTTTGGGGGTCACCATTGACCAGAAACTTAACTGGACCAGCCACATAAATACTGTGACTACAAGAGCAGGTCAGAGGCTGGGTATTCTGCGGCGAGTGACTCACCTCCTGACTCCCCAAAGCCTTTCCATCATCTACAAGGCACAAGTCAGGAGTGTGATGGAATACTCTCCACTTGCCTGGATGAGTGCAGCTCCAACAACACTCAAGAAGCTCAACATCATCCAGGACAAAGCAGCCCGCTTAATTGACACCCCATCCACCACCCTAAACATTCACTCCCTTCACCACCAGTGCACTGTGGCTGCAGCGTGTACCATCCACTGGATGCACTGCAGCAACTCACCAAGGCTTCTTCGGTAGCACCTCCCAAACCCGCGACCTCTACCACCTAGAAGGGCAAGGGCAACAGGCACATGGGAGCAACACCACCTGCACGTTCCCCTCCAAGTCACACACCATCCCGACTTGGAAATATATCGCCGTTCCTTCATCGTCGCAGGGTCAAAATCCTGGAACTTCCTTCCTAACAGCACTGTGGGAGAACCTTCACCACACGGACTGCAGCGGTTCAAGAAGGCGGCTCATCACCACCTTCTCAAGGGCAATTAGGGATGGGCAATAAATGCTGGCCTTGCCAGCGATGCCCACATCCCATGAACGAGTAAAAAAAAATCTCTAATGTAAAGACAGGACACAGCATATCCAAGCACAGGCTTAATTTGTGGCCCTTCCAGCGCTCTCACGCCAGAGTTATGCTGGAGTTATGCTGGAGACACACCGGAGTTACTCTCAAGTCATGGCAGAGTGTGCTTAAAAGGCCACAGATTTTCAGCCCCAACTATGTTTTCACTAAAATTATTGAGCATGAGAAAATATGGCTCAAAGTCTATTTTGGTTTGTACTGGAGTGGGAATTTAGTCGGAAACACTGAACTTTTGAATAATTCATGATTTACCAATGCATTACAATAATTCCTACCTTTATCACCTGAAAAAATATAAAAGCTTGCTGTGGATATGCAGGGACCTTCACAAAGAATAGTAACCAATATATTCTATATTTATCATTTGTTTTAAATTTAGAATAGTCTGAAAGAAATGCTCTTGATGCTGGACAGAGAAAAAGTTGAATTAAAATGTTTCTTTCGGCTTTGTTAGGGGAAACTTAATAGCTATCAAGGAGAGTAGCAAATACAGTGAAACCTGTAAATTTGGGACACCTAAGGGACTTGCATCAGGTATCCTTTATTTGCATGTGTCCTTATTTTCAAAATGGTCATTGTATGTACAGTAAATTATTTGGGACTGTCAATGAGTGTCCC
Organism: Heptranchias perlo; assembly: GCF_035084215.1. Taxonomy (NCBI): domain Eukaryota; kingdom Metazoa; phylum Chordata; class Chondrichthyes; order Hexanchiformes; family Hexanchidae; genus Heptranchias; species Heptranchias perlo. The sequence goes on along the minus strand of NC_090327.1, from coordinate 81,776,114 downwards.
TTTTTTGGAGGTGTCGCTTTGGACAGGTTTCACTGTATTTATGAAGAAAAAAGACCAACTTAAGATTTAATCAACCATGGCATACACACTAACCACAGTCCATGATGCAATTCTTGTCTTTCACAACTAACAGCTCAGTGTCCCACACCTTGTTTTCCAGAAGATTTTTATTGAATACCTGTCAAAGGTTACATGGTTAGGGCTCGCCCTTTTGATTGCATGAAAAGAAGAGTGGGCACCAGGTCACAATTACAAGACTAATCAAATCAGCCAATATAATAAGTGAATGCTGATAATGAAGCTTCTTTCACATGACACAAATGGGACCGAACTTTCTAAAATCTGAAGTGCACAGAATACAAGGATAGGTTCATGATGCAGGGTCATGCAAAATTGAACAAATATGCTTATAAATGTCTATGCATGATTTCCAAGTGACTCCCACAGATGAGGGGGGTTGGTTAACAGGTACTTTCACAGTGACCCTATGGCAGTTTACAATTCTACCAAACCCCAGAGATTTTTGTATGGCCTTTGTCTTGCTCTTGATCAGTTCTTCTTTACCCTTTTTGATTCCTGAAATCTCCTTTATGTTTGTACCATTTTCATTATTTTTATTCTTCACTACTCATGCTCATTATTATTAGTTGAGAAATTGGGACAATTGAGCCCACCAACAACACATTTCCTAGATGAATCCCCAGCAGCTCCACTTGAGTAATTTGTGGGGAAATACTTTCCCTCCCGTAGGAAACTGGTCTGGTCATAAATGTTAGTTAAGACCAAGATTCTAATCGGGATTTCCTAGTTGATAGTCATTTACCGCAATGATGTAACAACTGGCGTGTATTACCTATATATGTACTTAAAATAGAGAAATTACTTATGATAGTGTTGTGCCAGGTACCACGATAACACTGCAAACATCTTCACCTCTGAGCAGCACAGCCTATTCTTCAATGCACTTTTACAGAGAAACAGAACAGGCCATTTGGCCCAACAAATAAAACTGTGGGGTTAAATTAGGCCACATAGCGCCCATTTTTTAAGCATGGAGTCCGAAAATTGCATCCAAGATGCGCACGCGTGCCATCTCGGTAAAGATTGTGCGCGTGTCTACCAAACACCAGCAACATGCAGAGGAGGGAGATCATGACGTGGATTAGCATGCAATACTGAATTGAGGCCACCATTGCGTTTTTGGAAGGTCTCAGTCAATCGCCCAATGCTGACCTCGCTCATCAGAACATGACGCTAAACAGCATGAAGGACCCCTGGCCAGCGGTATTTAAAAGGATCATGCAGGAGTCACAGGTAAGTTGCTGGAATATTACTTTTGGCTGTTGCTCAACTCACAGGCAGTTTTTGCTCTGTTATAGGGCTATTGAAGGTTTCAGTAATTTACAGAGAAAGGTCTGGCTGCTCTTGCAGTCCTGTGGTTGTTATCTACTGAACAAATTATTTGGCTCCAGACATGGGTGGCTTGGTAGGGCTGCTCTCAGAATAGAACATGACTGGGAGCATGAAGGAAGACCTTAGAGCAGGACAAGCTGCCAGAAGAGAATGGAAGAGGAGCAGGACACTCAGCAGAAGGCCATATCCACAGAGGGTATTCAGGGAGTACTTCTCCTACCTCAACTTCAGTGAGGAGCAGTGCATGAGGTGCCTTCGCTTCACCAAGGAGGTTGTCACTAAGGTATATCAGCTGCTGCAGCCACAACTTGCAGCTTCAAAGCAGGGCAAAGACAGCACTGCCTGTGGCTGTCAAGGGAACCGTTGCTCAAAAGATTTTTGCAATGGGCTCATTTCAAGCTTCATCAGGATTTATTAGCAATATCTCCCAATTTGCAGTGCTCTGCTGTATCAGTGAGGTCACCGAAGCTCTCTATACCAAGAGAAATATGTACATCTCCTTCCCAATTTCCAGAGAGAAGCAGGAGAACAGAGTACAAGGTTTCATCCACATTGCAGGCTTCCACATGGTGCAAGGTGCCATTGACTGCACGCACATCGCGTTGCGTGCTCCCCATAGGAACTCTGCATCTTCATCAATGGAAAGGGATTCCATTCCCTCAATGTACAACTGGTTTGTGACCACAGGCAGTGCATCATGCAAGTAAATGCCTGCTATCCTAGCAGCAGTCACGACACCTTCCTTCTGCAGCAGTCATCTGTGTCACCTATATTCCAACTAGCCCTCCAAATTGAAGGCTGGCTATTGGGCGACAAGGGTTATCCCCTCCTGACATGGCTCATGACTCCGGTCAAGAACCTGTGCACATGTGCACAGCAGGAGTACAATGAGAGCCATGCTGCCACACGAAACATCATAGAGCAGACAAGCGATGTCCTCAAACAACGGTTCCGCTGCCATTCAAGAGGAGCACTGCAGTACACAGCTGAGTGGGTATCCAGATTTGTGCTCGTCTGCTGCATGCTACAAAAGCTGACCAGCCTTTACCACCACCTGCCAGCTGACAAGCTGAGAAGGAGGAGCATGAGAAGGAGAAGAATGAAGAGTAAGAGGAAGTAGAGAGGCTACAACCCAGACAGCCCCTTTCTGCCAGGGCTCTACGAGATCAGCTCATTGAGGAGCACTTCCACTAACCTCAACTGAACCTCCCCATTCACCAGCTGTCCCACACTCCTTACTTTTCCTCTCTCAATAACTATTACATCGTCCTCTTTCTGTCAACACTTAGTGGTACCTCCCTCAGTTGACTGCAGACATAAAAACCAACACCAAATGCAAAATCAAAATTTATCAAATGCATCATTGTATAATGTATAACGCATACAAAATGAAACTAATCACTATTGTACATTCCCTTGTTGCCTGTCTTTTGAGTACCTTTCCCTACCCTAGTGCTCCTACGAGGTGCTTTTGCAGTGGCTGGAGCATGGATAGTGGAAGGTGGCTGAGCTTCAATTGAAGAGACTGCAGATGGCCTTGGAGGACAAACTTGAGGAGCTCTGGGCCGAGAGGGCCCGGCTGCAGACTGCACCTTCTCAGCCTGGGCTGCAGCAGTCTGGGCCAGTTGGCTGACAGGCAACAAGTTCCATCCCACCATCAAGCTCACTATGGACTACTCCTCAGAATCAGTTTCTTTCTTGGACACACGAATCTCCATCAAAGACGGGCACCTCAGCACCTCACTCTACTGCAAGCCCACAGACAACCTCACGATGCTCCACTTTTCCAGCTTCCACCCTAAACAAGTCAAAGAGGCCATCTCCTATGGACAGGCCCTGCGAATACACAGGGTCTGCTCAGACGAGGAGGAACGCGATGGACACCTACAGACGCTGAAAGACGCCCTAGTAAGAACGGGATATGACGCTCGACTCATCGATCGACAGTTCCGACGGGCTACAGCGAAAAATCACATAGACCTCCTCAGGAGACCAACACGGGACGCAACCAACAGGGTACCCTTTGTCGTCCAGTACTTCCCCGGAGTGGAGAAACTACGCCATGTTCTCCGCAGCCTTCAACATGTCATCAATGACGACGAACACCTTGCTATGACCATCCCCACACCTCCACTACTCGCCTTTAAACAGCCACCCAACCTCAAACAGACCATCGTTCGCAGCAAATTACCTAGCTTTCAGGAGGACAGCGTCCACGACACCACACAACCCTGCCACGGCAACCTCTGCAAGACATGCCAGATCATCGACACAGATACCACCATCACACGAGAGGACACCACCCACCAGGTACATGGTTCATACTCCTGTGACTCGGCCAACGTTGTCTACCTCATACGTTGCAGGAAAGGATGCCCCAGAGCATGGTACATTGGCGAGACCATGCAGACACTGCGACAACGGATGAACGGACACCGCGCAACAATCGCCAGACAGGAGGGTTCCCTCCCAGTCGGGGAACACTTCAGCAGTCAGGGACATTCAGCCACCGACCTTCGGGTAAGCATACTCCAAGGCAGCCTTCGAGACACACGACAACGCAAAATCGTCGAGCAGAAATTGATAGCCAAGTTCCGCACCCATGAGGACGGCCTCAACCGGGATCTTGGGTTCATGTCACGCTACACGTTACCTCACCAGCGAACAAATGTTATCTGTTTTTAATACAACGGGTCATTTGCTGTCTTTTCGATGTTTCTGCCTCTCTTTTTTTTTTGGTGGTTTGTATATTCGGGGGATCTGTAGGTAACACCTGTCTGTCTGCACACTGATTGCCTTGGCAATGGGCAGTTGAAAACACTGTCTGTAATCACCAAGTATTGTTCTGTGATTTATAAATGCGAAGGGTTCGAGGATTTCATTTCCACATTCACCTGAGGAAGGAGGAAGCCTCCGAAAGCTTGTGAATTTCAAATAAAATTGCTGGACTATAACTTGGTGTTGTAAAATTGTTTACAATCCTGAGAGAGGACAGCAGGTTCCTCTTCCATTGAGCCAATGCCACTCTACCGGGGCGGTGCCTCAGCAATCCTAGTGATCTGTTGGAGAATAGATTGCTGGAATGCTGTGATGCCCTGAAAGCTCCTTTCAACAGTGGCCACAATAACAGCAGTTTGAGCTGCCATAGCAGCATTTTGTACCACGATGGAAGCTATCAGATTGGTCATCAGATGCTCCACATGGTGGGTTTCTGCTCATCAAATTAATCACCCGTTCAACATTGGAAAGAATAGGCTCCAAGCCCTGCACCAAATTGGAGGTGGACTCCTCCATGCTCCTTGATATTGTGGGCAAGCTTCCTGGCAGGCTTTCCAGTGCACCAAGCATATCGTGGTGTATGCCCACGAGCTTTCTTCTATAGCCTGGCCCATTAATGTCATCATCTGAGTCCTCTGCAGCAGAACTAGTGTGCTACCTCGCCTTTTGATGAGCTGGCATCTGGGGCGTCCTTTTCCACCTACCCTGGCTCCTGAGCACTTATGCCTGGTGACTCCTCATGTGCAGGTCCCTCCTTTATCCTAGCCTGTAAAGTCAGTGCAGTGTCAGTCCCTGAGTTGGTGGCTACGAGAGTAAGATTAAGTGACGGTGCAGCTTCATCGTCACTCTCTGCTTCTTCCTCCGCTGGCTGAGGAGCTTCCCTATGTTGCAGAATGGCTGCAAGTGCCCTTGCAGTAGATGGTTCAGCTCTGGAACTGCCTCCATACTGACTGGGAGCTTCCCTTGGTCCTGGCCAGGTAGGTGTGCCAGAGCCTGAAGATACATTTGGTGGTATGATGGTGGGTGTGAACAGTCCAGCTCTAGTGCCAGCTGATCTCCCTGGCATATCTTTTACAATTTCAATCACTTAATACAGTGTTTAGATCACTTTAGAAGCAACCCCTATTACTAATTTTACATTGATTTGTCAACCTGTACAGGACTCTGTAGCTTAGATAAGTACCTTGTCACTCCCAGAGCTTCAGTGAAAGCTTGTATTGTAAAAGGCCCTTTTCATATTTACTCATCTTTTACGATCTTTCCGTTAGAAATGTAAAATAAGTTGATGCTTCAATTACAGATTGCTTTCCAGTGATTTTTCAGACAATATTCCATTTTTTTTTTGTTTATACATAAACATTCCATGAAACAACAAAAAATGAAAAATGTCAACAAAACCCGAAAATTATTGTGAAACAATAAAACAAAACACCAGGGAGACTTTGGGCCATAATTTGCTGTGGCAGCCCATCTAATGGCATCTGCTGTTAGTTAGACTTGCCCTTGCCTGTTTAGGATTTTAAATTTTTTGCCTGGAAAGTTGCTGAAAGTGTGAGCTTTTTTTCTTTCGTTCATGGGATGTGGGCAAGGCCAGCATTTATTGCCCATCCCTAATTGGTGGTGAGCTGCCTTCTTGAACCGCTGCAGTCTGAGCTAAGAACGGTAGTGAGGGAAACCGGGCATCTGGAACTGGAATGAACAGGGTGACCAACAGGGTATCTCCGTAACCAATCAGATTGAAGGATTGTGAAATTAACAGCGCAAGGGCTGAGAAGGAAGTGTAAATTAGAATGGGTGAATACAGTGTCAAATCAGATACAGGAAGAGAAATAAAGAGAGGGAAAGAAAGATTGGATTAAGAGAGAGAGAAAAAAAAGAGACAGAAAGGAAAAATAAAAACAAAATTTAATCTAAATTTTATGTTTTTAAAATCTCCAACAACAATTAAAACCTAAAGGAATGAGACTCCACACTTGTAATAGTTCATTTTTAGTGTTAGAGAGGTTGATTGGCAGTAATTAACACTTATTAGATTGTTAAAAGGACAATCTAAATTGGACAAGACAACTTTCTGTGGCGAGTTTAGTTTGTATCTACCGTGTAACTACAGCAACTTCACGCAGTTCAGTGCATTTCAATGGTGAGGCAGGCAGCGAGATGCCTTTTTTGAGAAGCTAACGGCAGAATTGCGCATCTCGGGTAGCAACTTTTGGATTTCTGCGTTTAACCACACATCTGCCCTCGTCTGAAGTTGCTGTAGCATTTGCGCATAAATAATACCAAGCGCCATTAGCCTCACTGTTATCTTGACAGCAAATTATGGCCCAATAAAAATAAATTACACCAAACCATCTCTGCCCCTTTAAGAGCACCTTCATGCTCTCCTGCTCCTCCCAGCTCCGCATTCAGTAAGTATTTTTTAAAAAACGCCTTTTTGGTGTGAGCCTCCAGCGGTCTCTTTAAGGACTGCTGTATAGGCTGATGTGGATCACGTTTTCCTGAACGCAGCTGGTCCAATGCCAGCTGTGTTGGGAGCAGTCCAATTTTGCAAAGAGGGCCTCAAACAGGCGTAAGCCCCCATACTTGCATATGAAAAGGGCCTAACGCCTGTTTCACTTGCGGGCCCTGGACGTCTCTTTTTCTGCCTTCACCAATAAAATGGGCAATGCACTTCTGGCACGTAATTAGCATGCGCATCCCACCTGCCATATTGGATAATTAGGCATCCCTTTTGCGCCCGCAAAATGCCATCAAATTTCTAGGCCCACGAATCTTACAAATATTCACTTGAACCGTGGTACCACAGGCAAGGATCTCTTGACCATCATATCTCCGTTAGATGTTAATTAAAAATATTAAGTCACATACTGTCTTTAAGTATGATAAGTGGCTGAATGTAGAGGGTGAATTTGGATAACCCCTGAAAATCGGCGTGGCGATCGTGGTGCGCGATTAACCCGCACCCTTTCATAGCGATGCAGGCAGCACGTTACATTCGTGCTGGCTGCTGTTTTAAATGATTGCTGCATGCAACCAGCGCTTCTTAAAGGCAGCCTGCACCTCTTAAAGGGGAGGTGCAGTGTGGCTGCAAGAAGTGGTGGGAGTCGTCTCAAAACTGAACCTGTGCTGTGATACTTTGAAGAATGGCTGTGCCTGGGAGAAAGCATGCACCAAGGTTCTCTGATGATGCACTGGAGGCCTTGGTGCAGGAGGTGGCGAGAAGGAGGGGGACCTTGTATCCACAAGGGGGCAGGAGGCCCTCCATACATATGCTCAACAGGCAGTGGGAGGAAGTAGCGGAGGAGGTAAATGTCAGGAGCGTAGCTCAAAGAACTTGGATATAGTGCAGGAAGAAGTTCAATGATTTAACATGAGTTGTCAAGGTGAGTGAGTTCAAGCTTCAAGCGGCATTTCATACCAACTGCACCACTAGCCTCATCCACTGCTGCACACACTACACCTCCATCACCCACCTACCAACAATCTCTTTCAATCAGTACTCAGCAGTTCAAAACATAGGCTTTATCTCATCCTCACTCACTTAGCACTGTTGCAAAACTCACGACGACAACTCACAGTTCACATACACTGGCAGCTTTTCAACCGTGATAGCCACATCACCCAAATGTCTTGCAGGACACTCAATGACACACTTTCCACTTTCTTGCAGGAGAAAGGTGGTGAGTGTCTGGAACGAGCTGCCAGAGGCAGTAGTAGAGGTGGGTACAATTTTGTCTTTTAAAAAGCATTTGGACAGTTACATGGGTAAGATGGGTATAGAGGGATATGGGCCAAGTGCAGGAAATTGGGACTAGCTTAGTGGTATAAACTGGGCGACATGGACATGTTGGGCCGAAGGGCCTGTTTCCATGTTGTAACTTCTATGATTCTATGATTCTATATGATAAGGTAGCGCATAACTGGAGGCAGCAAATGGCAGTGGCTCCATGGAACATGAACCTGCTGTCCTCTCTCAGGATGACAGCACTCCTGTTCCCACCCCTGCCACTCTGTCAGTGCCCTTGTTGTTGCCTGTCAGCCAGTCAGCCCACACTCTGTAGAGTACTGAAACTTTATCTAAGTATAGGAAACCTCCATAAACACATACAAATGCACCAGCAGCCATCCTGCATGATCCCTTTAAATACCGCCGGTGGGGGTGGGGTCCTTCATACCCTTTAAGTCATGTTCAGCTGTGCGAAATTAAGACAGTGCGTTGGATGGAGTGTACAGTTCCAAAATAGCAGCGGTCCCTTTAAATCAGCGATGCACACTGATTCACGTCATAATCCCCCTACACTGTATGTTGCCGGTGCTTGTTAGGCACACGCGCAAACCCCTTCACCAAGATGGCGTCCTGCGCACTTCCCATCAGAAGTGTACGCAGGCTTCTCGGACCCCATTTTCGAGGCTTAGTTGACCGCGTAGCGCCTAAAGAACGGATGCTAAACGGCACAATTTCACCACTTCATCAGTTTGCTTATCAAGATCTACGTGTAATAGCATGAAACTACTTGAAAATCCCTTTGATATATCTCTATTCTCTTACAAGTTCTACTTAATTTGTCCACAGCGTCACAGCTAGTATATGGTACCCTGTACAATCTGCGGAAATGTATCAATGTTGCAGGATCAAATATTATGGTTTGTGCTAACTCTAAAACAAAAATATTTTGTGGAAAATCTAATTTACACGGCGTAACCTGAAGTGCATAACATTGACAATCTGAAATGTTTTTCTTAAAGTGACTCACCTGAAAAATAATTAGTTAAAAATAACACGTGTTCAGATAGAGAATCAGCAGTGCAGCAGATACATAGGACCAGGTGAATACAAAGCCTCAAGCTGCAACCTTTAGGTTCTCAGTAGTTCATCTCACATTATTTAATCGTTGGTTACTTTACTAAGTTACTGGTTTATTAGTTTAGTTACTAGTTTACTAGGATAATTTTAAGTTTGTGACCTTTACTGATAGCTTTGAATTTTTTTTTGCTCATAACCTGACTTAAGTCATCCATAAAACACACATTTTGTAAGATGGCTGAAGCATGTTAAAAAACGATTCATTTTATGTGATTTTTTTTTCAGTCTTTGTAAGGTAGAATCTTTTGTATTGCCAACACATTGTCACTAAACTGTGCACCTAACATATGGCTTTAATGATGTCTTGTATTATTTTGATCAGATCTCTTCATGTTTTTGAGAGGCACTGTCACTGTTCTTCATCCGCTGTTGTAATGGAGGAGCATTGTCTGAGAAATGATCAACAAAAAGATGTTTTCAATCTACTGTCAACCCCAAATTGCATCTCAGTGAAAGTAGTGTTAGTCATGTCGTGCCATTTTGCTAAGACAAGGTCTGGGGAGCAATGCAAAGACCACAATGGAGTCACGTTTCTGCCCTCTTTCTCTGGGCTACACTGTACTGTCAGGATCTGTGACAAGAGGCTGAAGAGTTTTGTTGTTCCTTGCTTGACAGGCCTATATTTGTACTAGACACATCTTTTGTTGGCAGCAGGTTCTACCATGGACAGGGATCAGGGAGAACACCATTATTCTCTGGTACTCTTAAGATCAAGTTACACAGGTAATCTTCTTGTCTTTCCTCTCCCGTACCTTTGAGTTGTTTCCAAGAAAAGGAAGAGGTGCTGAATTACTGTTTTTTGTTATTGTGCAGTGCTGTAATCTGACCCCCTCACCTCCTTGATTATTTTGTGAATTCTTTCGGACTAATTGACAGGAAGCCTTTCTTTCTTGATTTGTTCCCATTCGATGTCCATGTGCCTTTGAATAAACAGGTAAGATAATAACTTTAATTATCATTTTAATTAGCTGTATCTAAAAGCACCTGAGGTTTCAGTCTTTCTCATCTGGTCGTGTGACCCCTCTCCACTCACCACCCCCTTCACCAGCAGCCAATGCACAAAAACATACACATGTAAACGAACATTTTGAAGATCTTAACTTTGGAGCTTGAAATATGTAATGAAAGTATTCTCCCTAATACCTCTCACAATGAACTCAAAGGTATCAGAAGCCCACAAGGGTCATGGTCAACAAAAAAATGCCAGAGGGGATTTTGCCAAATATCTCATCCATGCTGCTGTAGCCTTATAAAATGTAAAAGTCCAGGGTCACTAAAAGGTAAAGTGCATAGGGAGTGAAATTGGGCCATTTACCGCCCGTTTTTTAGGCGCTACGCGGCCAACTAAGCCTCAAAAATGGGGCCAGGGATGCGTGTGCACACTTCCAACCGGAAGTGCACAGGGCGCCATCTTGATAAAGGGGTTCGCGAGCGCACCTAACAACTGCTGACATCATACTGAGTAGGGAGATTATGAGGCGAATCAGTGTGCAACGCTGATTTAAAGTGGCCACTGCTATTTTGGAACACCACGCTCCATCCAATGCACTGTCTTAACCTCGCAGAGCTGAACATGACTTAAAGGGCTATTCAAAGGGATCATGCAGGAGTTATAGGTTAGTTGCTGGATTATATATTCTGGCTGCTGGTGCATTTGTACATGTTTTTGGAGGTTCCCTATACTTGGATAAAGTTTCAATACTCTACAGGGAGTGGGCTGGCTGGCTGATGTGTCAACAGCAAGGCACTGACAGAGTGGCGGGGTGGGAGCAGGAACGCTGCCATCCTGAGAGAGGACAGCAGGTTCTTGTTCCATGGAGCCACTGCCTCTTTCTGCCTCCTGTTATGAACCAACTTCTCCTGGAAGAAAGAGGGAAGTGTGTCAGTGAGTGTCCTGCAAGATATTTGGGTGATGTGGCTGTCATGGTTGAATAGCTACCAATAGCTACCTGTGTGCGAGCTGTGAGTTGTGGGTATGAGGCTTGCAACAGTGCTAAGTGTGTGGGGGTGAGATAAAGCTTTTGATTTGAATGGTTGAGTACTGATTGAAAGAGACTGTTAGTCGGTGGGTGATGGGGGTGTATTGAATTGAGCAGTGGATGACGCTAGTAGTGCAGTTGGTATGGTATGCCACTTGAAGCTTGAACTCGTTGCAAACATTTGAACTTCTTCCTGCATGGCCTTCATGTTCTTGGAGCTATGTTCCTGGCATATACCTCCTCCCCTACTTCCTCCCATTGCCTCTTCAGCATATGTCTGGAAGGCTTTCTGCCTCCCTGCGGATACAGGATGCTCCTCCTTATCTCCACCTCTTGCATCATCAGAGAACCTCGGTGCATGCTCTTTCTCGGGCACAGCCATTCTTTGAAGTATCACAGCACAGATTCAGTTTTGAAATGAATCCCACCACTTCTTGCAGCCACAATGCTCCTCCCTTTTAAGAGGTGCAGGTTTCCTTTAAGAAGCGTGAGCCACTCGCGATATCGGGGCCCACTGCTGATGCGTGCAGCCAATCAACAGTGCAGGAAGCGCTGGCTGTACGCAGCAATCGTTTAAAACAGCAGGCAGCACGAATGTAATGTGCTGCCTGCACTGCTATGAATGGGCGTGGGTTAATCACGTACTGCGATCCCATGCCCGTTTTCAGGGGTTATCCCATTTAACCCTCGTAGTCTTGAAACAATGGTTAGTAAAGTAAAATGCAAAAAATAAGAATGCTGCCATTTATTTTTTTTGTTAGCTTCAGTTGTTACTGAGCAGGTGTTTGTTATCAGACAATATTTCTGATAATATTTTGTTTCCTATGACCTTAAATTGATCTGAAGGCATCTATGAACAGGCTAAAGCAGAATCTGTCTTTTGATCCAAGGTGAGGATAATTGCCACGGAGTGAAAATGGGTTTCTGATTATATAAGTGAATGCAGACAGCAGAAAAGCTCCTTTAACACTTTCTATGGGCCAACACTACGGGCTTAACTATTAGCTGGTGGATTTTCTTAAGATGCAAGAAAGAATCCAAATAATCCTGTCAATAGTTACTCTAAAACCCAGTGTGAAGCAGACAGATACAGAGTGACTATATTATATGCAACAGGCAGCAACATTAATGACAATAATTAAAAATAAATGAAGGGATGCTTGATCCATAAAGGAAGTTTAGTTCAACATACAACTATATCATTAACTTGGTGTAGTGGCAAAAAATCATGCAGCTCATTTATAGAGTGGAGTGGGCTTTGTAAACTAAAGTGAATTGTATCTCTAATCATTCTGCCTGTTCCCTATACATACAAAAACATGATTTCATAACTTACCTACCAAGTTCAAATATTATCTTTGGATCAGTATAGCAGGGATGGATCACATAGCAAGGATTTAGACTTTTATAGGGAAAACAAATCTTAATGGTCCTGTTTTTTCATTGTGATGGGGAACAAAGGCTAATCGTCAAACCACCACAGTTTAGTAAAACTTGAAATCTGCTGAACAGTTGGACAAATCCATTAGGGTTTTATTAGCTCCTAAAAGAGTTATGTGATTCCCAAGGATCCAATCCTTGTCAATCAGGCATGGTAAATTGGATTCTTGAATAGGGAAATCCCTTAGGGAGCGTAGACGTTATCTAGATCAGATGCAGTGATTTTTTCTCTACTCTCTGCTCACCAGGTTCTGTTCTCTCTTTAGTGAACCAATAAAACCATAATAAGTATTGATTAACCCATTACTGTGTATTATCCACTGACTTGCGCCTTGACTGTATTTAAACACAGAATAACACCTTTAAGACTGTCCCTGTTATGGATCAAGATAACTTGTAAAAGTTTCACACAATTTCTGATAAGGCAGAGAGAGACGAGTTATATAGCTTTGAAATCCTTTATTGAAAGGGCATGACGATCTGGAAATGTGACAAGAAGCGTATAAAACCATAGAGACAGAGAACCAAAATACATCTTTTCAGAATGATGAAGTCAGTGGTATACAATAAGTGTTCTAACTTGTGAGATTCTGTAATTCTAAGAATAATTGGGTAAACTTGACATTTACAGTAACTGCCTTCATTTTGAGTTTTATGTATCGTGTTCATTGTAGTAATTATATATTATTCAGCAGCTTTATTAGGATAATTCTGCTAGGATGTATAATGTTGCAGTATAGGTTTTCACTACATCTAAATAATGGACCTTTGTGGTCTGAGGACCTAATTTGCCCCATGTGTCAGCTCCGTGCTGACGTGCAGTGCTTTCAAGGGTCTTTCTAATCATTAGCTTGTTGGTGACTCCTCTGAATTTACTTGTGAACACTGTTCAATACTGGGGATGCAGAAATCAGCTGGCTAAATTAAGTTTGATTACAGAGGACAAGGTCATAAGTTGAATGGGCACAGGTCGAAAGGAGGCGTCACTGCAGGCTGTTTTTTTTAACACTGCCTTGGATTACCATGCGTTGTATTGCAAAAAATATTTTGTTTATCTGCAGGTTTAAAAGTGCTTTAGCAATGGAAAATAATCATTAGCACAAAGATTCATGCATATGACTAAACATGTACCCTGATGTATTCTCATTTTCAGTACAGTGTCATGTTTTTGTGTTCCGTGGTCATTACTGAATACTCACTTGATCGAGTGATTTCCGATACATTGTCAAGATAAATTACATTCACTTAATTAGATGTACAGGAAGTATAGCTGAAGCAGGGACAAGTATTAATTTAGGACTTTGCAGAAACTGACACTCCATCTTATGACCCTGAGGCTGTATTATTTGAGATAGCCCTTGATGGAAGGAAGTCTGTCTCCATAGCAATTACCTAAGTCTTTTATCAGTCATTTCTGGGAAGAAAATTAGAGCAATTGTGTCAGGATAGTCATATGGGCAGAAATTGCACACTCATTCTAACCACTTATGTCTCTGACTTTGTCCCTGCTTGATGGCTGCTTTTGTTCACGGCAGTTATGTGAAGCTTGATTGGACATGAGTAAATGTGGCACGCTGTGCTCACAAAGGACTGGCTTTGGCTTTTTCTCTTCTCACAAAAATAATTTTCACATTAGGCCTTGCCTTTTGTTTTATGGACATAGTTATCATTAAAAGGAGATGGGGTTAGGGGGTGGGATTAACAGTTAAGCCTAAGCATAGCTGATCAGCAAAGATGAGCTTTTACACACTTTCAAAGACTATTTTTGATCTATTCCATTGTAATTCATTCCATGCTGCAAGGGGAAAAACTATAGTTAGATTAGAAAGGTTGTATGTGTGGAGTAGTGGGTGGGGAAAAAAGTAAATTCATAAGTATAATAAAAAATGATCCACGGAACATTATCGAATTTTATACTTGATTTCATGAAGCTACATTTTAGAAAGTAGTTGTCTTAAATCTGTGCTGAGAAATCCTAAAATCTGTTTCCTTCGTCTATATGCTTGTATTCTGTAAAACAAAGGCAAAAGACCGTCCTGAAGCAAATTTTTCTTCAGCACATGCATATATTGTTCAACATGAATAATAATCAAGCCACCTTTCAGTTCCATTTTTCTTGTTTGGAAAAATTTGCAATGAATGGCATCCCCCCTACAGTAGTAAAGAGTATCCTATACCTCATGGCTGGGTGAGGTACCTGCCAGACTAATCTATTCCCAGTTTGCCAGCCATAGTTCTTTACTCTATCTGTCTTGGCATATTGATTTCTGAACTGTCTTATTGGTTCCTAACATAATTATATCAGGAATGGGTCTCTTAGTACATCTAATACATTTACACGATGCCATCCAGGGAAGCTTGTGTTTGTGCCATTGTTTTCAAGCTGCTGTTAACCTAAAATCATCAGAGTCAAAACTATGTGGTGGATTATGGCATACCACTTTATTGCACAATGAACTGGAGCCCTTAAAAAACAGAAAAGGGAGACTATTGCAAAACATGTCACACAGTTATGACTAATGCTTGTCTAATGCATGCTGCACTTAAAAAGCTACCAAGTAGTTTCTTTAATAATACACATTATATG
This sequence comes from Heptranchias perlo, assembly GCF_035084215.1. Taxonomy (NCBI): domain Eukaryota; kingdom Metazoa; phylum Chordata; class Chondrichthyes; order Hexanchiformes; family Hexanchidae; genus Heptranchias; species Heptranchias perlo. Next base: position 81,761,053 of record NC_090327.1, on the reverse strand, counting down.
CTCCCAATTATATTAGCTTTAATGAACCGTTTATATCTGGAGTAGCTTTTACACATTATGTCATAAAGAAAGATTGTGGCCTATTTATTTCACTGTTCTTAATTGTTGTCAGAATGAGACCTGAAACTTGAAGACCATATTTTTCAAAGTCAGACCTAGAGAAGGGGGCACCAATTTATCACTTCTTTTTTTCCTTCACCTTTTTCACCTATGCAGCAGCACCTGTGAAGGTCTGTTTTTTATTTAATTGTGACAATTTTGTTGTTAATGGAAAAGCTGCCTTATAAATTAGGGAAGTGCCTGACAATGATTGATTTAGTTCTGCTGTTGGTCACTACAGATACTGGCAGGTGAAGACCAGCAGGAACCATTGTACAAGCTTAAGGCACATTACCATGAAGAGTATTGAGATGCACTTTCATTTGAAAAAGATGGCTAACCCACCTCATAAAATAACACATTAGCTAAAAGCGATCCACAACACACTCTGAATTGTTATTAGATTGTTATTTAACCTACATTAGATTAATAACAGGAAATTACACTACACAATGGACTAATGTAATAAAGCTGCAATTATAACAGTTATGAACAATAAAGATGCCATAAGTGGAAGGCTTTATGAAGTATACCATTATTATCATGGTTTATCTGCTTTGTGATTTAAAGCTCTGTAGTATAAAACTTTCAAAAGTATTAAAATAAATGAATGGATGTAAATCATTAGACTAAAAGTCAAAAAGATTATAACATTAAAGATTTTGACTGCTAAAACATGTTACATATTTTTTTACCTGAAAACAGATTCAACAGATGATTCTGGTTCATATTTCCAACCTAAGCAGCATGTTAGTGCTAAGTCAGATGGTAGTACACACTAAATGTCCTCTGAGGAATTGTTCAGACCATAACAATTTCGAAAGGACTAAAATAATATGCATACTAAACGTAAACTACAATTTGAATGCCCAGTACATAGGCTTCAATTTTCCATTGGCAAGGGCAGTTATTGAGATTTCCCCTTGCCCCTCTTCACTAGTGTCGGTGTTAAAAGGCTAGTCCAGCAGCTGTGGAGAGAAAACATTTTGTGTGACCACAGGGCACATCTCCTATTTTTAATCCTATCATGCTCTGTTCCTTTTTTTCCAGGAATAAATTGTGGAAAAAATGTACAGATAAGAAACCCAAAAACTGCTCTCATCTTATCGCGATGCAAGTGAGTTCATTTTCTTTTTTTAGATGCATAATTTTGAAACACACTCCTGAGGTACAGAGGGATCTGGGTGCCCTAGTACATGAATCACAAAAAGTTAGTATGCAGGTACAGCAAGTGATTAGGAATGCAAATGGAATATTGTCATTTATTGCAAGGGGAATGGAATATAAAAGTAAAGATGTTTTGCTACAGTTGTACAGGGCATCGGTGAGACCACATCTAGAATACTGTGTGCAGTTTTGGTCTCTTTATTTAAGAAAGGACATAATTGCTTTGGATGCGGTTCAGAGAAGGTTCCCTTGACTGATTCCTGGGATGACGGGGTTATCTTATGAGGAAAGGTTGGACAAGATGGGCCTGTATACATTGGAGTTTAGAAGAATGAGAGGTGATCTTATTGAAACATATAAGATCCTGAGGGGACTTGAAGAGGTAGATGCTGAGAGCATGTTTCCCCTTGTGGGAGAGACTAGAACTAGGGGACATAGTTTAAAAATAAGGGGTCTCCCATTTAAGACGGAGATGAGGAGAAATGTTTTCTCTCAGAGGATCGTGAGTCTGTGGAATTCCCTTCCCCATAGAGCGGTGCAGGCATTAGCGAAGTCCTTTCTTTGTCACAGAGTGTGCGCCAGTTCCAGACACATTTACAACCATTTCCCCCCAGGACGAGTGACCAGGACAATTGAGTGCCTCATCAAGTAATGCATGGATTAAAGCTATTGGGCCTAAGGAGACATGACTGGAAGCCAATGGGGGCATGACTGGAAGCCAATGAAGAATTCTATATTCTAGGTTTCCGAAATTTGCAGATGGGATCCAAGCCCGTATCTCTCAAAGTTTCCAGGATCCGGTAGGTCAGCCTTCCCGCTGATTTGTGGCTATCTCGAAGCAGGTGCCAGTACCAGTGGCACAGCAGGAGTCCACTCACATGATACTCTTCTGTCAGGATAGTATCACATGCAAGCCCTCTGATGAACTCCCTCAGGAGTCTATTGGGTCAAACTGCCCAGGCAGAAACAGAAATGCAGCATGCAGTAGGTCCATCCCAAACCTTGGCTGTCATTAGACAAAGGCCATTTCAGTCTCGAGACTTTTGATCCACATTTGCAGCCAACCATTTCTTGTGATACTGATCCACAGATGGTACCTATAAGTAACACTAGAAAAGAAAGACTTGCATTTATATAGCACCTTTCATGACCTAAGGACATCTCAAAGCACTTTACAGCCAATGAAGTAACACTAGAATATATCATCCCCAAAGCCTTTCCACTGTCTACAAGGCACAAGTCAGGAGTGTGATGGAATACTCTCCACTTTCCTGGATGAGTGCAGCTCCAATAACACTCAAGAAGCTTGACACCATCCAGGATAAAGCAGCCCACTTGATTGGCACCCCATCCATCACCCTAAACATTCCATCCCTTCACCACTGGCGCACCGTGGCTGCAGTGTGTACCATCCACAGGATGCACTGCAGCAACTCGCCAAAGCTTCATCGACAGCACCTCCCAAACCCGCGACCTCTACCACCTACAAGGACAAGGGCAGCAGGCACGTGGGAACAACACCACCTGCACGTTCCCCTCCAAGTCACACACCATCCTGACTTGGAAATATATCACCGTTCCTTCATCGTCGCTGGGTCAAAATCCTGGAACTCCCTTCCTAACAGCACTGTGGGAGAACCTTCACCACACGGACTGCAGCGATTCAAGAAGGCGGCTCACCACCACCTTCTCAAGGGCAATTAGGGATGGGCAATAAATGCCGGCCTCGCCTGCGACGCCCACATCCCATGAACGAATAAAAAAAAATAGGAAATTGTGTAATGGCAACCAGGGGAATTGCGGTGATAATCAGAAGTAAGGAGTGGGGATAGAAAGGGACACTGCACTAACCATCATTTGGCTTGTAAACTGGCTGTGGTGTTCAGTGACATCATTTAATACTGGGGGGGGAGGTGGGGGTGAAGTGGCTTTTGTGTTCTCAGAGCCTTTACTTCTGAAGGTTACATCCTAAGGGTTGGGATCTGCTGCATAGGAATGGGGGGAATATATAAAAAGGGCAGTGTAGAAATTAATAAAGTTCATCCATGACTTACAGAAATGAATAGTACCCTGTCTGATATTGCACAGGTCCTCAGCTGCAGTCTGGATAGAGCCACTGGCATAAAAATTGACAGCCATGCATGCATCGGATTTGGGCTGCAGGTGTGGGTTCAGAATGTGGCACTGATCATCCAGGGCATCCTTGCTGAAGCGCTGTCTTCTGACGCACAATTCCCCCATTCATGCCCTTAAATCAGCCCTGGGGTGGTAAACAGAATAAAATGAGTTCTTAAAGGCTACTGCTTCAAATCCACTGCTAATAACTTGCACCTGAGTTATCCTACCAAAAAAAAATCAGTCCCCTTCTAAATCCATCTGGAGCCCAATCTGCCGTATGCAAATGGCACCAAAAGGGTGTACCTAATCCCATCGACACATTTTACCCATGATCCACCCCAAACAATTGTTGTCATTTTATAAGTGCCAAAATTTGGGAAGCCATTTTGTGTGCTGAGGCTGAGGTTGGTGTTACTTTGCCTTCATAATGATCCTATTACTACTTTGGATGTTCAGTCAGAACCTCTGCTGCTATTTCACTCAGCTCTGCTCAAAGGACTGATTTGCAATGAGGGCATATTGGGAAATTTCTATTTTTGTATTATTGAGAGGAGGAGGATGAGGATATGTAAGGGGCTAGATTAAAAGCTCTTACAGTTAGGCATCAAAGAAGGTGTCTCTTCTACATTTCTTTGACTGTCAATGCCTCAGAAGGCTGTACTTTCCCCCGGAGGTTATTGAGAAAATATGTCAACTGTTGGCTGAAGACCTGATGCTCACTTCCAACAGGAGAAAAGCACTGTCTGTATCAAAGTCATCAATGCCTTGAATTTCTTTGTGTCTGGATCCTTCCAAGCAGCATTAGTTGACCTTTGCCACATTAGTCAGGCATCTGCTCACCACTGGATCAATAAGTTAACTGATGCTCTATTCAAAAGGACTTCTCAATTCATATCCTTCCCAGTGGAAGCAGACAAAGAAAGAACTGTTCAGGTCTACATTCTGGCAAGATTCCTAATGGTACAAGGAGTAATTGATGGAACGTATGTGGAATTCAAAGCCCCATATGATAATCCCCTGAATTTTATGTATAGAAAAGGCTTTCATTCTCTTCATGTCCAGTTAATGTGTGATGTGCACTTTATCTTGCACATCCTTCTCAAGGGCAATTAGGGATGGGCAATAAATGCTGGCCTTGCCAGCGATGCCCATATCCCACGAATGAATAAAAAAAACACCAGTGCCAGATTCCCAGGAAACTGCCATGGCGCTTTCATCATGGCTAATGGCTGCAGTAAGGCATCTGCAGACAAAGGAAGACTGCCGATACAATGAGGCTTACGCCACTACAAGAAGTGTCATAGAGCAGACTATAGGAATTCTTAAGTCCTGTTTTAGGTGCCTGAATAAATCAGGTGGAGCCCTGCAATACAGCCCTGTATGAGTCTCAAGAATCAATGTAGTTTGCTGCATTCTGCATAATATCGCAATGAAGAAAGGCTCGCTGCTTCTGGAAGCTGAAGACAATGATGATGAAGAGGAGGGGTGGAAGGATCTCCCTCCCCATAGCTTGAAGATTGTGCATAGGAAAGCGAGGATGTGGGACAGGACAGCTATCACCACAGAAAGAAAAGTACAACTGATAGCCCAGTGCTTCCAATAAATAAAGATTGACTCACCAAATAAAGTCACTTCACACCTGCCTGTTATTCGTTCCCCACCATCATAAAATTCCTCGCTGTCAAAGAATTCCGCCAAGTTCCTTCCTAAGACAAAAGTCTATATTTCCCCTGCTGTTATCCAAACACCGAAAAAAAGAATGCATATGCAGAAATGGACTCAGAAATCTATCTGCACCAGTTATGCTTACAGAACATCATAATCTCCAAAAAGTGCCAACCATTCCAATCACCAATACAAGTACTTCTTAACACTGTGCCTACCTCTGTGCCAGCAAACCTACTTGATAATGCTCCTAATACACTACTCCTACAAAGTACTCCCTGTGTGACACAAAGTTGACTAGTGAATGTCTGGAGTTTCTCTGGAGCTGTACAGGCCTTAGTTGATTCTCATCTAGGAGAAGCAGCTGTCCCAGATGGACCAACTTCCGGCCTCCTTTTTCTCGCAGTGTGAAGGGGTATCAGACCCATGTAAGAAGTACCCTCAGAGAAGGGGCGTTAAGCATGCTAAATGTCACTCTCTGGAGTGTCCACTTCTTGCAACTCAGTCTTGCTGGACACAGGCTCAGAGGAGTTATTGCTCAGTGTCACTACAGACTGAATTGTCCCAACCAGGTATAGCAAGCCCCGTGAAAGCGTTCTGTCAAAGCATCTATGGCTGCATTCTTAGTTGCCATTGGAAGCCACCAATGCCCTTAGAATCTATTTATGGCATCTTGATGCCATAGAAATCTCCTGGGATGTCACAACATCCAGGTGTGCTGTTCAAGTTTGTTGAAGTGTTCTGTTTTAGAACAAATGAATTTGTACAGGTTTAAATAAAGGTCACAGGCTGCAGACATTGAAGTACTAAATGAATACTTTGCATTTGTCTTCACTAAAGAAGAGGATGATGCCAATGTCACACTAAGGAGGAGATAGTAGAGAAATTCGATAGAGTAAAAATAGATGAGGAGGTACTTAAAAGGTTGGCAGCGCTCGAAGTGGAGAAGTCACCCGTCCAGATGGGATGTGTCCTAGGTTGATGAGGGGAGTAAGGGTGGAAATTGAGGGAGGCTTTGACCACAATCTTCCAATCCTCCATAGATATGGGAGCGGTGCCAGAGGACTGGAGGATTGCAAATGTAGCACCTCATTCACAAAAGGGGAGAGGGATAACCCCAGCAAATACAGGTCAGTCAGCTAACGTCGGTGGTGGGGAAACTTTTAGAGACAATAATCTGGGATAAAATTAATTGGCACTTGGAAAAATATCGTTAAAGGCAAATCGTATTTGACTTACTTGATTGAGTTCTTTGATGAAGTAATGGAGATGGTTGATGAGGGTAGTGCGGTTGATGTTGTGTATATGGACTTTCAAAAGGCGTTTGATAAAGTACCACATAATATAAATGTTAGCAAAGTTGAACCCCATGGGATTAAAGGGGCAGTGGCTACATGGATATGAAATTGGCTAAGGGACAGATAGCAGAGAGTAGTGGTGAACGGTTGTTTTTCAGACAGGAGGGAAGTATACAGTGATGTCCCCCAGGAGTCGGTGTTGAAGCCACTGCTCTTTTTGATATGTATTAATGATCTGGATTTGGGTATACAGAGCATAATTTCAAAGTTTGCAGATGACACGAAACTCGAAAATGTAGTAGTGAGGACGATAGTAACAGATTTCAGGAGAACGTAGACAGACTGGTGAAATGGGCAGACACATGATAGATGAAATTTAATGCACAGGCCAATGTCCTCACAGGGAGGTTAACTAGTGCTGTGGGGGAGGGTTTAAACTAATTTGGCAGGGGGATGGGCACCAGGAGGAAACATTAGAGAGGAGAAACAAGGTGTACAGAGGACTGGGAGGGACAAATAGAACAAGAGTAAAGAATAGGTCAGAAATAGGAGTGATCAGACAGGGGGCAAATGTGAGGCAATCTAAGATGAGATTGGAGTGCATGTGTGTAAATGCACGTAGCGTGGTAAATAAGGTTGGTGAGCTGCAGGCTCAAGCTGCCTCATGGGACTATGATGTTGCAACAATAACAGAGATCTGGCTCAAAGAAGGGGAGGATTGGGTACTTAATATTCCTGACTACAAGGTATTCAGGAACGATAGGGAAGGAAAGAAAGGAGGGGGTTGGCAATATTGATCAAAGAAACTATTATAGCACTGGAAAGGGATGATGTAGTCTTGGGGTCAAAGACAGAATCAATTTGGTTCGAAGTGAGGAACAATAGACGAGCTATTAGGCTACTGGGTGTATACTATAGGCCACCAAATAGTGGAAAGGAGATAGAGGAGAACATTTGTGGGCAAATTACAGAAAGATGCAAGAAATATAGAGTATGATAATGGAGGACTTCAATTATCCCAATGTAGACTGGGACACTAACAGTGTAAAGAGCAAAGATGGGGAGGAATTCCTCAAATGTGTTCAAGAGAACTTTCTGGAACAATGTCCTTCCAGCACAACCAGGAAGGAAACAGTACTGGATCTAGTTCTGGGCAATGAAGTGGGGCAGGTGGAGCATGTTTCAATGGCGGAGCATTTGGGGAACAGTGATCATAATATCATTAGGTTTAGAATAGTTACGGAAAAGGACAAGGAACAATCAAATGTGAAAATGCTTAACTGGAGGAGGGCAAATTTCAGTGAGTTAAAAAGAGATCTTGCCCAGGTGAATTGGAATCAAAAATTGTTAGGCAAAACAGTAATTGAACAATGGGAGGCCTTGAAGGAGGAGTTGGTTTGGGTACAGAGTAGATATATCCCTATGAGGGGGAAAGGAAGGGCATCCAAAGCTAGAGCTCCCTGGATGATTAAGATAGTGGGCTAGAAATTGGGCCATGTTTCGGCACTACGCGGCCTCCCAAAGTGCCAAAATGGCGTCTTGGCTGTGCACGCACATTTCCAGAGTGACGTGCGCCAGACGTCATCTTGGTATAGGAATTAGCACATGCACAAACACCGATAGCTGACAGTATGTAAAGTACGGAGAAAATGCGTGCAATCAGAGTGCAACGCTGATTTAAAGTTTAGACACCACTTTGGAACTTAAAGTTCAACTCAACACACTGTCTCAACCACGGACACCTGAACATGTCTTAGACGGCCTCGAGGACCCCCCACCCGTGCTATTTAAAGGGACCATGCAGGTGTTGCAGGTTAGTTGATGGATTAATGCTTCTGGCTGCTGGTGGAGTAGGAAGTGTTTTTTGAAGCACCTTATTCTTACTGAGAGTTGCTAGAGTACATCTGAGAGTGGTTTGGCAGGTTCTGCCTTACAGGTCAGAAAGTTACAACCATGGTTGAACAACATTCAAAGCAACCATGGGTGGTCTGCTAGTGCTCCCGCTGGGCATTGAGCACTACAAGATGTTCCTCATCTTGTACGAGATGAGGAACAGGTTCATCACCTTCCCTCTTGACAGAGACAAGCTGAACGAGCGAGCACATGGGTTCGCTCTCAATGCTGGCTTCCCCATGGTGCAGGGTGCCATTGACTGCATGCACATTGCACAGCGTCCCCCGCATATCAACTCGGCCATCTTCGTCAACCGAAAGGATTTCCACTCCCTGAATGTGCAGCAGATATGCGGCCACATGCAATGAATCATGGAGATCGATGCCCGCTACCCTGGGAGCAGTCATGACTCCTTCGTCATGCGGCAGTCTAACATGCCAGCTATCTTTCACCCGGCTCGGCAAGTCAAAGGCTGGCTACTGTCCGACAAGGGCTATCCCCTCACACCGTAGCTCGTAACTCCGGTGAGGAACCCACGCACATGTGCACAGCAGGCCTAAAATGAGATCCATCCTGCCACATGCAACATCGTGGAGCACACCATAGACCTCCTGAAACAATGCTTCTGCTGCCTGGACCGTTCTGGAGGAGCCCCCCAGTACTCCGCTGTGTGGGTGGAAAGATTTGTCAGAGGTTGAGGAGAAGGAGGAAGAGACTGAAGAGGAGGAGGGGGGGGAGCCAGAGGAGGAAGTGGAGGAAGACGCAAGGGTGCAACAGGGAACACCCTTGTCTGCAAGAGCTCTGCGTGCTCGCCTGATCCGTGCCCACTATCAATAATGTCAACTACATCACCCAACTCACCAACTGTCCTACACTCCCCACCTGTCCGTTCCCACATGATCATCAAATCGCCCTCCATCTGATTACACATTGGTTTCCTGCCTCAGCTCATCACACAAATGAAAACCACCACCAAATGTACAAAAGTATGGAAGTCGTAATGAACCTTTATAAAAAACTGGTCCAGCCACAACTGGAGTATTGTGTCCAGTTCTGGGCACCGCTCTTCAGGAAAAATGTGAAGGCCTTAGAGAGGGTGCAGAAGAGATTTACTAGACTGAGTCCAGGGATGAGGGACTTTAGTTACATGGATAGACTGGAGAAGCTGGGGTTGTTCTCCTTGGAACAGAAATGGTTGCAAGGAGATTTGATAGAGGTATTCAAAATCATGAAAGCTCAAGACAGGGTAGATAGAGAGAAACTGTTCCTATTGGCGCAACAGTCAAGAACCAGAGGGCATAGATTTAAGGTGATTGGCAAAAGAACCAAAGGTGATATGAGGAAAATCTTTTTTACACAACGAGTGGTTAGGATCTGGAATGCACTGCCTGAGGTGGTGGAGGAGGCAGATTCAATCATGGCCTTCAAATGGGAACTGGATAAGTACTTGAAAGGAAAAAATTTGCAGGACTACGGGAATAGGGCGGGGGAGTGGGACTAGCTGGATTGCTCTTGCATAGACCTGCGTGGACTCGATGGGCCGAATGGCCTCCTTCCATGCTGTAACCTTTCTATGCTTCTATGATTCTAATGAAAATTCAAAGTCACATTTATCAATTAACAAATAAAATTATGGAAACAGAACTATTCACCCTTGTGCATTGCCTTATTGCCCGTGTGCCTTTACCTATCCTAGCGCTCCTACAAGATACATGCCCAGTGGTTGGAGCACGGGTGACAGAAGGCTGCTGACCTTCAATTGAGAAGAGTGCAGATGGCCGCGGAGGACGACCTCAAGCTGCCTGGCTGGTTGACAGGCAACAACAAGGGCGCTTGCAGGGTGGCAGGGGTGGGAGCAGGAAAGCTGTCATCCTGAGAGAGGACAGCAGGTCCGACCGCCATGGCGCCACTGCCACTCTCCCGGGGGGCCCATCAACACTTCTGGTGATCTGCTGGAGGACGGATTGCTGGAATGCTGTGATGCCCTGGAAACCCAGTTCCACAGTGGTCCCCAGAGCCATGATAGCAGCAGTCTGAGCTTCCACTGCAGCAGTCTGAGCAGCAACCGTAGCTTGGAGACCTTTGATCACATCAGTTTTTGCTGCAATGGAAGCCGCGAGATCGGCCATCAGATGCTGCATCATGGTGGGTTCTACAAGTGTGCTGATTCAGGTGACCACCCGTTCCATGTTGGAAAGGATGGCCTTCAACTTCTGCGTAAAACCCTGTGCCTCCATGCCCCTTGTCATTGTCCGCAGGCTTTCTGGCAGGCTTTCCAGTGCCCCAAGTATTTGGTGGTGTACGTCCATCAGCCGTCTTCTGCAGCCTGGCTCATCGAAGTCCTCATCTGACTCCTCTGCAGCAGAACTAGTGAGCGACCTTAACCTCGAGCGAGCTGGCATCTATGGTATCTGTTCCCCTCACCACGGCTCCTGCGCACTTGTGCCCCGTGTCTCAACATGTGCAGATCCCTCCTCTAACCTAGCCTCTAAAGGACGAGCAGTGTCAGTCTCTGAGCTGGTGGAAGCGAGTCTCAGATCGAATGACGGTGTGCCTTCAGTGTCCCCCTCCTCCTCCTCCTCCTCCTCAGACGGTGCTGCCACATGTTCTTGGGTATCTGCAATGACAAAGGGAAACAGGTTGAGTTATGGAGCGGGGAGAGGAGCAAGTAAGACGTGCGTGCCGACAGCATCTGCAACAGTTGAGTCAGAAAAGATTATGGGAGGAGGGAGATGTGGGAAATGAGAAGAAGCATTAGATATACAGAGACCCCCTTCATCAGGACCTCCAGCATGGCATGTGGTTACAGCTGCAGCAGTGGCCCGCCCAATGATCCGAAGCACAGTCTCCTCCAAGAGGGTGAGGATGTGTAGGAGTGCTTGTCCTCCCTCAAGTCTCTCTGCTGCCAGCTGTGATGCGCCACCTTCTCTTGCAAAACAGAGGGCAATATGTCAGGAGTATCCTGCAAGGTTTCTGGGTGATGTGCATGTTACGGTCGAATAGCTGCGAGTGGTGGCCTGTGAGTGGTGGTTCTGTGGCCTGCAAGTGTGGTACTATGTGCGGATGAGATGCAGCATGCCGAGTGCAGCATTGCGTATAGATGGGCAGTGTTTGTTGGTGGGTGGGTGTTGGGGGGTGTGATGCGTAGAGCAGTGGTGTAGTTGGTAGGATGTGCCACTTGACACTTGCATTCACTCACCTTGACCACTTGTGTCAAATCATTGAACTTCTTTCAGCACTGCACCCACGTGCGTGATGCAATGCTCCTGCATTCACTTCATGGGCCAAAGCCTCCCAATGCTTGCGGAGCTGGAGTCTGGAGGGTCTCCTGCCATCCTGCGGGTACATGTTGGCCCTCCTTTCGTCCATCCCATCACCAAGGCCTCCAGTGTATCATCGGAGAAGCGTGGGGCCACTGTTGTGCTGGTCCTGCCATCCTTGTGACCATCTTTCCCTCCTCCTAGTGGACTGTGCATGTTCCATTTAAAATGTGCACCTGCATCTTTAAGAGGTGTGGGCTGCCGATAACATGCGCTGAGCACACCCAATTTCCGGCTTCCTCATTCCCCGCGCTGCTGTGTAGATGCACGGAGCTATCGTGCTAATTAGCAGGCAGCACAAAATTTACGTGCTGCCTGTGTAGGTGCCATTGGGCGCGGGTTAATAGTGGATTGCACTACCGCGTCAGATAATTGGCCTTATCCAATTTTTCGACCATAGCGATTAAAATGAAACAGAAAAAGGAGTCTTATGACAAATGTAAGGTTCGTAATAGAGTAGGGAACCAGGCTGAATACAGAAAGTGCAGAGGAGAATTAAAAAAGGGAATTAGAGGGGCAAAGAGAGAGTATGAGAATAGATTAGAGACTAACATAAAAGGGAACCCAAAAGTCTTTTATAAACATATAAATAGTAAAAGGGTAGCCAAAGGAAGAATGGGACCAATTAGGGACTAAAAAGATCTTCTTGCGCAGGCAGAGGGCATGACTGAGGCACTAATAAATGAAAGTCAGCACCGATCTGTTAAAGGAAAATCGTGTTTGACTAATTTGATTGAGATCTTTGATGAAGTAATGGAGAGAGTTGATGAGGATAGTGCAATTGATGTTGTGTATATGGACTTTCAAAAGGCTTTTGATAAAGTACCACATAATAGATTTGTTAGCAAAATTAAAGCCCATGGAATTGAAGGGACAGTGGCAGAATGGATACAAAATTGGCGAGGGGACAGAAAGCAGAGAGTAGTGGTGAACGGTTGTTTTTCAGACTGGAGGGAAGTACGCAGTGGTGTTCCCCAGGGATCAGTATTAGGACCACTGCTATTTTTGATATTTACTAATGGCCAGGACTTGGGTATAGAGGGTATAATTTCAAAATTTACAGATGGCACAAAATTCAGAAATGTAGCAAACAATGTGGAGGATAGTCACAGACTTCAGGTGGACACAGACAGACTGGTGAAATGGGCAGACACATGGCAGATGAAATTTAATGCAGAGAAGTGTGAAGTGATACATTTTGGTAGGAAGACTGAGGAGAGGCAATATAAAATAAATGCTACAATTTTAAAGGGGGTGTAGAAACATAGAGACTTGGGGGTGCACATACACAAATCTTTGAAGGTGGCAAGACAAGTTGAAAATGCTGTTAAAAAAAAGCACATGGGATCCTGGCCTTTATTAATAGAGGCATAGAGTACAAAAGCAAGGAAGTCATGCTAAATCTTTAAAAAAAACTCTGGTTAGGCCTCAGCTGGAGTATTGTGTTCAATTCTGGCCACCACACTTTAGGAAGGATGTGAAGGCCTTAGAGAGGGTGCAGAAGGGATTTATTAGAATGGTGCCAGGGATGGGGGCTTCAGTTATATGGAGAGACTGGAGAAGCTGGTATTGTTCTCCTTAGAACAGAGAAGGTTAAGGGGAGATTTGATAGAGGTGTTCAAAATCATGAAAGGTTTTGATAGTGTAAATAATGAGAAACTGTTTCCAGTGGCAGAAGGGTTGGTAACCAGAAGGCACAGATTTAAGGTAATTGGCAAAAGAACTAGAACCAACTAGAAGTAATGAAAACATTTTTTATGCAGCGAGTTATTATGATCTGGAATGCACGGCCTGAAAGGGTGATGGAAGCGGATTCAATAATAACTTAGGTAAATACTTGAAGGGGAAAAATTTGATGGGATATGGGGAAAGAGCAGGGAAGTAGGACTAATTGGATAGCCCTTTCAAGAGGCTGGCACAGGCACGATGGGCTGAATGGCCTCCTTCTGTGCTGCATCATTCTATGATTTGTATTGAAGCCTGACAGACCCGTTTGTGGAATGTCAGCTCACAGCCTATTTCAAACAGATACAATGAATGTCTATTGTTTCATCGCAGGTCTATTAGCCAGGATGACTGGGGACATTAAGCAATTTATTATTTTGTCTCAAATGGCCAACAAATATCCTACAAATTGTGGTAGGGACAACTCTGTTCATGTGGGCATGGTGTGAGGTGTCTGCGGAGAATATACTCCTGGGAGAGGGGGTAGTAGGTTTGGTTGACAGGCCTGCTGGTGAGTTCTTGCATGGGAAGGTGTTAGGGACACTGACCCGCTACCTCCTGGGATCAGAACAAACAAAAAGCAAGGACAAAAAGCCATGATTGGGGGTAGTAAAGTTTTGAAGAAGTTTTGAGGCAAAGTCTTTGGCTCAGAGCAGGAGGTCAGTTTTTGCAGTTGTCTAATGCCAAACACAAATAAATCAGTCCACGAGAGGGATAAGGAATATAGTTTATTATTTCCCCCCCATTTTTCAAGGAGAAAAGTGAGATTGAGTCAAGTAGGTGGAATTTGCTTTGACTGTCACTCTGTATGTTCACGTGCTATCTGAGAAATAAAGCAGCTAATTAACTCATACCTGGCCTCATCTTATCAAGTGTTTCTCGATCTGCCTTCGAAAATATTGGAGAAGCGCCTGTGCAGTCTTTTGTGAAAAATGTTTTCCAGTTCAGATCACAAAGGTTCCTATTGTTACACCCTCAGGTTATGCTATCGTATAATTAGATATGGGGCAGTGTGGACACACACCTGAATGTGAGATGCTCAGACTGTTTACGGGAATGGCCTGCACAGCTGGACCCATGAAAATAAGGCAGACCCGAAATTTGTAACTGTGTCTTTCTTAGGTCTTTGTTCTTTATGTAAATCTGAGACACGTGTGTAAAACAATCTGACTGTTCACAGGCTGTTTTTCACCTTTAAAGAATGTGACTAATAACAAAGCAAAGTGCCATTGTCTGACATGAAATGCATCTCTTATTATTTGCAAAACTTTTACTCATATGAATCTATTCTATCAATGTTAAGAAATCTGTGCATGCAGTCACTTCAATTTTGTAGAAAATAATATTGTCCAATGTAGCACCTAGTTTTGATGGACACTACCTAATTTTTGAGGACATCTATTTAATTAAACATTTTGCATCTGGCTCGTGTTTAGACCTGAGCTTTCTTCAACTATCCTTCTCTGGCTCTTTTTGATCTTTGCTCTCCTCTCCTCTTCCTTCCCTCACCTTACCATGTCACTTCTTATCATTCCCCTCTCTAACATCAAATCTCCCTTGACGTCCACCCCCATCCTCCACTAGTCTTCCACCTTCCTTCTTTCTTGCTGCCTTCCCAGGCTTGACGCCTTGATGAGCTTCCCTTTGCGCCTCTCTTAGCATCCTCCGCTAAGCCCATTGTGGCACTTGTCACTTGAAATCCTAACTAACCCCACCTCTCATTCCCCCAATCTTCCGGTCCAGTAAACTCATTGGGGGCTAACCTTACCAAACTACTTACCATCCTTCTTACCCCACCCACCACTGCTCTGCAGTCTCTGCCAGAGCATTCACAATCATCTCTGCTCTCCTCATTGCTCTTCAAAATGTATTGTAATCACATCATGTCATCGCCCAAAACCTGACTCATGAATGGTGACATTTTCCCCTTAACCAAAGCTTCCCAATCTGGCTTCACTTTCCACCACCTCCCATGCGCACACCATGGAGCAGCAGCAGGGCTTTTATTACAAAGTCTCATCTTGGTCTCTTCCCCAACTGCTCTGGCATCCTCTTCTCCTTTTAGCACCCTGATCAACCTCTTCTGCCTTGCCTCTAAGCTCCTCACTGTCTATAGTCACACCTCCAAGCATCACACAGATTTCCTCCCCAAAATATCCTCCCATCTTGTATGCTTGCACCGAGTGATCCTTCATCCTTGGCAATTTCAATCTTCATCTCTATTCCCTTTGCCCTTTATCCTCTGAATTCACGACTCTCTAAACCTCTCTCTCAATATAAACTCCACATTCACAGGCATCCCCTTCATAGCACCATCTCCTACTGTGGTCTTCAACACTGACAAGGCTTTCTCAAATCATTTCTTTGTATCCTTTGCCATCCATATTCCCCTACCCCTTTTGAATCCCACTTACTTTAGCATCCTACAGTTGAAAAATCTCTTCCTTAACTTGCTTACAATCACACTTTCTAAATTGCAACTGCCTAGCCTTTGGTTCGCTATTAACCTTGACACCCCTGCTGCTGTTGATTTACTCAACAGCTTCCTCACCTCTACTTTTGATGCCCTTGTCCCAGCAAACCCTTCACTGTCTCTCATCCCTCCCATTCCCCCTGGTATGGCCTAAAATCACAGGGCCAGGAAAAGCCCATGCTCTTTTTCTCTAATGCTGACTGCCTTCTAAAACCCCTCTCCCCTGGCTTCTCTACCATCACCTCTAATACCAACTATGAGAACTTCATGGATTTCTTTGTCATCAAGATCAAAACCATCTGTTCAGTTGCCTTCTCTGCTTCCCTCTTCCCCTATTAGTCAACCCTCCTCCAATCCTGCCCCTACCCCAGCTCTGATCCCCTGTCCCTCTCTAGTTTCTCCCCCCCCCACTCCTCCCCCGTTCTTTACAAGCTCATTTTGTCCATGAGACCTATCTCTTGCTCCCTCAACCCGATTCCCACCAATCTCATGAACTTCTGCTGGGCCCTATGATAGCTGATATTGTAAACGGTTCACTGTCTTCAGGCACTGTCTCCTTCCTTTTCAGATCTGCCATCCTCCTCAAAAAAAAACCTTTTGTCGCTCCGAGGGCCATTACAGAGGGAATGGGAGACAATGAAGGTTTTGTTGGGACAAGGGCATCAAAAGTAGAGGTGAGGAAGCTATTGACCAAATCAACTGATACCGACTGTGCCATCTCCAACCTCCCTGCCTTTCTCGGACATTGAGGCTTTAGAGAGGGTGCAACGCAGATTCACTAAGATGCTGCCTGGTATGAGCAAATAAAAATACAATAAAATTGGGGCTTTTTTCATTAGAATAATGCAGATTACGAGACGATTTAGTAGTACTGTTTAAAATGATGAAAGAATGGATCAGGGTAGATAGAGGCAGACTGTTTCCAGTAGTTAAGGGGACTAAAATGAGGGGGCAGATATATAAGATTGAACATAAGAGGTTTAGAACAGAGGGCAAGTGAAACTTCTCTACACAAAGAGTTATAAGGCTGTGCAATTCACTTCCAGGGTTAGTGGTGATGCAGAAACTATGTCAATATTCAAGATTAGATTGGATAGGTAGTGAAGAAATAAGGGATAAAGGGATATGGGAATGAGCAAATGTGATTAGGAATAGTCGAATTTCACTATAATGAACCCCCTTGGGATCAGCAGAAAAGATCGTTATATCAGGGTGTATACTCTCGTAAAGTTTGGTGATTTGCTGCATCAGAAAAATGAAGAAATGACCAATTTGAATTGACCATAATTTTACTCTGTTAAAAAAAACTATGCAGCACAGATTGCTTCATCTTATTCGTGCGTTTCTCAATGCACGCTGTTTCTATCTTGTTAACCAGTCCAAAAAGATCCTAAGTTCCAGGTAATGACTGCTTCATCAAGATCTTCATGAGTCGCAGTATGGATTTGTTTTCTCTGGATCGGTGTTTCATCTTCGATGGTGGTGGACTTGATTTTTTCTCTGTTGGCCCACACGGTTGCAACAGTGCTCTTAACTTCTGTATACTTCTTCTCTGCGGTCCTCGAATATGTTGTTGCCTTCCAGCTCCCACCACTCCCTGTTCGAATCCCTCCAATCTTGTTTCCAGTCCTCCTACAGCACCGAAATGGCCATAACCAAGTCAAGAATGACATTTTCTGTGATTGTGCCTCCTCAACCTCTTTACATAGAATGTACAGCACAGAAACAGGTCCATGCTGGTGTTTATTCTCCACATGAGCCTCCTCCCACCCCTCTTCATCTAACCCTATGAGCATAACCTTCTGTTCCTAGCTCCTCTCTGCAGCCTATGACATAGTTGACTACACCTTCAACACCTGTCCTCCTATGTACAGCTTAGTGAGACAGCCCTCTCTTGGTTCCACACTTACATATCCGAACATAGCCAAAGCATTTCTAGGAATGGCTTCTCTTATTACCTCCGCACCGTGACTTCTGGAGTACCGGAAGGATCCATGTTTGGCCTCCTCCTCTTCCTCCATCTATATGCTGCCCCTTGGTGACATCAACCACAGGCAACAGATCAGCTTCCATATATATGCCAATGGAACCCAGCTGTACATCTCCACCACCTCTTTCAATGCCTCAACTGCCTCTGTGCTGTCAGACTGCTTGTCTGAATTCAGTCTTGGATGATCCTTGAAAGATAATCTAGGCTGACACTTCAGTGTCGTTCTGAGAGAATCTGTAATGTTGGAGGTGCCTTTCAGATAAGACGTTAAAACAAGGCACTATTGACCTTTTCAGGTGGAAGTAAAAGATCCCATGCTACTGTTCAAAGAGCAGGAGAAATCTCTTGGTGTCCTGGCCAACATTTATCCCACAACCAACACCACCAAAACAGTTTAACTAGTCATTTATCTCATTACTGTTTGTGGGACCTTGCTGTGTGCAAATTGGCTGTCCTGCCACTTTTATCCGTACAACAAAGGTGACTATACTTCAAAGTAATTCAATGGTTCTTAATAACTTTGGAGCACCCTGAGCACATGAATCTTCCTTTAACTTACATCAGTTAACAATAGGAAGACTGAAGTCATCACCCTCACCATAGGGTCCGTTCCCTCACCACTGACTCCATCAAACTTTTTAGCCTCTTGGGCTTAATCAGATGTTCGCATCTCCGAGTTCTGTTCAACTCCAAGCTGAGTTTCCGTCCTCATATTCTCTCCATCACAAAGACTGCCTACTTCCATCTCGGTAACATCGCCTGTCTCTGTCCATACCTCAGCCCTTGCACTGCAGAAACCCTCATTCATGCCTTCGTTACCTCCAGACTTGAATACTCTGATGGTTCCTTGCTAGCCTCCCATCTGTCTCCTTTCACAAATTGCAGCTCATTGAAAACTCTGTTACTTGTATCCTAATCTTCATTAAATCCAAGTCCTGTTCAACTATTATCCCTGTCCTTGCTAATTTGCATTGGCTCTCTCCACGCATTGTCTCAAATTTAAAATTCTTATTTTGTCTTTCAATCCATGGCTTTACTCATCCCTCTCTCTGTAGCCTCCTCCAAACCTCTTCCCCTCATCAAACTCTCTGTTCCACTGATCTCTTGTGTATCCAACACTCCTTTCAGCCCACCATCTGCAATCATTATTTTCAGTCAGCTTGGTCCCACTATCTGAATTTCCCTCCCCAACCCCCTCTGCCTCTCCACCTCCTTCCTCTCATTTAAGATCCTCCTTAATGCCAACCTCTTTGGTCTTTGGTCTTTGGTCAACCTTTCTCAATATCTCTTTCTTTGGCTATTTGTTCTCTTTTTCCCAATGCTTCCGTGAGGCCGCTTGAGACAAGTCATTGTTGTTGTTATTATAATATATGGAAAGGTGTCTCTAGGGTATTAGAAAGTGTTTGAAACAACCATAAGCATAAAACATATTGATTAGCTCAAACTGCACTAAAATGCATTCAATCAAAGCAAATATCTATAAAAATAATTACTTTCTCCTTAAAATTTCCATTCAACCAGACAATGAACATTCAGAAAATAACCAAATCAACCTGATTTTTTTTCAAAGCCCTTTGACTGACATTTTTAGTTCTCCAATTCTGCTCTCTTGCTGGTTTGAACATAATGAAATAGCAATTGATTTCTCTTAGAATAATTGTCATTTGGATAGGGTATTATGGGGCACATATATGCCCCTGCATGGCAAGTACTGTATAGTAGGTGGAACTAGCAGGATTGCTGGGGGGTCCCAGCATCCTGACAGTCCCGGCCCCAAAAATGAGGGGGAGGCAGGCTGAAGGGTAATCATGCAACAGGTTGAAAAGAAGACCCAGACTGAAACATTGACAGAGGAGAATTGTGAAAAAAAGGAACAAGAAATAGAGGAAGGAGATTTTCAACCAAGAAGAATGGTGCACCAGTCACAAATAGACAACTGTTTCAATTAAATCACTAATCCCTGCAACAATCAGTCCTTTTCAATTTGTCAATGTACAGTGGCTCAATAAACAACAAGCCATCCATTCTCACCTATTCTAGTTTAAGTACCAAGCTTGCTCATCATTCTATCTTCTGTGACCTTAATAAGTCTCTTCTCAAAGAAACTCTGCACAAAAGTGAAATAAAGTGAAATAAATGTTATTTACCTACAAATGAAAAGTGAATGGCAGCTGATGATGATAATCCTAGTGCTTGCTCTTGGTGAGCCTATATCAATGGGATGAAGGTCCTAGACAGGCTAAAAAGCTCAAAAACAAATAAATTCCCAGAGACAAACAGTACTCAGTTTCTTACCTCAAACTATGACAGTATGACAAGTAGCTACAGGTTCCAAATAATAAAAGGCAAATTTTGGACTAATGTCAGAAAGTTCTTAACATTAAGAATGATCAACATATAGCAGGATGTCTGGGTAAAGTCGTGGAGGCAAAGACCCTGGAATAATTTAAGAAACGACTGGCTGCCCTGACAAGGAACGGTGGTGGGGGGAGCGACTGTACAGTCATTCTTAATGGATGAGCTAAGATGGGCCAAACGGGCGTCCTCATCCTTATTTATCTTGTTATTACAACCTAATCTGTACTACATTAGTAGTAAGAGCAAAAGTGGTGGCAGGTTGCTGTTCTTCAATGAGGGTCTTGGGTCTTATGGGATGGAGGTGGCCACCTCTTAATGATTATGCGTTGCCTCTTCCTGAAAGCATATAGATGCTAGACTTTGGTAGATCAATGAGACAGCTACCCTGTGTCTAGCTACATCCCTTTGTGTGCAAGTCTATTATAATGCAGCATGCTTGTAATTTCTGGTGGCAGTGTTGGTTAGGGTACAACTTACGAGACAGTGCAAGCCCTGCAGCAATATGGACATGGAAGTATATGTGAAAAAGTTGGAAGGTTGTCTCTGCGCTTTACATCTTACCTCTCTGATGGTGCACCAAATTAAAAGTAATGTTTGTACTTGCATGCTAAGGCTCAATATTATTGGTTGCCAAATTTGGATTATTTTACTTTGTACTCTTTCTGATGCCTGCAAACTTTTCCCACATTTTTTCTCCAAATCCTATGGGCCTGTGAAACTATTCTGATTCTATCTGCCATTTCCAACCCGTCATTTTGCACGTGTGATTTTACAAGCAACTGTTCCAAAGATCTGCACCTTCCCTTGATGAGCCTCCTGAAACAGGACCAAAAAAGTGTTGTCTTTAAATGGTGAACTTTTTCCCATATTTCCTCCACCCTCCGTATCTTCATGTTTGCTGCAATGCTTTTTGGCCACAAAATGGTGCCCCCATTAAATGCAATTTCCTGCCCCTGGCCAATTATTATGCTCCCAAAGCTCGTTGGACCGTCACAGGAGTTTATTAAAGCGAGTGGGATGAGATGACCTGATAAAATCTGGCAATACCAGTCACCTAATCACCAGCTGATTCTGCTCACACTCCCAGCAGCTCTGCCAGCCATTTTGTTGGGATATAGAATTAGGCCCAATTAACTTAATTTTCCTGCCATCAAGAAGAAAACATATGCATTTGAAGGGCAGTAGTAATTCCAACTGCAATATAGTAAATCCACTGCCATTTGCATGGGGGATGATTATACCCAATTTGATTGTAACCAACCAGCCAACAAGCAAAAAACAGCATGGATTTACTGTTGACTTAAAACATTTACTGTACATTCAGGTGTACATTGATCAATTAAGATTAAATGTACATTCTTGTTGAGACAGTTTAGATTAGTATAAATATTTAATGGAATACAAAAAAACACAAAAGTAGTTGGAAATATTTTGATGAATCTACTAACATTGAGTAGGAAGTAGAAATTTCAGCTGGAGACTGATGGCATGGTGGCTCAGAACACTCCACTTTTGAGACCTCACTTCAGTTGCAGTCCAAACCAATGCAGTGAATTGTCGTCTGACTCTGCTAGCTGTGAAGATCCTACGTGAAATAAGCTTGGGCAGTCTTAATACTGTTCCTGCTGGATGAGAATCCATTAACCATTATCTAGCATTAGTTAGCACAAAGTTAGCACAAAGTGCCCATATATATGCAAGAATTGGCTACCCAACTGACCATTTCACTTAGAGTACTCCAGAATAGATGGTGTGGGAAGTGGAAATGTTACATATGTACAACAAATGCAATCAGCAGAGACTGTGGCCTACACAAGAAGGTAAGTGAGGGCCTGAATGGGGGAAAGGAGGCTGTTACAAGTCTCTTTCCCTCCATGTAGGATCTCCGGGCTGTTATTGCCGCTTCCCAGGGTCTACCATCGCCTACCCCAAGGCAGCTCCGAGGAGTAGCTGTAACATGGGTGGACAGGAGGAAATTCCCCTGGGGATCTGTGCCCCATCCTCCCCACCCCACTGTTCACTGACATGAGTTGGACGAGGAAGAAGAGGCTAGCAGCAGTCCCAGCGGGGGCAGGGGAAGGGAAATAGAGGCTGGACGGTGAGGTGGCAATAGGCCTCACCACCCACATTTTTCTTCATTTCCACTGTGATTCCTCCTGATTTTGGGTGGGATCAAGGAAGAGAAACACAGCCATAGTGTTATGCAACTCTGGAAGGAGGTTACCTGTCCATGTTCAGGATGTGGGAGCATCGGATGCTGTCTCAAGACTTTGTCACGAGTCTTTCTGGCTGTTTTTGCTGGTGATGTGTCTGGCCTATGACCTTAACCTGGAAATACATTCAGGTTCAGGTTATGTCAGATGGAGGGAAATTTGGGTGCACTCCACCTGATTAGCACCCGGTTGGGGGAAGGGAGTGGAGGAAAATTAATCCTCCTCTTGGCTTTGAGTACTTCCAGATTTGGTACAGCATAGTTAATTGCAGAATACAGCTTCCTCTGCTTCAGTGCAACAAAGTACTTTTATCAGAACCACAGAAGAACATCCCCTACTCACCAGTATGATAATCTTTCCATTTTCTGCATCAACCATCTTTATGGCTTCATTGGAATGAGATTGCCAATGTTTGTAACAGATTGAGGCTGTTTCCTGAGGGGCCCACTTAGAAAGGGGACTGGCCAATTTTACTTCTTTTCAGACTCTTAAAACTTACAGAAAGTTTTATCCCTAGTCTGGAGTAAATTGAAACTCCAGTACAAAAGTAAAAGGACAGGGTGATTACCAGGTACCAGTCAATCGCTCTTGGAAAAGGCTATTTTCTGGCTTCAGTGAATAGAAAAAGGAAGCAAAATCTTCTATCTGTGATTGTTTCTTTTCTGTTATCTTGCTGTATCTGATCTCTTAGGCTGGTTGTAGCTCTGGTGTTCCTTGCAGACTGGTTCATTAACAATGATATATTTTGTTCTTTAGAATGTGTTTCCTTTGGTTAAGCTTCAAATGATTATTTATGGCATGTGAAAAATTAATTTAAGACTGCTGTTGTAATTCCACCTCTGTATCAATGCAAAGCAGTTCCAGTGTGCATCAATGTGAAAGTGACAGCATAATTCCGGAGTAGTTTGGTGATCAGATTTGCACAAGAATTGAGACCACTTCTAGTAGATAGTTTCACACCACTTGGGGTTCACAGTTAATGTTTTATAACTTCAAACCAGTAGAAAGTATCCAGAAAATCCATTCTACCTCCTGGTAACTTTATTAACTTATCTTTGTCTCTTCTCTCATTGTCTCTCCCGTAACATTAACGATTAACCTGGAGGAGTATAGCTCTGCATACATGCCTTTGTAAATATGCACAATGCTCCTATATCAAGCTCAATGCATTGTGCAGTGAGTGACTATTGGGTAGATTTTCCATTTTGGGCACAGCCAACAGGACTGTATTTTAGCAAGCAAAGCATTTGCAGATTCTGCCCTCAGTAAAACCTTGCCCTCTCTTCAGAGGTAGGACAATTTAAATCATTTATACAAGCTCCTGGCCCAGTTTGCATCTGCAGATGGGAGATTGCCAAAAGTGTGGGGGTGGAAACAATGCAAAGCTGCAATCATATTGGGCTGCAGCTAAAATTTAAAGGGACGTGGCCACTTAATAGCAACTGGCTACATATGGAGGCAAAAATTGTTTGAGCTTTTTTTAAGGCTAAAAATATTTTAAAAATATTTCTCAGACTGTCCAAAGGCTGTCTGGGCAAAAAAAAGGAGGCAAAACCGAAGGATGTGGGCAAGTGATGGAGTGGCATAGCACCCCAACCCCCACCCTGCTGAAATGGAGCTGCTGCTGCATGAGGTGATTGCAAGTATGCTTGGCATGCATGGCATTCCATGACACCATTGAAGGGAAGGGGTTAACAACTCCTTAGACAATTGTGCAGAAATCGCTGAACCAGCACAAAATAGAACAAATTGAGAACAAAGTGGTTCTGTATTATATTATATAATTTGATATGTCTGAGCAAAGCAAGGCTTTGAGAACAATATAGAATTAGCATAATGAGAAACAAAGTGGGCAAAGAAGGCTTTGAGCGGGTTTGGGCACTGATAAGGGAGACCTACGTGTTCCAAGGTCTGGAAGAAGTGAGATAAGAGGCAGATAGCATTGAAGGATGAGATATGGTTCAAGATCTTGAAGTTGAGTGACACACAACAGACAACTGTCCATCATTGAGGCCTGTTGACCCTTGAGGCCCAGCAACAGTGGGTGATTGGCCAAAACGGAACTTCCCCTGACTTTTACTTACGCCCCAACTGGCAAAACCAATATAAAAATGGGATATTGAGACAGATTTTTCACTGCGGTCGACAGAGTATGAAGAAACTTTGCCTACAGGAAAAACATCCAACAAGAAGAAGACTTCAAGAGCGACGAGAATTGATGAAGCAAAATCCTTGGTTCAAGGTTGTATGTATTGCTTGTTTTGCCTGACACTTGTATGAATTGTTTAAATCATTAAATGGTCAAATTGCAAAGTGTATAACGGTAGAATAAGGTTGTATGCATTGCTTGCTTTGCTTCATGCTTGTGTGAACATTTTAAATCATTAAATAATCACTTTTGATTATGAAACTACCATGAGTGTGTCGTTCTTTGAGCATTGACCAGGTTCAAGAATCACTGTAAATCAGGGTTGTCCTACATATTGCCTGTAAGCAGGGACATGACATAGTCGGACAAAAAAAATGTGAACAAGACAGAGGGTTAAGAATACTGTGTCCAACATTCAGACAGAAAATAGAGTTTTCTGGGCAGAGGTGGATGGACTATAAAAAAAGGAAGCGGCAATTCAAAAATACATTGAGGGGAAGTTGCCAAGTAGAAGGGACTGGTTTTCTGTAGAGGATCATCAGCCAGACCCATATGGTGATAGGAGAGTGGCTAAAAAAAAGGCTAACGCCATATGGTTACTTGCCTAAAGTAAACAAAAAGAAAGTGTCGAGAAGGAAAGCCAAGGGTCAGAAACAGAGGTATCTAATCTAAAGAGGGAATTGGAAGAGGTGAAAGCACAATTGGGAAAGACTCTTGATGATTGGAAACAGGAGGGACAGAATAGTGAGAAATGTATCCAAACACTAGATGGCCATGTTGAGTATTTTCTAACCCAGGTAATAGTTAAGGAACATAATTTGACCCTAAATCAGGCAACTCAAAATGAACTATTAGAGCAATTAAGAAAAGTAGAGCTGCAGCAATGCGAGTACAGATGGCTCACATCGCTGCTGCGAGCCATCTGTACTCGCATGGCTGCTTTTAGGTCGTCCCGCTGCAAAGAAAGCTGCAGCGAACCAGAATTATCCCATTCCCACTGTAAACGTAAAATAGCTGAATTAGAAAAAGCCCTGCAAGTAAAACAAGGAATTATCTGCACCATCAGGGGAGATGACAGTGATAGTGAATTAGACAAACAGAATTGGGATAATTTAAACAGAGAGGCTACTGAATACAGACACCATGATGATCACCCCCCCCCCACCCCCCCCCCCCCCCACCATGGGAAGTAGGTTCCCCTATGGCAGGAATGGAGCAGGTTAAATATAATGTCAACGCTGATGGAGCTCGCACAATTGTAACAAAAAGATTTAGTGTATCATATAAGCCCCAACAACTACAAGAAATGGCTAAAACAATGCCTAAATTTAACGGTAAAAGTGATGCAATTCAACTTGAAAGATGTAGAACAGGCTTCAGAGCTCAGTGGCCTAGATGAGACAGAAAAGATGTGGTTGTTATTATGGACTTTGGAGTCAGATGTATTTGGAGCATTGCGTCCAGATAGGAAATTTGGCCAGGGTGCATGAGGGCAAATGAAACAGACAGTACTCATTGCCATTGGCTTCGATAGGGGAGATCCCAGTGAGGTCTTAACAAATTGCTGGCTGGAACCCAATGAACATCTCAAAGTATATGCCCATCGATTGTGACAGTATTAAGAATGGGTGTAAGGACCAAATTTAGTTCGGAACCAATTGAACCCTAACCGGGTGACTGAGGCTGGGTGGTTGAGGACTTTGATTAGTCAATGCTCAACCGTACATATAAGCAGCATGGGATGACTTTGACCCAGACAATGCAGCTCAGACAGACGCTATAGTCCTGAGACGGATGGTACTTAGGTGGGGGAATAGAAAATTGGCGGGTAAAATAAAACAACCAGTATACACATGCAAACTCCAGCATGGAAAAACAAGGCCCCAAAAGAGGGACCCAGAATAACCATCCACACTGATAAGCAATGTTACAATTGTGGTAAAATGGGACATTTTACCAGAAACTAAAAAACCCTATTGAGGGAACCCCACAGCCCTGCAGGGGTAGCAGGACCTAAGGAGGGAATAACCAACCAAGCTCTATCACAGTTTGGCAGATGTGGAAAATTGTATTAAGGCTGCATTAAAAGAGGTGGTACTGCCCACTGCCCCTCCTATCTACGCGATCGAACAGCCAGGGAGTCCAGAGGTCAATGTGTCCCCTGGACCCCAATGACAGGGACAGGCCTCACCTAAGTATTTGTACCCATTATAGTATGACTCATATGGACGACTGTGTGTAACTGCTGAGGTTGGGGGCCACCACGGCATATATCTGGTTGACACGGGAGCGTCCAGAACTGTCATATCTGTGCGAGAACAGAGGGAATCTTCTTTTTCAACCGGAGAACCCTTGAGCTTAAGTGGCTTCACAGGAAACTCCCAAACTGGTGTCGAATCACAGCCAATCCCGATAGAAATAGGATCTAGTGAGGGTACATACATACCAATGAACCTGGCGCAGAAGACGCAAAGTGTACTAGGAGCAGATATATTGGTAGGGAGGTGTCTGATTGTGGATTTAGCAAATAGCACCCTTTGGCAGGCTGAGGAGACAGAGACAGAGGAACCGATAGTGATCCCAGGTTAGAAGTAGAAAACATCGAAAAATTTACGGCACAGAAGGAGGCCATTCGGCCCATCGTGTCTGTGCCAGTCGAAAAAGAGCGACCCAGCCGAATCCCACTTTCCCGCACTTGGCCTTGTAAGTTATGGCACTTCAAGTGCATATCCAAGTACTTTTTAAATGTATTTGAGTGTTTCTGCCTCTATCACCCTTTCAGGTAGTGAGTTCCAGACCCCTACCACCTTCTGGGTGAAAACATTTTTCCTCGGCTCTGTGGGGTTCAAAACCACTTTAACAAAAGATATTTGAAGGAAAGGGCTAACTGTACCCCTTTTAAACAAAGACATTTGAAAACCTGCAAACACAGTAATGTGGTAAATTGTGTTCTAGCAAGTCCTGTTTTTCCCTCACTGACGCTGATGGCATTGGAGAAGTATGAGTTTCAGGATTGAAGACATTGTACTGCAAATAGATATCTAGATTATTAAATAAATAAGTTAGACGGATAACATTGAGCTTAAAACGTTGTCAGGCTTTCAAAACACATCGGCTTTTGGAAACACAAGCTTTTCAACACAGCAAGGGGTAATGTAAGAGAAGGCAACAAAGACATACATCAAAGGCTTCGGATCAGGAAAGCAATAATAGGTGTGAAAAAAGCACGGGCCTCTCATTCCTATCTGGTAATCTGTTCAAAAGAACTGGGATTTGTAAAACATCAAATAGTATTGCACCCAGCATATGGTCAAATGGTAAAAGGAATGGATTTGAAGCCATTGAAGCAATCAAAATTGGAGGCATAAGGACCATTAAGAATGTCTGTGGTTAGAAATGTAAGGCGGCTATCTCTATATGAAAGGCCATAAATAGAGACAGTAAAGGGGCCTTTTACAACCCATCGTTCGAGCACATGGTCTTTTCTACATCAAGGGTCTCCAGTCACACGATCAAAGCCTAAACTGTCAATCATTGAAGTATATTAATGATTGAGGCATAGCAACAGGGAGCGATTGGACAAAAAGAATGACACGCCCAATCCTACGTCTTATTGGTAAAAAAACAATATAAAAAGAAGATTTTGAGAGAAGAACAGTCTCTTCTTCACCAACCGGCAGTCACAAGGAACACACACTGCAGTTGAACATCACGCAAGAAGAAGAGGACCTCGAGTACTGAAGAGCTGATCAATCTTCAGGCCCGATGAGCAAAAGCCTTGGTTTAAGGTTGTACATATTACATGATTTGCCTTATGTGTGTATGAATTGTTACCTCATTATATAATAACATTGCGCATTAGTAAGTGTATAACAGGATTTAAGAGGAAAGTCATGTGTATGGATTGATTTTGCTTCATGAAAGCTCGTGTGAATTATAACATTGTTAAATAATTACTTTTGATTAACGAAACTACCGTGACTGAGCGTGACTTTCTGTGCTTGACTATTTGTCCAGTATCCAAGAATCACAGGAAATAAGGAATTCCCTACAACTCCTCTAATCCTTCTACCAATTACTTTAAATCTATGCCCCCTGGTTATTGACCCCTCTGCTAAGGGAAATAGGTCCTTCCTGTCCACTCTATCTAGGCCCCTCATCATTTTGTACACCACAATTAAATCACCCCTCAGCCTCCTCTGTTTCAAAGAAAACAACCCCATCCTATCCAATCTTTCCTCATAGCTAAAACTCTCCAGTCCTGGCAACATCTTCGTAAATCTCCTTTGTACCCTCTCTAGTGCAATCACATCTTTCCTGTAATGTGGTGACCAGAACTGTACGAAGTACTCAAGCTGTGGCCTAACTAGCGTTTTATACAATTCTAGCATAACCTCTTTGCTCTTATATTCTATGCCTCGGCTAATAAAGGAAAGTATACCGTATGCCTTCTTCACCACATTATCTACCTGTCCTGCTAGCTTCAGGGATCTGTGGACATGCACTCCAAGGTCCCTCACTTCCTCTACACCTCTCAGTATCCTCCCATTTACTGTGTATTCCCTTGCCTTGTTTGCCTCCCCAAATGCATTACCTCACACTTCTCTGGATTGAATTCCATTTGCCACTTTTCTGCCCACCTGACCAATCCATTGATATCTCCCTGCAGTCTACAGCTTTCCTCCTCACTCTCAACCACATGGCCAATTTTTGTATCTTCTGCAAACTTCTTAATCATGCCCCCTATATTTAAGTCTAAATCATTAATATATACCACAAAAAGCAAGGGACCTAGCACTGAGCCCTGCAGAACTCCACTGGAACAGCCTTCCAGTCGCAAAAACACCCGTCGACCATTACCCTTTGCTTCCTGCCATTGAGCCAATTTTGGATCCAACTTGCCACTTTCCCTTGGATCCCACAGGCTTTTACTTTTCTGACCAGTCTGCCATGTGGGACCTTGTCAAAAGCCTTGCTAAAATCCATGTAGACTACATCAAACGGACTACACTCATCAACCCTCCTTGTGACCGCCTCAAAAAATTCAATCAAGTTAGTTGGACACAACATTCCCTTAACTCAGACATGACCTTCCCTTAACAGGGAGATATGTGTGATCACCGAAATGCAAGGGTATGAATTGGATGAAATATTCTGTAATTTATGCCCTGAGATACAACAAATAGTGAATGAAAATGAGGCAACGCATGCCAAACAAAAACGTGATTGTGGTAGAATTACATGAGTGGTAGATGTAAGTGCCGCATCCACTAAAGCAGTACTGTTTCCCTCAGGAAGCTATGCTTTATTAAGAAGGAATGCTGGGTGGGAGTGGACCCCCGCCTGGACAGAGGCAGTCACATGACTAAAGGAGGCTTTACCGAAAGCCCCTGTCTGAGCCCCAGCAGACCCTGAAAAGCCTTTCTATCTAGAAACAGCAGCCGGTGAATATTCTATATCAGCGGTCCTAACTCAAAAGATCCATGACAGAGACTGAGTGCTTATGCATTCCAAGCCGATAGCCCAGTAGAAATAAAGCATGTGAGAAACATTTGCTTGCGACCTTTTTAGGCCATGAAGCATTTTATTTACAAAGTGGGATTAGCACCGACGCATCTATTAACCAATCAAACTCCAACGGAGTTATTGTTAGACGGGAGATTAAAGGATGGTTCAGTATCCAATGTCCGTTTAGTTCATTGGGCCCTGTTATTACAGGGCAGAGATACTAAAGTCCACCACAATCCAGATCCGCCTAGCTTGGCAGGAAACCTGATGTATCAGGGAGAGAAGCATTCAGTGTGAAGTGGTCAATCAAAACTGCCGCTGAGGTCCAATAAAGGCAAGAGTGTTACTAGATACTGGAAATATATACGTAGATGGATCCAGTGGAGTAGAGAATGGAGAAAGGAAGATAGGATGTGTAATGTATGACCCAGGCAAACAAATAGAATTAGATATTAAACAGCCTGCACACATGTCTACACAGGCAGCCAAAATGGCAGCTGTACATAAGAACATAAGAAATAGGAGCAGGAGTAAGCCATACGGCCCCTTGAGCCTGCTCCGCCATTCAATAAGATCATGGCTGATCTTCGACCTCAACTCCACTTTCCTGCCCGATTCCCATATCCCTTCATTCCCCTAGAGTCCGAAAATCTATCTATCTCAGCCTTGAACATAATCAATGACTCAGCATCCACAGCCCTCTGGGGTAGAGAATTCCAAAGATTCACAACCCTGTGACTGAAGAAATTCCTCCTCATTTCAGTCTTAAATGGCCGACCCCTGCAACTATGCCCTCTAGTTCTAGACTCTCCAGCCAGGGGAAACAACCTCTCAGCGTCTACCCTGTCAAGCCCTCTCAGAATCTTGCATGTTTCAATGAGATCACCTCTCATTCTTCTAAACTCCAGAGAGTATAGGCCCATTCTACTTAATCTCTCCTCATAGGACAACCCTCTCATCCCAGGAATCAATCTGGTGAACCTTCTTTGCATCGCCTCTAAGGCTAGTATATCCTTCCTTAGATAAAGCAACCAAAACTGTACACAGTACTCCAGATGAGGTCTCACCAAGCCCTGTACAATTGTAATGATGTGGAGATGCCGGTGATGGACTGGGGTTGACAATTGTAAACAATTTTACAACACCAAGTTATAGTCCAGCAATTTTATTTTAAATTCACAAGCTTTCGGAGGCTTCCCCCTTCGTCAGGTGATTTCACATCGTTCACCTGACGAAGGGGGAAGCCTCCGAAAGCTTGTGAATTTAAAATAAAATTGCTGGACTATAACTTGGTGTTGTAAAATTGTTTACAATTGTACAATTGTAGTAAGACTTCCTTACTCTTATACTCCAACCCCCTTGCAATAAAGGCCAACATGCCATTTGTCTTCCTAATTGCTTGCTGTATCTGCATGTTAACTTCTTGTGTTTCTTGTACCAGGACACCCAAGTCTCTCTGAACACCAACATTTAATAGTTTCTCACCATTTAAAAAATATTCTGTAGCATGTGTGGTCACACATCCAGTTGAGTTCCCAACTCCCTTTATCATACATTCAAATTCCATGTATGTGTGTAAATCTCTGAAGGAATACTTTCCGATCTGGGAAAAGAGAGGCTTTATATCAGTCAATGGAAAGACATTACCTTCTACACCCATTTTGAAGGTAATTTTTAACAGAGCACAGGAACTACCTGGAGAAATAGCTGTTCATAAAGTCAGAGCACATACTAAAAATGAGCCTCTATGGGAGGGAAATCAGAAAGCAGATGAATTGGTTAAGAAAGGAACGGATTGGGATCCGACAGAAATGTTTCTCCCAATGGAAACTAATCAGCTAGAAAAATTGCCCGACCCAATTGATTTAAAACAACTACAAGACAGGGATCCTAAAATAAAGGCAGTAATGGTAGTGCTAGAAAAGAAAGAAAGCCCAAGGGGAGAATATGCTTAAAAAGCCCAAATTAGAGGTGAAAGATGGAGTCCTGCTGTACGATCAAAAGTGGGCAGCACCACTGAATGAGCAAAATGCTTTTCTTTACCAAGACCATGGTGCACCCACCTCAGGACACCCCGTCCAACAGGGAACATTGGAAAGGCTCCAGCAGGTAGCATGGTGGCCGAGAATGAAAGACTAGGTAAAGCAATACTGTCAAAACTGTTTAATTAGTGTATAACACAATCGGATGCGAATACTAAAAAAACACTGTTTCGCCACACTCAACCAACAGCAGGCTTTTGGACCGATCTAAGATAGATTACATCGGTCCCTTTCACCAGTCCTCTTGAGGAAATCAGTACATATTGGTGGTAGCAGACACATTCTCAAAATGGGTGGAAGCATTCCCAGCCCCTAATGCAACAGCACAAGCCATGACTAAGATACTGGTGAATCATATATTCACCAGATGGGGACTCCTGAAATTCAGTGATTTGGATCAGGGGAGTCATTTTACCCGGAAGGTAATGTAAGCTGCTAAGCAGGAATCAAAACAAGATTCCATATTTCCCATAATCCCAACTCATCAGGCATAGTGGAGGAGAATGAACCGAACATGAGGAACAAAGCTAAGAAAGTTGATTGGGCAATCCTGCAAAACATGGGACCACTTGCTGCCCTTGGCATTAATGGCCATGAGGTCCAGTGAGTCACGTACCACCAAGGTTTCACTCCATGAATTAATGACGGGAGGGTGATGAGAACTGCTGAATATTTTATATATCAAGATATGTCTGAGCAAAATGGGAGAATTCCAGAGTGGGAACAAAACCTGGCTCCAACCGCCGACTTCCGCGTTTGACACAGGCGCATCTGGGTGCGCGCGCTTCAGGAAGCCGATAGTCCCGCTGGCAATTGAAGCAGTGATTAAGATAGTTAAGCTGTTTAATTTTTTGTGTATTGAGGCCGTGGCCTTTGAAATATGCCATGGAAACAGAGGTGAGTTGCAGCCGTCAGCCATTTGGACATTTAAATCACTGAAGACAGATGGGGATAAAAGGTGAGTTTTTGCAGCAGGGCACTCAGTTCTCTCAGACAAACCTTTAGCTGGGAGTTCTTTGTGTTTGGACTCAGATTTCTTTGTTCACACTCAGAATTCTTGTGTTCACACATATTTACCTACATTTTTGACCCCCTCAAACTGACATCATCAGGATGGGGGGGGGGGCACAATGATTGTATTCAGCAGTACATCTGAGGAAAAGGCACATCAGCATCCGCGGCAGGCTCGGCATGCAGTTCTGGGAGTTGCAGCTCCACAAGGCAGAGGTGCGCCACAGAGACCTGCAGAAGAGCAGAGAGGGGAAAGATGGAGGGGCCGACGTCGCAGGAGGCACTACCCTCGTGAGAGGGGCTACAGATAGAGGCTGAGTTTCCTGGAACTCTCTGAGGAGCAGTGTCTATGAAGGCTTAGAGTGAGTCACCAGGTGGTCGCAGATATCTGAAAGCTCCTTCATGCTGAGCTGCTCTCGGCTGTGCCTGGTGGCCACGCATTGCACGTCGCAGTTAAAGTCACCACTGTCCTCAATTTCTTTGCCTCTGGATCCTTCCAGGGCGCCACCGGTAACATCGCCGGGGTCTCTCAATCGTCCTACGGCATCGTCCTATGGCGTCATCTAAGTGTATGCGACAGGTGACGACTGGCTTGTTTGCCAGGGCATCCCACTCCGTCAACCTCCCCATCGACGACATCAGCCAGACTGAGAGAGCAGTGGGTTTCCACTCTCTCACTGGCTTCCCACGGGTACAGGGCACAATTGACTGCACACACGTAGCAATCCGAGCACCTCCACATGAGCCAGGACTGTTCATCAACCAAAAGGGATATCACTCCATCAATGTGCAGCTGGTTTGCAACCACCAGAGGAGGTTCCTGCAGGTGTGTGCCAAATTCCCGGGCAGCTGCCAGGATTCCTTCATTCTGCGAGAATCCATCAGCCCAGCCCTCTTTCAAGCATAAAACAGACTTACGGGTTGGATCCTTGGAGACAAGGAATACCCTCTGCAAACATGGCTAATGACACCTCTGAGAAACCCCACCAGCGAGGCACAGCACTGGTACAATGACAGCCACATCACCACCAGGTCTGGCATTGAACATGGCATAGGAATGCTCAAGATGCACTTCCGGTGCCTGCATCGATCTGGGGGAGCCCTTCAGTATGCACCAGCGAGAGAGTGTAGAATAATAGTTGTCTGTTGCGTCCTGCACAACATCACTCAACAGTGATGGTTACTGGTGGATGAGGTCCCATGCGCTCATAAAGCATCTGCATCTGCCATCAACACTGAGGAGGAGGATGAGGATGACGATGGGCAATCCATCGGGAGAGCAGCGCCTCACCTGGCTGCTCGTGATGCCAGGGATTCACTCATATTTGATAGATTCTCATAAGGAGATCTGCAAAGTGAAGATAGTCAAGTTCTCAGACCGCCTGGAACGACCACCACCAACACCAGCGCCCCCCCTCCCCAACCAACCTTGCACAAAACATTCCTACAAGCACGCATACACGCCCTATAAACGCACCCACTGGGTGGCATCAAGTTTATGATGAAGTACATGAAAGGGTGCAATCACCAAAGGGACTCAAGAATGGGCAAGATGTGGCAAAGGTGGTGAGAATTATAACATTTAATGTGCATTTAACAAAAAACAAATATAAATGAAAAACACGACATCCTGTCAGACACCCTTGTGCATACCCTTTGTGATTACAAAACCTTTCTCTTCCTACTACTTCTACGTGGTGCATCCACTGTGGCTACAGTAGAGGTAGTAGCAGGTTGCTCAGGTTCATTCCCTGACTGCTTAGATACTTTTCGCCTACACCTCTGGGTTTTGGTGCCCATGAGAGCCGTGCCAAAGACTGCTCCACTTGCACCCATCTGGAGCGCAGCCAGCATTGCGGGTTGAGAGGGGGGCAATAGGTGAGATGTGGGAGCACTTTGAGTGGCATCCCCATTTCCATGTCCCCTTTCGCCATCATCCCTCTCCTGGGCCATGGCTACATCACTCCTGCCACTCTGCTGGACAACTGCTTAGAGCAGATCTGTGACGTGTTCTAAGGTCAAGGCTGAAGTATCAGTCTGCCTGTTTAAGGCAGCAGACAAATTGCCATCCAGAGTCCACATTTTTTTTTTATTCGTTCATGGGATGTGGGCGTCGCTGGCAAGGCCAGCATTTATTGCCCATCCCTAATTGCCCTTGAGAAGGTGGTGGTGAGCCACCTTCTTGAACCGCTGCAGTCCGTGTGGTGAAGGTTCTCCCACAGTGCTGTTAGGAAGGGAGTTCCAGGATTTTGACCCAGCGACGATGAAGGAACGGCGATAGATTTCCAAGTCTGGATGGTGTGTGACTTGGAGGGGAACGTGCAGGTGGTGTTGTTCCCATGTACCTGCTGCTCTTGTCCTTGCAGGTGGTAGAGGTCGTGGGTTTGGGAGGTGCTGTCAAAGAAGCCTTGGTGAGTTGCTGCAGTGCATCCTGTGGATGGTAGACGGTGCGCCGGTGATGAAGGGATTGAATGTTTAGGGTGGTAGATGGGGTGCCAATCAAGTGGGCTGCTTTGTCCTGGATGGTGTCGAGCTTCTTGAGTGTTGTTGGAGCTGCATTCATCCAAGCAAGTGGAGAGTATTCCATCACACTCCTGACTTGTGCCTTGTAGATGGTGGAAAGGCTTTGGGGAGTCAGGAGGTGAGTCACTCGCCGCAGAATACCCAGCCTCTGACCTGCTCTTGTAGCCACAGTATTTATATGGTTGGTTCAGTTAAGTTTCTGGTCAATGGTGGCCCCCAGGATGTTGATGGTGGGGGATTCGGCGATGGTAATGCCGTTGAACGTCAAGGGTAGGTGGTTAGACTCTCTCTTGTTGGAGATGGTCATTGCCTGGCACTTGTCTGGCGCGCATGTTACTTGCCACTGATCAGCCCAAGCCTGGATGTCGTCCAGGTCTTGCTGCATGCGGGCTCGGACTGCTTCATTATTTGAGGGGTTGCGAATGGAACTGAACACTGTGCAATCATCAGCGAACATCCCCATTTCTGACCTTATGATGGAGGGAAGGTCATTGATGAAGCAGCTGAAGATGGTTGGGCCTCGGACACTGCCCTGAGGAACTCCTGCAGCAATGCCCTGGAGCTGAGATGATTGGCCTCCAACAACCACTACCATCTTCCGTTGTCGGGGCCTGAATGGACTCATTTGTGAGCCGTGCTTGAAGCTCAATGGAGACTGCCATTCTCTCCATCTCAGATATTCCCACACTTACCTGTGTCCCAATTCCACTAATGCTGGAGTTGGTCTCCTCCATCCTCTCCGCTATTGTGGAGAGTGTGAGTGGCACGTTTTCCAGTACCTCGCAAAGGTGCTGATGTCCCTCGATCATTCTCCTTTTCAAGGATGGCCCCTGGGGTTCAGCATCTGCATCCAGCTGAGCAGAGCTTGGAGAGGAGTGCGCCCCCCGACGCGGACACTCCACAGCTGCCCCTGCCACCAGTGTCAGCTCGTGCTCACTTGCATGTGGTGACTCAGCAGGTGACAACCCAACTACCTCTCTATTAGGACCCATCGAGGTGTGAGTATCTGCACTGGTGGATGGCTCGCTAAGATGTAACGATGCACCCTCAGAGGCAGGGAGCGCCTCTGAGGAATCATCCTCATCCATGACTTCAGTCCTTCAACGGCCTGGAAGAGAACATAAGGCAATATTAAGAATCATCACAGATGTAATGTTGTGATGAGCATACTGGGGTGTGTAACATGTCAATCATTAATAACATCAATTCATGTTGTGTGGGATGAAAGTTTTAGTTCTGTTATCAGACGTTATCAGACCAGTCTCGGCATCTCCAAGGGACAGGCACTCCACCGTCCGGCTCTGTTCCAAAGCCTCCTCCTCCACCGCTATGAGGACCACTATTTGCGGAGGCCCCCCCTCCAGTCCTCGCCCTCTCCCGTGCATTCAAAGCTCTCTTCTCCTACAAGGGAAGAAAGTACAGATGTATGAGTGAGTGAGGGTGAAGTGGTCATCCGTGGGATGTGTTGCTTTGGGCGAAGCTGCCATTGAAAGAGATGCATTGGAGGGTGACTTCACGACAGAACTATCACATTGCATCAGGACTGAGGTGAATGGGAGTCGTGGGTTCACAATGGGGAGGTGAGGAAGTGCAAAGAAAGTGAAGGTAAGTTGATGATGAGCCTTAAGTGGGTGTGAGGAGTGATGTGATGGAGAAGGCTTCGCAGGGCAGAGTGTGAGGGGGGTGATGTGCACCATAGAATGCAGGTGAATCAGTAACTGTACTCACTTTTCCTGACCTGGTAAGGTCATTGAAGCGCTTCCTGCACTGAACCCAACTGTGGGAGACGTTGGCGCTACTGGTTGCCTCCTCTGCCACCTCGAGCCAGGCCTTCTTGGTGGCAGGAGCAGGGCGCTTCCTCCTGTCTGCTGGTACAGCGTCTCCCTCCTCCTCCTCATCCTGGCCAGCAGCACCGCAAGCGAGGAGTCAATGAACCTTGGTGCCGGATTGGTCCTCTGCTGCACTGTTTTCGTATGTTATTTCTATCTCCCACAAAAGCCATTCATGCAATGGCCCTTTAATTACTCCAGCTGACAGCACGTCATTCGGGTGCGCAGTGCGCCTGCTGCGCAGCTTGGAGACGCCAAACCCAGAAGTCACATTAATGAGCATCAATTACGTCACGATCATTCGAGAAAAGGTAGGAACATTTTTTCTGGGTTTCCCATGCGCCCATTGAACCCCACCCCCACCCCGCTGACATCCTGCCGTGCCCATGAAGTGGGACGAGAAGGATGACATGATATTACACCCACCTGTGGCCAGGCGGAAAAATGCCAGTCCTAGGCAACTGAGACAAAGGCCGGTCCCTCCACCTGATGGGTACACTCCCACAATGTCTCGCAAACGAAGACTTAAATGTCAGAAGAAATTTAGTATGTAACGATTAGATATTAACAAAGAACAGATATTACCCAGGTGTTTTATTTTCTTGTTCCTAGATCCTAATCGCATGAAACCGGAATCAAACATCAAGGAAAATAAATCGCCAAAATGAAAAAACTACTGTTTGTGATAGATACATGTATATTACTATTGTACGTAAGGGAAAATTGTGCAGAATGGAACTGTAACATAATGGCATACCAAGGTGACGACCAAACCTGGAATAGAAAATGGATGGACCCGAGTGTAATGTTATAGGTAAAGAAAGGAAGGAACAAGAATCAGCTTGCATTGTAAATGCACAGGAGAGGACGGTGCACCAAGCCCCTACCCGGTCTGGTTGAAGGATTCCTTAAGACAGGAGTCCTTTTCGGACCACATAAAAAAGTGGGACAGGTAGGGGTACCCTATTTCACAGATTCCACCTCCGATGAGGAGGGTAACTTAGAAGGCAACCTAAATTGGCCAACGTTTAATAAAAGGCTTGAGGGATGGTTTGGTTGTAACACCCATTCTCAGGCGGTGGAGGATGATAAGGATGAGGGAATGATGTTTATCAAAATGAAAGTGGAAACCTCCACTGAATAGAATGAAATTAAACAGGAAGAAAGCCAAAAATTGTGTCCCCCACATAAACCAGGCCCTAAGAATGGTCTGATCGTGACACGTACCCGCGAAGCCCCGTACAATGATGTGAGATTCGAGATGGTGCCTGTAATATTTAACTTTAGTACAGTACACATGACCCCAGGGCTGTGTGACCCAAAACATGAAGAATTTTATCATAAATTAGTACAACAACAGATTAAAGATGGTGTCTGGAGAAACGCGGGCAGGGACCTGGATGAGCCCTGCCCCCAGAAACCTGAGGGCCTTTGAGGACTGTGGATTGGACCACCACCACGGTCACTCCAGTAACCCGAAATAAAAATGGGAATGGCGACACCGATGGTACAGCTGCCCATAGCAGGACGAGGTGAGGGTTAGGAGAATGGATAGGGATACATGTCACCGCTGGTACAACAGCACTGAACCGGATAGGCATAGAAAGTATGTAGGAACATGACGAGGTATGAGACAGCAATTAATAGGAATATTGAGCAATACAAATAAAGGACAGAGAGATGAAATTCTGGAACAACAAGAAGGACTGAAGACCATAAAAGAAATGGTGGATTGTATAATCAAGATAAAGGGAAAGATTACTGAAATAATCTGGCAAAATAATAACGAGGTAAAAGGTCAGCACATATCCAAGGCCAATACTTGTGCTATGTATGGAGGGTTGGATCAGGTTCAACAAGGCCTGAAGGACATTGAGAATAATAGAGTACCCAACTTTGTAAGTGACAAAACTGTCACAAACTGGTTCAAATACCACAAGGATAATGGGACAGATTGGTGTAAAATTAAGAGAAATGGATTTGTGTATTATGCCCGAAGACACTGTAAGATAAATATGGAAGATAATACTAAGAGTTGATTAATATCGGTGGTCCTATGATTACCATGTTTGGTGGAAACACATAAATGGAAAGTGTTTAAGGTAGAATCCATCAGAACTTTTTTTTTTATTCGTTCATGGGATGTGGGCGTCGCTGGCAAGGCCAGCATTTATTGCCCATCCCTAATTGCCCTTGAGAAGGTGGTGAGCCGCCTTCTTGAACCGCTGCAGTCCGTGTGGTGACGGTTCTCCCACAGTGCTGTTAGGAAGGGAGTTCCAGGATTTTGACCCAACGACGATGAAGGAACGGCGATATATTTCCAAGTCGGGATGGTGTGTGACTTGGAGGGGAACGTTCAAGTGGTGTTGTTCCCATGTGCCTGCTGCCCTTGTCCTTCTAGGTGGTAGAGGCCGCAGGTTTAGGAGGTGCTGTCGAAGAAGCCTTGGCGAATTGCTGCAGTGCATCCTGTGGATGGTGCACACTGCAGCCACAGTGCGCCGGTGGTGAAGGGAGTGAATGTTTAGGGTGGTGGATGGGGTGCCAATCAAGCAGGCTGCTTTGTCCTGGATGATGTTGAGCTTCTTGAGTGTTGTTGATGCTGCACTCATCCAGGCAAGTGGAGAGTGTTCCATCTCACTCCTGACTTGTGCCTTGTAGATAGTGGAAAGGCTTTGGGGAGTCAGGAGGTGAGTCACTCACCGCAGAATACCCAGCCTATGATCTGTTCTTGGAGCCACAGTAGTTATATATTATGTGGCTGGTCCAGTTAAGTTTCTGGTCAATGGTGACCCCCAGGATGTTGATGGTGGGGGATTCGGCGATGGTAATGCCGTTGAATGTCAAGAGGAGGTGGTTAGACTCTCTCTTGTTGGAGATGGTCATTGCCTGGCACTTGTCTGGCGCGAATGTTACTTGTCACTTATCAGCCCAAGCCTGGATGTTGTCCAGGTATTGCTGTATGCGGGCATGGACTGCTTCATTATCTGAGGGGTTGCGAATGGAACTGAACACTATGCAATCATCAGCGAACATCCCCATTTCTGACCTTATGATGGAGGGAAGTTCATTGAAGCAGCTGAAGATAGTTGGGCCTTGGGCAATGCCCTGAGGAACTCCTGCAGCAATGTCCTGGGGCTGAGATGATTGGCCTCCAACAACCACTGCCATCTTCCTTTGTGCTAGGTATGACTCCAGCCACTGTAGATTTTTCTCCCTGATTCCCATTGACTTCAATTTTACTAGGGCTCCTTGGTGCCACACTTGGTCAAATGCTGCCTTGATGTCAAGGGCAGTCACTCTCACCTCACCTCTGGAATTCAGCTCTTTTGTCCATGTTTGGACCAAGGCTGTAATGTGGTTTGCAGCCGATGGCTCACAGCACCTCATGGATGCCCAGTTTTGAGCTGCTAGATCTGTTCTGAATCTATCCCATTTAGCACAGTGATAGTGCCACACAACACATTGGATGGTGTCTTCAGTGCGAAGACGGGAACTCTAGACGGGATTATGCGTAACGAATTTATACAATTCCCCAAGCATAACATGATAAAGGGAGGCACATGAAAGGCCCCTAGCTTCAACTTTTGTACCAGGTCAAGAGGATCCTGGATATGTAGACGTGATTGCACAAACCCAGAAATACCCGTCTGTGGATTCACCCTAGATGGCCAGTTACCTATGTGTATGGTGCAACTGCAAACATGGGATGCCCACCAGGTAAAACGTGTCTATCTAGGACGAGGGGAATATTGAGTGACTACCACAAAATACACGTGTGAGCATGGTGACCAAATGTGCCTGATTGACTCCCCAACCTTCTGTTTTGTTCAAATGGAATTATCCAAGACAGGATCAGTTACTTTGGTACCAGTACCCACTCACAATGTCACAATACTCCAAATAGACATGGCAATGCAGTCTGAGGCCCTAAAGGCCATGGTCAGTTTGGACACCCAATACCCCCATTGTCCTTGAGTCTTACGTCCATTATAAAACACGTGATGACTTCACAGAAGCATCTTAAAAAATGCAACAAGATAATGAGAACGTAGAAAATGCGATACACATGCTGGGAGATCCCATATACTGTGGGAGACATATAATGTTGGGCAACACCCATGGGTTAGATTGATTAGGATGGGTTTAATATGTACGCAATGTATACTAGTGTTTGTTATGATAATTTGCTTATGTGTAATGAGACGTCTAATTAGAAAACCTGGAAAGGAAATGTTCTTTTTGCATATGTCATGGCAAACCCATCGTAAATTGGAACATGAAACAGTGATAAAAACCTGACAACCAAGGACAATGCTCAAGGTGTATAAAGTGAATCAGTCAGAAGATCTGACAGCGTGGCTTGAGGAGGGAGTGAGGGGAAGGGGTTAACAACCCCTTGGACAATTGTAAATTTAAAATATTTGGACATTTGGATATTACATTTAAAATATCATTTGAACAGCATCAATTTAAAAGTGTAAAGGCAGCATTTTGCAGAAATCGCTGAACCAGCACAAAATAGAACAAACTGAGAACAAAGTGGTTCTGTAAAACTTGGAGTTTCCTATCAAGCTGATATTATATAATTTGACATGTCTGAGCAAAGCAAGACTTTGAGAACAATACAGAATTATCATAATGAGAAACAAAGTGGGCAAAGAAGGCTTTGAGCGGGTTTGGACAAAGATAAGGGAGACCTACGTGTTCCAAGGGCTGAAAGAAGTGCGATAAGAGGCAGATAGCATTGAAGGATGAGATATGGTTCAACATCTTGAAGTTGAGTGACACACAACAGACAACTGTCCATCATTGAGGCCTGTTGACCCTTGAGGCCCAGCAATAGTGGATGATTGGCCAAAACAGAACTTCCCCTGACTTTTACTTATGCCCCAACTGGCAAAAACAATATAAAAATGGGACATTTAGACAGATTTTCATTGCAGTCGACAGAGTCTGAAGAAGCTTTGCCTACAGGAAAAACATCCAACAAGAAGAAGAAGACTTCAAAAGCGATGAGAATTGATCACTCTCCTGCCTTAATGAATTAAAATCCTTGGTTGTGTACACCACCCACATGGACTGGGAACAGGTGTAGGAAAAGATGGCACAGCTTAGGAAACTGCCAAAGTCAGTTTACCAGGTAGTTGTTCCATATTTGCACATGAAAAATGTTACTCGTCAATCTGTTCCACAGAATTTTACAGCTCTTTCATTGCTTTCCATGCATATAGATACTTGAGGAGGGCACACATTCAACCTGCAACTTATAATTGTAGGCCTTGGCATCTTCAAAGGGCTTCACACAGAAAGTCATTGTAACACAACTTAGCTGCTGATGGCCACTTACTGGCACCTACAGTCTTCCTTCAATTTTCTTCATTTCATGATAATCCCTGCACATCAAGGAGGCACAGAATACAGGAGAATAGACATGTACTGGAGAAAGGTTCAGAAATCACAACTCCTTTGGAGAAGGTCACTTTGGCAATTCTTGCACAAGAAAGTATGGAGGAAGTAGGGGAATGTGAAGCAACAGGCTCCCCTAAGCTCCTGGCTTGTAATATCCTGCTATTAGGTCTTGTCCCTTTCTCACTCACTTCCACATAGTCATAAACACAACTGCACAATCACTCATGGTATCTTGCAATGTACGTTCTGTTTGAAGGTGCCTCTTGGAGCCAGTATTTGTTCCTTTTATGTCATTGCAGACCTGGAAGGACAGTCTACCAGCAGCTCGAGACAAGACAGCATCAAAATGCACCCTGCATACCGCTCACTAAAGATTGTAACCACCACCACAGTTCCACACATCCCAGGAGATGCAATTACTTGTGCTTGAGGAGATAGCATTGGTAAGGTAGAACAAACAGCTGAGGAGGATCAAGAGATAATGGCAGTGTAGGAGCAGGAGTAGTAACTGGAAAATGCTGGTTGATGCCACTTGGCTGCTATCAATGAACCCCTCAATACAGCAATGTGGTGCCATTGGTCAGCTGTGTCATGCTTTTGTTTGCTTCAGTGGAAAAGGAAATGAAAGTGCTGGCCATGCTGGCTGCTGGATCAGTCACCTGTTTGGTACATCTTTGGCAGCACATTAGCTAATACTGTAGTGCTAGCTTAGAATGACCTGCAGACATACAAACTGAGGGCAGTAGTGACCTTAATTCTATGCTATTCCTATGTTAGAGGTTGACTACAGGTATCCTTGCAAAAGATATTTAAGCTCTGCAGTTGGCGCTCTGCTGACCTGTAGCATGTCCAGGCAATTGTCCTAGGTTATTGCCAGGTCTATGTGCCAAGACCTGCAGATATAGTTGATGGCATGGGCAGCGTGGCTCTGATGCCTACTGATCTCCCTAACGTACCTTATTTTATCTTGCACCGATTTGACCATGAAATATTGTATTTGAGGAATATCAAAACAAATCACATCATTAATTTTGCCTTCACATACTGATTGGTACAAGATTCTATAGATTGCATTTAGATGCTCTGGGGTTCCCTCAGCTTCCATGAAAGTTTGTATTGGAGAAGTTCCTTTTTAATGCTCTTTTTAAAAAATCTGTCCCTGTTCTTGTAAATACTTCACTTACAGTTGACTTTCCGGTGGCTTAGAGGACAATAATCAGTTATTGTTTTCAGGATGTTTAAAAAGCAGCCTACCATTATGACAAAATACAAATTGTACCAGAAATATAAACAATAAACATTTATTTTAAATTTTAATTACAAAAATATATTTTTAAAAACTGCAAAGTATTAAAAATGATATTCCATTACAAACCTATGC
This sequence comes from Heptranchias perlo, assembly GCF_035084215.1. Taxonomy (NCBI): domain Eukaryota; kingdom Metazoa; phylum Chordata; class Chondrichthyes; order Hexanchiformes; family Hexanchidae; genus Heptranchias; species Heptranchias perlo. Next base: position 81,716,882 of record NC_090327.1, on the reverse strand, counting down.
TGCTTTAAGAACTCAATTGCACATGCAGCTTCCCTTGGCCCAGTTGAAATCAGTTTACAAGGCAAACAGCATGATCCTGGTGAAAAAGCTGTTAGTCGTGCTTGGAGCCAATTTAAATATTTTAATGTAATTTTTGGGCCTCACTGAGGTTGTTATACATTTTGAAGCCCCAGAGTATGAAAAAAATCTCTAGCTGAAAAACAGCGAGCAGTAGGAATTGGGCAAGATACATGCTTAAGGCTTAGTCCTGATCCCTGCTCACATGATCCTTGCTTGCAGCACTGGTAAGGGCAGTTGGGAAATCCATTCTTATGAAATGAATAACTAACATAATTTTATCCTGTAGGAAGGAAGCTGGAAAAAGACAGAGAGATGACTGGGAGCGTTGGATGCTGACACATTGCATGAGAAAGTGCAAAATTGTTCAAAACCCCCAGCACTGATCTGTTATATTTACAAGCGCAGAAAGGCATTGGCTTAGAATTTCCCCAATATCAGTTACACTCTTGTTGCACCAGAAAGTTATACCACTGACCAACAGAGGGAGTTACGCACAAGTTTCCGGGGGTAAGTTAATTTAAATATTTTTGGTGTAACTCTGGTGTAACTTGAGTGTTGAAACTGTGTAAGTTGCTGGCACCCCTCCATGCCATCAGTGCAGCCTTGGAAAATTTAGGCTTTAGTATCTTGTGAGGTTAAAATTCTGCCCTTACTGTTATGTTTGACTAATTCTACAAGTTAATAATATTGTGGTATTGTAGTATTGTACAGAAAGTAATATTATCATTATTTAAATAACCTTTTAAACCTTGTCTTGTGAACTTTGACTTGAATTTTTGCTCTTATCACAAGGAGCTTATTCCCAGTATTGTTTCAAAGGCCATTAGAGAAAACACTACAAGTTCATTAGGGCTAATGATCTACAATATATAATGAGACCAGCTTATTGTGTTTCTTGTCTTGGTTGTGAAATTAGCATTTGTAAAGAAGATGATCAATAGGATAATGCACTTTGCTCTATCATTATTTCAGATTTCAAATTGTTACACTGGCAAAATTATTTCTTCAAGGAATAATACATTTTTTCTGAAAATAACATTTTGCTTGAGGTAAGTGATGACTTGGTTGGTTAAAAAAATAGTTTCGATCTTGTCCTTAATGTGTGCAACATCCATTATTCAACTTGCAATGCCTTATTGTTTAATGCACATTTTAAATGTGGAAAAATGAATTTGGGGAACTTAAGGAGATGCTCCAACAATCTTAGGGCAAATATGCACGCTAACTTGGGGACTTTTACATAAATCCATCTGAACCCCTACTATTGATTGAAAGCAAAAGCCACTAATGCAACTAAGCAGAGTGAGGAATCCCAAGTTTCCCTAGCACAATACCTATTGATTATAAGTAGGCACCTCTAACAAGTAAATGACTAGGAGTCACTAGGCTCCCTGGTACAATATCTATTGATTATAAGTAGGCACCACTGACTAACAAGGACAATCTCTGGTGAGCTACTGATTGCTCACAGGCGGCCATCACTAACTTTGTCTATAAATTACATGGAGGCACCACTAACTGAAGAAGAAATAACTGGGAAATGATTGTTATGCACAATAGGCTATTTATCAATCGTTAGCAGTCACCACTAACTATACGAAGTGAAGATTCATGCAATAAATTAGAATCAAATGACTACTTATTGAGGCCTAGTCAAAAAGAAATATGTGGCCAAAACCACTCGAGTCCTGATCTGCCACCAGAAGTGCAGTGGGGCCAGACTTCTAAGCATCAATGAACCTTGGCGTTGACCCCATCACAGATTGTTGGAACTGAGTCATTTGCATTGTTGGGGTAGGTGGCCGTACCTGTACAGGCACAACACAGGTACCCACCCAATGGGGATCACCCTGCCCCTCAACAGGGGAACTGCAAGACCCAAGAAGGGCAAAGGAAATTAGTCAACATAATTTTTTGAATGCTCCTAAAGGAGGGAAGGGGCGGGCAGCTGTTTAAAGGTAATCCATCCCTTTTCTTTCAGACAATATTGGTGCCTTCCTAAAGCCCAGTATGGCACCTATACCTGTTCTCAGGAGATGTAGGTACAACTGAGCCAATGAGGTAGCCTTGGGAATACCCCCAGGCATGCCCAAAGCAGACAGTGGAAGCAGGAAGGGTGGGCGAAGACATAAGAACATAAGAGATAGGAGCAGGAATAGGCCATATGGCCCTTTGAGCCTGCTCCGCCATTCAATAAGATCATGGCTGATCTTCTACCTCAACTCCACTTTCCCACCCTATCCGCATATCCTTTGATTCCTGTAGTGTCTAAAAATCTATCGATCATGAAACCCAATAAGCCACACCTGCACCAGCTCTTTCAAACGGGCCATGCCCAAAGGAAATCCGACTCGGCACTTTGGACCAAAACTCCTCCGAGCGGGGCGGTCCTGGAGCGACAATTGGTTAACTGAACAGACTCACCTACAGCCCCCATCAGAATATGGGATGGAATGTAAATGGAGTGAGGAAACTAGGTTCTGCCTCAAATTCCTGGTGCCCTTGCATCCTTCTGCATCCCAGTTTCAACCCCTACATTTTTTTATTCGTTCATGGGATGTGGGCGTCGCTGGCAAGGCCAGCATTTATTGGCCATCCCTAATTGCCCTTGAGAAGGTGGTGGTGAGCCGCCTTCTTGAACCACTGCAGTCCTTGTAATGAAGGTACTCCCACAGTGCTATTAGGTAGGGAGTTCCAGGATTTTGACCCAGCGAAGTTGAAGGAACAGCGATATATTTCCGAGTCAGGATGGTGCGTGACTTGGAGGGGAACCTGCAGTTGGTGTTGTTCCCATACATCTGTTGCCTTATCCTTCTAGGTCGTAGAGGTCGCAGGTTTGGGAGGTACTGTCGAAGAAGACATGGCGATGGAGGAAGTGAGTTCCCATCACACTCCTGATTTGTGCCTTGTAGATGGTGGAAAGGGGAGTCAGGAGGTGAGTCATTTGCCGCAAAATACCCAGCCTCTCACCTGTTCTTGTAGCCACAGTATTTATATGGCTGGTCCAGTTAAGTTTCTGGTCAGTGGTGACTCCCAGGGTGTTGGTGGTCGGGAATTCGGCAATGGTAATGTCGTTGAATGTAAAGAGGACGTGATTAGACCATCTCTTGTTGGAGATGGTCATTGCCTGGCACTTGTCTGGCACGAATGTCACTTGCCACTTATCACCCAAGCCTGGATGTTGTTCAGGTCTTGCTGCATGCGGACAGGGACTGCTTCATTATCTGAGGGGTTGCGAATGGAACTGAACACTGTGCAATTATCAGCAAGCATACACACTTCTGACCTTATGATGAAGGGAAGGTCATTGATGAAGCAGCTGAAGATAGTTGGGCCTCGGACACTGCCCTGAGGAACTCCTGGAGTGGTGTCCTGGGGCTGGGATGATTGGCCTCCAACAACCACTTCCATCTTCCTTTGTGCTAGGTATGACTCCAGCCACTGGGGAATTTTCCCCTGATTCCTATTGACTTCAATTTTAATAGGGCTCCTTGATGCCACACTCAGTCAAATGCTGCCTTGATGTCAAGAGCAGTCACTCTCACCTCACCTCTGGAATTCAGCTCTTTTGTCCAAGCTTGGACCAAGGCTGTAATGAGGTCTGGAGTCAAGTGATCCTGGCAGAACCCAAACTGAGAATCGGTGAGCAGGTTATGGGTGAGTAAGTGTCGCTTGATAGCACTGTCGACAACACCTTCCATCACCTTGGGATGTACGCTAGGATGCTGAGGGAAGTAAGGAAGGAAATTGCGGAAGTACTGGCCATAATCTTCCAGACATCCGTAAATATGGATTTATGGATTAAATATGGGGGTGATGCCAGAGGACTGGAGAAGTGCAAATGTTACACCCTTGTTCAAAAAAGGGTGTAAGGATAAACCCAGCAACTGTAGGCCAGTCAGTTTGACCTAGGTGGTGGGGAAACTTTTGGAAACGATAATCCGGGGCAGAATTAACAGTCACCTGGACAAGTGTGGATTGATTAGGGAAAGCCAGCACGGATTTGTTAAAGGCAAATCGTGTTTAACCAACTTGATAGAGTTTTTTGATGAGGTAACAGAGAGGGTAGATGAGGGCAATGCAGTTGATGTGGTGTATACGGATTTTCAAAAAGCGTTTGATAAAATGCCACATGGTAGGCTTGCTATTAAGATTGCGGTCCATGGAATGAAGGGGGCAATAGTAACATGGATACAGAATTGGCTAAATGACAGGAAACAGAGAGTAGTGGTGAGCGGTTGTTTTTCGGACTGGAGGGCGGTGTGCAGTGGTGTTCCCCAAGGGTCGTTGCTGGGACCACTGCTTTTCTTGATATATATTAATGACTTGGACTTGGGAGTACAGGGCACAATTTCAAAATTTGCAGATGATACAAAACTTGGAAGGGTAGTGAACAGTGAGGAGGATAGCGATAGACTTCAAGAGGATATAGACACTCTGGTAGCATGGGCAGACACAAGGCAGATTAAGTTTAACGTGGAAAAATGCGAAGTGATGCATTTCGGTAGGAAAAATGAGGAGAGGCAATATAAACTAGAGGGCACAATTCTAAAAGAGATGGAGGAACAGAGGGATCTGGGGGTGTATGTGCATAAATCGTTGAAGATGGCAGGTCAGGTTGAGAAAGCGGTTAAAAAAGCATATGGGGTTCTGGGCTTTATAAATAGAGGCATAGAGTACAAAAGCAAGGAAGTCATGATGAACCTTTATAAAACACTGGTTCGGCCACAACTGGAGTATTGTGACCAGTTCTGGGCACTGCACTTCAGGAAGGATGTGAAGGGTGCAGAGGAGATTTACTAGAATGATTCCATGGATGAGGGACTTAAATTACGTGGGACAGACTGGAGAAGCTGTGATTGTTCTCCTTGGAACAGAGAAGGTTGAGAGGAGATTTGATAGAGGTGTTCAAAATCATGAAGGATCTAGACAGAGTGGATAGAGAGAAACTGTTCCCATTGACGGAAGGGTCAAGAACCAGAGGGCATAGAATTAAGGTGATTGGCAAAAGAACCAAAGGTGATATGAGGAAAAAGTTTTTTGCATAGCGAGTGGTTATGATCTGGAATGCACTGCCCGAGGGAGTGGTGGAGGCAGATTCAATCATGGTCTTCAAAAGGGAATTGGATAAGTATTTGAAACAAAAAAATGTGCAGGGCTACGAGGATAGGGCGGGTCACGGGACAAGCTGGATTGCTCATGCAAAGAACCGGCGTGGACTCGATGGGCTGAATGACCTCCTTCCGTGCTGTAACCTTCTATGAATCTACGATTCACTGATGATTGAGAGTAGACTGATGGGACGGTAAATGGTCGGATTGGATTTGTCTTGCTTTTTATGGACAGGACATACCTGAGCAATTTTCCACTTTGTTGGATAGATGCCAGTGTTGTAGCTGTACTGGAACAGCTTGGCTAGAGGCGCGACTAGTTCTGGAGCGCAAGTCTTTAGTACTACAGCCAGGACGTTGTTGGGGCCCATAGCCTTTGCTGTATCCAGTGCACTCAGCTGTTTCTTGATATCACGTGGAGTGACTCGAATTGGCTGAAGACTGGCTTCTGTGACGGTGGGGATCTCCGGAGGAGGCTGAGATAGATTATCCACTCGGCATTTCTAGCTGAAGATGTTTTGGGAGAGGGAGGGAAAGATGCAGTCCAGATCCAGAACAATGAAGGCTGGAATATGGGATGAGCTTGATTGGCCGAATGGCCTTTCCTAGTCCTTAATGTTGTCTTATGTTTTTATGAATTTGAATTAGCTCTTCCAAGCAGCATGCTGGGTGAATTGTAGGCCAAATAGGCAAGGATAATAACTTAAGCCTTTTGAGGTCCAGAGGTTGGACAACTGTGGGATGGATCTGTATCTGAATCATATCTGAATAGGTATGTAAGAATGATTTCAAAACTACTGGAAAATTACATAAATTGGACATTGTAACAGCTTATTGACATCATGAATATGTTTATACTAGGTTTAATATATATATATATATTAGTGGATCGCCTATGGCATTGCACATCGGAAGTCTACGGGCAAGGTCTTTTTTAAGAAAGTGAATGGAGTAGATTGTCGTCTTCTCCATTTGGGTTGTAAACCGACGGGACCGATCTCCAGCCTATTATAGAAACTGGCCGACTTTCACAAAATCTGTTTAGCCACCCAAATGATTAAGACAAGAATCTACCCCCAAAGTGTTGTGGTATAGGATACATTATGTGAGAGAATTTTGATCATAGGGAAAAAATATGGGAGTAATTAAGTGGCAGGGGGAATATTGGTAAGAAAAGTATTGATTACTGATCGGCAGCTGGTACTTGGGACATAGTATTGAAGGAGAATGGATGGATAGAAATTAATTGAGTTGATGGAGAAAGTAATGGGGTAGTGAAGGGATCAGAATAGTGAGGAGTTGCAGTGTGCACTGGTTCTGAAAAGAAAAAAAACAATGGGGAATAGGCATTCATTACAAGGACGTAAAAGAAATAAAAAAGGGGTGTGTAATGAGGCTTTTTAAAAAAAAATTGCACATGGGGACACTGAAGAAGCACAGGGAAAGGGGGAGAAAAGTAGTACAACTGAGGCCATGAAAAAGCTCAAAGCACAACAGGACAATTATACCAGCACAGAAAGAGGCGTGGCTGAGGTTGAAAGGCAGGCCACGATGAAGGAGTCAGGGATCTCTGCAAGAAGCCTCTGGGCATGGGAAAGAACAGGTCAGTTCAGGGAGAAAAGTGGGTCCAGGAAAAGAGGAAGAACCAGTGGGACAAACAGCAGGAGTGGGGGGCTGCGAAGCCTCAGGAAAAACAACGGAAGTCAGCAGGGGCAACAAAACCAGAGAGGCAAGCAACTTTTGAAAGGAAAACAGCATGAACCAATGGGACAAACAATTGAACCATGCAGTGGGGCACCTCAGGGCAAATAGTGAGAGCCAACAGCGGGAACGAACCACTACAGGAAACCTTGAGGAGTGGATTAGGAAGCAAGCCAGGAACACCAAAAATAAATATACATTTCAAGTTAACGTAGGAAATGTAGCAGTTTAGAAACTGTGGCAATGGACCTGCAGGCTCCACAGCACCAAGTTGTGGTGTAACAGCCAACTGTGACAGGCAAGTGATAAATCAATATAGGAAATCCTATAGAGCACCATTTACTGACACCATAGGGAAATCTAACAGGTAAGTGTGGATGTCGGAATATGGGAATCCTCACAGGAAATGTTGACATAGCAGCTTTCAATGGAGCAAGTGACAAAGTAGGAATTTAAATATATCTCATGGATATGTATACATAGAATTCCACAGAAACAGGCCATTCAGTCCAACAGGTCTATGTCGATGTTTATGCTCCACACAAGCCTCCTCCCATCAATGGGGTCACCATTGAACAGAAACTTAACTGGACCAGCCATATAAATACTGTGGCTACGAGAGCAGGTCAGAGGCTGGGTATTCTGCGGCGAGTGACTCACCTCCTGACTCCCCAAAGCCTTTCCACCATCTACAAGGCACAAGTCAGGAGTGTGATGGAATACTCTCCACTTGCTTGGATGAGTGCAGCTCCAACAACACTCAAGAAGCTCGACACCATCCAAGATAAAGCAGCCCGCTTGTTTGGCACCCCATCCACCACCCTTAACATTCACTCCCTTCACCACCGGCACACTGTGGCTGCAGTGTGTACCATCCACAGGATGCACTGCAGCAACTCGCCAAGGCTTCTTCGACAGCACCTCCCAAACCCGCGACCTCTACCACCTAGAAGGACAAGGGCAGCAGGCACATGGGAACAACACCACCTGCACGTTCCCCTCCAAGTCACACACCATCCCGACTTGGAAATATATCGCCATTCCTTCGTCGTCGCTGGGTCAAAATCCTGGAACTCCCTTCCTAACAGCACTGTGGGAGAACCGTCACCACACGGACTGCAGTGGTTCAAGAAGGCGGCTCGCCACCACCTTCTCAAGGGCAATTAGGGATCGGCAATAAATGCCGGCCTCGCCAGCGCCGCCCACATCCCATGAACGAATTTAAAAAAAACTTCATCTCACCCTATCGACAGATCCTTCTATTTACTATACTAATTACATAGTCAATAATCAGCATTTAAAGAGTCTAAGCAGAAGCATATCCAAATTCCTATTAAATTAGCAAAACTGGACCAGCAAAAAGATGCCTGGATTCTCTATATGTAGTGACTTTCAAATAGTTACATCATGAAAGAAATGTCCAAATAAAAGATTTTCAGTTTAATTAAAGTAATCCTACATCATTCGAATGAAGCTCAACTCAAGCTCAAGAAACAGCACCTTATTGTTCTCTTGGGCATTCTGTAGCCTTCTTGCATTCACATTGATTTTAACTAGCTCCCACTTTCTTTATGGCAGTGGATGCTGAAAATGTGGGATGGGTGTGTCAGTGTCTGGGGTGGGGGGGGCAGGGTAGTGATGTTTTAACACTTGGGATAGAGACCCTCTGTCGGAACACCGTGCTGCCAGAGGAGTCTGCATCTTGGATATCAGCCTCCTTTTCTTCTCAGGAGGTCATTGATCCTGCTCTGCTTTGCCAGCTTTTTCTGTTTCACTTTTAGACCAGACTTATCCCTCTCTGCCTCAGCCATTCACACGTGCTTTATCTATCAGGTTTTGAATTTCTTTTTAATGCTTCTTCCTACCGTCTCACGTTAATATCACTTCAGCTGTTTAACCATCTTTTGATTTACTTTTGAACATATTACAGGTCATTCTACCCATACGTAATGTCTTGTTTGTTTTTTAATTTCCCCCCTTTGGTTTATTCTGTTTCTATTTAAGTGCTGTTATTTTTTTCACTTTTTCAGTGAAGTGTTACACCCAAATCGTGAACTTGTCTATTCTCTCCATAGGTTTTGATTGACCTGCTGTGTGTTTTCAGCATTTTCTGCAATTCTATATCTCTGTGTTTCACAGAACTTTTTACAAATCTATTAGTGGCTGAGTCAGGCTGAAACCTAATGATGAATGTTTGTACTGACTGGGTCAGGAGGGCCACAGAAGATGAGATCACGGGTATGTGCTTCAGAATTGATTCCCTTACTGCTCCCCAATGATGATCATAGAAGGCAGCCATATAATCCAGAAAAAGAACAGGACGAATGGCATGCAGGATGTATTACATAATATTTACAGCACAGAAACAGGCCATTCAGCCCAACAGGTCTAGCCGGTGTTTATGCTCCACATGAGCCTCCTCCCACCCTAATTCATTTAACCCCATCAACACATCCTTCTATTCCTTTCTCCCTTACATACTTATCTAGCTTTCCCTTAAATGCATCTATGCAATTCGCCTCAACTACTTCATGTGTTAGCGAGTTCCACTCTATAGGTAAAGAAGTTTTTCCTGAATTCCTTAATGGATGTATCAGTGACTATCTTATACTTGTGGCCTTTAGTTTTGGACTCCTCCACAAGAGCAAACAAGATGATTTGAATTTTGTTTTTATTCGTTCATAGGATGTGGGCATCGCCGGCAAGGTCAGCATTTATTGCCCATCTCTAATTGCCCTTGAGAAGGTGGTGGTGAGCCGCCTTTTTGAACCGCTGCAGTCCATGTGGTGAACGTTCTCCCACAGTGCTGTTAGGTAGGGAGTTCCAGGATTTTGACCCAGCAACAATGAAGGAACGGCGATATATTTCCAAGTCGGGGTGGTGTGTGACTTGGAGGGGAACGTGCAGGTGGTGTTGTTCCCATGTGCCTGCTGCTCTTGTCCTTCTAGGTGGTAGAGGTCCCGGGTTTGGGAGGTGCTGTCAAAGAAGCCTTGGCAAGTTGCTGCAGTACATCCTGTAGATGGTACACACTCCCATTTATGCTAAGGGGTTGTCTCTGATTGCACCAGCACCTTTTGGAGGTTACCTTGCAATATACGGCTTGCTGTCTGAGGACACAACAACTTCTTGAAGTGGGGTTTCACTCGCTGATTCCAATCAAAAATTCCACTAAATGCAGCAGGCGTTGGCGACAAGGTGGTCAAGTCCACCTTGAAACCCATTTCCTCCACCTTTTACCCCACATCCACCCCAACAATTACCACCACTGTATAAGTGATGGTATGAGCTGTGGAAAGGTATCCTGAGGTGGATTCTACATCGAGGAGACCATCTTGTGCTGAAGATTGGTCGTACTTTGCCTGAATACCAATCGCTTTAGTATCTTAAAGTTTCAGTCAAGACTTTTGCTGCTAGTTTCTCTCAGTTCTGCTCAAAGTATTGCCTGGCATTAGATTTCCTAATGGGAATCCTTACACTCTTACACTATAAAGATGAGAAGGATGATGAAATGGCTGATGCTAGATTGGAGAGCCTTGAAGTCAGGCATTATAGAAGATGTCTCTTTCCTATGTGCTCATACCACTCGCCAGGGTATACAGATCAAGAAAATCTTACTTAGTCTTTTCTGACCATCACTGCCTCTGAAGGCTGTGCTTCCCACTAGAGGTTAACTTATAGCTACGTTCTCTCATTCTATTTGGATGGTTGACTATCCCCTGCAGTCATGGCTGTTGACACCAGTAAGGCTTCCACTGACAGAGCAGATACTATAAGGCCCATGCCACGATAAGAAGTGTCATAGAGAAATTATGGGACTCTCAAAGCCCATTTTTGTTGCCCGGATAAATCTGATGGAACCCTGCAATATGATCCAGCGAGAGTCTCAAGAATCTTTATGGCTTGCTATGTTTTACATAACATTGCAATGAAAAATAGTTGGCTCCTTCCAGAAGTTGAAAGTAATGAAGATGAAGATGAAGTGGAAGGATCTCCTGCTCCTGAGCATGAGGAGGGTACACAGGAAGGAAGGGGTGCGGGACAGGACAGCCAGCAGTCAGCGAAAGGAGGGCACAACTTATAGCCCAGTGCTTCCAATAAATAAAGGCTGACTCACCAAATAAAGCCACTTCATACCTATCTATCTTTTCCCTCACCCTCATTAAGTTCCTCACTGTCAAAGACTTCTGCCAAGCTTCTTCATAAGATATGTCTACATTTCCTATGAGATCATCCAAACTCCCAAAAAAGAGAAAGCATACACAGCAATGACTCAGAATTCTATGTGCACAAGCCATGTTTACTTTGCAGAACAACATATTCTCCAAAAAGTGCCAAAAAATTGAAACAGCCTATCTACAAATATTTCTTAACACCCTTTGTGCCAGCTAACCTACTTGCTCATGCACCAAATCTATCACTCCTACGAAGTGTTTCCTGAGTGAGATGGGTGGCTGGAATGGTCCCCCTGAGTTTTAGAGGCCTATGGTGACTTTTGTGCCAGGAAAGCAGCTGACCCAGAGGGACCAGCTTCTGGCAACTTTTTCGCTTGCAGTCGCATAGGGTGCCAAGTCTGAAGCTCCCTCATGCAAAGTCATTGGAGGGAGCCTTAAGACTACAGGCTTAATGCCACTCTCCAGAAAAATAGTGACATCTGTTCTATTGAACGCTGAGACCTGGGTACCTGGGCTCCTCAGCTAAGGCTGGCTATTTCTCTGTGGAGGAACAGCACCCTCCCTGTCTTGCACTTCCAGGTTCTCATTCTCACGAGTGCTCAACGCCTCACCCAATGACAGCCCTTCTGATTCACTAGTTACTTCCTCTCGAGTGGGTGTCTCTGTACTGGTGCTTACGCAAGTAAGGTTGCCATGACACAGTGGATGAGAAAGTGGCAGCAGTCGAAGCTGTGGATCTGGCAGCAAATTCCCCAGTGGAAGTGCTTGTGTGGTCATTGCCATGGCCAGCCTCTTCCTGCAATGCATGTACTATGATGTGAAACACAGAAGAGCGTGTTTAGCTGTGCACACAGTGATATTCCCCCTTCAAGGAAAGCAGCTACATGTAAGGGCATTGTAATATTTAAGAAAGCACACAAACTACTGTCTACTAAAGTAATCAACAGAATCTAACTGATTTTTCAAATCAAATAAGTTAAATAATCATTGAACCCCTACTTTTCAGTGATGCTTTATAAATAAAAACACAGAATGTTAAAATATGATTAAATCCTGTTCTTTGAACCTTAATGAAACAAGATTTGTTGTTTAGTGCAAAGCACTGGTGTAAAGCCAATATCAAATATCCAACATGAATGCTACAGCTGGGATTCAGGTGCTGCTCCTGATAGATCCTGACGGCCTTGACTTGTACTGATGTGTCCAAATGTTGAAGTATCTGTTATTTCATTTAAGCGTAGAGTGACATAGAAACAGAATGCTGCACTATCCTCATATATCAAAGGCAGATAGAACTTAATAATACACCTATAAAACTAGGTGGTGCACAGCTTGGTGCTAACATTTTTGGTCTTTTGATGAAAGTCAGGGCCTGGAGATACAAGTGTATAATGTAACAATTGTTTGCAATTTGTCTACTAGCCTCACAACATATTATTTAACCAACATAGCATCACATACATACATGCAATGTTTTATACATGTTAACACTGTGCTGACTTTATTTATAAATGATCTACTAAAACACCCAAGCATTGTTACACTATGCTTTTAAGGAGGGATACCCTCCATCTTAACTTTCTGGGTACACAGATGTTGGCTGAGAATTTTGAGGTAGCCTTTGGGGAACATTTAAACTAGTTGAGCTAAGGGTTAGAATAGATAAACTAGCCAGTAGTTTTACTGGGGTAGGTGGCACTAATAGATTACCCAGATTTTCTAATGGTAAGGCACAGAAAAGCTAACTGATAAACCATTGAAAGGCTTCTATGCTAATGCAAGAAGTCTTAGAAATAAACTGATGGAACTAGAATCTTATGCAGCATTGGAAAACCCAGATATTATAAGCGTTACTGAGACATGGCTAGATTTAAATGATGGTGCCGAATGCCATATCGCAGGGTATAACTTTTACAGGAAAGATGGAATAGGTCAGAAGAGAGATGGTGTAGCCTTATTTGTCAGAGACAATCTGCCGGATGTTGGCAAGTGGCAAGAGATATTAGCACGTCAGCAGTAGCTGAAGCTGTTTTGGTTCAATTAGTCCAAGCCAATGGCCCTAAGTTTATGATTGGCACCTGTTAGGGACCTCCAGCACAGTCATTCCCAGCTGACGAGGAACTTTGTTCACAAATTGCTAAGGTTTCCAGCCTGGGCCCAATTTACATTATGGGAGACTTCAACTTTCTTTGTATTAAATGGTCTGATGGTGATCCATCCAGTGTAATGGTGAGAGTAGCTGAGTCTTTTGTAGACACCATAAATGATTGTTTCCTTACACAGCATGTTGGTGAGGCAACTAGGGATAAACAAATTCTAGATCTGGTTTTTAGCAGTGAACCTAGCGCAGTATCAAGCCTCCATGTGAGGGAACACTTGGCCAGCTTTGATCATAATATAATTATATCTTATTGGCCAATCCAAGACTGCAGCCAATCTAATGCTGGTCCTAGATTTTAACAGGACTAACTTTACAAAAATGGCTGAACTGGCAAAAGTTGACTGGGCAATCCTACTAGATAGACAATCAAGTACTGAGGACAAATGGGTTAAATTTAAAACCATTCTCAAACAGAATGAAGCCATATATGTCCCAAAGTTTAAAAGAAGGGCACATGGTAAAACAAAACCATTATGGTTGATGAGGAATACACAGAGGCAAATTCAATTGAAACAGAAGGCATTCAACACACTTAAGGCATTTAACTCGCAGGAGAACAGGAAAAAGTATCGCATGCAATTAGGAAGACAAAAACAGCCATAAGATTAGGCAAGAGATCTCTGGAAAAGAAGATGGTGTGTGATTGTAGCAGTAATAACAAATGCTTTTGTAGCTATGTCTGTGGTCAAAAGACCATAAAGGACCATATAGGGCCACGAAAGGATAATGTAGGGCAGATTCAAACTGATTCTCGGGTTATGGCAGAGTTGCGAAATGACTATTTTGCATCAGTCTATACTTTGGTAGATGATGCTTATGTTCCAGATGAGGGTGCTTAGTATTGAACAGCATTATTAAAAAAATAGTTATGTATTGTCATCTTGGATTGATTAGGAAAGCTCAAAATTGATAGGGCTCCAGGTGCAGATAATATCCATCCAAGGGTGATTAAACAGATGGGACAGGTGCTCCTGTGAGCCCCTTGCCTGTATCTTTAGTAGTTCAATAGAGTCAGGGATAGATCCCTTTAGACTGAAAGCTAGCTCATGTCGTTCCTATTTTCAAAAAAGGGGACAAATCAGAGCCAGGGAACTACAGGCCTATCAGCCTGACATCCATTATTGGGAAGATGCTAGAAGGGATCATAAGAGATGCCCTTTATAATCATTGGGAAAGGGAAGGAGCCATTAGAAATACACAACATGGCTTCTGAAAAAAGATGTCGTGCCTAACAAATTTGATCGAGTTTTTTGAGGAAGTCACTCAGGTAGTGGCTGAGGGTAATCTGGTAGACATGGTCCACCTGGACTTTCAGAAAGCCTTTGATAAGGTACCTCACACAAGGTTACTTCACAAGACAGAATCTTGTGATATCAGTAGAAATTTTACAAGCTGGATTACAAATTGCCTCCAATCCCACAGCCAAAAAGTTGTAGTTAACGTGGAGACATGTTACTGGTGGTGTCCCCCAGGGATCGGTCCTAAGCCCGCTACTCTTCACAGTCTTTATTAATGAACTGGACAGTGATGTTGGGAGTATGGTCAGTAAGTTTGCAGATGATACCAAATCTGTGCAAGGGTTAAGATGGTAGAGGAGTGCCATCAAATCCAAAAAGATTTAGATGTGCGAGGGGAGTGGGCCACATATTGGCAAATAGCATTTCATTTAGATAAATGTAGAATCATACATGTTGATTGGGCCAACTCAGGATACAGCTAACATTTGCAGAGAACAACACTGAAAGAAGTTGAGAGAGAAAAAGCTCTTGGTGTTTTTGTGCACAGATCACGAAAGGTTCATTTTTTGTTTCGTTCATGGGATGTGGGCGTCGCTGGCGAGGCCAGCATTTATTGCCCATCCCTAATTGCCCTTGAGAAGGTGGTGGTGAGCACCTTCTTGAACCGCTGCAGTCCGTGTGGTGACGGTTCTCCCACAGTGGTGTTAGGAAGGGAGTTCCAGGATTTTGACCCAGCATCAATGAAGGAACAGCGATATATTTCCAAGTCGGGATGGTGTGTGACTTGGAGGGGAATGTGCAGGTGGTGTTGTTCCCATGTGCCTGCTGCTCTTGTCCTTCTAAGTGGTAGAGGTCGCGGGTTTGGGAGGTGCTGTCGAAGAAGCCTTGGCGAGTTGCTGCAGTGCATCCTGTGGATGGTACACACTGCAAAAACTGTGCGCCGGTGGTGAAGGGAGTGAATGTTTAGGGTGGTGGATGGGGTGCCAATCAAGCGGGCTGCTTTATCTTGGATGGTGTCAAGCTTCTTGAGTGTTGTTGGAGCTGCACTCATCCAAGCAAGTGGAGAGTGTTCCATCACACTCCTGACTTGTGCCTTGTAGATGGTGGAAAGGCCTTGGGGAGTCAGGAGGTGAGTCACTCGCCGCAGAATACACAGCCTTTGACCTGCTCTCGTAGCCACAGTATTTATATGGCTGGTCCAGTTAAGTTTCTGGTCAATGGTGACCCCCAGGATGTTGATGGTGGGGGTAATGCCGTTGAATATCAAGGGGAGGTGGTTAGACTCTCTCTTGTTGGAGATGGTCATTGCCTGGCACTTATCTGGCGTGAATGTTACTTGCCACTTATCAGCCCAAGCCTGGATGTTGTCCAGGTCTTGCTGTATGCGGGCTCGGACTGCTTCGTTATTTGAGGGGTTGCGAATGGAACTGAACACTGTGCAATCATCAGCGAACATCCCCATTTCTGACCTTATGAAGGAGGGAAGGTCATTGATGAAGCAGCTGAAGATGGTTGGGCCTAGGACACTGCCCTGAGGAACTCCTGCAGCAATGACCTGGGGCTGAGATGATTGGCCTCCAAAAACCACTACCATCTTCCTTTGTGCTAGGCATGACTCCAGCCACTGTAGAGTTTTCCCCCTGATTCCCATTGACTTCAATTTTACTAAGGCTCCTTGGTGCCATACTCGGTCAAATGCTGCCTTGATGTCAAGGGCAGTCACTCTCACCTCACCTCTGGAATTCAGCTCTTTTGTCCATGTTTGGACCAAGGCTGTAATGAAGATCAATATAGAGAAACTGTAGCTAAAGCTAATAAGGTATTGGGTTGTATTAATAGAACCATTCAGTATAAATAAAAGGACACTACATTTTGACACTACACAGGTGGCTGGTCAGACCACATCTAGAGTACTGTGCCCATTTTTGGTCCCCCCACATGGTGGGTAATATAGTGGCCTTGGAAAAGGTCCAGAGGAGAGCTAAAGGAATGATTCCGAGCATAAAGAACCTCAGCTATTCAGATAGGCTCAAGGACCTTGATCTATTAACTTTAGAGCAGCGTAGACTTAGAGGTGACCTGATAGAGGTCTATAAAATAATTAAAGGGCTGGACAGCATCCCTATTGATAGATTATTCCAGTTTAACAGATTGGGGAGGACCAGCGGACATGAGTTTAAACTATGGAAAAGTAGAAATAGACTGGATGTTTGGCGGTTCTTCTTTTCCCAGAAAATTGTGAGCCTCTGGAATACATTGCTGGCTGGTGTAGTGGGTGCTCACTCTCTGCATGTCTTCAAGAGGAAGCTGGACCGGTTCCTGACTGGGGCAGAGATCGCATCATATAGAAGGTAAGTGTCTTTACAGATAACACTTGGTCCATGTGATCTCCTAGACTGGTTTTTATCGTCCAAGGGGGTTGAAGAGGAATTTTATAGAGTATTTTTTCCCTTATTGGCTCTGGGTTTTTTCTGGGGTTTTTTCTCTCCCAGGAGATTATATGATCGCGGGGACGGGCGTGAGGGCGAGGGCGGGAGTGGGGATGGGTGGTGGGTGGTGGGGGTGGGGATGGAGACGGAGAGAGGGAAGAAGTGTCTAGCCACGATGATCTGGCCGTCATGGTGTGGGGCAGGCTTGATGGACCAGCAGGTCTTTTTCCGCCCGTCAATTTCATATGTTCATATGTTCATAATGCACAACTGTGTTTGTTAAACTGGGTATTTTTATCAGAAATTATACTCTTCACATTTTTGTTACTAACTTTTGATTTCATGAGATTCATCCCATGATGCTTTTTAAATTTAAAATAAAACAAAATGATCTGCTGCAAAACAACATAATTCCAAGTCAACTCCTTTAAAGTATAGGAATCCAACTATTCCTTTGGATATATAAACAGTATCTGCTTCAATGATTGGAAGATTTTTATTAGCTCTACCACCAAAATCATTTCTATTTTTTGTACAACAGACTCAGCAGGAGGTTCTGACTGTTGGAAAGAAACAAATTGGTTTTGAAAAAACAGTAAAGAAAGCTGCTGTCAATGAATGGATTTGAGCTATTTCGTGGTTCAATTTGTGCAGAGTTTTCATATAAGAAATGGATGATTTCATCTTATTTATGTAAAATCACAAGCAGATCTGGGATACCGTGAGTGATGCTATTAGAATACAACCTCAGTGAAATATGCTGAAGAGCATACATAATGTGATGCTTGTGAATTTAACTGACAGCTATTTTCCTAAAGTCAAAAACACTTTAGGTAACACTTCGAGTGTTTTCTCCTACTATTTGTTAGATAATATTTTTGATGATAATGATGCACAAGTCTTATGCCATTTACTAAATCTACAAAAATTGATCTATACTATAAATGCTAGATTTTTAAAAGAAAACAATGGATCTTGTTTTAAGGGTACAGTGAATGCAATAAAAATAGAATTTAAAATAAATATTTTCTTATATACTGAACAATTAAAATTTTAGAAAAAAGAGCAGGATTAAAGAAAACAATCCAACCAGAAAGTGAAGTGAAACATCATTAATGTCTTGTTATTCTTCAATATGATTTTTTTAAAATTAGATATACCTCATTGGAAATGAAGCACAAAGAGAGTTTTCAATGTTATTAAACAGGAGCTGCCTGCCAAACATTTTAGGACAAAGGGACTTGTTTCCTGGTGCTGTTACTGCTGCAGTTTTATTTCTCTTGTAATATTTCCTGTATTTGATTATCAAATTGCATCAGCTCACACTATAAACCAGCAAGCTTCACTGCAACTGTTAACGTGGCAGTGATCGCCTGCCCTCCACCTTCACCCTCACTGTCCAATGCTATGCTAGCAACTAGTTGGCATGGAGCAATACCTCGACTAATCGAGAAGGTCCACTGGCTCAGGGGTCACCCCAGACTCTGTGTGCATGGACAAAGTCTCACATATTTGACACAGGCCCTGAAGAGGTCCAACAACTCTTCAAAGGCCCTATTGTAACTCCTGGACATTTGAGACCATTGATGATCATATTCATAGCAACAAGGTAGGAAATGGCAGGCAGACTCCCCAACGAGGTCCAACACCTCTTCAAAGGAGCTTGCTGCGAGTCTTGAGCAACTGAGGTAATTGGAAGCCCTTCGATCATCTCAGATCAAAAGGTTCTTTTATCACAGTACGTAACCATTGTACTTGAAAAATAAATTACTAATTGTTTCTCCCCTCTTTTTTAATACATTTTACAATAAATGATATGTTGCAAAATATAAAGAAATTAAAAAAAATCCTGGAGCTGTCTGCTTATTTTTGGAAAAGCATTGTCTTTACTTTTTAAACAATGTAAATACATTTATTCCACTTTATTTTTAACACATATATCTGCCTAATATTGCTACAGAAATGTGAACTCTGCGGGAGAAATCTGTAAATTTAAATTGAGATGTACTTTAATTCTTATTGTTTTCACCCATTTATTAAGGCCATTTAGTTATTTGGTTTCAGTGAGGAATAGATGAAATCAAAGAAGGATAATATTCTATACCTAGTGTATACTATACTAAAAACTCTTACATTACCTCCATGTTAGCACATTATGATTGTGAAAATTTCAGTTACGTGGTTTACTCAAAATATGATACAAAATTCGTTCTTGCTTTGCTGTAGCCAGTAGATACTTAAATTAGGTTTTATGTAATGATTTTATCACCGTATCAAATGCATTCTTTTACATATCAAAAATGAGTGATATGCAATGATTTTGACAGTGAGATGCAAAATACATTTCTGAAGCATCACACTTTCTACAAATGTCAGAACTAGTCATGTTATTGTAACAGTTATTAGTTTATCAAGTGATTTATGATAACCATCATTTTACTGCAAATTACATTTGTCAAGATTATTATTTGCATAAGTGACTAATTATAAAATTACAGAAAGACAAAGCAAGTAATATGTGTAAATATGTCTCCTGTGGTGTGCATAGCAAATACTATTATTTTTACCAAATTGAAGTACTGTAAAAGAACTGCATCAAAATGAACACCAGAAGTATTCATCTTATTTAAAAGCTAAAAATGTACAGTATAACAGAGTTAATCTGAATAACTGTAATCATTCTAATATTGATCAAATTGGCATATTATCATTCTTTTTTAGAAAGGCATATTAAATAATTACTGCATCTTACACTAGGGAGGTTTATTGTGCTCTTTTGGAAAAGGATCTCTACAAATTAATGGCAATTATTTTATCTAGTGTTTCAAAAAGCAGTTTTATTGAAATTGTTCAAGATCAGAAACGAAAAAAACGTTGAATGGTAAGCATATTTCGGCAGATAAGATCGGCAAAGAACACTGACTAAAGTAAATATATCAGGACTGTGCACCACGTGGAATGTGTTGTTTAATGCTTCATGTTTACTTCAGTTGCATAACCCTGTCTGTCTTATAATTCAATAACATTGGTGCCAACAAAGAAGATTTACAAAGTGCAAGACAAATTTACATTTAGTTGTATTAAGAACATCAATGAATTCTAACAACAAAAATGTTTTTTTTGGCAATTTATAATGTTCCTCTTTGTTGTCGGTGAAATAAGGTAATAGATTTTAGATACCGACTTACAGATGGCTATATAAAGAAAATAGCTTGCAGCTACATAGCCTGCATGCTATTCATTAGGTGCTAAGATGCTTCAGTTGCACTATGGGATATTAGTGTACGAACATTGAGCATGTTTGTCTGAAATTCTTTTCCCTGCTATTTCAGCAGAGACAGAACCCACTGAAGTAGCAGATAGGAATTTCAGGCAAACTCATCATCAATCTTGCACAGGTATCCCAAGGCATAATCTCAGGGCCTTGTAGGTGCATAAGTACAGCATTCAGTGGCATGCCCTCTGATTCTTTTTCTTCCTTTCTGTGGTGGAGCACACTGCCTCTGCTTGGCACTTCCCAGGTCAGCTCGTTTGAGATTAGAAACTCTCCTCATGAGGAATTGCAGCCATTAAACTATTGCACTGATCAGGCACTTGTTTGGCTAAGACAAAGCCACAAGGTCACTCTGTCTTTACTTTTAAAGTAGTTTATCACAACATTTTAGTCGTTCTATAGTTGCAGGCCATAACAATTAATTTGACACATCAAACTAAGAAATCCTTCTCCCCCAGTATTGTAAATAATTAATTAATATAAAGGTGCATGTGTAAGTGCTTTTGCTTCTGTGTGAGAACTGAGATCAATGCGATTTTCAGTGATACAGATTGACAGAAATGAAAAGAGTAATGCTGGAATTAAAATGGATGCTCATTAGAGTCTGGACGATAGAAGATGGGTTAATGTTTTGGGTGGAAAACCTTCATCCAAACAAATGAAGTTCACCACTTCTGATGAAAGTTCTCCGCCAAAAACACTAACTTACTTTTCTCTTCCAGGTACAGAGGTTATGTATTTTCAGCACTTACAGTTTTAATTTTAGATTACTAACATTCACAGTTTTTACAGATATCTCAAAGAATGACAAGATGTTCCTGACTTAACATGGTAAACTGAAATTGATTCGTTAGGGACTTGCACTAAAATTTTTGCCTGAAAAAAAATTAGTTCTGGTATTTTAGCCCTTCGAAGTGAAGTGTTTGAGCTTTTGATTATTTCTATTGCCATTAACATTTTGCAACTTAAAATGGTCTCCTGAACCGCATTTTACATTTCAGATAGTAACAGATGATCAAACTTTAGTATGAAGATTTCACAATTAACATACTTAAGTAGCAGGTGTTGTTAGCCCTCTTAATCCTTGATGTGGAGATGCCGGTGATGGACTGGGGTGGACAAATGTAAGGAATCTTACAACACCAGGTTATAGTCCAACAAATTTATTTTAAAATCACAAGCTTTCGGAGATTATCTCCTTCGTCAGATGAATTAATGAAAAGGTTCTCAAATCGCATATCTTATACTATGTTGGGACAGCATCACACCAATCAAAAGGTGTCGTTGTTATTCAAACAGGCCAGTCACGGAGAACAGCACGTCCCAGTACACTCGATATACATTGTGTCTATTACACAGGCAGGCAGAAAGAAACTCAAAATGGCAGAGAGAGAGAGAGAGAGAGAATTTTAAAAAACATATAAATTTTTTTTTTTCCCCCCCTTTTTGCTGGTGGGGTTACGTGTAGCGTGACATGAACCCAAGATCCCGGTTGAGGCCGTCCTCATGGGTGCGGAACTTGGCTATCAACTTCTGCTCGGTTTGCGTTGTCGTGTGTCTCGAAGGCCGCCTTGGAGAACGCTTACCCGAAGATCGGTGGCTGAATGTCCTTGACTGCTAAAGTGTTCCCCGACTGGGAGGGAACCCTCCTGTTTGGCGATTGTTGCGCGGTGTCCGTTCATCCGTTGTCGCAGTGTCTGCATGGTCTCGCCAATGTACCATGCTCCGGGGCATCCTTTCCTGCAACGTATGAGGTAAACAACGTTGGCCGAGTCACAGGAGTATGAACCATGTACCTGGTGGGTGGTGTCCTCTCGGGTGATGGTGGTATCCGTGTCGATGATCTGGCAAGTCTTGCAGAGGTTGCCGTGGCAGGGTTGTGTGGTGTCGTGGACGCTGTTCTCCTGAAAACTGGGTAACTTGCTGCGAACGATGGTCTGTTTGAGGTTGGGTGGCTGTTTAAAGGCGAGCAGTGGAGGCGTGGGGATGACCTTAGCGAGGTGTTCGTCGTCATCGATGACATGTTGAAGGCTGCGGAGAACATGGTGTAGTTTCTCCGCTCCAGGGAAGTACTGGACGACGAAGGGTACTCTGTTGGTTGCGTCCCGTGTTTGTCTTCTGAGGAGGTCTATGCGATTCTTCGCTGTGGCCCGTCGGAACTGTCGATCGACAAGTCGAGCGTCATATCCCGTTCTTACGAGGGCGTCTTTCAGCGTCTGTAGGTGTCCATCGCGTTCCTCCTCGTCTGAGCAGATCCTGTGTATTCGTAGGGCCTGTCCATAGGGGATGGCCTCTTTGACGTGGTTGGGGTGGAAGCTGGAAAAGTGGAGCATCGTGAGGTTGTCCGTGGGCTTGCGGTAGAGTGAGGTGCTGAGGTGCCCGTCTTTGATGGAGATTTGTGTGTCCAAGAAAGAAACCGATTCTGAGGAGTAGTCCATGGTGAGTTTGATGGTGGGATGGAACTTGTTGATGTTATCGTGTAGTCTCTTCAGTGATTCTTCGCCGTGGGTCCATAGGAAGAAAATGTCGTCGATGTATCTGGTGTATAGCGTTGGTTGGAGGTCCTGTGCAGTGAAGAAGTCGTGCTCGAACAAGTTCGAGCAGGACTTCTTCACTGCACAGGACCTCCAACCAACGCTATACACCAGATACATCGACGACATTTTCTTCCTATGGACCCACGGCGAAGAATCACTGAAGAGACTACACGATAACATCAACAAGTTCCATCCCACCATCAAACTCACCATGGACTACTCCTCAGAATCGGTTTCTTTCTTGGACACACAAATCTCCATCAAAGACGGGCACCTCAGCACCTCACTCTACCGCAAGCCCACGGACAACCTCACGATGCTCCACTTTTCCAGCTTCCACCCCAACCACGTCAAAGAGGCCATCCCCTATGGACAGGCCCTACGAATACACAGGATCTGCTCAGACGAGGAGGAACGCGATGGACACCTACAGACGCTGAAAGACGCCCTCGTAAGAACGGGATATGACGCTCGACTTGTCGATCGACAGTTCCGACGGGCCACAGCGAAGAATCGCATAGACCTCCTCAGAAGACAAACACGGGACGCAACCAACAGAGTACCCTTCGTCGTCCAGTGCTTCCCTGGAGCGGAGAAACTACACCATGTTCTCCGCAGCCTTCAACATGTCATCGATGACGACGAACACCTCGCTAAGGTCATCCCCACGCCTCCACTGCTCGCCTTTAAACAGCCACCCAACCTCAAACAGACCATCGTTCGCAGCAAGTTACCCAGTTTTCAGGAGAACAGCGTCCACGACACCACACAACCCTGCCACGGCAACCTCTGCAAGACTTGCCAGATCATCGACACGGATACCACCATCACCCGAGAGGACACCACCCACCAGGTACATGGTTCATACTCCTGTGACTCGGCCAACGTTGTTTACCTCATACGTTGCAGGAAAGGTTGCCCCGGAGCATGGTACATTGGCGAGACCATGCAGACACTGCGACAACGGATGAACGGACACCGCGCAACAATCGCCAAACAGGAGGGTTCCCTCCCAGTCGGGGAACACTTTAGCAGTTAAGGACATTCAGCCACCGATCTTCGGGTAAGCGTTCTCCAAGGCGGCCTTCGAGACACACGACAACGCAAAATCGTCGAGCAGAAGTTGATAGCCAAGTTCCGCACCCATGAGGAAGGCCTCAACCGGGATCTTGGGTTCATGTCACGCTACACGTAACCCCACCAGCAAAAAGGGGGGGGAAAAAAAATTTATATGTTTTTTAAAATTCTCTCTCTCTCTGCCATTTTGAGTTTCTTTCTGCCTGCCTGTGTAATAGACACAATGTATATCGAGTGTACTGGGACGTGCTGTTCTCCGTGACTGGCCTGTTTGAATAACAACGACACCTTTTGATTGGTGTGATGCTGTCCCAACATAGTATAAGATATGCGATTTGAGAACCTTTTCATTAATTCATCTGACGAAGGAGATAATCTCCGAAAGCTTGTGATTTTAAAATAAATTTGTTGGACTATAACCTGGTGTTGTAAGATTCCTTACTCTTAATCCTTGTTCACAATAAGACTGACCCATTTATTTTTTCATCACTATGCCTGTGTTGAAGTAATACAAAGTTCAATCCTAAAGTAGCTGTTTAATTCAGACTATATATTTTCTGTTGCCCTTTTTTGCAGCTATTTATCATGTGTTTGTCTTTTATGGGGAAAAGTGGGAAAGTACAACATAAATAAGAACATATGAATTTTTAGGAATAGGAAAATACTCAACCAGTCCCTTTTTAATTTATCAACTCCACCTACCCAACTTCATAAAAGCCTATATATCTAAATACCAAATACTTGGGAAACCATTACAGCTTAAATTCACATTCCGATGTATATTTATTCCATAAGACCCATAGGAGCAGTATTTTATTTCTAACTTTGTTGAGATTGTAGTAGCAGAGGGAGAAGAGTTAGGGGCAGCTGAACCACAATAGTTCTAGAGTGGATTCAGTGTTATTTCATCATGGCATTCTAATTGAAATTGTAATATCACATGACTCAGGGTAACACATACTTTCATTGTCTGATATTTAAGTGGATTTTTGCTTTTTTAATGCACAATTTAATGTTTTGTATCTGATATCTGGTAGAGTGTTGCGAATTTATGTTTCCAAATAGTGGACTTTTCATTTATATATGAACTGTGCCTATCTATTTAATATTGGGTCTCCGTCTGTTGTTAATTATGCACAAGTGCAAAATATGTTCATCTGTGGCCTGTCTTGCCAACTACCATGCTGAAGACACTATCTAAAAGTTTCTCTGGATGTCAGTTTCCAAGAACTAACTGAAACCTGCCAAAAGAATCTCTTTTCTAGACAGAAGTTCACCTGGAAAAATTTCATGCCAATCCCATGTATACGATGCTCAAAATCTATCATCAGAAATGTCTCCTCTTACTCACCCTTTTTTAAGTCTGGCGAGTAATGACTAGAACAAAGGGGGAAAAAAATTAGATAGGGCTCATTTTCGGGCGTAGACAGTGTGATCCACTATTACCCCGCGCCCGATGGCCCCACACAGGCAGCACATGAATTTCGAGCTGCCTCCTACTTACCATGATATCTCCGTGCAGCCAGCACTACCCGCGCTGCTGAGAGGCTGCACAGAGAATGAGGGAGCCGGAAATAGGGCGTGTTCAGGACACGTCATCAGCAGCCTGCACCTCTTGAAGGTGCAGATGCACATTTTAAATGGGACATGCACAGTCCACTAGGAATAGGAAAAGATGGCCACAAGGGTTGCAGGACTGGTGCGAGAGCGGGCCCCATGCTTCTCCAATGATGATCTGGAGGCCCTGGTGAAAGGGGTGGACGAAAGGCCAACATGTACCCGCAGGGTGGCCAGAGACCCTCCAGACTGCAGCTCCGCAGGCATTGGCAGGCTGTGGCGCAGGAAGTGAATGCAAGGAGCATGGCACCACACACGTGGGTGCAGTGCCGAAAGAAGTTCAATGATTTGACACGAGTGGTCAAGGTGGGTGAATGCAAGTATCAAGTGACACATCCTACCAACTGCATCACTGCTCTATGCATCACCAACCAACAACAAACACTGCCCATCCATACGCAATGCTGCACTCGGCATGCTGCATCTCACCCGCACATAGTTCCACACTTGCAGGCCACACAACCACCAATCACAGATCACACACATTGGCAGCTATTCGATCACAAGAGGCACATCATCCACACACCTTGCAGGATACTCACTGACACACTGTCCTCTGTCTTGCAGGAGAAGGTGGCACATAACAGCCGGCAGCAGGAGAGACCTGAGGGTGGACGGGGACGCTTACACGTCCTCAGCCCCAGAGCAGACAGTGCTTCAGATCACTGGGCATTGTCTCAGTCACTGCAGCCATGACAACATGCGTGCTGGAGGTCCCAATGAAGGGGGCTTCTGCATATCTAATGTTCCTTCTCATTTCCCACATCTCCCTCCTCCCACATGCTGCACATGCTATCGGCACGCGCGTCTTACTTGCTCCTCTCCCCGCTCCATAACAAAACCTATTTCCCTCTGTCATTGCAGATACCCAAGAACACGTGGCGGCACCGTCCGAGGAGGAGGAGGAGGAGGAGGAGGGGGACACTGACGCCACACCATCACTCAATCTGACACTTGCTTCCACCAGCTCAGAGACTGACACTGCACGTCCTTCAGAGGCTAGTTTAGAGGAGGGATCTGCACGTGGTGAGACACCGAGCACAAGTGCAGGGAGTGTGGGTAACGGATATTGCATGTGCCAGCTCGTCGGAGGGTGAGGTCGCTCACTAGTTCTGCTGCAGAGGAGTCAGATGAGGACTTCGATGGGCCAGGCTACAGAAGACGGCCGATGGGCATACACCACCAAATGCTTGGGGCACTGGAAAACCTGCCAGAAAGCCTGCATACAATGAGAAGGGGCATGAAGGAGGCCAGCCCCAACTTGGCACAGGGCTTTGCGCAGAACTTGGAGCCCATCCTTTCCAACATGGAACGGATGGTCACCTCCATCAGCACACCTGTGGAATCCAACGTGATGCAGCGTCTGATGGCCAATGTCGCGACTTCCATTGCAGCACAAACCGATGTCGTCAAAGGTCTGCAAGCTACGGTTGCTGCTCAGATTGCTGCAATGGAAGCTCAATCTGCTGCTATCATAGCTCTGGGCACCACTGTGGAACGGGGCTTCCAGGGCATCACAGCATTCCAGCAATCCGTTCTCCCGCTGATCACCAGGATTGCTAAGGCGCCGCCCTGGAAGAGTGGCAGTGGCGCCATGGCAGTCGGACCTGCTGTCCTCTCTCAGGACGACAGCATTCCTGCTCCCACCCCTACCACTCTGCCAGTGCCCTTGTTGATGTCTATCGGCCAGCCAGGCCAGACTGCTGCAGCCCATGCTGAGATGGTGCAGTCTGAAACCAGACCCTCCTGGTCCAGAGCTGCTTGAGTTCTTCCTCCAAGGCCATCTGAATGCTCCTCCATTGAAGACCAACACCATCCATGCTCCAGCCACTAGGGAAGCACCTCGTTGGAGCTCTAGGATAGGTAAAGGTACACGAACAACAGGCCCTATGGTAATGCACAAGGGTGAATAGTTCTGTTCTGTTTCCATAAATTTCATTTATTCATTGATAATTTTGATTTTGAATTTGCATTTGGTGGTGGTTTTTATTTGTGCAGTGAGCTGAGGGGGAAACCAATGTGAAATCAGATGGAGGGCGATTTCATTGTATTGTGGGAGTGGAAAGGTGGGGAGTGTAGGGGCACTGGAAGTGTTGGTGAGTTTGGGGACTTGGTTGACATTATTGGTAGCGGGCACGAATCAGGCGAGCACGCAGAGCCCTTGCAGACAAGGCATGTGGTCCCTGTTGCACCATTGCATCTTCCTCCAATTCTCCTCCGGCTTCTCCTCCTCCTCCTCCTCAGCCACCTCTGGATAAGGGTCTTCTCTGATCATTGGTGGCAAAGGCAGGTACCTCACGATGGCGAGGTTGTGCAGCATGCAGCATACCAGCACTAATCTGCCCACCTGCTCAGGGGAGTATTGCAGGGCTCCTCCAGACCAGTCCAGGCAGCGGAAGCATTGTTTGAGGAGGCCTACATGATGTTGCATGTGGCAGCATGGCTCTCATTATTGGCCTGCTTGTGTGCGTGAGCCACGACATAAGGGAATAGCCCTTGTCGCCCAGTGGCCAGGCTTTCACTTGGCGAGGTGGGTGAAAGGTAGTTGGCACGTTGGACTGCCACATGATGAAGGCATCATGGCCGCCCCCAGGATAGCGGGCATCGACTTCCGTGATTCAATGAGTGTGGTCGCACATCAGCTATTCAGGGAGTGAAAGCCCTTTCGGTTGACGAAGACAGCTGAGTTGATACGTGGAACACGCTGGGCAATGTGCGTGCAGTCAATTGCACCCTGTACATGGGGAAGCCAGCAATGCGAGCGAACCCTAGTGCTCGCTCGTTCTGCTTGTCTTTGTGGAGAGGGATGGTGATGAACCTGTTCCTCATCTTGTACAGTGCGGCTGTGACCTCCCTTATGCAGCAATGCATTGCATACTGCGAGATGTTGCACAGGCCTGAAATGATCCTGAGCTGTAGAAATTCAGCGCCACGGTGACCTTCACAGCCACAGGCAATGCTGTCCTCGCCCTGCTGTGAGGCTGCAGTTGTGGCCACACCAGTTGACAGATCTCGGTCACAGCTTCCTTGATGAACCTCAGGCGTCGGATGCAATCCTCCTCGGTCATGTTGAGGTAAGAGAATTGGTCCCGGAAGGCCCTCATTGGATACGGGGATACGGCCTCCTGCTCCGTGCCCTGCGCCTCCTCCTCCCTGTCCTCGCAGCTTGACCTGGTCTCCCTTCATGCTCCCAGTTGTGCTCAATGCCCAGCGGGAGCCCTAGCAGACCACCCATGGTTGCTTGGAATGTTGTTCAATTATGGTTGCAACTTTCCGACCCATAAGGCAGTACCTGCCAAACCACTCTCAAATGTACTCTAGGAATTCTCAGTAAGTATAGGGAGCTTCAAAAAACACTTCCTATTCCACCAGCAGCCAGAAGCAATAATCCAGCAACTAATCTGTAATTCCTGCATGGTCCCTTTAAATAGCGCTGGTGGGAGTCCTGCAGGCACTGTACAACACATTCTGGTGTGCGTGGCTGAGTTGGGCGTTAAGGTCCAAAATGGTGTCTATCACTTTAAATCAGCGTTGCACATTGATTGCACGCATTTTCTCCCTATTTTACGTGCTTTCGGTGTTCGGTATTTGCGCATGTGCTAACTCCTGTACCAAGATGGCGTCTGGCACACGTCACGCTGGAAACGTGCGTACGCAGCCAAGACACCATCTTGGCACCTCAAGAGGCTGCCGTGTAGCGCCGAAACAGCGGGCACTACACGGCCCAACTTAGCGCCCAAAGTCTCTAAATACTGGGTTGACATCCATCAGGGTACTTGTGTCCAGACGGAGTGACCATTGGCTCAGTGATAGTATTCCTGCCTCTGAGTCAGAAGGATTCCAGACAGGCCGAGTGAACGGAGCACCGGCTTTCAATACTGGATTGATGTCCAACAGGGCCACTTGTGTTCGAAGGGTGCAGGTGCCCCTCCACCCATCATAAAATGTAGGTGGAGCTCTTTAGCCTTGGTTATAGTCCACCTAGGAGAAGATAAAAACTGTGAGGAAGGCAACAGGAAAGCACTGAGCTACTCTTCTCTAGTAAGTGGCTCAAGAATCTCATATGTGAGACTTGAGCTAGGATCTGCCCTCGGGCAGAATACAATGGACATGCTGACCCCCTTTTACCTTCTTAAGTCACCTCCTACCTCACACTAAGTCAAATTTATTTATATTTGTGTCTCTTTTATCTCTTCCCTTGCCTCTCTCTTGAAGACTCTGAATCTTGCTTGGAACAAGTACATCAGCCGCCCTCAATTAACTTGCTCAAATGAGCATTCTTAGTGGGTTAGCCTTAACAGTGATTGTTGGCAGACTATTTTAGTGTGAGAGGCAGCACAATGGTGTCCAATACTGTCCATACCCAAGGTCCACACATGTACATTCAGGAGTAAGAACCTTGGCTGACACACCACCGCCCCCCCCACCCGCCCCCAAAGACAACTGTTGAACCTCTACCATTTTTGAACCATCCTAGCTGAGGTCAGTAAGTCAGTGCAAACCAGGGATGACATACAGTTCTGTGTAGTTGGGTGCCACAATGTGTGGAGATTTGAAGTTAAATTTGAAAGAGCAGCATCCCTTAATTAGGAATTTCCATTTGAATAAAATTCATAGACCAATGTGATTATTCTCTTCCACCCTTCCCACCCCATTAAACCCATAGATATCCCCAGAGTGTGGTAGTTTTTTGGTGCTGAAAATTCGTCATATAATGTCTAATTCAATTCATATATTAACATTGGGAACTATTGAAAGGCAGTCATTTAGAGAGGCTGTTTGGTCAGCCGACTCAGAGACTCCTCAGCTAAGTAACCAGAAATAGTTATGTGCGTTAAAGGGTTAGACGAGAATAATTGAATCCCACATCAGATTTTTAATGAACAAAATGGATGTTGCATTTAACAAAGCTACAATTTAAAAAAAATATGCTGATTAATGTCACAGCTCTCCAGTTTACATTTCACTGAGACAAGGTATATATAACATCGATTTCATTGGAGACACAAAAATATCAAAGAAGTTACTCAAAAGAAGTAAACAACTGGAAATAACATCTTAATGCATCTATTATTATTTGCATTCCCATCACCCACAACATTATTGCCAACTCAGGTTTTTGAGAAGATTCCTCACTGGTGACGTTATGTGCTAAACTTATGCTTTATGAGTTTTCAAACCTGGCTTCAGGGAATGTTGTATGACCGTGTAGAGGAACCAATAATGTCAGCTTGCCGTAGTAGCAAACCATCATCTTTTGATTTCACAAGGCAGTTCTGCAGTTAATAGCTTCCTGTATGCATTTTGTTCCCCTTTATTCAGTATGAATTGTATTTTTGGGGTTTACAATAACAGATTTGTTTCTACATTTAATCGATCAATGAAACAGGGATAGCCTGCATTACATTTTTTGCAGAATTATCCATTTTATTAGATTGGGGGAGGGAAGAAACACTTTCAACTGTAGTGATATTTCCAGAAATGTTTCTGTATTAAAACCCTTTCTCGCTGACGTGTAATTCATCATTTTTCTATCAACGCTTTCTTGACACCTTCATGTCAGGTAACAGAGTCAGGACAATGAGTTTTTGATGCAACCAAGTAATAACGAGATAATGCAATGCATCCAGTATAAAGACAATATACTGAACATAAACCTTATCTTTGGTTCTCAGTCCAATCCTCTGTGGATAAACACATTGGTAATAATTTTCGAATTTCCTACAATAAGCTTTTGAGAAAAAATACAACTGATTGTTTAGAATATTTGTGTTTTTTAATTTAAAAGATGTGTCTTACATCAATTTTCTTAATTCAATATATAACAATATTGTATAATGTTTACGGAGCTGCACATGGTATACTTAAATCACATGCACTTTCTTAATTCACATTTTAAAATATAAGGCATTCCATTATTTGGAATGAAATCAATACGAGTTTAAGAGCTAGCAGAAAACAAAGCGCAGGCAACTTGCAACCATTTTTTCAGCAGAAGCAGTATTAAAGAAAACTCAAAAAAAAATTGTTACAAAATCAATTAACATTTTATATTCCCACTCCCCCAGCCCCATTAACAAATCCAGTGCTTAAAAATAAAGAAGCATATACTGTTACCAAGTAATTATTGCAATGTGGAAACATTACCGTAGGTTGAAATATATTTTGTTTTCTTTCATTTAATTTTTTTTAAAATTCCTTTTGCAAAATTGAAGTTGATTTAGTGTGCAATCATTGCATTTTTGCAACAATGGCTGATTGCACAGTTATGGTTAGCTGAGGAACATCTTAGACAGTGCAGCCATAGTTGCATATGATCTACATGACATCTATAGCTGAAGCAAGCTATACTGTTCATATGGCCAGAAGTCAAAGAGCTTGGAATAGAAATCACCTAGTTAGAGTCGTTTTCTGCAGGTTCATCAAAAGCTTTAGGCAATGAATTACTGCTAGATGATGCTAGTGATAGGTAAGGTTATATGAAAATATCCACAAATCTATGATGTGGTAAAGTGGGTAAAAAATTACGGACCTTTTTGGATAGGTAATTGACCATTAGCAAGGCTGCTTTAAAGACCAGCTTCCCTTCTTTAGCGAACTTCCTACACAAATAATGCATTGCTCTGATTGTGTGAAATCATCAGGAGTGCCTTCAATTACTGGCTACAGCCACTGATCAAAACGACTTGCCTAATACTGAAGCAAGGAGAGTGTAAAAAACCTGCGGCGAGGTGCACATTACCAATGCTGTGCTGTTAACCCCTTAAGTGCTCATTGTTCTTTGCTGCTTTCCAAATACGTGTTATTTATTATCTGCAATTGAACCTCCTATAAATGTTCAACACTGAATGTTGCAAAGTAGAATTAGAGAAATAGAAATGTGGAACATTTCGTTAATAGACCCAATAATCCAGAGAAGTTTGTATGCTTGTGTTTAAAAAAAATGGTGTAAAAAACAACTTCAACCATCACTGGGTTAAATTGTGGTAGCTGCCTATCTTTATTTGTGGCCTTTTTATTTAGAAGGAAAAAAATAACAGGAACAATTAAACGTATCAAAATTGTAAATAAAAATGGATCAGTCTGACTTTTTCTTGATTCTGACAAAAGCGACAATAGCAAAACCATTTTTCACCCCCCACCCCCGACATCTACTTAATGATGGTATTACCAGAAAGCAGTTATGACTTGCTGAAGCTGTCATTTTTCCTCCACAATGGCTTATAAAATAATCAAAATGTGTGCGTAAAATGGAGACACAGCCTGATTTGATTTTAATAATACAGATAGGCTTAGCTAGAAATGAAGAGGAGACAGTATGGAGAGGACCCTAGGTCACGAGAGACAATGGCTTTTGCACAAAGCTAAATTTTACAACCAGAGAGAAGGATATATGGGTATTAGACTTTCCATAGCTATAGGAAGGATAATCTTTCAATCAGATTAATGAGAAAATATATTGCATGGGCCCTACAGCACTTTTTGCTTTCGAGGCTAATACGTGATTTAAATCCCAACAGCACATTTTCAGCATTACAATATCCTTCTCGATAATAACACTGCCTGGTTCAACAAAAGCAGCTAAAAATAAAAGTCCCTCTTGATTTTCATTGCTAGATTTGAAGGATATTT
Source organism: Heptranchias perlo (assembly GCF_035084215.1). Taxonomy (NCBI): domain Eukaryota; kingdom Metazoa; phylum Chordata; class Chondrichthyes; order Hexanchiformes; family Hexanchidae; genus Heptranchias; species Heptranchias perlo. The sequence goes on along the minus strand of NC_090327.1, from coordinate 81,683,873 downwards.
TCTCTTCTTTGTGTTCATCAAAGTGAATTCTACTGAGAAAAGTCACATTTAATAAGACAAAGAAAATTTTCTAATTATGCTACCTGTCAAGATTAGGATCCATGTGAAAGCAGCTGTGGTAATGAAGAAGCCAAAGAGATGGTTGCGTGTGTAGGTTGCAGTTTGGTGTATAATTACTGTTGCATATAGATGTTACAAAATGTAAATTAAATGAAAACCCATAGTGCTCAGAGTGAGGCAGATCGGAAAAGGCAGGCCTGAAAATGAAATCTGCTGTAGTGGTTACTTAAAAGAAACCTGGAAGAGATAAGGCAGCTGAAAATAAATGTTCTCATTATTTTTTATTGGAGATGTATAGATGTTTCCCAGTAACTTGGTAACAATAGGTGAGCAAAAATGATTAACCCTTAACCCCCATTACAAACATTCCTTCAAAAATACATCTAAATCGGAAAATAAAAAAAATGCCAAAAATGGTTAACAAGCATGCTCAATAAATGCTGACGGCATAACTACGTCTCCAAACTCACACTCATTTGCAAACAAAATGAATTCCAAATGCTGACACCAAAAAAAGGGAAAAATCTCATGACCTTTGTCTCTTTAATACAAAATTGAAATGGTAAAGTACAGAAACAACTAATTGGTTTATTTCCTTGAAGAGCCAGTGACAAGGAACACAGTTGGAAGTAGGCTTTTCATCAGAGGTTATTCTAAGATATAACTAATTTAAACCTCCTCGAGCGCAGACACAACCTGCTCCGCATGGGAGGGTATCTCTTGAGGGTTCATTAAGTGACTGGCATGGCCGTTTTTGGAATCAACAACTAAACACTATGCTAACCTTTACCATTAGATTGCCTGTGGACCCTGGGTGCTGAGTACTTTCTGTTCAGAATTTTATGCATCACAAATACTCTGGTGATGTACACATGATGGATGTAAAATTTATGAAATTATATTCATTTAAACAGCCCACAGGTAATTCTGTGGGGAAAATTATATCATGTTGTTCAGAGGGCAGCGAAATCTAAAAAAGTAGGTATCATTTGAACAGCACTTCATTTTGTGCAATTTTCACCATATGTATTGTTACTATATTTCAAAGACTATTACAATTATCTTAAGCATGTGAAGAAACATACCTTTTTTCTGCAATGTTGAGCCTGAAATGGCAATTAGAGATGTAGATGATATGCAATATTTACAATTCATTAGAAATGTGCTTTAAAAGTTTTTGACATGCCATCAACTTGGTCAATATTCTGGATCCTGTGCTGAACTTTAAGTTGAGCATTTGATGAATTAAGTTGTTCTGCATCTTCATGCTTTTTTTGGGAGTGCTCACCTGTTTGCTGGTTGTTCTAGTTTTGTAGCAGTACAATTACGTACTCACCAACATTTGTCAATTTAAATGTTAAAATGGAATTGGTGTTGGTTATAAATTGGGCCTCGTTATAAAAAGTGGCCAAGTTACACTTGTGTATTTGTTTTGGTTGTGAGCTTGTCTGCTCAAAATAATAAAATAAAACATAAGACAGGAGCCGTTTGAATCAGAACAATTCTATTGGAAGCTTACTCCCTGATGTTTTGTTCTGTTATAAGAAAATCCTTTACATAAACATCAGCTAGTAGTAAGCCAAATATAGAGTAATTTCTTTTTAAAGTAGTTTCATGATGCCAAAACGACTGTCTTCAAATTTAAAGGAGTGTTCTGTGGCATAGGTTGCCCTTTGCTGATTTTGGAATACAACAACTTTAATACACAAAATTATTTTATATTAGAAACAGATTTGGTTCTGACGAAGTCATTAACCTGAAACGTCAACCCTACCTTTCTCCACAGATACTGTGCTGTCTGGCCTGCTGAGTGTTTTCAGCATTTTCTGTTTTTTCTAAATAACACCACAAATTTGAAAGGTAGTCTCCATTTTCCACTTGAAACTCCTGGGGATAGGGTCCACTGTAACCTGAGTCAGTGTAATGTGATCAATTCAGTGTCACAGGTGATTGGCTGCCAGTCATACCTCCACAAAAGCTACTTCTTCAACAAGTACCGCTGACAGATCTAAACATTTATTATCATTGCCACATTCTTTAATAAATTAAGAAAATTCAACTTTTGAGATGGCATCATGAAACTTTTTAAAATAAAAATTTAATAGTCTTCTATAGTCTCATCAGAATCATTAGTGAAAATAAAAACATTGTCCAGTTAAATATATCTGTTAGTCACTGAAATTTGCTATTGAGGACTTCATGAAATTAATTTTGATACACATCTAACATACACATATTAACTGATATAAATGTGTTCATTTATATGGTACATCAAAGGAACTAAATAATAAGACTGTTACTCAGTAAATTTAAAGGGCATACACAGCTTTCCTTTGTTGCAGTACACCTTTTAGGAAACGATCTACAAGTGTATCTCCACTTCACCTACATTACTGAGCATTATAGACCACAGGTTTAAGAGGAAGAAGCATAGTAAGGAAATCAAGGAATTCTATTCTGCTTTACAGTCAGTCTTTTGTGAGTATGAAAGATCCATAACTCACAAATGCTGCAGGCATGAGTGAATTATGAAGGCCTTTCTCACCCATAATGCAACACAACCAGCAAGATATTCTATTTATTTGGGAGGCATTGCTGATCATTTTTAGAAGAGTATTCTGCAATTTGACAGGCATCATTTTTAATGTCGTGGCAGTGAATTGTCAGGTTAGTGGCTGTGAAATTATCAATAGACACAGAATAAACTGCACTTTGAGACTGGAGAAATTTTCTAAGCTATTTGAAACAATTGTTGAAGTCTATATTTTCCTCTCTGCTCCATCCCCGAGAAAAAATAAATATTGACATATAGGGGGGTAGAATTTTCATACTGTTGGCCGTCTTTTTCTCGCCTAAAAAATGGGAGACCAACAGAGGAAAATGTGGTGGAGACCTTGTACACTCATATGCCTGCCTGATTGAAATTTCAGGCAGGGCATTAAATGGGGTGGGGGGGGGGGGGGGGTGGGGAGACTGCTTAAATATGCAAAATGGGATCCCAGGTTGGTTGTACGACCCTGGTTGCAATTTTCATGGATAAATGGGTGGAGCATGCACCATGTATGCTAGTCCCACTTTTTCCAGGTCTCGAGAGGCCTAACCAACAGTCCTCAAAGGGACTGCAGGAGGCCACTTTGAAAAGATATGTTTTTCTTTATTTTGGCCCATTGCTAGCCCGCTCTCACCCCCTCTATAGACCTGATCTCCCCCCTCCACTACCTCCCCCACCCCCCCATGCCAAACAGGCTCTACCTGCCAGAAGCCAAATGACTTTCCGTGGCACCAAACTAGCGGGCTGCAGCGGTTGCTCATTTGACGCCTGCAGCTTACCGGTAAAATGTAAATGAGGCCTGACCTGAAAATGGTTCAGGCTTCCCAACTCTGACCTTGGGCGGTTGCCCCACTCATATCACACCCATTTTGGGCCCGAACCGAAAATCTTCCCCATGATTTTCAAATATAAATTAACAATTTTATTGACACTCATTAAATTGTTTAATTGTGCTGCTTAATTAATTAAGATTTAAGATTTGGTAACTAAATGCAGTTCATTATTTTCTCCCAATGTCTCTTTGTTATGCAGTTCCTTGTACTTAATTCCATTTTCTAGCATCCTTCACACTAAATCATGTTTTAACTTTTTTGCTCCTTCCCAACACCAGTAGTACTGAAAGAAACTCAGGAGGTCTGCACTTCATTTGGATGCAGTTGACGCATTTCTCATTTTTCAGTCACCTATCAGCTATTATAAACTGGGCAGATGGTACACATATGCTGTGATTATTACTTAAATATATTCTGTGTTTGTAATCTTAACTAACAGTCTTAACCAACAGTATAATTGTTCATGATCATCTTTATGACTTGCTGCAGGGTAAAATGCTTAAGCCAAATGTTAGTCCAAACCTGTGTGGCTATCAATTCATTTTTAAAACAATCTAATTTTTTTAAAAATATGGAAATTAACAAATTTGAAGCTTTATTTTAATCAAATGAATATTTATACCAATTATTTTCTGACTATAAGGTTGCTGTGTATTATATTAGGTAATATTTTGTTTGTCTCTTGGCACAACACAAAAATAGTCAAATCAAGGTATCTCAGAACGCAGCAAAAGGGAATACTAGTTGTAATACAGGAAAAAATAAATGGCATCATGCAGCATTTCAAGCTGGCAATAGTGAGGCAAATTGTCACATTTTAAGAAATGTGCTGACCATTGTACGCTTACTGCAATAACTTTCAGTGACAACATGGATTCCATTTCAGTGCTCATTTTTATAAGCAAAAAGTGATCAATGGAATCAGCTCCTTGAATATATATCAGTAACTAATGATATTAGAAAAAATGAAAGCTTTAAATCAATCATCTGCAGATAAGTTACTTCCAATGCTGATTCTGGATCTCCTATAGGACATTTCCTCCTATGGTAATAGGCTGGAAGGTATCTACTGCAACAGCATATCTTAGGGTTGCAGTCGATGTATTTGCTTTAAGTTAATACAAGTCCAAGTAAACCCACACAATGAAACATTGTGCTCAGTCTAGGAAGCACGCTAAGATCAGTAAATGCAAACGGTATCTTCAAAGAAAAGATTTTATTTTTTTCCCACTTTACTCCCTGTTTCTTTCTGGTCTAAAGGCACTGACTGGTGGAGTAGTTTGATAGATTCTGGCCACCCTCTGGTACTTCACCAAAGGAGTTCCTAGAAGGCCACACACACTTACAGGAAATATCTCCAGCTACATTCACTCAAGTTATTGAACTCAACAAACAACAAGAGAAACTTGACATACAGGAGGCAGAGGGGTTTTTGAAACACAGGTTCCAAAAGAGAAAGATTGAGGATTGAAAGTGGATGAACATCCATCAAGGTGGGAAGAGAAGTCTGTAAGAAATGTACAGTTGCCAGAGGGCATTGCCTTGCAAATAAGTTTTCAATACAAAATACTTGTTCCAAAGATGGTGACCCAGGGAAGAACAGCATGAGCAACTCTATAGCACCATGGAACAATTGGTCGCCCAAGAGAGGAGAGTTGAAATTTTATGGAATGGAAAATTGTACCAGAGAACTGGAGCTTTGCAAAAGTGACTCCTGTCTTCAAAAAAAAGGAAATAGGGATAAGCCGGGAAATTTTAGGCCAATTAGTCTTCTTTCTAGTAAACTATCTGGGGGTAAAATTGGTCTTAGGCGGTAGGGCAAAGCCAATAATAATGAATTGACAGCCCGTTTTATAACCGGCCCAACATCTTTTCCATTGACTTTGCTACCAAACCACGAGCAATTTCAACCTCCCCACCCCCAAATCTATTAAATGGGATGAAATTACTTAGAACTTGGAGGAATATGATCCAATCAGAGCCAGTCAGCACAAATTACCGAAAGGCAGGTCGCGCTTGACGAATGTGGCAGATGGAGTATAATGTGGGGAAATGTGAGGTTATTCACTTTGGTAGGAAGAATAGAAAAACAGAATATTTTTAAATGGTGAGAAACTATTAAATGTTGGTGTTCAGAGGGATTTGGGTGTCCTTGTACATGAAACACAGAAAGTTAATATGCAGGTACAGCAAGCAATTAGGAAGGCAAATGGTATGTTGGCCTTTATTGCGAGGAGGTTGGAGTACAAGAGTAAGGAAGTTTTGCTGCAATTATATAGGGTTTTGGTGAGACCACACCTGGAGTACTGTGTACAGTTTTGGTCTCCTTATCTAAGGAAGGATATACTTGCCTTGGAGTCGGTGCAACGAAGGTTCACTAGATTGATTCCTGGGATGAGAGGGTTGTCCTATGAGGAGAAATTGAGTAGAATGGGCCTATACTCTCTGGAGCTGAGAAGAATGAGAGGTGATCTCATTGAAACATATAAAATTCTGAGAGTGCTTGACAGGATAGATGCTGAGAGGCAGTTTTCCCTGGCTGAAGAGTCTAGAACTAGAGGGCATAGTCTCAGGATAAAGGGCCGGCTATTTAAGACTGAGATGAGAAGGAATTTCTTCACTCAGAGGGTTGTGAATCTTTGGAATTCTCTACCCCAGAGGGTTGTGGATGCTGAGTCCTTGAGTATATTCAAATGTAAGGAGTCGCACAACACCAGGTTATAGTCCAACAGCTTTATTTGAAATCACAAGCTTTCGGAGCTTTGCTCCTTCGTCAGGTGAAGCACTCTCAGACTTCACTTGACGAAGGAGCAAAGCTCCGAAAGCTTGTGATTTCAAATAAAGCTATTGGACTATAACCTGGTGTTGTGCGATTCCTTACATTTGTCCACCCCAGTCCATCACCACATCACGAGTATATTCAAGGCTGAGATAGATAGATTTTTAGACTCGAGGGGAATGAAGGGATATGGGGTTTGGGCAGGAAAGTGGAGTTGAGTTCAAAGATCAGCCATGATCTCATAGCATGGCACAGCAGGCTCGAGGCGCCATATGGCCTACTCCTGCTCCTTTTTCTTATGTAACCTTGTAGAATCCTTTGAAGAAATTAGAGACAATAGATAAAGGAAATGCCATGAATGCTGTTTATACGGATTTTCAAAAAGCTCCTTTTTTAAAAATTTGTTCATGGGATGTTGGCGTCGCTGGCGAGGCCAGCATTTATTGCCCATCCCTAATTGCCCTTGAGAAGGTGGTGGTGAGCCGCTTTCTTGAACTGCTGCAGTCCGTGTGGTGAAGGTTCTCCCACAGTGCTATTAGGTAGGGAGTTCCAAGATTTTGACCCAACGACGATGAAGGAACAGCGATATATTTCCAAGTCGAGATGTTGTGTGACTTGGAGGGGAAAGCGCAGGTGGTGTTGTTCCCATGTGCCTGCTGCCCTTGTCCTTCTAGGTGGTAGAGGTCGCGGGTTTCGGGCTGCTGTCAAAGAAGCCTTGGCGAGTTGCTGTAGTGCATCCTGTGGATGGTACACACTGCAACCGTGGTGGATCGGATGCCAGTCAAGCGGGCTGTTTTGTCCTGGATGGTGTCGAGCTTCTTGAGTGTTGTTGGAGCTGCACTCATCCAGGCAAGTGGAGAGTATTCCATCACACTCCTGACTTGTGCCTTGTAGATGGTGGAAACGCTTTGGAGAGTCAGGAAGTGAGTCACTCGCCACAGAATACCCAGTCTCTGACCTGCTCTTGTAGCCACATTATTTATGTGGCTGGTCCAGTTAAGTTTCTGGTCAATGGTGACCCCCAGGAGGTTGATGGTGGGGGACTCGGCGACAGTAATGCTGTTGAATGTCAAGGGGAGGTGGTTAGACTCTCTCTTGTTGGAGATGGTCATTGCCTGGCACTTGTTTGGCCTGAATGTTACTTGCCACTTATCAGCCCAAGCCTGGATGTTGTCCAGGTCTTGCTGCATGCGGGCACGGACTGCTTCATTATCTGAGGGGTTGCAAATGCAACTGAACACTGTGCAATCATCAGCGATCATCCCCGTTTCTGACCTTATAATGGAGGGAAGGTCATTGATGAAGCAGCTGAAGATGGTTCTGCCTAGGACACTGCCTTGTGGAACTCCTGCAACAATGTCCTGGGGCTGAGATGATTGGCCTCCAACAACCACTACCATCTTCCTTTGTGCTAGATATGACTCCAGCCACTGGGGAGTTTTCCCCCTGATTCCCATAGACTTCAATTTTATGAGGACTCCTTGATGCCACACTCGGTCAAATGCTGCCTTGATGTCAAGGGCAGTCACTCTCACCTCACCTCTGGAATTCAGCTCTTTTGTCCATGTTTGGACCAAGGCTGTAATGAGGTCTGGAGCCGAGTGGTCCTGGCGGAACCCAAACTGAACATCGGTGAGCAGGTTATTGGTGAGTAAGCGCCGCTTGATAGCACTGTCAATGACACCTTCCATCACTTTGCTGATGATTGAGAGTAGACTGATGGGGCGGTAATTTGCCGGATTGGATTTGTCCTGCATTTTGTGGACAGGATATACCTGGGCAATTTTCCACATTTCAGGTAGATAAAATAGCTGATAAAATACCACATATAAAAACTTACGTCAAAGCTAGTGGTACATGAAATTAACGGGTACGCAGTCACATGGATTGAGCAATGGTTGGAGGGCAAAAAATTAAGGGTAAGGGTAAAGGGAGGTTTCTTGAACTGGAGAAGTGTTGTAAGTGGTATTCCACAGGGGTTCAGCTTGGATTTATTACATTCATAAATAGTCTGGATTTATGAATTGAGGGAATGATGTCAAAATTTGCTGATGGCAACAAATAGCAATATGGCAAGTTGTGACTAAGATTGTGAAAGACTCCAGGAGCATATAGTTGACTAGCTTAATGGGCAAATTGGTGTAGGAAATAATGCAGAAAAATATGAATTATTACATTTTGAAAGTACAAAGAGAGAAAGGAAATATACGTTAAATAGTAAGATTTTAAGCTCAGGAGAGAATAGAGGGACCTCGATGTGCAGATGCACAGGTCATTAACGGTGGCAGTGCAAATGGATAAAGGCCATAAAAAAGGCAAATTAAATCCTTGGTTTTGTATCTAGATGGTACCTTCGACAATGCAGCATTCCCTGAATACTGCACTGGAATGTCAGCCTAGATTATGGGCTCAAGTCTCCAGAGTGGGACTTGAACCCATGACCTTCTGAATCAGAACCAAGAATTATACCACTGAGCCAAGACTGACACCTGATGAAGAAAGACTTAGAAAGTTAGGGTTTATCATCATAAGAATGGAGAAGGTTAAGGGATGACTTGACAGGGGTCTTTAAGACTATGATGGGTTATGATAAGATGGTTTCAGCTAGTTGGCAAGACTGTAAAGAGAGGGTACAAATTTAAGATAATCGCATAAAGAATTAAAGGGGAACTTAGAAAAAAATCTTTACATAAAGGGTAGTTACAATGTGGAATTCTCTGCCACAAACTGTTTTTGAAGCAGAGTTCATCAATTACTTTAAAAAGGAGTTGGATGGTTGCTTGAAAAAGGGAAATATTAATGGGATATGTGGAACACATAGAAGAATGGAATTAGACTAGTTGCCTCATGTGGAGAAAAACATTAGCACAGATTTGATGGGCCAAATGGCTGGTTTCTGTGCTGTAACAACCTATAGAAACATAGAAAATAGGAGCAAGAGTAGGCCATTCAGCCCTTCGGGCCTGTTCCGCCATTCAAAATGATCATGGCCGATCATCTAATTCAGTACCCTGTTCCTGCTTTTTCCCCATATCCCTTGATCCCTTTAGCATTAAGAAATATATCTATCTCCTTCTTGAATACATCTAATGACTTGGCCTCCACTGCCTTCTGTGGTAGAGAATTCCACAGGTTCACCACCCTCTGAGTGAAGAAATTTCTCCTCATCTCGTTTCTAAATGGCGTACCCCGTATCCCGTGACTGTGACCCCTAGTTCTGGACTCCCCAGCCATCGGGAACATCCTCCCTGCATCTAGTCTGTCTAGTCCTGTTAGAATTTTATATGTTTTGATGAGATCACCTCTCATTCTTCTAAACTCTAGTGAATATAGGCCTAGTTGACCCAATCTCTCCTCATACGTCAGTCCTGCCATCCCAGGAATCAGTCTGGTAAACCTTCGTCGCACTCCCACCATGGCAAGGACATCCTTCCTCAGATAAGGAGACCAAAATTGCACACAATACTCCAGATGTGGTCTCACCAAGGCCCTGTATAACTGCAGTAAGACATCCCCGCTCCTGTACTCAAATCCTCTTGCAATGAAGGCCAACATACTATTTGCCTTCCTAACTGCTTGCTGCACCTGAAAGCTCGCTTTCAGCGACTGGTGTACAAGGACACCCAGGTCTCGTTGCACCTCCCCTTTTCCCAATCTATCACCATTCAGATAATAATCTGCCTTTCTGTTTTTACAACCAAAGTGGATAACCTCACATTTATCCACGTTATACTGCATCTGCCATGTTCTTGCCCACTCACTCAACTTGTCTAAATCACTTTGGAACCTCTTTGCATCCTCCTCACAGCTCACATTCCACCCCAGCTTTGTGTCGTCTGCAAACTTGGAAATGTTACATTCCGTTCCCTCATCCAAATCATTGATATATATTGTGAATAGCTGGGGCCCAAGCACTGATCCCTGTGGTACCCCACTAGTCACCGCCTGCCACCCGGAAAAAGACCCATTTATTCCTATTCTCTGTTTCCTGTCTGTCAACCAATTCTCAATCCATGCCAGTATATTCCCCCCAATCCCACGTGCTTTAATTTTGCACACTAACCTCTGGTGTGGGACCTTATCAAAAGCCTTCTGAAAATCCAAATACAACACATCCACTGGTTCTCCCCTATCTATTTACATCGTTAAATAAATTTAAAACAGAAATAGACAGTTTCCTAGAAGTAAAGGGAATTAGGGGTTACGGGGAGCGGGCAGGAAATTGGACATGAATTTAGATTTGAGGTTAGGATCAGATCAGCCATGAACTTATTGAATGGCGGAGCAGGCTCGAGGGGCCGATTGGCCTACTCCTGCTCCTATTTCTTATGTATGTTCTTATGTTCTATTCTACTAGTTACCTCCTCAAAAAAACTCCAGTAGATTTGTTAAGCATGATTTCCCTTTCATAAACCTATGCTGACTTTGTCCAATCCCGTTAATGCCTTCCAAGTGTTCTGTTATCATATCTTTTCCCACTACTGATGTTAGGCTAACTGGTCTTTATTTCCCTGTTTTTTCTTTCCCTTCTTTTTTAAATAGTGGGGTTACATTTGCCACCCTCTAATCTGTAGGAACTATGATTCTAGGGGAATATTCGTTCTAGGGCTGAATTCCCAATCAGGTACTTCAGGTGAGAACTGGCACTCATAAGAATGCTGGTCAGGAAATCGTGGGCCCACAGTGTCTGATTTTCTATCCATTAATTTAATTTTAATTCTAAAGGGCTTTGAGATGGTAAATAGTGAAAGACTGTTTCCACTGGTTGGGCTAATCAGTAAGATTGGAGCACAGACTCAAGATTATCACCTTAGAAAAAAATGTTTTCACCGAGAGAGTTATTAGAACATGGAATGCTCTACTGCAAATGCCTATTGGGACAATAAAAAAGGAATTGAAAAAGAAATGGGAGTAGAGCAGATAGCTCTGCTTGAAGAGTTTGCACCAGCACAGCTACAGTGGGATGAATGGCCTCCTTCTGTATTGTAATTTCTATGATTCTCATTATATGTATCACACATAACACAAACTCAAGCAAATTTCCAGTTGTGTTGCTTACAATGAGTCAGAGGTTTCTTAAGTACAAGGGTATTATATCAAATAGTACTACCAAAGACACGCCTCTCAAATCCATGCCCATCTTTCCCACAACTCCATATTTGAATCTCTCCAATCAGGTTTCCATCCCTACCATAGCACCGAAACAGCTTTAATCAAAGTCACAAATGACATACTCTGTGACTGTGACAATGGTGCACTATCCCTCGTCCTCCTTCTTGACCGCTCTGCAGCTTTTGACACAGTTGACCACACCATTCTCCTGCAATGCCTCTCTTCCATTGTCCAGCTGAATGAGACTGCCCTTGCCTATCTATCCAATCAGAACCAGGAGCAACTCCAACAATGGTTTCTATTCCTGCACAGTTACCCTTGGAGGCTCCAAGGATCTATCCTGGACCCCCTTCTCTTCCTCATCTACATGCTGTCCCTTGGCAACATCATCCGAATACATGAGGGCCGATTTAACCCTGGATGCCTGGAGGAAACAGGGCAAGTGGGTGGTTACAATGGCGGTCAGGCACTTTCCGCTATGTTCCCAATACATTCGCACCTGCCACCATTTTAACAGCTGGGTTTTTGGCAGTGTTGAAGCCTCATTAATATATAAATGTCAGGGTCCAATAATATCATTCGGACCCCGACTTGATTTTAACTGACAATCATGGCAGGAACACCAGAGTCGGCGTCACCAGTGAGAGCTGATGGCAAACAGGATCTTGGCTAGAAGAGGCACAGGTAAGTTTATATTTTTAATTTTTTGAAGGCTCCATCTCTCCAGTAAGTCTTTCTACCCCTTCACTGCCTCTGTATTTTAAGGCTGCCTGTCCGATATTCAGTCCTGGATGAGCTGCAGTTTCTCCCTGCTAAACATTGGGAAGACCGAAGAGATCGCCTTCGGCCCCCGGCACAAACTACGTACCCTCGCCACTGATTCCATCCCCCTCCCAGGCCACTGTCAGTTGAGCCAGACTGTTCGCAACCTCGGTGTCTACTTGACCCTGAGCTGATCTTCCGATCCCATGTCCTCTCTATCGCAAAGACCGCCAACTTCCACCTTTGTAACATCGCCCGCAAGAGGCCAAGAACAAGTGTAGTTTTCAGGTGAAGCAGGCAAGAGGGTGGGGGATAACTGAACTAGGGGATACAGACATGTTCAGTTCTGTCCTTATCATCGAATCTGATAGCACAGAAGGAGGCCATTCAGCCCATTAAATTCTATTATTTTTGATACAATACTTTAATATTATATGCCTCTCCCTATCTCTATCCTCCTCTAGTCCTACAACCCTCTGAGAACTCTCCATTCTTCCATTTCTCGCCTTTTGTGCATTGCTTGAAGCAGGCGTGGCATTTTGGATGAAGGAGGGTTAGAACGGGAAGAATTCCCAGGGGATCTTGAGAACACTCACAAAAACTCGCCAAATACTGCTGGGACTTAAGTAAGGCGGCAGAAGATGTGGCTATCCTGCACAACCTCCCACTGGGTTGGAATATGCATGAAGGTAGTTACATGAGGTGAAGACCTGGCAAATCTAGATTCCGCTCCAACTTCGAATTCTGCTCCTGGGGGCTGGAATTTCTAGGCTCTGGAGTTTAGCTGTACTGAGGGAGAGGTCTGCACTTAAGTAACAAGGGGGGCAGTTCTAAGCTTTAATAGCAGTGGAATATGTTCCTGAGGTTTGGCAAAATTGTGATGGAGGTCTTGGAGTTTGGAAGTGTGGTGGGATGCTGGAATTTGGCAGCAGGAGGTTCCTTTGGAAGGAGATCTTGAGATTTGGAAGAACTGTAGAAAAGGCATCGGGGGTGGATGTGGTAGATTCCCGGAGGGTGAATTTCTGTGGGAGTTCTCCCACTCATCCATCATGACTTTGGCGGAAGATCTGCTGAAACCCCAGAAAAATGGTGGACAATTGGAAAAGGCCTCCACCAGCACGGGGTGTTGGGGGGGTGGGGGGAGGGAGTAGAATCATAGAATCATAGAAAGGTTACAGCACGGAAGGAGGCCCATCGCCCCATCGAGTCTGCGCCGCCTCTATGCATGAGCAATCCAGCTAGTCCCACTGCCCCGCCCTATCCCCATAGCCCTGCACATTTTTTCATTTCAAGTACTTATCCTGTTCCCTTTTGAAGGCCACGATTGAATCTGCCTCCACCATCCGCTCGGGCAGCGCATTTCAGATCCTAACCACTCGCTGGGTAAAAAAGTTTTTCCTCATATCACTTTTGGTTCTTTTGCCAATCACCTTAAATCTATGCCCTCTGGTTCTTGACCCTTCTGCCAATGGGGACAGTTTCTCTCTATCTACTCTGTCTAGACCCTTCATGATTTTGAATACCTCTATCAAATCTCCTCACAACCTTCTCTGTTCCAAGGAGAACAATCCCAGCTTCTCCAGTCTATCCACGTAATTTAACTCCCTCATCCCTGGAATCATTCCAGTAAATCTCTTCTGCATCCTCTCTAAGGCCTTCACATCCTTCCTGAAGTGCGGTGCCCAGAACTGGACACAATACTCCAGTTGTGGCTGAACCAGTGTTTTATAAAGGTTCATCATGATTTCTTGCTTTTGTACTCTATGCCTCTATTTATAAAGCCCAGGACCCCGTATGCTTTTTTAACCGCTTTCTCAACCTGCCCTGCCTCCTTCAACGATTTATGCACATACACCCCCAGATCCCTCTGTTCCTCCACCCCTTTTAGAATTGTGCTCTTTAGTTTATATTGCCTCTCCTCATTTTCCTACCGAAATGCATCACCTCGCATTTTTCCGCGTTAAGCTTCATCTGCCTTGTGTCCAACAGAGTGTTTATATCCTCTTGGAGTCTATCGCTATCATCCTCACTGTTCACTATCCTTCCAAGTTTTGTGTCATCTGCAAATTTTGAAATTGTGCCCTGTACTCCCAAGTCCAAGTTATTAATATATATCAAGAAAAGCAGTGGTCCCAGCACCAACCCCTGGGGAACACCATTGTACACCTCCTACCAGTCCGCCGAAAAACAACCGCTCACCACTACTCTCCATTGCCTGTCACTTAGCCAATTCTGTATCCATGTTGCTATTGACCCTTTATTCCATGGGTCACAATCTTGGTGATAAGCCTACCATGTGGCACTTTATCAAACGCTTTTTTAAAATCCATATATACTACATCAACAGCATTACCTCTCTGTTACTTCATCAAAAAACTCTATTAAGTTGGTTAAACATGATTTCCCTTTAACAAATCCGTGCTGGCTTTCCCTAATCAATCCACACTCGTCCAAGTGACTGTTAATTCTGTCCCGGATTATCGTTTCCAAAAGTTTCCCTACCACCGAGGTTAAACTGACTGGCCTATAGTTGCTGGGTTTATCTTTACACCCTTTTTTGAACAAGGGTGTAACATTTGCAATTCTCCGGTCCTCTGGCACCACCCCCATATCTAGGGATGTTTGGAAGATTATGGCCAGTACCTCCGCAATTTCCTCCCGTACTTTCCTCAGCATCCTTGGGTGCATCCCTTTCGGATCAGGTGACTTATCTATTTTAAGTACAGCTAGCCTTTCTAGTACCTCTTCTTTCTCAATTTTTAGCCCATCCAGTGTCATAACTATATCTTCCTTTACCAAGGCTCTGGCAGCATCTTCTTCCTTGGTAAAGGCCGATGCAAAGTACTCATTTAATACCTCAGCCATCGCTTCAAAAGTACTTCATTGGCTGTAAAGCGCTTTGGGACATCCTAAGATCATGAAAGACGTTATCGAAATGCAAGCCTAACTTTAATACGTCTGACAGCACTGTTTTCTAAGAGGCCCCCATAAACATTAAATTGGTGATTTGTGATTCCTGGGAATTTATCTCTCTCTCTCTCTCGCTCTCTTTTATGTACGTCACAGCTGTTAGTAGTTAGTAATTACGATGTTTGCATTTTCTAACAAAGATGTGGAGGTGCCGGTGATGGACTGGGGTGGACAAATGTAAGGAATCTTACAACACCAGGTTATAGTCCAACAAATTTATTTTAAAATCACAAGCTTTCGGAGATTATCCCCTTCGTCAGGTGAATCCTGACACCTTCGTCACCTGACGAAGGAGATAATCTCCGAAAGCTTGTGACTTTAAAATAAATTTGTTGGACTATAACCTGGTGTTGTAAGATTCCTTACAATTTTCTAACAAAACACAGGTGGTTATTAGAAATTTTGTTTGATTTCAAAATTCAACTCATTTGTTTTTATTTGAAAAATAATTCAGATTCAAATGATGAAAGATACTTGCCACCCAGGCATAAAATGGATCGACCGCCATTATAGAAACCCCTTGATATTCATTTCCATATGAGATATTGGGAGGGTTGAAGGTACAGGTTTTAAGGAGGCTCTTAAAGGAGGACTGGGAAGGGGAGAGATGGAGATTAAAAAGGGAATTCCAGAATGTGGGACCGTGATGTCTGAAGGCACAGTGGGCAATGGTGAGGCAAAGAGGGGGTGGATGCACAAGAAGCTGGAGTCAGAGGAATGACGAGCTCGGGAATTAGGGTTGTTGCCTTAGAGAGAGAGAGGGGCGAAACCATGGAAGGCTTTAACCAAAGGATGAGAATATAAAATTGAAAACAATGTAGGTCAGAAAAACAGGGTGATGGATGAGCTGTAATTGGTATAGGATAGCATACAGGCAGCAAAGTTTTGAAGGAGGGTGGAGGATAGGAGGCTGGGCAGGAGAACAATGAAATAGTCGAGCCTGGAGAAGACAAAGGCATGAATGAGGGTTTCAGCAGCAGATAGGCTGGGAAGGGCAAAGGTGGGCAATATTACAGAGGTGGTCTTTGTGATGGAGAGGGTATGAGGTCGAAAGCTCAGATCAGGTCCAATTAGGATGCCAAGGTTATGAATATTTTGGTTCAGACTGAGACAGTGGAGGATCAAGAGAGGTGGTAGAGAGGTAAAGCTGGGTACATATTGAAGCTGGTTCCATTTCTGTGGATAATGGTACCAATGGGGCATTATGTAGATGAGGAAGAGGATGGGGGCCAAGGATGGATCCTTGGGGCACTCCAAAGGTAACAATATGGGATGGGAAGAGAAGCCATTGCTGGAGATACTCTGGCTACAGTTGGATAGGTAAGAGTGGAACCAAGTGATGAAAATCTAACCTTGTAGAACAATGGAGGTGTTGGAAGAAGCTGGGGTGGTTGACTGTGTCAAAGGCTGCAGAGAGTTTGATGAAGAATAATGCACCACTGTTACAGTCACAGAGAATGTCTTTTGTGATCTTGGTTTGGGCTGTTTGGAGGGATTCCAACATGGAATTGCAGGAGCGATAGGCATCGGCTGGAAGGCAATAACACATTCAAAGACCTTGGAGAAGAAAAGGAGGTTGGAGATGGGACAGTAGTTAGCAAGGACAGAGGAGACAACAGTGGGTTTTCTGAAGAGTGGTGTAATGATGGTAGATTTGGAAGAGAGGTGGGAAATGCCTGTTGAGAGGGAAGCATTTACAATTCAGGTAGCATGGGCAGCAGGAAGAAAAGTTAGGTGGTCATCAGTTTAGGCGCAGTGGGGTCAAGAGTGCAGGAAGTGGGTGCCGTGGATGACGTCAGCTTGGAGAGGGCATGGAGTTGGTTGGGAGAGAAACTGGAGAGAGATGGAGGCTCAGGGTTAGGGTGGGCGAGGTTAAGGGGATGTGATGCTTGGTGGTAAGAGGATGGGGGAAAGTAGCCAACACAGCTGAATGAATGGTCACTACCCTGCTAAGAAAGCATTCTACTAGCTCCTTGCACTTGTTGTTGGAGGTGAGCAAGGAGGGGAGAAGGGTTTAAGGAGAAGGTTGCGCAAAAAGTGCCAAAAGATAACAGAGGTTATCTTTGCTCTCCAAGATGATTCTAGATTAGTGAATGGTTTTAGCAGAGGAGAGTGAAGCCATGTAGAGCTTGATGTGGTCCAGCCAGATCTGGTGATGGATGGCTAAACCAGTTGTGCACCAGATACATTCAGCTCTGCATCTCTTGTTCTTGAGGAAGTGAAGATGAGGGTTGTACCAAGGAGAATGACTGTGATGAGAGACAGTGAAGGTTGTGCTGCAAACAAGGGCATTAAAGGTAGAGGTGAGGGAGTAGTTGAGTAAACCAAAGGCTGCAGAGGTAGCATAATGAATGGAGGGCCAAAGACTAGGCAGCTAGGAGTTTGAAAGTGCAGTTGTAAGCAACTTAGAGGAGAGCTTTTTCTAAGGACAGACGCAGAAGGAAGGGAATTGGAACCAGTAAGGGGGATATGGATGGTGAGGGATACAACTAAGTGGTCAGAGATGGCCTTGTCAGTGATTAAAGCTACAGGAGTAGAGAAGCTATGGAAGATATTAAGATTTGAGAGGGTGACCATGAATATAAGTGGGAGAATTTATACGGAGATTGAAATTAAGGGAAGACCAGAGGGCAGTGAATCCAGAGGAGAGAAGGCCAGGAGAGGGGAGCTGAGATAGTGATTGAAATCACTGAGGAAGATGAGTTATCCAGCATAGAGGCCGAGAGAGGAAATATATATATATTTGGGACAAATTTGGGGTTGAGCTTGGGAGGCAGTAGGCATTAAGGATTTTAAAGGAGAGAAGAAAGGGGTGAGGTGCTTGAAGGAGGAGAAGGTGCCAGAGGAGTAGGGGCAAAGTCCAAGGTATGACTTGTTAATGAGGACCAGACCACTACTGCAGTGGTTTGGCGGGACAGAAAGTGGGAAGTTATAATCAGGTGGAGAGATTTTGGTAAGGAGCAATGTGGCACCACCTATGAGCCAAATTTCATTCAAAGCCAGGATGTCAATAAAATCATCCACAATAAGCTGTGGATGGGAAAGACTTTGTTTCTGATTGAACGGATGTTCTTCATTGGTAGAAGGAAAATACAAGGCAGCTTGCAGCATGCCAACTACCTTGAAATTCTAAACATCGAAATCAAATGCTGTGCACCAGTTGCTTAATAAAAGTCTTGATGTGAACGTTTTTGGCAAAGAGGTGTGCTGATTTTCCCTCCAGGGTACTTGGCGACAGGTTGGTGTAGTCCAGAGCTATTTCTCCCTTTAATTGTTATTCCCTTTTGTCACAATCCTGGATCTAAAACACGGGCCAGAGGAAGCTTTTCCAGGAGTGCTGAACTATGGAGGAGACCTTTAAACCAGTGCAAACACATAAGCTATTCTGTGCCAGCAACATCCCACTAACAGCTATGAATTGAATGATCAGTTCATCTATTTTTCAGTGATACTGGTTGCGGGAGGATTGCTGAGTAGAATACCAGAACTTTTTGTCCTTCTTTGAACAATCGGATCTTCAACATCCACCTGAATTGGCAGAAACTCTAACAATGCAAAGTATCAACTTTGATTATGCACTCAAACCCACAACCTTTTTGACCCGGAGGTGAGATTGCAGCCAAGTAATTCACACTGACACTGTAATGTAACAATGTATGTAATGTCGTTATGCATTTCGATGAAGTCAATTTGCAAAGGATGAAAATCAAAAGAATTCTGATGAAGACTCTACACTCAAAATGTTAATTTACCATTTTGTTTTCACGTTCTGATGGGTATGCTGCATATTTCCTGCATTGTCTATCTTTATATCAAAATCACTTTAGGTGCTTAAGCCCTTTGGATACTTCCTGTCTCCTCTTGTTTCGAGGTGTGATGCGGCTGACCCCTGTTACTGATGTGGGCCTTTGTATCTAGCAGGTGCAAAAAAAGATGACTAACCTTCTGTGAAGTGACCCTGCAGAGATTCTACAATTGAAGTCATGATCTTGAGATTTTCTTTTTCTTGGCTGTGTTATGCCCCTTGGCTGTTTGATATATGAGGCCAATGGTGTTCACTGGTGCTCATTCTTGGGTTATATTGTCATTCAGCAACTAACATGAATGAACAATCTGGTGCAAATATGAAACGGGTCCTCCTCCTAAGACACAATAATGATACTTCTAGGAAAATAGTTGTGTTTTGGGTTATGGAGAAATCTTCCGTGTAAATATGAAAGAATGATTTATGAAATATAACTTTGATCCTCGTTTCACTTGAAGAGTTTGTGAAAGACTACAGTGTAAGACGATGAACTACATTTTTTAATTACCAAAAGTACTGGAATGCAGATAATAATGGACAGTGGACATTTTTTAATAAATGTGTGCAATGATTTATGGCATCTATTGCTTCTTCCACTAAAAAAATAAAAGGGGAGCTTTTCAGCATTGCCGCTCCTGGCACAGGCCAGGAGCACATATCAGGAAATTGTGCATCTCCCAGCCAATGGTTTTCCATCCATTAATAGTCCACTGTCTCCCTGGGCATTCACTACCCATATTGATGGTGGTAATTTACCATGCAAAAAAACAGAAAATGGAACACTAGCTGTTGAGTGGTAACTTAGGTATAATTACTGCATTGCTATCACAAAGTAGCCTTAATGAGCACCTAGGATGACTGTGCCATTAATAATTAATAAAAGGGGTAAAGGAACAGAGATCTGGCGGTATATGTACACAAATCATTGAAGGTGGCAGGGTAGGTTGATAAAGCGGTTAAAAAAGCATACGTGATCCTGGGCTTTATAAATAGAGGCATAGAGTACAAAAGTAAGAAAGTCATGATGAACCTTCATAAAACACTGGCTCGGTGACAACTGGAGTATTCTGTCCAGTTCTGTGCACCGCACTTCAGGAAAGATGTGAAAGAAGGTGCAGAAGAGATTTACTAGAATGAGTCCAGGGATGAGGGACTTTAGTTACGTGGATAGACTGGAGAAGCTGGGGTTGTTCTCCTTGGAACAGAGAAGGTTGCAAGGAGATTTGATAGAGGTATTCAAAATTATGAAGGGTCTAGACAGAGTAGATAGAAACTGTTCCCATAGGCAGAAGGGTCAAAAACCAGAGGGCATAGATTTAAGGCGATTGGCAAAAGAACCAAAGGTGATATGAGGAAAAACCTTTTTACACAGCGAGTGGTTAGGATCTGGCATGCACTGCCCGAGGGGGTGGTGGAGGCAGATTCAACCATGGCCTTCAAAAGGGAACTGGATAAGTACTTGAAAGGAAAAAAATTGCAGGGCTATGGGGAAAGGACAGGGGAGTGGGACTAGCTGGATTGCTCTTATATAGAGCTGGCACGGACTTGGTGGGCTGAGTGGCTTCCTTCCGTGCTGTAACCTTTCTATGATTCATTGTGTTGGTAAGATGGAAAGGAATTTGACTCTTAGAACCTATTTGTTCTTCATTGAATCATAAAACGATTCAGCATAGAAGGAGGTCATTCAGCCCATCTTGCCTGTGCCAACTCTTTGAAACAGCTATCCAATTAGTCCCACTTCCCTGCCCTTTCCCCATAGCCCTGTAAATTTCCCCCCTTCAAGTATTTATCCAATTCCCTTTTGAAAGTTATTATTGAATCTGCTTCCACCATCTTTTCAGGCAGTGCATTTCAGATCATAACAACTCGCTGCGAAAAAAATTTCTTCTCATCTCACCTCTGGTTCATTTGCCAATTACTGTAAATCTGTGTCCTCTGGTTACCGACCCTTCTACCACTGGAAACAGTTTCTCCTTATTTACTCTATCAAAACCCTTCATGATTTTGAACACCTCTATTAAATATCCCATTAACCTCCTCTGCTCTAAGGAAAACACTCTTAGTTTCTCTAGTCTCTCCACATAACTGAAGTCCTATATCCCTGGTACCATTCTAGTAAATTTCCTCTGCACCCTCTCTAAGGCCTTGCATCCTTCCTAAAGTGTGGCGCCTAGAATTGGACACAATACTGCAGCTGGGGCCTAACCAGTGATTTAAAAAGATTTAGCATAACTTCCTTGCTTTTGTACTCTAAGCTTCTGTTTATTAAGCCAAGGATCCCATATGCTTTTTTAGCAGCCTTCTCAACTTGTCTTTCACCTTCAAAGATTTGTGTACGTACACCCCCAGGTCTCCCTGTTCCTGCACCCCCTTTAAAATTGTACCATATTGCCTCTCCTCATTCTTCCTACCAAAATGCATCACTTCACATTTCTCTGCATTAAATTTCATCTGCCGTGTGTCTGCCCATTTCACCAGTCTGTCTATGTCCTCCTGAAGTCCGTTACTATCCTCCTCACTGTTTACTACATTTCCGAGTTCCGTGTCTTCTGCAAACTTTGAAATTATGCCATGTATACCCAAGTCCAGGTCATTAATATATATCAAAGAGAGCAAAGGTCCTAATACCGACCTTGGGGAATAAAACTATATACTTCCCTCCAGTCTGATGAACAACTGTTCACCCTCCTCTGCTTTCTGTCTCTTGGCCAATTTTGTATCCACACTGCCATTGCCCCTTTAATCCCATGGGCTTCAACTTTGCTAACAAATCTATTATGTGGTACTTTATCAAACACCTTTTGAAAGTCCATATACACATCAACTGCACTACCTTCATCAACCCTCTTTTGTATGTTGGAGATGTTAATTTTTCTATCTGGTAAAGCTGCTGTAACATGTGACTGATAGGTGTTTCAATTAAATGAATAATACTGCATTAATAAAAGTGATTTTTCCAATTTGACCCATAGTATTATTACAGAAACCAAAGATGTTCTTTCTTTAATTCTTGCTTGTATATATCTTTTTTTTTGCCCAGGTCTGGAACAATAGCAATTGGATTATGCCAGCTGTTAAAGAAATATTTCCTCACTGTCAATTAATTGTTGAATGAAACACTACATTATTTTAAAATGTTATTGTATTTAAAATGATAAAATACTGATTATTGTGTTTGAATTACAGCTAATTCTATAATGTAATACATTAAATAGATTTTCAATTAAATTTCACAGTGTTTTATTATTACCACTTCCATTGATAGCAAAGTACATACAAAGATGTTTAATAGAAGAAAGGTTGATTATTCACCCAAAGTGCAGTAATCCTCATTCTCTAGATTATGCTGCCTGTACCGTGGGTTCATTCCTCAGGTCAGTACTCCAAATGGGGAAAATAACCAAAATGGACATAGACCTGTCACTTACAGAATTTACATCCGAATGCCTCAAGGCCATTCTTGCAATATCGTAGGTGGCTACCTCCTTTTCTACAACCATGCATAATGTTGATCATTGCCATGTGTAATATCAAATTATATAGGCCTCAAAATTTCTCAGCCCGACAGTGCCCTCCAGCGCTGGAGTTTGTACGGTCAGTGGGAGAGCACCTCATTTGTATGGGTGAGGCAGGTGCAAGCACCACAATGTGCCTTCTTAATACAGCCACTAGACTGCATAACTTGGCAGTTTGAGGTAAATTCCACTGTGTACACACTATTATCACATTTGAGAGGTGTACCTACACAGAACATGGGATATTATTTTGCACAATTTTCTTTTAGAAATACCTTATCTGCATTATGATTCTAACCACACCACCAATAAACAGAACTCTTCTTGAAATCATTGTAGGGTGAAGTAAATAGCTCTTAGCTCCATTTATTTATCAAGATATTGTGAAGGAGGTGTACCATAGGGGTAATTTTCTGTCTTTGCACTCCCTGGGAGAACCTTGTCCAATAAAAGTGCACATTGGAAAGTCAGGCATGAAACAATGGTCAGAATATCTTGTAGAGGGTGAATTTCTACAGTCACTTCCGACAGGGTAAGGCTCCTCGCTAGGAGCATGATGTCAGAAGTGTTGCTTCTCCATAACAATCACATCAGGACTATCCTTCATGAAGTGCAGAAGAAAATTGCAGGTATTCTGGGGCTATGATAAAACACCAGCCAGGCAGCACTTACCTTTGCAGCAAATATTGATACCAAAATGAATTTCAGGGCAAATAAGTCCTAATTACCCTCGCATGCTAAGCTTCAGAGTTTGACCAAAGCTAGCCCTCGCAGATTTCTATTTGAAGATCGATTACCTGTCTGTATCTCCATCTCTGTTTTTTTATCACCTGCTGGTCATAGGCAGGAGAGACCAGAGATTTCCAAACCTAATGGGTGTGAGGTAATTATTGATTCTAAGAGAGGTTAATGACTTACTTATTATTTACAGTCTATGTATAAGCACCATGGGACGTTTTACTATGTTAACGGTGCTATATAAATGCAAGTTGATGTTGTTATTGGGTAACATCTAGACTTAGCTCATTAGTTTTTTAACCACCATTGCTTCAGTGGCTTTTTAAAAACTTGTGTGAATACACTTTGCTTTAAAACCTCAACAGTTTTTTAAAAATTCTCAAATCCTTTCTGTGCAAAAATGGTCAAAACATCTCAAAATTTGATAAAGACACTTACTGAAATATCAGATCAGGTCAAAATGGAATTATCCCATTCTGACAACTATTTTCTGCCAGAGAAAAAATAAAATGTTTCAGGTCCCTGTCTGATAAGGGACTGAAACTAAATGTCCTTTAAATCACAAACTGGTAATCTCCTGGGGAATTGACCTGAATAATCACAGGAATGTGAATCTTTGTTTCTTGTGGGACCTTTTCAATGTTTTAAGATTTCACACTGTCTCTTTGGAGTGATGTGTCTAATTAAATTCCTGGTATTTATCCCACAAAGTTAGTGGGTCAACAGCTCATGATTTCGATAAATAATATAAAGGAAGAACTTGGACTTATATAGCGAATTTCATGACCTCAACACATCTCAAAACACTTTACAGCCAATGAAGTACTTTTGAAGTATAATCACCGATGTGACGTAGAGAAATGTGGCAGCCAGTTTGCACATGGGACGGTCCTACAAATAGCAATGAGATAAATGACCAGGTAATTTGTTTTTTGGTGATATTGACTGAGGGATAAATATTGGCCTGGATACCCGAACACGTCTCCTGCTCTTCTTCGAATAGTGGCATGGTATCTTTTACGTCCACCTGTGAGGGCAGATGGGTCTTTGGTTTCATGTTTCATCTGCAAGACGGCACCTCCAACAAATTTTTGCCAGAAGCAGCATCAGGCTACTCCTGGCAAAATGAGGTGCCAACCTGGTCAAGCTACAACACAGGACTACAAGCGTGCTAAACAACGGAAGCAACATGCTATAGACAGAGCTAAGTGATTCCACAACCAACGAATCAGATCAAAGCTCTGCAGTCCTGACACATACAGTCGTGAATGGTGGTGGACAATTAAACAACTAATGGGAACATCCCCAACCTCAATGATGGCAGAGTCCAGCACGTGAGTGCAAAAGACAAGGCTGAAGCGTTTGCAACCGTCTTCAGCCAGAAGTGCCGAGTAGATGATCCATCTCAGCCTCCTCCCGATATCGCCACCATCACAGAAGCCAGTCTTTAGCCAATTTTATTCACTCCACGCGATATCAAGAAACGGCTGAGTACACTGGATACAACAAGGCCCCCACAACATCCCGGCTGTAGTGCTGAAGTCTTGTGCTCCAGAACTAGCCGCGCCTCAAGCCAAACTGTACCAGTACAGCCACAACACTGGTATCTAACCAACAATGTGGAAAATTGCCCAGATATGTCCTGTCAACAAAAAGCAGGACAAATCCAATCTGGCCAATTACCACCCCATCAATCTACTCTCAATCATCAGCAAAGTGATGGAAGGTGTCATCGACAGTGCTATCAAGTGGCACTTACTCACGCATAACCTGCGCACCGATGCTCAGTTTGGGTTCCGCCAGGATCACTCGGCTCCAGACCTCATTCCAGCCTTGGTCCAAACATGGACAAAAGAGCTGAATTCCAGAGGTAAGGTGATTGTGACTACCCTTGACATCAAGGCAGCATTTGACCGAGCATGGCACCAGGGAGCCCTAGCAAAATTGAAGTCAATGGGAATCAGGGGGTAAACTCTCCAGTGGCTGGAGTCATACCTAGCATAAAGGAAGATGGTAGTGGTTGTTGGAGGCCAATCATCTCAGCCCCAGGACATTGCTGCAGGAGTTCCTCAGGGCAGTGTCCGAGGCCCAACCATCTTCAGCTGCTTCATCAATGACCTTCCCTCCATCATAAGGTCAGAAATGGGGATGTTCGCTGATGATTGCAAAGTGTTCAGTTCCATTCACAACCCCTCAAATAATGAAGCAGTCCGAGCCCGCATGCAGCAAGACCTGGACAACATCCAGGCTTGGGCTGATAAGTGGCAAGTAACATTCATGCCAGACAAGTGCCAGGCAATGACCATCTCCAACAAGAGAGAGTCTAACCACCTCCCCTTGATATTTAGTGGCATTACCATTGCCGAATCCCCCACCATCAACATCCTGGGGTCACCACTGATCAGAAACTTAACTGGACCAGCCACATAAATACTGTGGCTACAAGAGTAAGTCAGAGGCTGGGTATTCTGCAGTCTCCTGACTCCCCAAAGCCTTTCCATCATCTACAAGGCACAAGTCAGGAGTGTGATGGAATACTCTCCACTTGCCTGGATGAGTGCAGCTCCAACAACACTCAAGAAGCTCGACACCGCTTGATTGGTACCCCATCCACCACCCTAAACATTCACTCCCTTCACCAGTGGTGTACCGTGGCTGCAGTGTGCACTATCCACAGGATGCACTGCTGCATCTTGCCAAGGCTTCTTCAACAGCACCTCCCAAACCTGCGACCTCTACCACCTAGCAGGCAAGGGCAGCAGGCACATGGGAACAACACCACCTGCACGTTCCCCTCCAAGTCACACACCATCCCGACTTGGAAATATATCGCCGTTCCTTCATCGTTGCTGGGTCAAAATCCTGGAACTCCCTTCCTAACAGCACTGTGGGAGAACCTTCACCACATGGACTGCAGCGGTTCAAGAAGGTGGCTCACCACCACCTTCTCAAGGGCAATTAGGGATGGGCAATAAATGCTGGCCTTGCCAGCGACGCCCACATCCCATGAATGAATAAAAAAAACAATGCAGTACTCCTTCAGTGCTGCACTGAAGTATCAGCCTAGATTATGTGCCCAAGGCTTAAATTCATAATCTTCTGACTCTGAAGTGAGAGTGCTACCACTGTGCCAAGGCTGACACCTATGTACACTTTTAAATAATGTGGTAGTTTGCATGGGACACACGCTGTTGGAGAAGTGGTGACCTTTGAGGACATGTGAGGAAGCACCTTTGTACTACTGAGCTTAAGTCTTAATGGATAAGCTCCATAACCCTTGCTTCAGTTATTATCTAGGATTAGTAATAAATGAAGGAGACAAAACAGCGTCCTACTATTTAAGGTACGAAAATGATAACCTAGACTGAATTGTGAGGCCTGCTCTCATTATATCGTGTTTTTGGTTGTGGTATCTCATTTACTTGATTCTCCATAGGTGGATGCCTAGATGGTAATTTTAACTATTACCTGTTTTTTACCTGGCAATGAAAGTCAAAATTACCAAGACAGTGTAAGCTTGGCTCTGTGGTAGCACTCTCATCTCAGAGTCAGAAGATTTGGGCACATAATCGAGGCTGACACTTCAGTGCAGCACTGAAGGAGTACTGCATAGTTGGAAGTGTTGTCTTTTGGGAGAGAGGTTAAGCCAAGGCTCTGCCTGTTCAGGTGAATGTAAAAGATCCCTTAGTACTTTTTCAAAGAGAAGCAGGGAGTTCTGCTGTCCTGACCAACATTCATCCCTCAACCAACAGCACTGAAAACAGGTGAACTGTGTATTCATCTCAGGGCTGTTTGTGGGACCTATTTGGCTGCTGTCCTTGCCTACAAATCAATAGCGACTACACTTCAAAAGTAATTCATTGGCTGTGAAGCACTTTGGACATCTTGAAGATGTGAAAGACGACATACAAATGCAAGTCTTTCTTTCTTATAAATCGATAGGATAAGTGACAAAGGAAACATTGGTGGGATCTGGTTGGTCTTTAATCCATCTCAGGCCCTCAAATCTTGGTACAAAATGGCTTTTATAGATAGGTGGGACTGAATATTAACTCTGAGGTGGGAAGAGAGCGGGGGAGAGGATTTGCGGACGGGAAACCCGAAGTAAGCCAATTTTTACAGCAGGACCTGTTTTAAATTTTTTTCAACAGGTTTCAAGCTCGACAGCCAGCCAGATTGACAGAGTAACTGCCTGTCGGACGGGAAAGCAGCCGGGGAGCGATCAGGATCTTCGGTGTTTGGATCGCAGGGGTCGGGGAACAATCAGGGTCTTTGGTGTTTGGATCACAGGGGTCGGGGAGCGATCAGGATCTTCAGGGTTTGGATCACAGGGGTCGGGGAGTGATCAGGATCTTCAGGGTTTGGATCGCAGGAATCAGGGAGCGATCAGGATCTTCAGGGTTTGGATCACAGGGGTCGGGGAGTGATCAGGATCTTCAGGGTTGGATCGTAGGGGTCGAGAGTGATCAGGATCTTCAGGATTTGGATCGTAGGGGTCGAGAGTGATCAGGATCTTCAGGATTTGGATCGTAGGGGTCGAGAGTGATCAGGATCTTCAGGATTTGGATCGTAGGGGTCGAGAGTGATCAGGATCTTCAGGATTTGGATCGTAGGGGTCGAGAGTGATCAGGATCTTCAGGGTTTGGATCACAGGGGCCGGGGAGCGATCAGGATCTTCAGTGTTTGGATCGCAGGGGTCGGGGAACAATCAGGATCTTCATCACAGGGGTCGGGGAGTGATCAGGATCTTCAGGGTTTGGATCACTGGGGTCGGGGAGTGATCAGGATCTTCAGGGTTTGGATCACAGGGGTTGGGGAGTGATCAGGATCTTCAGGGTTTGGATCGCAGGAATCAGGGAACGATCAGGATCTTCAGGGTTTGGATCACAGGGGTCGGGGAGTGATCAGGATCTTCAAGGTTTGGATCACAGGAGTCGGGGAGTGATCAGGATCTTCAGGGTTTGGATCGCAGGAATCAGGGAGCGATCAGGATCTTCAGGGTTTGGATCGCAGGGGTCGGGGAGCGATCAGGATCTTCAGGGTTTGGATCGTAGGGGTCGAGAGTGATCAGGATCTTCAGGGTTTGGATCGCAGGGGTTGGGGAGTGATCAGGATCTTCAGTGTTTGGATCACAGGGGTCGGGGAGCGATCAGGAGCTTCAGGGTTTGGATCGCAGGGGTTGGGGAGTGATCAGGATCTTCAGTGTTTGGATCACAGGGGTCGGGGAGCGATCAGGAGCTTCAGGATTTGGATCGTAGGCGTCGAGAGTGATCAGGATCTTCAGGGTTTGGATCGTAGGGGTCGAGAGTGATCAGGATCTTCAGGATTTGGATCACAGGGGCCGGGGAGCGATCAGGATCTTCAGTGTTTGGATCGCAGGAGTCAGGGAGCGATCAGGATCTTCAGTGTTTGGATCGCAGGGGTCGGGGAGTGATCAGGATCTTCGGTGTTTGGATCGTAGGAGTCGAGAGCAATCAGGATCTTCGGAGTTTGGATCACAGGGGTCGAGAGCAATCAGGATCTTCAGTGTTTCGATCATGGGGGTCGAGAGTGATCAGGATCCTCAGGGTTTAGATCACAGGGGTCAGAAAGCGATCGGAATCCTCGGGGTTTAGATCACAGGGGTCGGAAAGCAATCGGAATCCTCGGGGTTTGAATCACAGGGGTCGGGGAGCGATCGGAATCCTCGGGGTTTGGATCACAGGGGTCGGGGAGCGATCGGAATCCTCGGGGTTTGGATCACAGGGGTCGGGGAGCAATCGGAATCCTCGGGGTTTGGATCACAGGGGTCGGGGAGCAATCGGAATCCTCGGGGTTTGGATCACAGGGGTCGGGGAGCAATCGGAATCCTCGGGGTTTGGATCACAGGGGTCGGGGAGCGATCGGGATTGTCGGGATTTGGATCACAGGGGTCGGGGAGCGATCAGGATCGTCGGGATTTGGATCACAGGGGTCGGGGAGCGATCAGGATCGTCGGGATTTGGATCACAGGGGTCGGGGAGCGATCGGGATCCTCAGGGTTTGGATCATGGGGGTCTGATGGCTGGGGTGGGGGGGGGGGGGAGGGGGGAGTCGGACATCGCGGGGTGTTTAAAAGGTAAGCTCCTCCTGGCCCACAGGCAGTGCAATGAAGGCACTTATCTCATGGATCCGGTCCTTCTCACCTCCTTTCATCTGCCGGGAATCCCATGACCCGGGAATCCTGGCCTACAGGTGTTATAAATGATGAGTTAAAATGGAGGCACACAGCCTCCTTAATATATTTTAGTGACCAACCCGCCTCCTGAGAGCGGCTTAGTCGCCCGGCCCTCGATCCACCTCCGTCAAAACTGGAAGTGGGCGGGTTGGAGTCAAGTTTCCCGTTTTTTAATTTTTAACCCCCCCACTCGCCTCCTCCTCCACCCGCCCTGGGGGGTTAAAATTACTCCCATGGAGTTTGTCTATGCCACTGCATGGGTGGCCTTCACTTGCTGGCATGATTCACAATACAGTGACCATCACTAGATAAGATAAAATTATTTTGGTATAGAATGTTGTATCAGCAGCCTGTGTCTGGTCACTCACTTCACACCCTTTCCTGCAACAGCACCTTGGACAAGCAATTAATCAACTTCTAGAACAAGTGCTAATGCTGGTATCTATATTAAGAATCTACGTCAGCTCCTTCATTGGAACTAATACAGCATTTCATGGATTGAAGCAGCTCAATTTTGAAGGAAACGTATCAAATGGAGAACAGTAACTTACACTTTGCCCACCACTGACTTCATCTGTCGGATCAAACTGGGTGGATTTACATCACTCCACCTTTGCCTGGACTTACTAGGGAAGATTTCTGGTAGGATTGGCTTCTCTTTGATTTTGAACTGTTTTCTGAGCTAGCAAACCATGTCTTTTGATAAAGTGGCAATCCTCCTATTCAGTTAGAAAGTCTTTCTCATCGCCAAATATTCCAGGAAGAAGCACTAATTCAGCTGTCTGTAGCCTAATTAATAGCCTAATTAGAGATAGCTCAGGAGTCCAACATGTATGACTCGAAGCTATAAACTGCTGTGGATTTGGCTATTTCCCTGAGGCCTTGTGCTAATTTTGTCTAGTTTGGGACTGACAGGAAAAACAAAAAGTAGTGTTCTGCTACATATCACAGGCGTATTTAAGGAAGGGACTACTCATACCTGTTCAATGCAGAAAAGGCCTCTATAGATTACAGGATAAATAGAAATGAGGAGGCCATATGGTCCATTTTACCTCATTCATCTTGAGAAACCTACCATTCCGCCCACCGTAGCTTCCAAGTGCCTCTTAAATGACTCCAATTTTGTTGCCCCCATTACTTTACCCAGAAGTCCATTGATCACTCTTAGCAAGGAACTTCTGACATTTTTCAATTTCTTTTCAACCAATTTGAATCTATGCCTCTTCTTCAACAACTTGTATTTAAATAGTGCCGTTAATATATAAAGACAATCCAAGGCACTTTACAGAGGCGCAAGGAAAATCGGACACCAAGCCAAAGAAGGCAAGATTAGGAGAGATGACCAAAAGATGACCAAAGTCAAAAACAGCAATTTTAAGGAGGAGCTTAATGGAGCACAAGAAGGTGGGAAGGTGGAGGGGTTTAAGGAGGGAATACGAATGTGGGGCTTGGTAGCAGAAGACACGACCACCAATGGTGAGGCAAAAGGAGGAAGAATGCAAATGAGGCCGGAGTCAGAGGAATGGAGAATTTGGGGGTGGGAGGTTAGGGCTGGAGGAGGTTACTCAGATGGGAAGGCACTGGCAGAGAAAGATAGTCAGCCAGCTTGTAGGTAAGTGACGAGGAAGGGGTTTTAGAAGGGTCTCACGAGAGGGAAGCGAGGAGGAGTCTGGGATAGGGAAGCCACGACTTTTCTTGTGGGGCCTGGAGGAGCAGTCCTACTCCTGTTTTACACTTACCTTGGACCTCTTCTGTCTGCAGACCAGCTGCAGACCTACTTCAGCTTGGCGAAAAAGCCATGGTGGCTTCCCCGCTCAGGTCCCGATAAATAGGACCCGATTTGCATAAATTCATGAGGCACTTGCCTGACTCATTGACATTCAATGGCATTACCATCAGCATGTCCCCCACCATCAACATCCTGGAGGTGACTATTGACTAGAAACTCACGACCAACCACATAAATGCAGCGGATCCTAGAGCAGGTGAGAGGCTGGGTATTGTGTGACGAGTGGCTCACCTCCTCACTCCCCAAAGCCTCTCCACCACCTACAAGACACAAGTCAGGTGTGTGATGGAATACTTTCCACTTGCCTGGATAGGTGCAACTACAAAAACGTTCAAGAAATTTGACACCATCCAGGACAAAGCAGTCCACTTGATCAGCACCTCATCCACTAGCCCAAGGATCCACCCCCTCCACCATCCACCCCCTCCACACATGGCTTCAGTGTGTACTATCTACAGGATCCATGGTAGCAACTCACCAAGGCTCCTTCAGCAGCACCTTCCAAATCCGTGACCTCCACCACCTAGAAGGACAGGGGCAGCAGGTGCATGGGAACATCATCACCTCCAAGTTCCCCTCCAAGTCACATTCCAGCCTGACTTATACATATATCGCCGTTCCTTCACTGTTGCTGGGTCAAATCCTGGAACATACTACCTAACAGCATTCTCGGAGCACCTTCACCACACAGAATGCAGTGGTTCAAGGCGAAAGTCCACCACCACTTTCTCAGGGCAACTAAGGATTAGCAATAAATGCAGGCCTTGCCAGTGATGCCAACATCCCAAGAATGAATAATAAAAAAAATAAAGGTTGCCTTTCAGATCGCTAGAGGTAATAGTATCAGGAAGTGTTGGATGGTGACCATTTTCTGGACCTGAACTTAGGAAAAAGCTTGCTATCTGAGGGGCTTGAAACATGAATTTTGGCATTTTTGGAAAATAAGCAGCCCGGCGATGCCTTTTTCCTTAGGAATCCCTCTTTACCTTTGTTTTGAGGAGAAGGATGATGGGGATCAGAAGACAGCACTGAAGGATGTCAGACTGGTAAGGCACCACAGGCGCTGATTGGCATTAACCCGCAGACACTCACTGCACCTTGCATGGTAACCTAGGTATTCTTATCTGAATTTATCAGGACACCAATGCATCATAAGGCTGGACTTCCAAGAAGAGACCTTGAAAGAGTTGTGCCAGCTGCTTGCTCCAGTCCTGAACCCTGCATCAGCCCAAGCCATGGCACTACCTGTGGCAGTGAAAATGACAGTGACATTCAATTTCTACTTTTTAGAATCATTACAGGCAACATTCGGATTATGTGTCATTTTAATCAGTCAGCAGCCCACCACTGCACTAAGCAGGTGATGGGTGCTCTCTTTCGGAGAGCTGTCCAGTTTATCTCCTTTCCGATGGACATGACCTACCAGTGGGAAAAGGCAATACAAACTTACAGAATAGCTGTATTTCCCCAGGTAAAGGGGCCATTGACAGCACACACGTTGCCATATGTACTTGATTGCAGAATCCAATGAACTACATAAACAGAAAAGGTGTCACTCCCTTAATGTGCAGCTTGTACGCAATGCCAAGCCCATAATGTCAGTGCCTGCTACCTGGGGAGCTGTCAATGTTCATACATTCCTAGACAGTCAAGAAGCCTCATACTCTTTGGTCCAGGTCTGGTTGGCTACTTGGGGACAAGGAATATCCTTTACAACAGTGGCTGATGACCCCTAGAACCCCTCAACCAGTTAACATAAGAACATAAGAAATAGGAGCAGGAGTAGGCCAATCGGCCCCTCGAGCCTGCTCCGCCATTCAATAAGATCATGGCTGATCTGATCCCAACCTCAAATCTAAATTCATGTCCAATTTCCTGCCTGCTCCCCGTAACCCCTAATTCCCTTTACTTCTCGGAAACTGTCTATTTCTGTTTTAAATTTATTCAATGATGTAGCTTCCACAGCTTCCGCAGCAAATTCCACAGACCTACCACCCTCTGAGTGAAGAAGTTTCCCCTCATCTCAGTTTTGAAGGAGCAGCCCCTTATTCTAAGATTATGCCCCCTAGTTCTAGTTTCACCCATCCTTGGGAACATCCTCACCGCATCCACCCGATCAAATTGAAATACAACAAATCAGTTGAAATACAACAAGGTGCAATGTGCTACTAGAATAGCTGTGGAGCAGTCCATTGACATTTTCACAGCTCATATAAGATACCTGATCAGTCAGGGGCACCTTCCAAGGCAGTCCCACCAGGGTCTACAGGAATATTGTGGCCTGCTGCATGCTTCACAATTTAGCAATCCGAAAAGAACAAAGTCTAACAGGTTTTCTGCCTCTACCACCCTTTCAGGCAGTGAGTTCCAGACCCCTATCACCCTCTGGGTGAAAAATTTCTCCTCAGCTCCCCTCTAATTCTTCTATCAATTACTTTAAATCGATGCTCCATGGTTATTGACCTCTCTGCTAAGGGAAATAGGTCCTCCCTATCCACTCTATCTAGGTCCATCATAATTTTATACACCTCAATTAAATCTCCCCTCAGCCTCCTCTGTTCCAAAGAAAACAACCCCAGCCTATCCAATCTTTTCTCAGAGCTAAAATTCTCCAGCCTTGGCTACATCCTCATAAATCTCCTCTGTACCATCTCTAGTGCAATCACATCTTTCCTGTAATGTGGTGACCAGAACTGTATGTAGTTCTGGGGTGATTACAAATGCTAGATTGAATCCAAGATGTCAGTGAAGCTTTCACATCTATACATGTGAGGCAATGTGTAGTGAAAGGATGGTTCATGAGGTGCCTTAACGTTGAGCTTGTGCACTGAGGCTGGAGTCAGTCAGCCAGACCCAAGGAGACGCAGCAATGTGAAAAATGCTCCTGAAGCAGTGCTAGAATAGCAGCTGGAACTACAAATCCATTGTGGGAAGTAGGGAGAGAAAAATCCTTTATCATCATGCAAAAGACTGAGAAATAGAGGGAAGTTTGGAGAGGGGAAGGGAAGAGTAAACTAAAAAAGTTGCATCTTAAACAAAAACTACAAATCCACCATGGTAACCCAAAATATTCTAATTTAACCAATTGAGAATAATAGGTTTGCAGGGAGAAGAAAAATAAAGTTACTTGCATCTTAAGCAAGCTTTGCAAAAATATCTGAAGGCTTGTATCTTTTAGCATCAGTGAGGTACACCTTATTTTTGCTTTGTCATTCACGTGATATATTGGGATCGAATTTTGTGTGGCGCATACATCAGGCAGGTGGAGGGCAGGGCATCTGATCTGCCCACCAGATCCAGTCAGCAGGAGGCCCCAGCCATTTTCGTGATCAGGTCTCATTAATGTCATTGGCAATCTGCCAGAGCTAATCGCGCTCCCTATAGGCAGCTCACTTGCAGCCCTTAAAGAGGAGGTGCACTTTTTTAATGGTGGTTAGTAGAAAGCAGCACGATTTTGTCCAGGGCCCCAAATTCTCTGATGCAGCTGTACAGATGCGCATGGACCAAGTCAGCAGCAGGAAGGAGGTCCTCTACCTTAAGGCAGCAAGTTAAAAATCTACTCCATGATTTTCTGTGATATAGGCTCTCATAGGACATCAAGGTATTTTCAAGTGTACGACACAAGATGTGCCTGTCTTGTATCATGGCTTACTCTGACCTGAATAGAAATAATGTCATTAGTGTCGATAATGAATTGTTGATCAACATTTACTTGAAGGCATTTACTCACTTCAACTAATTTGACATGAGACCATGAAAGCACGCACCAGATTTTCTAATTTAAAAGAAATCAGAATCTCAAAGGTCTAGAACTATTTAAGAAAAAATCCCTAGTATGGGAAACACTTAAAAGAACAAATGAACGAGAATGAGTTACAATGCATATTGTCTGCCACTTCAGAATTTTCAGGCAGCCAACTGTGCCTTTAAATACAGCTTCCTGCGGTTGCTATGGTTAAGATAATAAAGTTTCAGTCTCAATTTATATGCTGAAGAAAGCATTTGATGAAGTAAGCGAATCAAAATGTTTCTCTTTCAAAAAACAATTTTCATTCTGAAAATGAAGGAGACGCATTCTTGCTCTTATTAGTTCCATGCTGAAGCTCTAAGTGACCCAGTAATAAATTAACTAAATATGCATTTTACATCTCAAAACTACCAACACGCATTACATTGAACTTTGAACAACAAAACCAATTTTTTGCAATCAGTTGTTTGGTAATAATGTAAATGATCTTTTGAACTATATTTGTAATATGAAAAGTTCCTAGAAGTTGTGTAACAAAAATATCACTGTTGAGATCAGAAGTCAAAATGTGCTTCACGAATAACGTGATGAAACTTAAAAAAGCTTTCAAAAATTATTTTAAAAATGCTTCCCAGCAAGGCCTAAAGATGAACATCTTCTAATATTGTTTTATAATGGGCCGGGTTTTGCTCTGAATGGCGAACGAAGCCCGCCACACATTAGACTTGGACTTGCCCATAGACTTTTCATGGGCTTTTGCATGGCAAGTTCCTCTCATCAGGTCCTCAATCCAGTGCAGTGTTCTCTCCCGGGCACCTGGGGCCTGTGTGAATGGGGCAAGCTGCTGTGTACTTCCTTAACCAATCAAATTGAAGCATGTTAATGAGCAGCGCCATTACAGAACCAGTAAGTTAGAATAGTAAATTTATTGTAAAATCAGGTACAGAAAGCAAAATAAAGAGAGGGTAAGAAAGATTGAATTAAAAGGCAGAGATAAATGTGACATAAAGAAAAAGTAAAAAAATAAAAAAATTTAATTTTTTTTAAATGTCCAACAACAATTAAATTGTGACGGAATGAGACTCCACACTTGCAAAATTTTCAGTGCCAGAGAGGTTGTTTGGCAGTCATTAAGACTTAACGTGCCATTAAAATTTTGGAGAGCGGATGAGGGAAGAAATCAGAAATTGGCCACCCATTTTCTTGCTAAATGTCGACTACAAGATTCTGTCTAAGGCCATCGCCAACAGGCTCAAGTCTGCTCTGGAGCGGGTGATCCACCCGGACCAGACTTGTACTGTACCCGGCAGGAAGATCTCTGATAGCCTTGCGCTGCTCTGGGATATGATCGCCTACGTGCAGGTCAGGGGGGTGAACATCTGCCTCATCAGCCTGTACCAGGAGGAGGTTTTTGACAGACTATCCCACATGTACATGATGGACGTGCTCTCCAAAATGGGTTTTGGGGAGGGAATCTGTGATTGGATCCGACTGCTCTAGATGGACATCCGTAGCGCAGTCCTAATCAATGGGTGGGAGTCAAGGACCTTTCCAATCAGATCTGGAGTCAGGCAGGGCTGTCCTCTCTCTGCGATCTTGTTCGTATGTTGCATCGAGCCGTTTGCCGCGTCCATCAGGTAGGACGCTGGTATGAGGGGGGTGACGATCCCAGGCAGCAGAGGCTCTCAGGTTAAGGCCTCCCTGTACATGAACGACGTCACTGTCTTCTGCTCCAGCCAGCAGTCGGTCTACACACACTGATGGGCATCTGCGACCGTTTTGAGTTGGCCTTGGGGGCCAGAGGGAACCGAAATAAAAGCGCGGCCGTGTTCTTTGGTAGGTGGGAGACCCGATCCTTTGTCCCCTTCACCATCAGGCCCAACTAACTGAAGGTGCTGGGGATCTGGTTCAGGGGGCCCCTGGCCTGCACAAGGAACTGGGAGGAGCGGATCACTAAGGCCAAACAGAAGCTTGGCATATGGGTGGGACGATCCCTGTCTATAACCGGCAGGAACCTGGTGATAAGGTGTGAGGTATTCACGGTGTTGCTGTACGTGGCCAGTATCTGGCCCATTCCCCATAACTCCGCCATCACAGTCACCCGAGCTATCTTCCACTTTGTCTGGAGATCCAAGGTAGAACGTGTCTGCAGGACCACCCTGTACAAGTCCCCAGACAAAGGGGGGGCAGAGCGTCCCCAACACCGCTCTGATCCTGATGGCCACCTTTGTGTGTGGCTGCCTCAGAATATGTGTAGAGCCCCAGTATGCAAACACTAAGTGTCACTACACGTTCAGCTGGACCGTCCCCCCAAACCTGTCCCAGGTGGAGAAGTTCTTGAGGAGGGACCCCTTCGAACACAAGGCCACCAGACAGTGGTCGACACGAAATATTCTTAGAGTCCTGCAAGTAACTGAGAGAGTGGACTTGATCGGTTCCTTCCCCGACCAGACAGTTGAGGCCATTTGGCAGACCGTCTCATCGCCGGAACTGACCAATTGGCACCAGGATATAGCCTGGATGGTGGTGAGAGAGGCCCTCCCAGTGCAGTCCTTCCAACACACACGGAACCTCAGCGCCACCATGAGCTGCCCTCGAGGCTGTGGGGGGAAGAGACCGTCATCCACTTCCTGATGGGCTGCCCCTTTGCACAGAGGGTGTGGCGAGAGATGTGTTGGTATCTGTCCCGGTTCACAGACATCACACCTCAAACCATCACACCTCACAGACATCAGAGGCTGATTTTCACTTTCAGCGCATGTGGGAACCTGGAGGTTGAAGATCCACTGACTTCAATGAAATGGAAAATCAGGCAAGGCGCATAAGAGGCGGCCGATCCGCCACTAACAGCTTACCGCCCTCGCCAGAAGTGAAAATCGGACACCACGTATCCATAGGGAAAAATCATGATTGCCTTAAATAACCATTATCTGTGAAGTTAACCATTCTGATTTGCTATATGTGAATCAATCAAAAATCAGAACCATTCACTAGGCAGACAACAACATCTATTAATCAGCAGGAGGTAAGCAGCACAAAACTGAGCCATCAAATTGGCTAATTTTTGTTAAAAGCTACCATTCACAGATCAGGAAAAGAATAAACCAAACAATCAAATTGCTCAATAAATGTTGTTTTAACTTCCTTCCGCAGCCAACTACTTTTCAAGCCATTGGCTATAAACATCTACATATGTAATTTACAACAAAGTAAACTCATATGCAAAAAAAAACATTCTGAAAGAAGGCACTACACTTAGCCATAAACCAACCCACTTTTTCCTAGAAATCACTAACAACTTCCCTTTTCACACGCTTACCACTTTCTCTGGAATCTTGAACTGGTGTTCTAGAGGTTAAAAGTGCCTATTGTTTTACCTGGGCTTTCCTGCTGCTATTTCCCAGGCTCTGTGTATGTTGTACCTCAGTTTGCAGCCTGTCAATTTTATGACCTGCAAAATCTTACTCTTGGAAAACTATTACTCTTCTGCAGAAATAAATAAATGAAGTCACAAGTTCATGCAGCACAATTTGATCTATTTTAGAAATTCTCTACTGCCAAAATAAATGAACTTGGACAACAATGTAATAAAATGAATTGGCAGGTACTCTTTGACTTGATAGTAAGTAGTGTTTACCAAGTAACATGGGGGGCTTGATGTTACCAGGCCTGCGGGTTTCCGGCGGGTTGGGTTTCGGGAGCGTGGTCAACACGCTCGGTGAAATTAGTGGGTTGCCCGCGCGATCGTAGCAGGCAACACACTAATAGGAATCAATTACCTGCTCCTCCGGGGTCCACGCTGCTGAACTGCGCGTCGGGCGGGCTGCGCATGCGCAGTACGATCTGTCAGCTGGAGGCTCTCTAGTTAAAGGGGCAGTCCTCCACTGACAGATGCTGCAACCAATGGAACAAATTACAGCATGGAGCAGCCCAGGGGGAAGGCTGCTCCCAGTTTAATGATGCCTCACCCCAGGTATCATCAGATGGGGTGAGGAGGAGGGCGAAGACAGAGATCTTCCACCCGGCGGGCGGGAGGAAGCGGCCAGCCTCTGCCACCAAGAAGGCCTGGCTCGAGGTGGCAGAGGGGGTCACCTGCGCAACCAACATATCGCCCACCTGCATACAGTGCAGGAGGCGCTGCAATGACCGCAGTAGGTCAGCCACAGTGAGAACACAAAGTCTTTCCCCTACACTCCTTCTGCCACAACCCCGCCCCAACCCCACATCTCCTTCGGCACCGCCAACACTACTCTGTCACATCACCCCTCATATCCACTCAAACCCCATCCTCATCTTACCTCCACCTACTCACCTCGCCAGTACTCATCCTGCCACTAACACGCGACCCAATCCTCATACAATCTCATGGCTCTATCCCATACTCACCCTCTCGTGCATCTCCCTCACGGCCAGCCTCACTCAACCTGCCACCACCTGTGCTGCAGCCACAGGGCATGCGTCACATATGTGCAGTAGGCAGCGTAAGGCAAATGTTTCGTGAGCATGAAAGGGGTGCACTAGGGTGTCGGAGGGTTTGCCATGGGTGTTACCTATATTGAATTTCAGAGCAACAAACAGCACACATTATATTGGCACCACCACTGCCATGTCTCCGCGAATCCTGTCTGTTGTGTCCAATAATGCCCGCTCCTGGGTATCACTATGAGGACCCACCACTGATGCCACCCATCGTGTTACTGCAGAGTAGGTGCAGGTGTATTTGCAGGGCTCTTCCGCGCAGACCACTGAGAGACATCGGCGGTGTAGCCGGCTGCACCCTGGAAGGATGCGGAGGAGAAGTTGTGGAGGGCAGTGGTGACTTTGGCAGCGACAGGTAAGCACTTGGTGCTGGGGCCAGCCAGGAGCAGCTCGGCATGAAAGAGCCTGCAGATCTCCACGACTACATGTCGAGCGAATCTGCGCCTCCGTGTGCACTGCTGCTCGGAGAGGTCCGGGGAGCTTCGCCTCGGTCTGTGGACCATGTGGCGAGGGTAGTGCCCTCTGCGATGCGTCTCTCTCTGCGGTAGCCCTCCCTCCTGCTGTGCAGGTGGGCGTGCAACAACACCGTGTTGGGGGGCTCCACGTCTCTGCGGCGGACCGCGTGGACTGCGAGGCTGCTGGGGCTGGTCATGCTGTTCGTCCTCCGAGGGTGTCCACGCACCACCCATCTGGCAGGTGTTGGTCTGAGGGGTTGTGCAGGGTAGGTGGGTGGTTCCTTGGACTGGGGCTGCGGTTTCGTGTCGGTCTGTCCTCTGGCTTGGCGGGGGGTGGTGGGGGGCAGGGGTTGCCCTATGTGACGCGGTGGCCTCCTGCGTGGGTGAGGGCTCTCCCCCGTGGAGTGCACCTTGGCAGCTGCCACAGGCTGCTGGCTGCAACACGCCTGGTAGGAGAGAGACTGTTTCCCCCAGTGTGTGAAACAGTCTGTGATGCAGGTAAAATCCCACACTTCCTCTTTTGACAGCTGATTCAGCTCATTAACTGACCTCAACAAGCAAGGTAAGTACTCTCAAGTGGAACCCCGCTGCCTACGGGATTCCCACCAGCGGGGGCCACGCACGCAGCCCCGCACGTCATCGGGGAACCCGGAAGTGGTCGGGATCGCGGCGCGATCCGGTCACGTGACCTCATATCGGGACTTCCGGGGCCCCCCCGCTGGAAACCCGCAGGAAACCCGACCCTAAAATCAAGCCCGGGGTCTTTTGGAGCACTCTGGATAGTAATTGTAATGGAGATTGATTGGTCTTGGCCGAGGACTTCAGTTAAAGATCTGTTGCAGTCTCAGTTCTCTTCTGCCTCTTGAAGATGGCCTTCCAACTATTCTTTGGAGGTCCCGCTGCACAACTGCCTGGATTCCCCTTGCTGGCAGGAATCCTGCTGGGAACATGTAATGAACATATAACAGCCGTGGCCAAGGAAACTGGACTGGAGTCACAGCTGAGTTGGGGTGGTGGGTGGAAGTCCCACCCCAACCCTAGGAGTGGTAGGAAAAGGAAAATCCAGCCCTGGGAGTCAAGTAAAGAGTCAGCTGCAGAAAGATGATTGCATAATTTTTTCCCTAACTTTTAGGTATGAGCAATACAACAGCAGATCAACTATGTAATATATAACAAGTTGATTTCCTGAGGTATTGCTCACTGGTAGTCTCACTTGAGCATGATTTAGCTGCTAAGATGGAGCTGTATTTAACTTGGTCTGTCCCTTTAAGGCCATTGCTCAAGTACTATTTTGAACAAGTGGTCTAAATAGCTACTTGTTCAAGGAAATTAAAAGTTAATTGCTGAGGGAAGTTTCTTCCGTGTAGCAGCTACTTGTAAATCCCTGACTCCTCCATTTGGATGGAGGCCAGGTCAGAAAAAGCAACAAGAAATGTGTGCCTTTCTTGCTCTTTTTTATACTTTTTTAACAGATTGTTCAGTTGAAGTGTGGTGTCTTTAGTGCAATAGAAAGGCACTGGATGCAAGACTTATAGACCAGTAAGTCTAGGCTCAGTAGTAGCACACTCTCGCCACTGAGTTAAGAGGTTGTAGGTTCACAGCATTGTGCACATAATCTAGGCAGACACTTCAGTGCAGAACTGAGGGAATGCTGCATAGTTAGTGGTGCCATCTTTCAGATGAGACGTTAAATCAAAGTCTTATCTGCTCTCTCAGGTGGATGCAAAAGAATCCACTATTATCCAAAGAATAGCAGGGGAATTTACTTGCTATCCTGGCCAATATTTCTCCCTCAAACAACATCATTAAAAAACAGATTATCTGGTCATTTATCTCATTGCTTTTGTGAGACCTTGCTGTGCGTAAATTGCCTACCATGTTTTCTCCATGACACCAGTGACTATCCTTAAAAAGTACTTAATTGGCTCAAGGCGCTATATAAATGCAAGTTCTTTCTTTACTGGATCTCCCATGATGTTGCTCATGGCATTAGGGAGGGCATTCTTCTCCATGATTTACCCATCCAAAATTGGGCAGGATCGCAGCAGAGAATAAGGAAAAATTCAGGAAAATTGATGAATGGGCTGCTTTTATTTTTTACGTTGAAGATATTTTTGAACGAAACCTAATATGGTCTCTTGTTGCTATTCCTTAACTAATTTGTCAGTAAGAAATAAACATGAAGCAAATTTATCTTAGGAAAAGAATTGTGGACGATAGCTCAGTGGAGATGCTTGTCATGTCATTAATATCCTCAGTACGCAGTTCATGGGTATAATGGCATGGAAAAAGGAGCAAAGACCTGTAACGCATTTCCAGCAGTTGAGGGAAGTGGGGGCAAGTGCAGAAACCTCCAACTTGAAACTGATGGGAGCTTCATTATCTTATTATGACGATATGGAGGTGGTAATAATTACGCCTTCTGCATCTTTTTCCAGTCCATGCATTCCTTATTCACGCCTATATAAATTGGGACTTCAGAATTGCTAGCCTGCGCCTTTACCTAGAGAGTTGGTTAAAGGGGCAGCAAGCAACATAGAGGTTATGTTAAATTATATTTCTACAAGTATTTGTGTGCGATATTGTGGATCTCTTTCACTTCTGGTGAGCTTTGTGGGTCAAGGGCTTTGCAGGGCCTCTATGGGTTACTTATTGTTTTTCCCAACGTACCTCTTCATACAATGGGTGTTTTCTGGGAATCCCACTTTATATGTATTATTTGGAGGAAGAAGGCAATGACAAGGAATGCACAGGTACCAGGAAAGCAAGGCTACATTACAGAAGGAGGGCTACTTGTTTCCATTAGCTTGCCAACTGCTTCTGTCAGTCAAAGTGAGATTCACCAGGAAGGTTATGACATACTTGTGCCACATACTTCAGGTTGACCTCCAGCCAGACTCTAGAGCAGGCACTGCCATTGGTTGCAAAGGTTACCGCAACCCTGTGCTTTTTTGCTTTGGTTTGCTTCCAGACTGGCAGTGGGGACATCAGCAGCATCAATCAATCAATTTGCAGTGCATAGTTACATTAAGCAGGTGACTGATGAATTGGTTACAAGATCAAGCAATTACATCATGTTCCTCATGTACAAGAGGCAATAGAAGAGTGCCTAGGATTCTTCCAATGTTCATCGTGCAATTGATTGAAAACATTTAGCCCTACCTGCAACTTCACACAATAGTGCGCTATACGTCAACTAGAGGAGCAACCACTCAATGCGCAGCGTGTCTGTGACCATCTGCACAGGATAATGCAGGTGGATGCTTATGTAAGTGGTGGAACCTTGCTTTGTGCAAACTGGCTGCAGTGTTTCCCTACATTACAACAGTGGCTACAATTGAAAAATAGTTCATTGGCTGTGAAGCGCTTTAGGTCGTCCTGAGGGCTTGAAAGACACTCTAATTAGGTAATTTTAATTTTTAAAAAGAGACATCATTAAGCACACCATATGTATGGTGAATCAGTGATTACACTGCCATGACAGATTTGAGGAATTGTGGGGGAGGGGTGAAAGAGTGCCAGTACAGCCTGGCCAAAGTTTCATAAATCATTGTGTCTTGCATGCTCCATACCTTTGCTCTTCAATGAGGAATTATTAAGGACCTGCCAGAGCACAACGCCACAGAGCATCACCAAGGAGATGTCGCTGAAGAGTCTGAAGGACCTGCACAAGCACCTTTGCCAGCTGAGCGAGCCATTGAGCTGTGTCTCATAGACAATAACATTTCTTAATCACCCCATCTACCCTTTGCATGAATAGTTTTCCCATGCCCTGCAAGAAGTGACCATCCTCCACATTTGCATAGAAAACAAAATAATCTCTCAATTACACATGTCTTTCCCACACAACTAAAACTGTGTGCACATGCTGCAACTCCAATGTTTTATCAAAAATGTGATGTGCCTCTTGATACTAGTGCCTGCCACTGTTATGCATCTCATTTCTAACAATCTATATGTGTTGTGCGATACTACCTAATTCTGTGCTGCTTCTCAGTGCAGTCCCATGGCTGGAGCCTGTGAGGTGGTTGGCAGCTATGTACCTACCAGAGTCTCCTGGGATTGAGGTGGCACTTCATCTCTGTGAGCACTGGCCTGAGATAGTCCAGTTACAGGGTGCAGCACTTCCACAGTG
The DNA here is from genome assembly GCF_035084215.1 of Heptranchias perlo. Lineage (NCBI taxonomy): Eukaryota > Metazoa > Chordata > Chondrichthyes > Hexanchiformes > Hexanchidae > Heptranchias > Heptranchias perlo. Next base: position 81,639,946 of record NC_090327.1, on the reverse strand, counting down.
AGTGAAATCTGGCCCTGGCTGTTTACTGGCACATTTGCAATCATCAGAGGAGGGGGTGGCAGAATGACAGACATGTGTTGTAAAGCCAGTATCATCCATTGCCATTTCATGTTTGCCCCTGCTCCTAAGCCCCACGTCACCATATAGGGGCAAAGAGGGCTGATGTACTGTCATGTTACAGGATGGGTAGTAAATTGAGGGAATATCCCTTTATTTGAAAATGGGGGAGTAGGAGGTAAGGTTCTGGTGTCCAAGATAGACTGTGTTACACAGAAGAGATGACTGTGATGAGATGAGCTCTGATGCCCCTTGCAGTATTCACTGAGGAATCCTCTGAATGCAGGTATCATGATGCTCTCTGAGTTCTGGCTCCAAGCTAGGCCCTCCTTGCCAGCAATGTCTAAGTCCAGCCCTATTTGTACAGCAAATCTGTGAAGGGCACAGCAGTCTACAGCTATGAATGACGCACAATCTGGAGCATACTACAAAGTCCCTCCCAACCTGTATAGGAATCAGAAACTTGCCTTTAAGACCCAGATGGTCCTCTTGATGACCAATCTTATGGTGGCATGTGTCTCATTGTACTGCTCTTCTGCTGCTTTTTGGGCCACTCTTAGTAGGGTCATTATCCATGGGAGCAGGGGGGTAGGCTTTGTCACTCAGAAGTCATCTGTTGATATAATTTTCTACCCTGAAGAGGTCAGGGAAGACCAAATTTCTAAGGATGAATGTATTATGGCAACTTCTGGTCTATTGGACATTGGTGTGTAGGATCCTCTGTATGTTGCCACATACAATCTGTACAGTGAGTGAGTGGAACCTTACCTGTTCAGGCAGTTAAGGGGGTTTTCTGTTGACGTGTACAAAGCAACATGGACCACCACTGATTACACCATGGACTTTTGGAAAGTCAGCAACTACGTAAAAATGGATGGCGCTATCCCTCTGCTGTCTTGCTGTGATGTCAAAGCTGATGAATTCCCCATATCTCTCATAAAATGCATCAGTCACCTGACAAATGCATGCCCGTATTGCAGCCTGGCTGACATTAGAGATTCCCCTTGGCTACCTGAAATAATCCTATGCCATAAAAGTTGAGTGCGATGGTCACCTTCTTAGCCATCGGGAGACTAGTGCAGGCAGATGAGCGTGGCTGCAGATCCCCATGCAATAGGAAGCAGAGCTGCCCTATGGACTCTTTGGTAAAGCACATTTTTCTTATACACATCTCTGCCCTAAGGCACTCATATGACCTGTGCTACCAGTATATCCTATGCGGGGTAATATCTGGTGATGTAAGCTCCTTAAAGGCTGTTTTACTTTTCTTTGCTCCTTCTTGTGCTGGTCCTCCTCCTCCACCAAGATAATAGAGAATCCCTCACTGTGGGGGAGGGGGTCAAAATCCATTGGTAGTTTCACCCTGTCAGAAGCAGTGAGAAGCAAGTCCAGATCTGTATAGGAAGGATGCCAAAAAAATGCTATAAAGAGAGTGTATACCAGATAAGAAATTGCTAGTGAAACTCTCCAGACTCTTCAGGCTCAGAAACTCCTCACTTACGCTTGACTCATCTGATCTTGGCAGCAGCTGCAACTTATAAATCTCAGGTAAGTTAACCTGAGTGCATTGAGAGTATAAAAGAAGGAAACTCAGAGCTGTAGTGTCACTCACACTCATTATAATACATTTATGATATATTTAAATGAGGGCACTTGATTGCAGAAGGGAAAAAATCATAAGGGAATGGGATGAGCGTTTTTATGGCAGAAAATCAGCATAAACAGCTTCTGACCTAGTTTTCTGCCACAAAAAGTTACTTGCCCCAATTGTGCACTAGAATTATGTCATGAATAGAATAGAATCATAGAAGTTTACAACATGGAAACAGGCCCTGCGGCCCAACATGTCCATGTCGCCCAGTTTATACCACTAAGCTAGTCCCAATTGCCTGCACTTGGCCCATATCCCTCTATACCCAACAAGGAAATTCACTCCTAACTACTCTAGCTCAATTAGGGTTGCCAACTCAGGTTGGGTGTACTCCTGGAGGTTTCCCACCTCGAATCACCCCGCCACACACTCCCGCCATTGGATCATCCTCCAGGCGATACTGCCTTCCCAATGCCAATTGGAAAGGGAACAGTCTCTTTGTTACCCAATTGGATTATTCTTGACTGTTAGTGAAATAGCCTTTTTCCCATCTCCAATATTTTTATAACTAATAATTGAAAGTGTTCAAAAAAAATGAAAAGAACAATTTTTTTATTGCCCCTATTATTTTTCTCCTGGGTTGCTCACAGCAGTGTCCTGGAGGTTAATCTTCAATTTCGGGATACTTCAGGACAATTTTGGAGGGTTGGTAACCCAAAGCTCAACCCTTCAAAGGCAAACTGGCTCAGGATTTTTGAAATGCCGTTTGCTTTTTTTCTGCTAAGAAATCTCAGATAGCTATGACTGAGAGAGAGGCTGCCCATTCTCAGAGCACTGCTCCTTTAAAATAGTCAGCTAAAGTCCCCGCCCACTTAGTTATTAATCACAGAGGGCCCCAAACTGAGCCTACACTTAGAACTATGGGTAATAAATAATACATTGCTCATGATTTAATTAAACCATTCAATCGAAATTGAATGAAAAAACCTATAACCATGATACTTTTCAATGAATGTGACCATACCAGCTAACTGACCCCTAGGAGTTTCCCATTGTTTACAGTTTCAGCATTTTGCTTAAGCAAGCAACAACAATATGTGAAGCCTGAGTATGGTGACTGTCAACATTATTACTTTGCCAGGACTAATTCATATCTGTTTCTTTTGCCTTGCAGGGTTTTCACAGGTAGAGCAACAGTCTATGGACATGCCTGATGATGATTCCTCAGACGACCTCATTCCTCTGAGGGTGCACCGTTCACAGGACATACAGCCATGCACCAGCGCAAATACTCGCACTTCGGTGGGTCCAGTTAGACACTTAGTTGGGTTTTCACCTGGTGGTTCACAATTCACAACTTTGCATGAGCAGACACTAGTGACAGGGAGAGTCCACGTCGGGTGGCACACTCCTTTCCAAGCTCTGCTCAGCTGGCCACAGATGCTGAACCCTAAGGGCAATCATTGAGAAGGAGAATGATTGAGATACAGCTGCACCTTTGTGAGGTACTGGCAGGCGTGCCACGCACACTCTCCACAACAGCAGAGAGGATGGAGGAGTCCAACTCCAACAGTAATAGATTGGTGTTGAAGGTAATTGCGAGAACTTCTGCAATGGAGAATGGCCGCCTACGTGGAGCTTCAAGCACGGCTCTCAAATGAGTCAATGCAGGCCATGACCACGGCCATGCAGGAGATGTCTGCCATCTTAAATAGGATGACAGAGGCCTTATCCGTGGCCTTTCAATGAGTCAGTAATCTGCAACAAGGTGCTCTCCAGCAGAGTGGTGGGAGTGATGTGGCGGTGGCCCTGCACAGGGATGATGGTGAAAGGGGACATGGAAGTGGGAACTCCACTCAAAGTGCTCCCACGTCTTACCCGTTGCCCCCCACCCCAACCAGTAGCCGACATGCTGTCTCCTCTCCCGCTGTCCGAGTCTGTCCCAGCACAGGTGCCAATGCAGCAGTCTTTGGCAGGGCCCTCAGGGCCCCCAAAACCCAAAGGTCGCAGGCCAAGAGCATCTCAACAGTCAGAACAGGGATCTGAGCAACCTGCCACTAACTCCGTGGAAGCCACAGTGTAGAAGCGGTAGGAAGAGTAAGAAAAAGCTATTGTAATTCACCGAGGGTATGCACATGGGTGTTTGACAAAATGTTATGTTGTTAAGTTTCCTTTTTTTTATAATGGCACATAAAATTTAACTATTTGCACCACATCCCTGTCTTGCCCATTACTGCGTCCCGAGTACCAACTCGTCCTTTCAGTTACTTCATTGAGTAGAATGGGCCTATACTCTGGAGTTTAGAAGATTGAGAGGTGATCTAATTGAAACATGTAAGATTCTGAAAGGGCTTGACAGGGTAGAAGCTGAGAAGCTGTTTCCCCTGGCTGGAGAGTCTAGAATGAGGGGACATAGTCTCAGGATAAGGGTTCGGTCATTTAAGAACATAAGAACATAAGAAATAGGAGCAGGAGTAGGCCAATCGGCCCCTCGAGCCTGCTCCGCCATTTAATAAGATCATGGCTGATCTGATCCTAACCTCAAATCTAAATTCATGCCCAATTTCCTGCCTGCTCCCCGTAACCCCTAATTCCCTTTACTTCCAGGGAACTGTATTTCTGTTTTAGATTTATTCAATGAAGTAGCTTCCACAGCTTCCTGGGGCAGCGAATTCCACAGACCTACCACCCTCTGAGTGAAGAAGTTTCCCCTCATCTCAGTTTTGAAGGAGCAGCCCCTTATTCTAAGATTATGCCCCCTAGTTCTAGTTTCACCCATCCTTGGGAACATCCTCACCGCATCCACCCGATCAAGCCCCTTCACAATCTTATATGTTTCAATAAGATTGCCTCTCATTCTTCTGAACTCCAATGAGTAGAGTCCCAATCGACTCAACCTCTCCTCATATGTCCGCCCCCTCATCCCCGGGATTAACCGAGTGAACCTTCTTTGTACTGCCTCGAGAGCAAGTATGTCTTTTCTTAAGTATGGAGACCAAAACTGTATGCAGTATTCCAGGTGCGGTCTCACCAATACCTTATATAACTGCAGCAATACCTCCCTGTTTTTATATTCTATCCCCCTAGCAATAAAAGCCAACATTCCATTGGCCTTCTTGATCGCCTGCTGCACCTGCATACTAACTTTTTGATCTTCTTGCACTAGGACCCCCAGATCCCTTTGTATTGCAGTACTTTCCAGTCTCTTGCCATCAAGATAATAACTTTCTCTCTGATTTTTCCTGCCAAAGTGCATAACCTCACATTTTCCAATATTGTATTGCATCTGCCAAATCTCCACCCACTCACCCAGCCTGTCTATATCCCCTTGTAGGTTTTTTATGTCCTCCTCACTCTCCACTTTCCCTCCCATCTTTGTATCATCTGCAAACTTTGATATGTTACACTCGGTCCCCTCCTCCAAATCGTTAATATAGATTGTAAAGAGTTGGGGACCCAGCACCGACCTCTGCGGAACACCACTGGCTACTGGTTGCCAGTCCGAGAATGAACCATTTATCCCAACTCTCTGCTTCCTGTTAGATAACCAATCCTCCACCCATGCCAGAATATTACCCCCAATCCAATGATTCTTTATCTTGAGCAATAATCTTTTATGTGGCATCTTGTCGAATGCCTTCTGGAAGTCTAAATACACTACATCCACTGGTTCCCCTTTATCCACCCTGTACGTTATGTCCTCAAAGAACTCAAGCAAATTTGTCAGACATGACTTCCCCTTCGTAAAGCCATGCTGACTTTATCCTATTAAATTATGTTTATCCAAATGTTCTGCTACTGTCTCCTTAATAATAGACTCCAAAATTTTACCCACCACAGATGTTAGTCTAACTGGTCTATAATTTCCAGCCTTCTGCCTACTACCCTTTTTAAATAAGGGTGTTACATTAGCAGTTTTCCAATCTGCCGGGACCTTTGCCGAGTCCAGAGAATTTTGGAAAATTATTACCAAAGCATCCACAATCCCCACTGCCACTTCCCTCAAGACCCTCGGATGTAAGCCATCAGGTCCAGGGGATTTATCCGCCTTGAGTCCCATTAATTTACTAAGTACCAATTCCTTAGTGATTATAATCATATTTAGCTCCTCCCCCCCTAGAGCCCCCTGTTTGTCCAGTGTTGGGATATTCTTAGTGTCCTCTACCGTAAAGACTGAAACAAAATATTTGTTCAGCATTTTTGCCATCTGCATGTTTCCCAGTCTCATCCTCTAAGGGACCTACGTTTGCCTTAGCCACCCTTTTTCTTTTTATATAACTATAGAATCTCTTGCTATCTGTTTTTATATTTTTTGCTAATTTATTTTCATAATCTATGTTCCCTTTCTTAATCAATCCTTTAGTTACTTTTTGCTGTCTTTTGAAGACTTCCCAATCTTCTATCCTCCCACTAAGTTTGGCTACTGTATATGTCCTTGTTTTTAGTCAGATACTATCCTTAATTTCTTTACTTAGCCACAGATGGCTGTCATTTCTTTTACACCCTTTCTTCCTCAGTGGAATATATATTTTTTGAAAGTTGTAAAATAACTCCTTAAATGAACACTACTGCTCATGTACCGTCTTACCCTTTAATCTATTTTCCCAGTCCACTTTGATCAATTCCACTCTCATACCATCACAGTCTCCTTTATTCAAGCTCAGTACGCTTGTTTGAGAACCAACCTTCTCACCCTCTAATTGGATATGGAATGTAACCATGTTATGGTCACTCATTCCAAGGGGATCCTTAACTAGGACATTATTAATTAATCCTGGCTTATTACACAGGACCAGGTCCAAGGTTGCTTGCCCCCTTGTAGGATCAGTTACATACTGCTCAAGAAATCCATCCCTAATACACTCAATAAACTCTTCCTCAAGGCTGCCCTGCCCAATTTGATTTGTCCAGTTAATATGATAGTTAAAATCCCCCATAATTATAGCTGTTACCTTATTACATGCCTTATTTCTTCCAGCAGAGTTGCAACTATTGGGAGGCCTATATACTACGCCCACTAGTGTTTTTTTCCCCTTATTATTCCTTATCTCTACCCAAACTGTTTCATTATCCTGATCCTTTGTCCCAATATCATTTCTCTGTATTACAGTGATTCCTTCCTTTATTACCATAGCCACCCCATCTCCCCTTCCTTCCTGCCTCCTTCCTGATTGTTAAATACCCTGGCATATTTAATTCCCAGTCGTTGTCACCTTACAGCCATGTTTCTGTAATGGCCACAAGATCATACCCATACATAGTTATTTGTGCCGTTAACTCGTCCATTTTGTTATGAATGCTACGTGCATTCAGATAAAGAACTTTCAAATATGTTTTGTGACACTTAGTTCCTGATTTTTCCTTTCTATCTTGATGTTTGTCCTGGATCTCCTTCATCTCCTCGGCGTACTTGCTGAAGTCGCTGCTGAACTTGGACCAGGCTTTATAGGGGATGGTGATGGAGTTCCTGTAAGAGGGCTTCACTTCACTCACTCGCATGAACACGCCGTACTTGTTGGAGCCCACGTCGAAGAAGAAGCGCTTTCTGTCCACGGTGATGGACGTGCCCTCGGGCAACTCAGACTGGCCGCACGGCTCGTCGTCCACGCCGTAGTCGTCGATCAGCTCCGCCAGCGCGTCCCTGAACTTGATGAGCCCTTGGGCCGGCAGGGCGATGGTCTGGCCTTGTGTTCCCCCCAAGCCGGGGCCTCGATTTAAGGTCTGGCGGATGCGCAGGAAGCGACCTCGCTGGTTCTCCTTCAGGTCCATGTAGAACTTGCGGTTCTCCCGCACCAGGAACTCGCTCTTCAGCGCACGGTGGGGCTCGTCGGAGCTCAGGCCGGCGTCCGAGTCCGAAAGGCCCAGCTGCGCGTAGTGCTCGATGAAATCCCCGAGGTAGTCGCGGAACTCGGCCGCCACCGCCATGGAGAGGGTCAGCCGGCTCTTGTTGCCGCCCGCGCCCACCTCGGCGATCTTGATGAAGCGGCCCTTGGCGTTCTGCTTCACGTCCAGGTAGAAGCGCTTGTTCTGGATGTCCACCCGCTTGGAGGCCAGCTCCTGGGTCTCCTGCTGCTGCTGGAGGTCGGCCATTTTCCATTTCGGACTGATATGAGATGAAATTTCTTCACTCAGAGGCTTGTGAATCTTTGGAATTCTCTACCCCAGAGGGCTGTGGATACTCAGTTGTTCAAGGCTGAGATCGATAGGTTTTTGGTCTCTAAGGGAATTAAGGGATATGGGGATCGGGCAGGAATGTGGAGTTGAGGTCGAAGATCAGCCATGATCTGACTGAACGGCGGAGCAGGCTCGAGAGACCATGGGGCCTACTCCTGCTCCTATTTCTTATGTTCTTATGTTCATGATGAATGTCAATCCATGACGAGACCCATTGGGGAATGTGTAATGGGTGTATGCTTGGTTGAAAAACATTTGCAAAAGTGGGTGTGGAGGGGGGTGGGTGTGGTGGTGGTGGTGGTGTGAGCGGGCCGGAGGATTTCATTTTTTTTCCAGTGTGAGTCATTAGCTGAACCTTTGAGCTATTACGGCATCCCGGACAGCAATGTACACGACTGGTCGACGATGAGTGCCCCATCTTCATATTGCTCGTCGTCCTTGTCCTCCTCTTCTTCAAATGTTCACATCATCAGAAGATGATTGATTTGCACCCTGGTCATCCTCCACCTCTAACCCTCTCTGCTGCGCAACATTGTACAGGGCACAGCACACCACTATCATTCTGGACACCCTCGCTGGCAAGTACTTAAGAGCGCCTCCAGACCTATCTAGGCACCTGAAGTGCATCTTCAACATGTCGATGGCTTGTTCAGTAACATACTTGGTAGTCATGTGGCTCTCGTTATAGCACTCTTGCACTTCATTGGTAGGGTTCCTCACAGGTGTCATGAGCCAAGTTTGAAGGGTTTATCCCTTGTCTCCTATGAGCCAGCCCTTAAGTCTGTCTCCTGGTAGGAAGAGGTTCGGAATGTTGGACTGCCGCAGTATAAAAGTATCATGATCGCACCCAGGAAATCCGGCGCACACCTGCATGAACCTCTCCTTGTGGTTGCACACCAGCTGTACATGGAATGAAATCCATTGCTGTTGATAAAAACTCCTGGTTCATCTAGTGGTCCTTGGATTGCCACATGTGTTCAATCAATGGCACCCTGCACCTGTGGGAAGCCAGCCAGAGAGGCGAGTCCGACTGCCCACTCATTCTGGCTATTGTCATCGCAGGGAAAGTTGACATAAGTGGACACCCTGGCAAACAACTCATTCGTTATCTGCCTTATACATTCAGATGCAGCCGACTGAGAGACTCTTGAGATGTCTCCAGTGGTGCACTGGAAGGAGCCAGAGGCAAAGAAATTGAGGGCAGTGGTGACTTTCACAGCGAGAGGCAATGTGTGGCCACCAGGTCCAGCAGGGAGCAGCTCTTCTTGAAGGAGGCTGCAGATGTCTGCAACCAGCTGCCATGTTAATCTGAGCCTGTGGAAGCACTGCTCTTCAGCTAGGTCTTTAGACCTCTCACGTGGGTAGTGCCTCCTGTGAACTCGGACACTCTATTGTTCTCATCTCTGCTGTTCTCCACTCTGTTCTCCAGATCTGTATTGTCCAGTTCTGTGTTGTGCACCTCTCTCTTGTGCACTTGCAGATCCCAACACAGCACAATGTTGCTGCCGTGGATGGTGATCGTCTTCCTCGTCTGATGTCCTAGCGAAAACATCCATGGTGCCCCTATCCTGGTGTTGTCTATTTGAAAGCCTCCAAACTTCTGAAACACATCTATGATCACAAGAACTCTCTGCAAAACATTTTCCAGAGGGAAATGAGAAAACTGCTGTAAGCAATGAGCCTTGATTCATATCGGGCAATCAGAACTTTAAATTTTACTTCCGGGCTACGCTCCCGGCAGCCAGCCTGATTGACAGGCTGTCGTGTGGGAAGGCAGGGGATCGGAGAAGAGGGAGAATGGGATCGTGGGCCGTGGAGGAGATGGGGGGGTGGGGCGACTGATGCGGGAGGACATCGAAGGGGCGGGTGGAAACTGATGCCAGGAGGACACAGGCGTGGCGGAGGCCGAGAGGACATTGGGTTAGCCCGCCAGATTAGCACTCATGCGAAGCTGATGAGAGATCTGCTGCAATTTTATGAGGGCGTACTCGGCATTATTCCCAGGATAGCCCTAGAGTTCCCCAGATATGACCGCTTGATGTAGGGGGGCGGGAAACAGAATCGCCCTCTTTCTTCACTCATTAGGGAATGGCTACCAGCAAAAACATGGAGGAATCCCAGCAGAACCACGTTCTGCCCCAATTTCCAGCTGCTGGTTGCCTGCTCTCCGTGCTTGGCTGGAATTTTGGATCCCCATGAACTGCCGATCAATCTTGCCTCCGTTTCACTGTCGAGTTTCCCGAGCCCCAGGAAACCAGCATTAAATTCAAATCCCTGTTGCAATCTCTTCAAATGCGCCTCATTAGGATGTGATAATGATCGACCTGCCTCCATGAGCAGGTTACTCACACGCAGCCAAATGTACCTCCGTTAAAAACGGAAGTCGGCGCGTTGGAGGCGGATTGGGGTCAGGTTTGAGAATTTTTAAATTTTTACTTTCCCACCTGCCCCCAACCCACCCATCCTTGGGGGTTAAAATCCCCCCATAGGCTCTAACCTACTCAATAGACCGGCTATCTATAATGCTAACTTGTCAACTATCTAAAGTGTTTAATCCTAAATTAATCTCACCAATTTATATCAATCTCAGACACAGATCTCAGCTGTAAATTTTCAATCAGCAACCAGTTAATGCTGAATTACTGTGACATAACTGAACTGCCTTTGTAATCTCTTATTTATTTTGTCATTTAACCTTATTCACTAAATATTTGTATACTCAATGTTTGTACTGCTATGATTCTACGGTTAATAAACAACTTTGTCTGTTAAAGGTTTGAGGCCTTTGCCAAGGCCTCAAGAGAACTCACACCTTGGGGTAGATTTTCACTTTCACCAGTTGGACGGTAATCTGTTGGGGCAGACTGCATGCCCTTTATAGAAATTGAAATCAGGCAGGAGCTATAAAGAGCATGGTCTCTGCCCCGCCAGATTAGCACTCATGCGAAGCTGATGAGAGATCTGCTGCAATTTTATGAGGGCGTACTCGGCATTATTCCCAGGATAGCCCTAGAGTTCCCCAGATATGACCGCTTGATGTAGGGGGGCGGGAAACAGAATCGCCCTCTTTCTTCACTCATTAGGGAATGGCTACCAGCAAAAACATGGAGGAATCCCAGCAGAACCACGTTCTGCCCCAATTTCCAGCTGCTGGTCGCCTGCTCTCCGTCCTTGGCTGGAATTTTGAATCTTTTATCTTTAATTAGCACTTTAGCATAAAAATAATGTGCTATTTCTTGCAGTTATTGTTATTTATTGGATTGTGTATATATGTAAATTAGGGACACCTAAAGGACTTGCGTTAGGTGTCCTTTATTTGCAGATGTCCTTATTTTCAAAATGGTCATTGGATAAGCCAAATATCCTGCGATTGGCTGTCTCTCCCGCAGCGTTCCTTTTTTTTTCGCCCTCACCTGGGATCGTGCCTAATTCTAGAGCCCAGCCAGCAGGGTGTGATTTCAGTTCATTTTCTGTTCATTGGGTTTCCCAGTTCTTTGCCATCCCAGGGTCCTTTTCCATTGAGGGAGGGATGTCCTGATCTTGGAATCTGCTACGTTGGCAAACTGCACAGGGCGAGGTGGCTGCTGTAGGGCCGGACTGCCTGGGAGATTCCAGCCAAATTGGGAGGGGATTAATGAGCTGCAGACCCCAGTCCGGGACCCCCTCCCTCCGTGTGCTGCGGCTGCTAATGCTTTAAATGCTGGGAGTGAGTAGGGAGCAGTTCGCAGCTCGTGAGGACCTGATGTACTGGTGGAGTAGGGTTGCCAACTCTGGTAGAAGGCATTTCTGAAGGTTTGATCACATGATGTTCTGACCACATGGCATTGACCCCACATGACATCGGATCACATGACATCCACAAATGTTTTGGATTTATCTTATAAAGGTTGGGTCCCCTGCAGTTGAGAATCACAAATTTTTATTTGTAGTTTCACGCCAGCAGCTGTCATGTGAGAACAAGGAGGTCACCCATGAGCAGGTGAAGAGGGTAAACCAAAGGAGGTGAAAAGGGGAAATCATTCTCTCCATCACTCCCCCAACTTCCCAGTTTCTATCGCTCCTCCCCAGCCCCCATCTCTCCCGAGCCCCCATTCCCCAGACTCCCTCTCCACCACAATTCGAGCCCCCCACGATTTCAGCACCTCCCCCTACCCCCCCCCACCCTGCGCAATTTCAGACAAACTCCGATTCACGTCAGGTGAAAGCAGATGGAAGGGCTGGATCCATGAACGGAGTGCCTATATTGCATTGCTTGTGGACCAGGAGGAGCAGAAGAGCTTCTTCCAGATCTAACAAGCTCACCTAGCACGACTCTGCAATCGGTTGATCCCCCACCCGCCCCCCCCATTCTAGATGGTAGCCCCACCCCCTACCTCCAACTCTTCACCCGACCTCCGCTCTCTTCTTCCTCTTCGAGCTACCTCCAATCTCTTCCCGGCATTAGCCCCCACTCATGTCCTTCCAGCCTCCCCCGCCCCGCCCAATGTCCTCTCGGCCTCCGCCACCCCTGTGTCCTCCAAGCCTCCCCTCCCGCCCCTGCCCCATCCAATGTCCTCTCGGCCTCCGCCACGCCTGTGTCCTCCTGGCATCAGTTTCCCCCCCCCCACTCAAAGTCCTCTAGGCCTCCGCCACCCGTGTCCTCCCAGCATCAGCCCCACCCACCCCTTCGATGTCCTCCCGCATCAGCCGCCCCAGCCCCCCATCTCTTCCACGGCCCACGATCCCATTCTCCCTCTTCTCCGATCCCCTGCCTTCCCACACAACAGCCTGTCAATCAGGCTGGCTGCCGGGAGCGTAGCCCGGAAGTAAAATTTATTGACGTCATTAAGGTCGTTTACCTTCCAGGTTTCATGGCCAATTATCCCCCCACCACCCCGGTCCGTTCCCACATCCATGTTAAAATCATGCCCCTGGAGTCAAAAAAAAGGATGCTTGGAGCACCTTGGTCACTCAAAGGGAGGGCAGGTGTGGCTGCACTTAGACTAAAAAAACAGCCAATAGAACCTGCCATGCACATAGAGAAACAGTTGCATCAGATCAGGGGTTGATTTGACCCTATTTAATATAATATAATCCCTCTTTATGGGATTTTCAAGATGATAATCAAATAATCCGGAAAAGAAGAAAGGGTGAATCTTCCAACTTAACAATTAATACTAAATGTCCTCTGCACTTCTTATAATCTCCATTAAAATGAATTAATGTAATTTAAATAAATAAGTCAAACAATTTATATATTTTAAATAACTTGTATAAACAGAACAATGAATGACTGGCTGCATGTGATATTTTACCTCATGAGCTAATTAAAATTCACTTCACTGTTTGTGAATTATTCAGTCAGCTCACTTGTGGAGATACTTATCATATCACATAGTCCATTATTCATTATCCTCTCTGTACGAATTTCAGATCAGCCAATTGTAAATGCACAACTTTATAAATTTGTTGCTGTTTGCGCACCCCAACTAAACATTAAAATGGTGAAAATGAGATTTGCTAAAGTATTCAGTCAAATGGGTCAACAAACAGCAAAACAGCCAAAAGAAACTTTGTCACAAGAAATGATTACCCATGATGCTCGTTCTGATAAAGTAAATATCTCTTTAAACAAAAGAAGTCCACTAGACCCCAGATAACCCTTCTGATGTTGTCCACAGCTGTATCCGAGATGACAACGCTCTTTCAGAACGTGCAATACTTTAATCTGACCAGTGACACTCAGGTCATGGGTATCACATATGGTACCTTGGAGTGACTCAATTAACCATCCATCACAGTAATTGTACAGAAAATTAACTATATTACACACTGTGCTAGATAGAGGAAAGGTAAAGGGGTAAATAGAAGGCTAGTCTTCAGTGTTTGTGAGATAACACATGCAATGACAGCGAACGTTTTAGCTGCTCATTAAAATAATTAACTTATATTAAATGTCTGCCTGAACTACATTACAGTACACATTATAAATCATAGACCAAATCAATAACAATAGTATGAGAGACACAGTTCAAACTGCTGGAAACTATGTCCACATCCACATCGTCAACAAATGGAATGGGCAGCGAAAGTGTCACTAACTGTACATTCTGTTGCTTAGCAACCTGCATATCACAACCTGATATCACCTCAGCTTGTATGAGTTTAAAATTAATGGCTGATTTTTTTTAAACACTGGTTGGTATGCAGTGGGGGAGGGTTTCCAGGGTTTATTTCTAAATATGTAATAACATTGGGGGCAATTTTCACTTTGGCTGTGAGCAGTGAATTAATGGTTGTGGATTGGCCGCCCGTTACACACACTGCCCAATTTTCCTTTCCACTGAAGTCACTGACTCAGGAGCTGTCTGGTTTTTCATAATGTAGTCTTCAAAGGCTACACTTTCCTCTGATAATTTTAACAAAAAAGTTGGTGCAAGTAAAAGGGAATGCAATTGAGTAGAAGTGTTAATAGGCCAATCTTCCGTATTTAGTACTGCTCTGCGGATTCCTACCACTTCAAAACAGGATCGTCCAATATTAATGTAAAATGTAAAAAAAAAATGGCTTTTGCTTGTTAAGGTCAATAATGATGAACTCACACAGTATTCTGGAGCGGCATAGTCAAATCAAAAAGTGAATATTTACCCACTCCCTCCCCCTCCCTGGTGTTAAAGAGCTTAACTGCAAGAGTATTTCAGATATCACTACAGTAGTGACAAAAGTGAATAGCACAGAGGAATTTTTTGTCAGACAGAAAGTATATCGTCCTATTAGTATTGGTATATTGCATTTGAGCACTCAGTGCATAGCAGCTGCACAACTCACAATGGATACAACCTCAGGCACCAGCTCTACTAGAAAAGAGTCAATAAGTGTGGCATCATGGAGGAGCAATACATGAAGTGACTCAGGTTCAGTAGGGAGGATATGACAAAGAGTAGATATTCTGCCATCAGCAGATTGTTAAAATTAATAACTATTGAGTAGAATCACACTTAGAGATAAATAATATTTTACTAACACTTCTGCTTTATTTGGACAACCAAATTTTAATTCAGCTCAGCTAGACACAATTTAATTACACCATTGGACTGAAATGATAAATGTATTTGGCTGCAATGTAACAGTAAACGGGAAGATTTAAAATGTTATGGCAGGGAGCAGGGAAAGGCTATGTTGGGGAGGTTCGTTTTATGGGGGTGGCGGGGGGATAGAGAATATGATTAATAAAGCTATTGGATTGGAAGCCATGGCTTATCTGAAACTAAAGTGAGAAAATACTCCCAGAAGAGAAAAGGAAAGCAACAGAATATGAAGTAGTGAGAGATAAAAACTCTGTTGTAGAAGGGGCAATGAATATCAAAAAAAAAGTGAGAAAACCAGGAAAAAGAATAGGGTAGAAATTGCAAAAAATTGGAGTCAGAATTGATAAGTATTTACATGTATGCACAAAGCATTCAAAACAACATTGGAGAGTTAGAAGCATTAAAAACTATGGAGAGATATGAATGATAGTAGCTATAATGGAGATGTAACTTAAGTTTGGGCAGCACTGGGACCTTAATATTTATGGTCATACCATTTTCCTGGGAGATAGGGAGACAAAAATGGGGAGTGAGATGGTAATGTTAGTGAAGGATTCTATTACAGTGTTAAACATTAGGATGCCCTCAGGGTTTGCATTAAGGCCAAATCCATACGGATAGACTTCAGGAATAGGAAGGTAAACGGTACAATTTTTGGTGTACCTTACAGGCCAACAATCGGTGGAGATGAGATAGAGGGGAAGATGCGAGTGATATGCAGGAACAAGAGGACAACAACATTGGGTGATTTTAACCATCCCAAGATACACTCGAATAAAGGTAACGCATGTGGTGAAAGCGGGGAATGTTTTTCAGAGTGTATTCAGGGCTGGTTTCTGGATCAGTATGGCCTTGATTTTTACTGGGGATGGGGGGGGGGGGTGCGCTAGGGTGTGCGCGAGCCCGGTGGAGCACGGACAGGTCAGGGATGTGGAGGCCATGCCGACCTTAACGGCAGGGCCTCTTTTGAATAAAATTTCCCTGACACCCGCCCGACATTGGGCCAGATTCACTACCTGGCTGGCGGGCGGGAGCAGATATTTGGCTGCAGCTGGGGACCAGTGGTAGCATCCCTCAGGGATGTAGCAAAGAATCGAAATATAGAGGATGAAGGAGATATTAATATTTTGCAAGGCTTTTTATAAATAATGGTGCAAATGAGAACACAGGTGTACAACAGGAGGATGTGGAACAATTAATAGAGCTAACTATAGAAAAAGAATTGGTTCTGAAAAGGTTAGCAGAACTGAAAGTAAATAAGTCACCAGACCCTGATGGCATACACCCTAGGCTATTGAAACAAGTCAGACAAGCGATAGTAGAGGCTATGACTAAATTTGTCAATCCTCTTTAAATATACGAATTGTACCATGGGGCTGAAGAATAGAGAGATTGATAAACCGGGTAACTATAGACTAGTTGGTCGAACATCAGTTCTTGGCAAACTCTTAGAATGTGTAATATGAGTTAAAATTAGTGAGAATTTAGAGATGCATTTGTTAACCAAGTACAGGCAGCTTGGATTTGTTAAAGGCAAGGTTAATTGAGTTTTTTGAAGAAGTGACCTATTGGATGAAGCGAGAGCAGTCAATGTTGTGTATATAGATTTTTAGAAAGCGTTTGATAAAGTGTCTTACAAGAGGCTTATTAGGAAAATTCAGGGGTGTGGTTCAAGAGGAAATATAGCAGCATGGATAGAAAGTTGGTTGATGGACAGGAAACAAGGAGTTAGGGTAAATGGATGTTCCTCAGACTGGAAAGGGTTGGAAAAGATATAAGCCAGGGGTTAATGTTGGTTCCACTTTTGTTCTTGGTGTATATAGATGATTGGAACTTAGTTACAGGGAACACAATCACAACATTTTCCAATGACACAAAACTAGGAAACAAGAAGAACTGTAAATGGTTTCAGGAAGACATAGGTTAGGAATGGGCAGACAGATGACAGGTACAATTTAATGTGGAGAAGTGTGAGGTAATACTTTGGGAGGAAATTCAAGGAGGGGAAGATTCTCAGGTCGTCCAACAGTGACAATGAGATGGTAGCCCCCCAAAAATGGTGAGAAATGATTTACTGCCCTGTTCTCGCTTATGGTGTGGCCAACGCTAGGCCTTCCCCAAGGCCTACTGTTGGGCGATTGGGGCACCCACCCGAGTCAAGCGGTAGGCCTTTCTAATATGCAAACTGGGGTCCTATGACGTACATAGGACCCCAATTGGCATTTTAAGGTAGCACTGTGCACATTTGGCTGGTGGTCCAGCCAAAGAGGAAGCCAGAAGGTAAGATTTAATTTATTTTTTGTCAAGACGGGGAGGAGCAAGAATACTCCTCTGGACTCCACAAAAAACATTGCCGCACCGGGTCCTCCCCTCCCATAAAACAAACCTCCCAACCACAGACCTACCTTCTTATAGCCTGGAAGCTAGCCAGGCTGTCCGATATTGTAAGAGCCCAGAGCTGGCAGGCTACCCCCGGGAGTGCTCATCTTCCGCCTGCAGCCTGCTGGCGGTTTGCTAATGAGGCCCATTATCAAAATAGACCAGGCCTCCCTTTGGGGATTATCTAACCCAAAGAATGGGAGTATACACTTAATAGAGAGGCACTGAAGGCTGTGGATAGAAGAGACCTAGGGATGCAACTACATAATTCAATGAGTGCAGGTAGATAAAAGCATTAAAAAAAATAGAATTTTGGGTATTAGATGTAGTAGCATAGACTATAAGAATAAGGAAGTAATTGTAAATTCATACAAAACATAGGTTAGGCTTCAATTATAGTACTGTATGCAATTTTGGGTGCCCTATTATAGAAAGCAGATTAAAGTTATAGGAAATGTACAACATAAATTCATCAGGATGATACCAGGGGAGGGTTGCCATTCCTCCCACATTCTCCCAGAATAGAAAATGAAACTCCTGGACACTGGTGTGAGCAATCCGGGAGAAAATGCAGAAATAGGTTTGCACCATTGTGTGTCACGGTGACGCTTTGAATGACCTCTAACCTATATTGTTTTCCTGTTCTCGGGCAATTAGCTGACAAAATATATTTTTTTAAATACCCAAGACGACAGAAAAAACAAACTCTCCCCAGCCCTTCCTCGAAGGCGATAGAGTTTTCGTTAGTGGATTATGATTGGTTAGAACAGCTTGGCAATGGCAAGTTTATATCTTGATTGGCTCTTTTTTTTCCCTCCGTGAAGGTAGATCCTCCACAGTCGGACATGGGGGTGAACAGGTCCCAGACGGTCAGATGGTACTTATCGACTATTGTACATCAGGCCTTTGAGAAGTTGGATTTATGACCTTGATGTTTATTCATTATTGTATTTAAGGATTGTTTAAAGAGGGGTATGGACATATACCTGTGGATACAATATAAACTGAGGGTGCTGGTGTTTATAGGGCTGTTTTGAGCATGTGGGACTTCTTGTTCCATCGGTTTGAAATTTTTCTCCTCCACAGCTCCAGCTCAAGCGCTGTAAGTGGGTCAGGCTGAAGCCTCCTGTACATTCCCGTTGCATTAATCTGCAAGTGCTCTGAAAGGTTTGTGAAGCATGACTACAGTCCCAAAACTCTGAAGCAGGAACGATGTCTAATAAAGCTGTCCACACCTGCTCAGTGAGCAGGATGAGCAGGGCAGTAAAAGGCAGGTTGCTTAGTCCAATAACATTTGCAAAGTGCAGGCAAATGTCACCAGATCAAACATCACCTGATCAAACCTCCAAAAATACTTCCACCCAGAGTTAAAAACTCTATGCCAGGGATTGGAAACTATAATTATGAGGAGAATGTTGAGGTCCTGGTACCGTTTCCACTGGGGCAAAGAAAGCTAAGAGATTCAAAAGAATTTTTTAAAATTATGAATATTTTCATAAAGTGAATAGAGAAAGACGATTGCCACTGGTTGGGGAGTCATTAACAAGGCAGTCAACAATTTAAAATTTTTGCAGAGAGTAAAAAGAGAGATTAGGAGAAATATTTTTCACGCAGAGTATTGTTGGGTCATGTGATGTTTTCCACAGGGAGTAATTGGGGCAGAAATAATCACACATTTTAAGAGAAAATTGGATAAATATTTGAAGCAGAGGACGTTAAAGGGCTATTAAGAGAGAGCACAACAGTGGAATTATTTTTGGATTGCTCCAGCAAAGAGCCTGCCCAGACCTGATGGGCTGAATGGCCTCCTGTAAATTCCTTTGGTTCTATGCTCCTCATTGTTGCATACATCAGTATATTTGACATCAGCAGGCAGAATCTGTGAGTGATGTCAATGAACATTGGAAGAGAGATTACTGATGTCACAGAGCACAGTTTCCTCAAAATGAATGAAAGCATTTCACATTTAAAAAAGTTTGCTTAAATATATAATAAAACAAATATTCACTGCATTTTGGTTATATTTTGGTGCTTTCAGGTATCTTAGAACATGCTAAGGTCACTTAAATTACAAGAAGCAATTGTCTGCTGCAGTAGTTCACAACAGCAGTTAATATATATGTATATTATTTTTGAACTGTACTAAGTGATGACCAGCAGTTCATTCGGAAAGTGGAAAAATAAAACCACAGAACTGTGGATTTATTTACCCAAAAATAAAATGACATTTTAACGGTGTTCGTTGCTTACAAGGGCCTTTATTTTAGCATGTTAGCATTTACATGCTGTTACAAACTGAAATGAGTTAAAATGCGATATGTTTAGTGACATACCTCCTGGACACTATTCAAATTGTTGCTAGTATCAAACTGTTTGGTGTTACCTGTTTTGCTTTTAATTGCAGAATTTGACGAGTTTAAGCAAACACATTACCTAATTGCCCCTTCTGCTTGTCAGCTCCTATGGATTGATAAAATGCAAATGAACAAATCATTAACGAGTACCGGTTATGAATCTCTCAGGCAGTTCAGGACCCTATCAAATCCTGCAGCTATTACTTTATGTGATTGATGTACTATTGTAAGTGATTGTTCCTGATCTTATTAAATCTTATTGATTTTTTCCTCCAGTTTCTATTTTATGCAGGAACAGGCTAGGACTATTATGAATGTTGCTGAACACTGTTAATCAAGCTTACACAGCTATTTTGATGGCAAACAATTAGAAATTTGCAGCAGTACCTTGCAATTAGCTTCAGGGATACAGACTTCAGCACTGTAATGACGAAAAAGACCTTCTCCTACATGAAACTTAATGAGATTTAGAAGTTCAACCTTGAGTGACCTTTGAAAAGCAGCCAATCAACAAACTAAGATTTGTTTATCTGAACCTTAAAAAAAACATGTCCAGGTCTTTTTTCATGTCCATAATGTTCTGTTCTGAAAGTGTTCTGGCTCTCTCTCTCTTGAATGCTTGCCTTTTCATAATTAAAAGTGTCATAACCTAATGAAATCTCATTTACTATAGTGCCCTGTCTTTATTTTAGTATTTCATTTCAAGCCTACATGATATACAGTAACTCAATCTGGTTGATACTAAATTTTATGCAAAAAGCAAATTATATAATTATTATACATAATGTATATAGATACTTTTCCATTGATAGAGTATGCTATAAAAACATCTGTATGTAGAAAAAACATTTGGAAAATCATTTACAATATTAAATGGTTTAAGCAGAATGTATAATTAAATCAAAATGGTGTTGAAAAGGTGATAGTAATGCAAATCTGCAGAGACTGAACAAGACTGAGAACAATTATATTGTAACAGGAGTGTGAACAAATGTTACGAATATAGGAACAGAAGTCCGCCATTCAGCCCCGCAAGTCTGTTCCACCATTCAATTAGATCGTGGATGATCCGTACCTCAACTCCATTTATGGGGCTAAATGGCCTACTCCTGATCCTATATTCATATAACTTGTTCACACTCATGTTACAATATAATTGTTCTCAATCTTGTTTTTGTTAGGTAAAGATGTCAAAGAATATGGACATCTTTACCTAACAAAAACCTGTCGATCTTAATGTTGAAAACCTCAATTGACCCAACTTCCACAGCCTTCTGGGGGGTCGGGGGCATTCCATATTTCCACTACACTTTGTGATAAAGTGCTGCTGGGTTTCACTCCTAAATGCCCTTACTCGAATTTTACAATTGTTCTAGATTCTCACACCAGATGAAATAGTTTCTTTGCATCTACCCTATCGAATCCCTTTATCATTTTGAACACCTTGATTAGATCACCCCTCTCTATACTCAAGGGAATACAAGTCAGGTTCATGCAATCTGTCCTCATAATTTAACCCTTCAAGCCCCAGTACCATTCTGGTGAATCTGTGCTGTATCACCTCCCAAGCCAGTATATCTTTCCTGAAATTCAGTGCCCAAAAGTGAACACAATACTCCAGATGGGGTCTGACCAAGGCTCTTTACAACTGAAGCATCACTTCCTCACTTTTGTATTCCTACCTCCTTGAGATGAAGGGCAACATTCCATTAGCCTTTTTGATTACTTTTGTAGCTATGCACTGGCTTTTAGTGATCTGTGCACATGGACATCAAAAAATCTCTTTTGCTCCTCCACAACTCCCAGTCTCTCACCATTCAGAAAGTTTTTGAAGAGGATGATCTCAAACTTCCTCACATTGAACTCCTTCTGCCATAATTTTTCCAACTCAATGGGGCCGATTTTCACTTGGTTAAGGGCCTAAAGATGGGCTTGGGAGCCTTACCCCAATGATCGGCCTGCTCTAACTTTCAGAGGCCTCCTGTTGGGCAGTTGAAACGCCTGCCTGAAACAAGAATTAGGCCTGCTTCCCACGCAAATCAAGGTTCTAATGACACAGTCAAGACCAATTGCAATATTAAGGAATACATGGGCAGAGCTTGCGACACAAAGTTCTAATCAGAAAACTGCCAGATAAATTTTAAAAATTGATTTTCTTGTGGAGCCAAAAGGAGTAGGAGTGCACCTCCTGACCACAAAAACACTTTGGGCCGCTGCTGGCTCAGCCTTACCCCACCTCGGTATCACGTCCCCCACCGCCTACTCTGAGCATGTACCTGCGTGACTCTGCCGGCGTTCCAGCCGGCCAGGATTCCGGAGCCAGAAGAGTGGTGAGAACCATCAGGACACCTATTTGGCATCCGCTTCTCACCAACTAAGTTCAAATGAAACCGAGACTTCAAAGTCGCAGCCGCCTCTTCGCCACTGGAATGGACAGCCGGCCAGCACACTCCGCCAGTCGGCTGCCCAAAAGTCAAAATTGACCCAACTTAGTCTCTTTATGCCCCTTTGTAGCTTCCTGCTCCTATTTATACAACTGTGCCTCCTCACTTAGTGTCTTTTGCAAACTTGGATAGACAACTCTCTATTTCTTCATCCAAGTTATTGATAAATATACTGCAAAGCTGAGGCTCCAGTGCAGATCCCTGGGGAACACCACTTGTCACATCCCACCAATCGGATAATGTTCCCTTTATCTCTACTATCTGTCTCCTACCTCTCAATCAATTACCAACTCACTTCACAATGTTATTTCCAATTCCTTGCATTTTCATTTTTGTTCATAATCTCTTGTGCGGAACCTTATCAAATGCCTTCTGGAACTCCATAAAGACAACATCCATAGACACTCCCCTATTCATCATGCTAGCTACCTCCTCAAAAAATTCAATTGGATTAGTCAAACATGACCTACCCTTCATAAAGCCATGCTGACTCTCTTTGATCAGCTCATATTTGTCCAGCTGCTCAGTCGCTCTGTCCCTGATGATAGATTCCATCAACTTCCCCACAACTAATGTTAAACAAAACGGGTCTGCAGTGACTTGCTTTCTCCCTTCTTAATTAATGGAATAACATTTACAATTTTCCAATCCAAAAGGTACAATTCCCGAATCTAGAGCGCTTTGGAACATTATGATTGACGCATATGCAATTTCCATACCCAATTGTTTTAATACTCGGGGGATGGACTTTCAGATCCTGGAGATTTGCCTATCTTAAGTCCCATTATTTTCTCCATTACCTTTTTTAAACCAAGTCCCTCCCCTTGACTTATTTTTAGGCTCGTTTGTACTGCTGGTATTTTGTCCTGTTTCTTTACTATGGAAATGGATACAAAATTCTTACAGTGAAACTTTTACAAACGGACAGCCCCAAAAAATGGACACCTATTGACAGTCCCAAATAACTTACATTCTAATAGATACAAGCTGCACCTTGAAACCACGGCACTCGCAAATTACGAATTACGGACAGCTTCAATGCATCAGGTCCGTTTACAACTTAAAACAAGGGACACACAGGTAATCGCGAGGTGGCAGCAGGTGAAAGAAACGTTTTTTGTGGAATGGAGATCTCTTTACCCAGCATCCATAATGGCAGAGAAACAGCCCTATCTCTGGGATTGAATGCTTGCATGGCTCTATCACAGGGATAGAGCGATATCTCTGCCATTATGGATGCTGGGTAAAGAACTCCCCATTCGAAAAAAGGTGGAAATTACCAGTTTGGGGGGGGAGGGGAAGTCAGGGGCACTGAAATCACGGGGGGTGCCCTGAAATCGTGAGGATGGGGGGTGCCTTGAAATCGCGGGGGTGGGGAGTGCAGACTGGGGAGCGGGGGCTCGAGGGGAGAGCGAGACTAGGGAATGGGGGGCTCGGGGCGGGGTGAGAAGAGATGAAAAGAGTGGTTCCCCCCTTTCCCCCGCCCTCGGTTTCCTCTCTTCGTCTGTTCACAGGTGGCCTCCTGGTTCTTGGAACTTCTCACACAACAGCTGCTGGTGCGAAACCACAAATATGATTCTCAATTACAGAGGACCCAACCTTTATAAAGGTAAATCCAAAACATTTGTAGAAATCATGTGATCAGATGTCATGTGATCCAACACCACATGGTCAGACCTCCAGAAATGCCTCCAACCAGAATTGGCAACCCTACTCCACCACTACGTCAGGTCCTGAAGAGCTGCGAACCCCCTACTCACCCCCAGCATTTCAAACATTAGCAGCTGCAGCACATGGAGGGAAGGAGTCCCGGACAGGGGTCTGTAGGACATTATCCCCCCCCCCAAATTGGCTGGGATCTCCCAGGCTCTCTGGCCCTGTAGCAGCCATCTCGCCCTGTGTAGGTTGCCAACTTGGCAGATCCCAGGATCAGGACATCCCTCCCTGAATGGAAAAGGATCTCAGGATGGCAATGAATTGGGAAACCCAATGAACAGAAAATGAACTGAAATCACATCCTGCTGGCAAGGCTCCAGAATTAGGCATGATCCCAGCTGAGGACGCAAAAAAGGAACACTACAGGAGATACAGCCAATCCCAGGAAATTTTGCTCATCCAGTTTACTGTACATACAATGACACCTGATGCAAGTCCCTTAGGTGTCCCTAATTTAGAGGTTTCACTGCATTTAACAAGTCTCCCATTGTTTATTGTCCATTATAGTCTCACTTGCATCTGCCTTTAATAGGCTCACGTTCCTCTTTACCACACTTTCTATTAATATAGTTATAAAAACTTTTGCTATTAGCTTTTATGTCCCTTACAAGTTTTTTCTCGTATTCACTTTCTGCATCTCTTATTGCTTTCTTTGTATCCCCTTGTTGCTTTTTATAGCTCTTCCAGTCTGTTGGATTTCCACTTTTCCTTGCATTTGTGCAAGCCCGTTATTTTAGCTTGATATTACCTCATTTGTTGAGCACGATTATGTTGTGACATATTCTATATGTACTAGAATTGCAAGAAGTATGTAATGGGACACAAACTGCAATACACACAAAGAACTCTGTATACTTCTTCATTACTGAACTTGATGCAGCAAGCTTTTTTTTGCTAACTTCGCCTGTACATTCATGGATGTTTATTATTGCTGTAGAGATGAATGTTTTACAACAATAAAAATCTTAACTACTGTTATAAATATCATCGATAATTTGTTTCAAACAAGGGGCATAAATAGCTTCAAGTACCTAAATCGGGCCATATTTTCCTTTGTGCACTAATTTCCATGAAGACGTGCAACAACAATAAATTGTCCACACTGTGGTAGTGAAAGTTACCGTTGCACTCAACATTTGTAACACAGGCATCCACAAGGCACATAACAATAGTGAGCCATTTTCTGTGCGCTATTGCAGCAAGGCAGTTTTTCTTCTTCAAATTGGTTTCTTCCCAAGTTACAGGGCATCAGTGATCATTCAGACATTGTCATTTGTACACGTGCCACAAATCCTATGGCATACCATAACAGGAAGGGCCATTACACAGTCAACATGCAAATGTTATGACCTCCATCAGGATATAATCCATTTCAATGCACGCTTCTCAAAGAGTATGTAAGATGCTTTGACTCAAAACCTTGACTGCTTCTTAGCGTATGGACCCAAAGCACCCATAGTATAAGTGCGAGGATTAACGAGAAATACTCCTACTATCGTATCCTTTCTTACAAACTAAGGTCATCTGTACAATTGCCATTATTTTTGCATTGCACTCTGCCATTGAGCAGGAAGCAGGCAGTCATTTACCCAACCTAGCCATACCATCTTCTACTGCTGTACGTTTAGAGGCAAGTGATTTCTCAACACATTTATAACATCCTTTGTTAGAAACCTGGTTCGCTAACGACTGTATCCCCAGGCAGTCAGCAGGGCAGGCATTTGCCTGCACCTGATGGCCACTCATCTGTTATCACCACTGTGCTCTTTTATCACCAGCGCCCTGTACTTCATGCCTTGCTTTCTCAACCAAGTTATTATGTAACGGTCACAAAGTTTTAGTATCTGCACAGTACATTCTTAGCAGCATTTGGTTCTTTTAGCTCTGTGACTGGAGCAGATATGAAATCATTGTCTAGAAATTCTTCAATAGATTACATTTATCCCAAGGCAATGTCTTGAAACCCCTTTTGACTTTGCTCACTGTAATGAATGGAGAACGTCCTAGAAATACCAGTGCATAAGCACATTTATCCATTTGAGTATTGTACTGTCATAAGATGACCTATTAAGCATTCCACACAATTAGTGTGTTTGGACCTGCTGATGTAACTTATGGTGTAAATCGATAATATGATTAATATGGTATGTACTACTTGCTCACCGCATTGCTTCATCTTCCTATGGGCCAACACCTTTGAAATCCTCCCTCCTAGATAATTGCAATTGTTGATATTCAAGTAAAGATTTCTCCTGCAACGGTCCACCATCCATTCCACACTGCAACTTTTTTTTAAATATACAAATTTTGCCTTTGAACATATAAACTGTTTGAATCAAGACAAGGTGATATGACCCATGGAAATTCTTCCCTGCAGTACATTCTCTTTTCTATCATCTGTGGGTACAATAGCCTAGTGGTTATGTTACTAAAGTAGCAACCCAGATGTAGTGGGTTCAAATCCCCCATGGCAAGTCGTGAAATTGAATTCAATAAACCTGCTAATTTGGGCTATCACCAAAGCAATGACCATGAAAGCTTCTGGGTTGTCACAAATTGTTCACTAATGTTCTTCAGGAAAGGGAACATGTCACCCCCCCCCCTACACATTTGGCCTACCTGTGATTCCAGTCCTACAATATGTGTTTGACGCTTAATGCCCTCTGAACTGGTCTAGCAAGTCACTCATACAATCATACAGCACAGAAGGAAGAAATTCGGCCTATCGAGCTTGTGCCGGCTCTTTGAAAGAGCTATCCAATTAGTCAGTTCAAGGAGAAGGCTCATCATGTCCTTCGCGGGGCAGCTAAGGATTGGCAATAAATGTGGCTTTAAGAATATATATATATTGTACTTCATACAGCTCATATTTCAAGATTTCCCACTGCTGATCTGTCGACCTGTTTGCTAACTTTTCTGTCCAGTTAATTTGGGCCAGATCTCCTATTACCTCATGGAACTTTGTCTTTTTTCAGTCCATCAACCTTACTTTTCACTCTTTAATCGCCTTTTCTATTCTTATATTGAGCCTAACTATGTTGCGGTCACAATTGTTCTCCTACTTTCACCTCAGTTATTTGCCCCGTTTCATTTCTCAGAACTAAATCAAGCAATGCTTCTTCCCTTGTTGAACCAGAAACATACTGATCAAGGAACCAGTCCTTAACATATTCTAAAAAACATTCCCACTTTGACCGCATGTATTACCTTTATTCCAGTGTATCCTAGGCTAGTTAAAATCTTGTTCTTGCATATATCTCTGAACTGTCTGCTGATCGCCATCTCGATCTCATCTTCACTATTTGGTGGTCAGTAATGCATACGAAGAATTTTATAATTTCTTAAGTCTATCCATATAGTTTCTGTCTTAACACAACCACCTAGCACATCCTTATGTTCTAGTGCTTGATAGCGTGAGTGAAGGATTCTGTCATCCCAGTTCCTCTCTTCCCCCTCCCTATCTCTCCTGAAATTGTTATAACCAGGAATATTAAATTCCCAGTCCTGTCCAAACTTAAGCCACGTCTCTTAATTTTCCAACTTCAGACTCCAGGCAAGGAGCCAGGAACACATATTGAAAAATGAACCATGTGAATTTCCTTTATGTGTTGCTGGCAGGCGTGGATCCATGGTGTACTTCTTAAATTACCCAATTGAGCATGGTTACTATGGTTGGAAAATTTTGCCATGAAAATTTTGGTTATGAGGAGAATCTGAGCATTACCAGTATTACTATTAGTTATTGGTGCCATTTCAGTGAGTTATTCAGTTGCTGGTGGAATAAAAGTTACCCCCACCTCTGGTTTCCCCCACTGCAAATTGCTCCACTACCTCCAAATTCCTCTCCTCCGCCCTCGGTTGCCCTTCTTCGCCTGCTCGTGCGTGGCCTCCTGATTCTTGGAACCTCTCGCACAACACTGGTGCCAAATCATGAGCAAAGGTACTCAACTACAAGGAAACCAACCTTTATAAGGTACATACAATAACATTTGCAGATGTCACGTGACCAAACATCACACGTGCAAACCACCAGGAATACCTCCAACTAGATTTGGTAACCCTAACCATAAACCTGCATAATGACACAGAGCTTTTTGAGAAATGGAAAGTGTTTCTCACTACGTGGAAAGAACCAAAATAATGGAAAGATTGCCCAGACCTCGGTTTATCCTTCTGAGCTGCCTTCTTGGGAAATTTAAATTAACTAATTATGAGGTTCAGATTTATTGAAGGAAAATCTAATTGTAAAAGACAACAGTTCCACCATAAACTCGCATAGATGTCTGCACAGTACACAAGTGGAGTCTTCTACTGAAGTTGTTTATGGATGTAGTTTGTCACCAGCACTTGCAATGATACTCTGAGGTCATTGCCAAACACTGTGGTCACGTTACCTGTCATCAGGCAGTAATTCTGCTAGAAATGGGACTTATTTAAGAGGAGCCCAGCATGTTGGTTTATAAACACACCATACAATGAAATGATGAAATTCATGTTTGTAACCCCACGTGGTCCGTTCCTCATCTTAGCCAAGCCTATTGAGAGAATGGGAGGGAGGAGGAAATAATCAGTCAACCTGTATTACTGCCACACAGCACCTAATGACCCATTCAAGAGTAGCATTGGATTTTGTTCATTTTAAAAAATTGCTTCAGAGTGCTGTTAAACAAACAGAAGGCTTAAGCATTACAAAGCAGAACAACATTCTACAAAGATTAAACTTCGCTTGACATCAGCACATATAGCTCACTCATATTTGTGGTATCCATGAAGTTTCTATCTTTGGAGAGCTGTTTCTAACCTTCTTGCTTTCCTTACAGTTATTCGCATTTATCTTTGAAGAACCCCGGTGAACTATTGGTTCTTTTACCGAGAATAAGAAATTTTAGAAAAACAGGTTGCAGTGCCAAGTTAGAATATGTGGTAATAAACATTTCAGTCCATTCAGGTTTATGGCTAACTGCTGTGCTCAGTATGGTTACCCAAGTAAGCTGCCAGTAATACACCAGCAATGTTTATTTAAGATTTTGAGTTATATTTCCAACAGGTCTATTAGTTTACCTCTTTTCTCCAATCAAAAACTGAGAATCCATTGAAATAAATGGCTTTGATGAAAAAGTTTCCTTATGCAGGTAAAAGGTTATCTTTAGCACCCTGGTTTCTGTTCATACTTGTGTTTACAATGTAATAAATTGGATAGCCAGGTGGTGAAGGATAGAATACTAGAGCCTGATCTTCAGTTGCTTCCAAGCCTTTATTCACAGAGCTCCGCATTACCTCCTCCACACCCGAGATAAGCTCTCATATAAATGGATACAAGAGCGTCCCCAATTGATATGCACCACCTGAATACAATTAACACCAATTGATATAAATCATATGGATACAATTAACATGCAGTTTGACATTGAACTGATCAGGTGTATGGGGCTACTGTGGGGAGAGAGGTACTATCTAGCTCCTGAGTGTAGGTGGACATCTTCTACTGAAGTCAAACATATTTTCCTGCTCAGTATTGTGGTCTCAGAATTCAAGTATCAAAGGTCGAGTTTTCAACTCCTACAAGCCAAAGTTAATCTGAACGCTCCACCTTGGGTGCTCGGTCATAACTCATAAACCAGTGCCACCAGCATGCTTCTCTCATAAGAGCTGACAATGCAAGCCCAATGCAGCAGTGCTGGAACTTCTGTGTATTGCTGGGAGCGTGTGATAAAGGCACCAATCAGGGAAAGTGTCCTGGATAAGGCTGCATAGGGATGGGCAAATGGTTGGGAACACAAGGTAGTAGGCCAAGTGTAAACGCAGGCAAACCCAATGTCAAAACACAAAACAAAGTCTGTGGGCACATGTAGAGTGAACAGCCAGTAGTCGTGGTCTATATCGGTACCAACGACATAGGTAAAAAAAAAGGGATGAGGTCCTGCCAGGTAAATTTAAGGAGTAAGGAGATAAATCAAAGGTAGTGATCTCAGGATTACTACCAGTGCCACGTGTTAGTGAGTATAGGAACAAGAGAATAGACCAGATGAATGCGTGGCTGCAGGGATGGTGTAGGAGGGAGGGATTTAGATTCCTGGGACAATGGGACCGATTCTGGGGAAGGTGGGACCTGTACAAGCGGGACGGGTTACACCCGAGCAGGACCGGGACTGATGTCCTCACGGGGGTGTTTGCTAGTGCTGTTGGGGAAGGTTTAAACTAGAATGGCAGGGGGATGGGAACCTGAGCAGGGAAACGGAGGAGGAGGAAACAAGGATGGAGACAGAAGACAGAAAGGGAAAAAGCAATAGTGGAAAGCAGAGAAAACAAGGGCGAAAAACAAATAGGGCCATAAGGCAAAATAAAACTAAGGTGATTAGCAATCTTAAAAAGACAAGTCTAAAGGCATTGGGCCCGATATTACCATGGCGGTGGGTTCGCGGCAGGGGTTCGATTGGGCACGTGGGTAACGCGCCCGTTGAAATCAGTCTGCTCCGCGCGCAATCGCAGGCTGATTGGATGCACTTACCTGTTCTTCTGGGTTCCCTGCTGCTAAGCTGCACGGCGGGCGGACTGCGCATGCGCAGTAAGGTCTGTCAGCTGGAGGAGCTCTATTTAAAGGGGCAGTCCTCCACTGACTAATGCTGCAAGAAATAGGAAAAATTACAGCATGGAGCAGCCCAGGGGGATGCTTCACAGCAGCTCTTATTGGATGGGGTGAGGAGGAGGGGGAGGACAGAGATCTTCCCCCCCGGCGGGCGGCTTGCCTCTGCCACCAAGAAGGCCTGGCTCGAGGTGGCAGAGGAGGTCACCTGCACCACCAACATATCGCACACCTGCATACAGTGCAGGAGGCGCTACAATGACCTAAGTAGGTCAGCCAAAATGAGTACACTTACTCATTCCCCTACACTCTGTCTGCCACATCACCGCCCCTACTCCACATCTCCTTCTGCACAGTCAACACTACTCTGTCACATCACCCCTCACACCCACTCAAAGCTCATCCTCATCTTACCTGCACTTACTCACCTCGCCAGTACTCATCCCACCACTACCACTCAACCCAATCCTCATACAATCTCATGACTCTATCTCATACTCACCCTCTCCTGCATCTCTTCCACAGTCAGTCTCACTCACCCTGCCACTACCTGTGCTGCAGCCACAGGGCATGCATCACATATGTGCAGTAGGAAGCGTAAGGCAAACGTGTCGTGAGCATGAAGGGGATGCACAAGGGTGTTTGAGGGTTTGTCATGGTGTTTACTTATATTTAATTTCTGATCAACTCACATAACATATTATATTGGCACCACTACTGCCACGTCTTTGCGAATCTTGTCTGGTTTGTGCAATAATGCCCTTTCCTGAGAATCACAATGATGACCCACAACTGATGACACCCATTGTGTCACTGCAGAGTGGGTGTAGGTGTATTTGCAGGGCTCTTTTGTGCAGACAACTGAGAGACGTCGGTGATGTTCCTGGTGGCACCCTGGAAGGATGCGGAGGAGAAGTTGTTGAGGGCAGTGGTGACTTAGACAGCGACAGGCAAGAAGATGGTGCTCGGGACAGCCAGGAGCAGCTCGGCATGAAGGAGGCTGCAGATGTCCACGACTACATGTCGAGTGACTCTGAGCCTCCGTGTGCACTGCTGCTCAGAGAGGTCCAGGAAGCTGAGCCTCAGTCTGTGGACCCTGTGGCAAGGGTAGTGCCCTCTGCGACGCATCTCTCTCTGCGGTTGCCCTCCCTCCTGCTGTGCAGGTGGATGTGTCACAGCACTGTGTTGTGGAGCTTCATGTGCCAGAGGTGGACGGCGTGGCCAGCGAGGCTGGTGATGCTGTTCGCCCTTCGAGAAGGTCATGACTGCAGCTACGGCGGCCCCCATCTGGAAGATGTACATCTGAGGGGGTCCTCAAGGTAGAGAAATGTGTCTGGACACAGGGGTAAGCGTGCAAGTTGGTGAATTTTATTGTTAGGAGGAGGCTGGTGGAGGCCAAACTTTGTCCAAACTGACAGAGTGGCCTCCTGCAATGAGTGAAGGTCTCCCCCCACAACCTGTCGAATGGACCTTTGCAGCTGCCACAGGCTGATTGCTGAAACACGTCCATTTGAACTGGGAGTGCTTCCCCCAGTACGGGAAACAGTCCCAGTCAGTTGCAAAATCCCATCCCTGCTAAAATAACAGGTCAATCAGGTCTGTAAACAACTTGAAGTACCTGTTCAATTACTTTAAGTGGCACCCCGCCGGCTTTAATTGCCGGCGGGAGTCCCACATACGGGGGCTGTGCGCGCATGTCAGCGCATCAGTGGGAAACCGGAATTGCGATTACGGAGACATGGCTGCAGGGTGACCAAGGATGGGAACTGAACATCCAGGGGTATTCAATATTTAGGAAGGACAGGCAAAAAGGGAAAGGAGGTGGGGTAGCGTTGTCAGTAAAGAAGGAAATCAATGCAATAGTGAGGAAGGATATTGGCTTGGAAAATTGCAATGTGGAATCTGTATGGGTGGAGCTAAGAAACACTAAGGGGCAGAAAACGTTGGTGGAGGTTGTCTATAAGCCCCCGAACAGTACTGGAGATGTTGGGGAGGGCAGTAAACAGGAAATTAGAGATGCATGCAAGAAAGGTACAACTATAATCATGGGTGACGTTAATCTGCATACAGATTGGTCAAACCAAATTAGCAATAATACTGTGGGGGAGGAATTCCTGGAGTGTGTACGTGATCTAGACTAATACATTGAGGAACCAACTAGAGAACAGGCGATCCTAGACTGGGTATTGTGCAATGAGAAAGGATTAATTAACAGTCTTGCTGTGCGGGGTCCCTTAGGGAAGAGCGACCATAACAAGATAGAATTCCTCATTAAGATGGAGAGTGAAGTAGTTGAATCCGAAACTAGGGTCCTGAATCTAAATAAAGGAAATTACGAAAGTATGAGGTGCGAGTTGACTATGATGGAATGGGGAACTTCACTAAAAGGGATGACAGTGGATAGGCAATGGCTAATATTTAAAGAACGTGTGTAGGAATTACAACAATTATTCATTCCTGTCTGACGCAAAAATAAAACAGGAAAGGTGGCTCAACCGTGGCTTACAAAAGAAAATAGGGATAGTATTAGATCCAAAGAGACATATAAAATTGCCAGAAAAAGCGGCAAGCCTGAGGATTGGGAGCAGTTTAGAATTCAGCAAAGGAGGACAAAGAGATTGATTAAGAGGGGAAAAATAGAGTATGAGAGTAAACTAGCAGGGAACATAAAAACTGACTGTAAAAACTTCTATAAATATGTCAAGAGAAAAAGATTAGTGAACACAAATGTAGGTCCCTTACAGTCAGAAATGGGGGAAATTATAACGGGGAACAAAGAAATGGCAGAACCATTAAACACATACTTTGGTTCTGTCTTCACAAAGGAGGACACAAATAACCTCCCAGAAATGTTAGGGAACCAAGGGTCTAGTGAGAGGGAGGAACTGAAGGAAACCAGTATTTGTAAAAAAAAGTGCTGGGAAAATTAATGGGGCTAAAGGCTGACAAATCCCCAGGACCTGATAATCTACATCCCAGAGTACTAAAGGAAGTGGCCCTGGAAATAGTGGATGCATTGGTGATCATCTTCCAAAATTCTATAGACTCTGGAACAGTTCCTACAGATTGGAGGGTGGCAAATGTCACCTCACTATTTAAAAAAGGAGGGAGAGAAAAAACAGGGAATTACAGACCAGTTAGCTTAACATCAATAGTGGGGAAAATGCTGAAGTCTATTCTAAAAGATGTGATAATAGAACACTTGGAAGGCATTAACGGGACTGAACAAAGTCAGCACGGATTTATGAAAGGGAAATCATGCTTAACAAATCTACTGGAGTTTTTTGAGGATGTAACTAGTAGAATAGATAGGGGAGAACCAGTGCATGTGGAGTACTTGGATTTTCAGAAGGCTTTTGATAAGGTCCCACACAAGAGGTTAGTGTGCAAAATTAAAGCACATGGGATTGGGGGAATATACTGGCATGGATTGAGAATTGGTTGACAGACAGGAAACAGAGAATCGGAATAAATGGGTCTTTTTCCGGGTGGCAGGCTGTGACTAGTGGGGCACCGCAGGGATTAGTGCTTGGGCCCCAGCTATTCACAATATATATTAATGATTTGGATGAGGGAGCTAAATGTAACATTTCTAAGTTTGCAGACGACACAAAGCTGGGGTGGAATGTGAGCTGTGAGGAGGATGCAAAGAGGTTCCAAAGTGATTTAGACAAGTTGGGTGAGTGGGCAAGAACATGGCAGATGCAGTATAATGTGGATAAATGTGAGGTTAACCACTTTGGTTGTAAAAGCAGAAAGACAGATTATTATCTGAATGGTGATAGATTGGGAAAAGGGGAGGTGCAACGAGACCTGGATGTCCTTGTACACCAGTCACTGAAAGCCAGCATTCAGGTGCAACAAGCAGTTAAGAAAGCGAATGGTATGTTGGCCTTCATTGCAAAAGGATTTGAGTACAGAAGCGGGGATGTCTTACTGCAGTTATACAGGGCCTTGGTGAGACCACATCTGGAGTATTGTGTGCAGTTTTGGTCTCCTTATCTGAGGAAGGATGTCCTTGCCATGGAGGGAGTGCAACGAAGGTTTACCAGACTGATTCCTGGGATGGCAGGACTGACGTATGAGGAGAGATTGGGTCGATTAGGCCTATATTCACTAGAGTTTAGAAGAACGAGAAGTGATCTCATCGAAACATATAAAATTCTAACAGGACTAGACGGACTAGATGCAAGGAGGATGTTCCCGATGGCTGGGGAGTCCAGAACCAGGGGTCACAGTCTCACGATATGGTGTATGCCATTTAGAACCGAGATGAGGAGAAATTTCTTCACTCAGAGGGTGGTGAACCTCTGGAATTCTCTACCACAGAAGGCAGTGGAGGCCACGTCATTAGATGTATTCAAGAAGGAGATACATATATTTCTTAATGCTAAAGGAATCAAGGGACATGGGGAAAAAGCGGGAACAGGGTACTGAGTTAGACGATCATTTTGAATGGCGGAGCAGGCCCGAAGGGCCGAATGGCCTACTCTTGTTCCTATTTTCTATGTTTACCCAACAGTACCATATATCAGGTTGATAATGCAAAATTTTATGCCACAAATCTTGCCTTTCAAACAGTCCCAACAATTATCACTTGCCTATGCGAAGACATTCACACAATCTTACAAATCTAATGCACACCAACACTTCCGCAGGGCATGCATTCAACTGCAATTTACAGTGGATAACCTTGCTACGTTCATACCTTCCAAGAGCTTCACATACCAAAACAAGCAAACTTAGTCACTTACTGATGCCCAAGATCGGCTTCAAGTCAGCACCTTGCAGCCATCATTGACCTTTTACACTATGAGAAATGGAGCAGTGCGGTGATATTCGTCAACTATTCATTGAAAAAGTTGTACAGGTGTCTGCTACCTGCCTGGTGCCCAAGCTTGGGGAGAAACAGGAACCTCTGACGTAAAAGGTCGGAGCCTGCTTATCTCTCTAGTGCTCTTAATTCATCTTTTACCAACTAAACCAGAATATCTTCTTGTTACATTTTGAGATTTTTTTGACTATTTTTGCAATTTAAGGACGTGAAAAAGAGTTACATTTAAATTTGTTAGGATTTAAAGTAAAGTGTAGTCACACAAGATTTTTTTTAAAAGCACCAAGACAAAAGATGGTGAAAATATTAATGAGCTAAGTATTGTAGTTGTTTACCCAAAGACAACAAACATTAAGCAATTCATTAGCCTGCACTGATAATTTTCCTACAGTGGGATTTAATTCCCCAGTGGCTGGAATCAGCAAAAAAATGGCATCAATCAATGTGCCACCAACAGCCATTCCATTGTTGTTTGCACCCGATAGTCCAGCCCTCCACCTCTGTGGTGCTCCCACAATGTTATGCGCTGCGTCCTGAACGTATGAAGTCAGTTCATTTCAGCATGGGTGCAAGGAGCACCAATAGACCAGTGGTCCTGGGCCTTGGCGAAGCTGGACGCTTGCACGAACGGCTACAGGGAATAGTGACTCAGCACTTCACTCTTGCCTCATCTTTCAATTAACTGCATATCTTGTGCCACTTACCATTCCATACCCAAGAAAATGAGCAGATAATCAGCTCCTATTCCTCTGTCAATGCTACCACTGAGCTAGATAATAGCACAAAGGCTGCATAGTTTTAATTAAGAAAGCCAATCTTTCAGCTTACCCATGGCCCGTGGCAAACATGAGCTTTCATTCACAATTTTCTAGTTCCATAAACGTTGCTGGAGCTGAGGTATACGGGAAGAGAGAAAACTGGGATTCTGACCCGTGACAGTATGTTCAGGCTGGTAAGGTGACTCAGGTTCTCTTGAGGAAGTATTTGAATTCTGACTAGTGTTCCCTGATGGCACAGCTAATTTCAGAAATTCAATGTACAGTGAACGCGCATCCTATTGTATGACAAAGTATGTTGGCACAGAATCGCAATCTGCCACAATATACACACCACACCACTAAAAGGCCTTTTACGTCTTCTTTTAAATCAAATTCTGGGAGCCCAGAATCCAGAAGTTATCTCTGAGCATTTATGCTGTTAATTCCAGTTCTATAGTCCAACAGCAGAATTGTAGACATAGCTTAGGCAATTTTTCAGGTCACAATAGAGTGCGGCTACTGGAAGGTGTCTGGGAAGCAGATAGGTGCAGTGCCTTGATGCCTGCATATCTTGGCATTTAGAACTCAGGATTTCTGTTTTGTAAGAAAAATAGAATCATAAAATGGTTACAGCACTGAAGGAGGCCATTCGGCCCATCGAGCCCATGCCAGCTCTTTGTAAGAGCAATCTAATTAGTCCCATTCCCCCGCTCTTTCCCCATAGCCCTGCAAATTTTTTCCCTTCAAGTATTTATCCAATTCCTTTTTGAAAGCCACGATTGAATCTGCTTCCACCACCCTTTCAGGCAGCCCATTCCAGATCATAACCACTTACTGCGTAAAAAGGTTTTCCTCATGTCGTATTTGGTTCTTTTGCCAATCACCTTAAATCTGTGTCCTTTGGTTCTCGAACCTCCTGCCAATGGGAACAGTTTCTCTTTATTTACATTATCTAAACCCTTCATGATTTTGAACCCTTCTATCAAATCTCCTCTCAACCTTCTCTGCTCTAAGGAGAACAACCCCAGCTTCTCCAGACTATCCACGTAACTGCAGTCCCTCATCCCTGGAACCATTCTAGTAAATCTTTTCTGCACCCTCTCTAAGGCCTTCACATCCTTCCTAAAGTGCAGTGCCCAGAATTGGAGACAATACTCCAGTTGTGGCTGAACCAGTGTTTTATAAAGGTTCAACATATGCATGAGTGAATGAGTCATTTAAAGAAACCTAGAAGAATATGATGTTTCGAATGTTTTGTTCTTGATACATCGATACTTTGACAGTTTCTTTGATTACACTGCTGGTAAATACTATAGTGCTGGGCCCTGAAAATAGGTGGGCCATGATCCCAAAAGTACTTCTGGAAGCTTGCCTGCAAGTGCCCTCCAAATTTAACCCTGCTGAAGTTTGTGGGGTCAGCAAGAGAGTACCTAATTTGCCTGGGGTTGTTGGATGCCTGTCTGCCTGATGCAGATTGAAAATTCTGCATCTTGCCACCTTGGAGCCTCCCCTCAATCCCCTACATAAGTGAAGTGATTCTGATTCTTTAAATGAAATCTGCAGTCCCTGGCCCCAGTCCTGTGCCGGGTCACAACTGAGCCGAGGAAGTGGGAACTCCTCATCTTTATCTGTCCTGTCAGTCTCCTGCCCGAAACCAGCGGGAAGCAGCAGCTGGGCAAGAGCAGCATGTTGGATGGCAGGAGAACTGAAGAATGATCCCCGGCACTCAGGTAAGTGGTTGAGAAGGGGTTTGGGATGCCTCATGATTTGGGGAGGTGTGGAAGCTCAGGATAGGGGAGACCTAAACTTTTCTTGTGTGACCCAGAGGAGCAGTACACAGGGGATGAAGTTCGTGTCCCTCCATCGCTGAATGGTGAGGCCCGAGGCTCTCCAGATATTGGGCCTCAGGCCTCATTTCAATATCACTGGCAAAGTTTGATGAGCCCGCCAGTGAAGATGACTCCAAGTTTGGGCCGCTGCAACGCTAGCGTAGGCCTTCAGGTAAATGTGGTCAGGAATGGAGGCCGCGGGTTGGCAGAGGAGGCCGGTGGAGGGAGATCAGTTCCGTTCAGCAATCAAAGGTCGGAAGAAGAGGTCAATCGGGGGTCAGAAGAGGCGGTCGGGGGACTGGGATCAGGAGACCAGGGGGACCGATTGGAAGGGGGATTAAAAGTGGGGTTGAGAGGAGGAGGAGTGCTTACATTGAGGTAAGTTACTTACCTTCTTTGTTGCAGGCGATCCCAAGGGTTGGTTTCCTCAGGGCAAGCTAATCTAGAAGAGGGGACCTCAAATAGGCCCCTTACTTGCATATGCAAAGGGGCTAACTTCTGCTTCGAGAGAGGGTATAAGACAACTCTTGTTTGCCGTTACCTAATATGGTGGACTGCGCACGTCTGGACGGAAATGTGTGCTCACTTCCCACCTGCCATATTGGGTCCTCAGTAATCCAAGCAGTGCCCAAAAAACGTACCAACTTCTAAGACATTCTCTAGAATTATTAAAATAAACAGGTTGATGCTTCCATTAAAATAGCAGACAAAGCAATTTCACCAAATGCATTAAATGTTTGTACACTAATACTTGTGCAGCGCAATTTCAAGATTATGAATGGAAGTGTGCTACAAAGTTGCAATGCCCCAAAAAGTTTGAATGGCATTATAAACACATATCTATTCAGACAATACTTGTGTTCATTAGGATAACAAACATTGTTGCTAGGAAATGAAGCATTTTTCCCCTACTTTTGGTATGGAACATCATCATTGGGCACTCCTACATCAGATATAGCACAGCCTGATGGCGACTGAAGCTCCATCTACTCTGCCCCAAGCATGTGCCTTAAGACCAGGCTCAGAAGATCAACCTCTCTCTCTACTTAAAACCTACCTCTTTGACCAAGCTCGTTGTCAAATTTTGATGGATAACTCTCCTGTGAAGCACCTAGAGATGTTTTACTACATTAAAGGCACTATATAAATGCAAGTTGTTGTTGTACTCATGTGCAATTTCCATTCCCTGTACCAGCTATCCTTATGGCCTTATACGGGCAATTTTGTGCCAAATTATAGGCTATTTTGTACTGCGGATCCAAGCACACTAGGAATTGGATTGAAACTGCCAATTTGTTCTTTACATAGGATAAATACAGTCAGCAGAGAGAGATTTTCCCTCCATCAATCTGGGCTGAATCCAAACTCCTGCTCCTATAGTTGAAGGGATGGTAAACTAACATCGCTCTCCCCAGATGACATCATAAATTGCAAGAATCCACTTCCACCAATGAAAATGAGGCTGATGATATAAGGAATATTTTTTCTGAGAAAGTTTATTAAAAAAAAGCAAAAATTTCCTTCTGAAAATGAAATAGCATAAACAGCAATTCCTTCACAGTTGTACACATTAAAAAAAAACTCTTTCATTTGAGAACAAATGGGAGAACATGACCAGTGTGCATGTCTGTACCATTTAAACAACGAAAGCACCAGGTAAGTAACAGGATCTAGACAGCAAGTCAATGAAACTATGAAAGGTCTCCTATAATGAGCAAAATCAAACCAATACACTCTTGAGTATTTGCCCTTCTTATCGACAAAGGTTACCTTCAAACACTACACATCTTTTCCCATATCAATCATCACTTTAAATGGATAAACCATTATCAATGATGAACGCATTTTTTAAAGGCCACAAGGAAGGAACTTCAGGACAAAGAACAGGACAAGCTTGGCAACACAGCACAAAGTGTTAAATCTGCCATGAGGTTTGGCATAAGAAATTCTTCCAAAAGGACACAAAATCCGACCTGTTAAGGATAGCACGGTCTAATCATGCATGAAAAAGTGGAGACTGAGATATGGAACTAAACTGATGAAAATGATTTATGTACAGAATTAAAATATTGGCATTTTTATGGAGTGAAATGTCACAGCAGTGCTGTACCTTCAAGTTTTACATTTCCTCTTTGAATCCATGTCAGCCTTCATATACACTACAGAACTTAATCAATCCTTCCAGAACCTATAAAATAACACTGAATATTTTACTTGCGTAATAGCTAGTCAGGGCGAGTCCTGTTATATATATTGGAATACACATTATGCCACACAGCAATTTCTTTTCTTTTTAATATAAAGCATTACAACAAAACCAAGGCAATTATTCAGATATTAATCTGAATCCAATATGCTGTTTAGATTTTTTTTGTAAAAAGATCTGGATGCTGCAACAGCTGAGCATACCCTAAGGCAGTTAGTTTGCTGTAAAGGTTAAGAAGAGTTCAGATATGAACCTAGCATGTTCTAACACAAGCAGGCCAATCTGTTCACATCTGATGGTGAAACAAAAATTAATCAGTAAGCCTATGATTGTTTTTAAATCATCAAAACATTTGTGGTATTTTGAAGAAGAATAGTTTGTAGAGGTAAATTACATGGCTTCAGTACACATACTGCCTAAAGCCACAACAGAATTAAAGAAGGAAAATGTCAAACAACTTGCATAACCCTATATCATCAAAACAATAACTGCGCTATTATGTTCAGCAATAACCTGCCCTGACACATGCAGATCTATACAAATCAATTAATTTTAAGTGAAAAGACAAACTAATTGCTCTCTTACATCTGCGTCTTTTGTACAGATGAAGTGAAACATAAACACTGATAGCCAAAGCCAACTGAGCACAATTGCACATCTTCTCAAAAGGTGAGACTCATTTCTTACAGCAAGATCAAAGGTTTTTAGCCTCCATTTGATCAATCTCCTTGAAACCAAAGAATTTTGTAGCTAAAAGCCTTAAAAATGAAACAATATAAACAGCCATGCTGATACACACTTCCTATATCAAACTCCAACTTTAAATAAAATATATATTTTTGTAATCGCAGTATACAATTATAAAGGCAATTAACATGTTAAAATGTTGCCCATTTTAGAACCTTGCAATTAGTATGTTCCTTATAGGCGGAATAAACTAGTGTGAGCCACTTTTACCACAGTGAATGAACACTTCCAATTGATAAGAATGCTAGTGATTTACAATCTATGTATGCTTTTTGGCCCTAACCTCAGAAAGATTCATTAAATTACAATTGAGAAGTTTAGACAGATCACCTTGCACCTAATGTAACCAACCAAATAAAAGTAATTGCAGATTAGCAAGTACCAACTGCTAAGAAGTATTACCAATTTTAAATGAAAACACAATAGTGCTAAAATTTCAAAAAAAGAATTTCATAATTTTATTGCTTCATATCTTTATTTACGTTTTAACTTTCAGGCTGCTGTTATGTCTGAGATTAGAAAGGCTAAGCGAGTCTGAAAGAAGACTGTCAGTCAACAAAAAAGGAATACCAAAGGTTTTTAATATGCACATAAGAAGTAAAGGGATAATCAAAGATGGGGTAGGACCCCTTCAAATCTTGCACAAGAGAATAAGGGAATGGGGACAGATGTCTCTTGAGAGTTGAGGACATGTCAATTTAAAGAATGTAGGTCAGAGGTAACTGTAATTAGTGACATTGGACATGATTTTAGCATGGAGCCAGGAACCCAGTGCATCGGTAGATGTTCGCGTGGGGATCCCAGAAGTCAAGTGATTGTGTCGCATTCTGCGATCGCAACTCAATTAAAGGTAAGTATTTGTACTTCCGGGTTTCCCATGTAACAGTCAGCCAGATTGACAGGCTGGCTGCCTATCAGGAGGAAAAGGATATGTAAATCGGAGAGGAGAGATCAATCACGGAACGTGGACAACATCACAGGGGGTGGGGGGCCTTGGAGAAGATAGAGGGTGGGGTTCACCATCTAGGGGGGCACAATTGGGGGGCGGGTACGATTGCAAGGGTCTGATCATGCCAGGTGAGCTTGTTGGGATTGGATGAAGCACTCCTGCTCCTCCAGGCCCACAAGCTGTGCAATAAACTCACCTCATGGATCCAGCCCTTCTCGCCTGTGATCACCTGATAAGAATCAGAAGTGATGGGAAATCTGTGCAGGTAACATTAAATTTGTTTTACCTTATTAATACACAACAAATTAAGTGCCTCAACTATCGCAATGAGGTATATTGCCCCTTTAACAATCCGCCCGCCAGCATTAAGTGGAGACAGGACGTCTGGGTTTCGGAAGTGTGACGCGCCTGGGTTAAACCTGGAAATGGGTGCATTGGAGTCAGGTTGCGATCCCACTTCGAAAAACTGTAATTTTTACCTCCCGCCCGCCCCCAACCCGCCCGTTCTTTGGGGTTAAAATTACCCCCATCATCACTGCAGTCTCTTAGAATTTACTTGATTGCCTTCAATAGTCAGAGAGAAATTTCCCAAGTATTTTCCTAATTGCCTAAAGTTTTTTCTCTTCTTTTTGTCCTCTCCCCCGCAGAGAGTGTATGACTGGTGGGAAGGGGAATGTTGCTGATGCACGTAGGCTGCACAATGTCTGGGTGAGACAGGCTAGATGAACCAGCTGCTTTATTTTTCC
Organism: Heptranchias perlo; assembly: GCF_035084215.1. NCBI lineage: Eukaryota > Metazoa > Chordata > Chondrichthyes > Hexanchiformes > Hexanchidae > Heptranchias > Heptranchias perlo. The sequence continues at coordinate 81,597,512 of NC_090327.1, read as the reverse complement.
TGTCTTTTTTTGTTAATATGTTGTCAGTATTCTAACAGAGAAAAGTGGAAGTAGGACTGGAGGAGTATCTGAGAAGAACCACGAGTGGACATACATACGTCATAGTAAGCTTACCACTGGAATGTAAAACTGGTGTTGCAGGTCGGGTGCCGATTTTCCTTTTTAAAACGCAATGTTGCTTTAATGCTCCAGCTGTAAGTTGAAAATTTACACATAGTATTCAAACGGACATTTTTAAAAGGCTATTAAGACTAAAAATAGAAAAGGCACCAGGTCCAGATGGCCTGCATCCCAGCATACTGAAGGAATTTGGGGAAGGCATACAGGAGGGCATTGACCTTAATTTTCAAAAAATCTTTGAAAGTAGGAATTACTCGTGATAAAAATGGGCACTGGAATTTCCTTAGGGGATCTCCCAATTAACCACCGTAACCTTGGCAGCTGATGAGACCCCCCCCAACACACCGCGTCAATTCCAGGCGTGGGTACTTTTGTCTATTTTTAGCTCGATAGCTGTTCCTTTAAATCCAGTCACAAAACGTAAGCAGTTAAAAGAAAATTGACCGTAGTTCAGAATCTTGTACTGAGTTTATTTTGATACAAAATCAAAATCAAAATACTACAGATGCTGGAAATCTGAAATAAAAATAGAAAATGCTGGAAATACTCAGCAAGTCAGGCAGCATTTGTGGAGAAAGAAACAAAGTTAACGTTTTGGGTCAATGACCTTCCGTCAGAACTGGAAGAAGTTGAAGATTAAACAGTTTTTAAGCAAGTACAGAGCCAGAAAAAGGGGATGGAAGGGGAGGGGAGGAAAGAACAAAAGGGAAGGTCTCTGATAGAGTGGAGGACAGGAGTGATTAAATGACAAAAGGGATGATGGTGCAAGGCAAGGAGGGTGGTAATGGGACAAGGGTGTCGCAAAGGGAACGGTCCCTTCGGACTGCTTGGGGGGGTGGGGGAATGAGAAGATGTGTTTGATGGTGGCAGAAGAATGTGACGGGGTGGGGGCGGGGGGGGGGTTCGAAGAAATGCATTTCACACACGTGGTTGTTAGAACATGGAATGCTTTACCACAACTGTTATTTATATGCTTGTAAAGAAAATTTGCTTGATATGTTAAACTTATAATGAGGCTTAATGGTCCACTGCTTTGGAGTGAGAGCTTATGAAGGTATAAGTCCAGTAGCTAAAAGCAATTACCATGGTTTTCTGTTTGGTTATCCCAAGCACATTACTGAAAACTTACCTAGGTCTCAGGGCAAGGTAATTTCGAAGCTTTGGGAAGTTGGGACACAACCATGAGTGGTGATTTAAAATATGAGCCAACATAATCTAACGTGAATAAAGTTTAGAAGACCCATAAACATAAAAGTGCCAAAGGACTGATGGATGTTGAACGTTACACCCTGCTCACGGAAGGAGAAAAGGGTAAGCCAGGGGATTATAGGCCAATTAGTTTTTTCGCAGTTGTGAATAAACTTTTAGAGTCCATATTGCAGCATAGGCTAACCAGGAATAGTCAGCATGGATTTATAAAGAGGTTATGTTTGACTAAATTATTTGAATTTTTTGTCTAAATCATGGAGTGTATAGATAAAGAGAATATAATGAATGCATATATGAATTTTCAGAAGCCATTTCATAATGGTGCCACATGAGAAATTTATTATGGTAATTAAGGTTTGTGGTATTAAAGGGAATATTGTTACATGATTAGAGAGGTTGCTAGGGGAATGAAAAGCAAATACTAGGGATAAATGGATCTTTTCCAGCTTGACAGGGTGCGTTCCAGTGATCTATGCTGGGAACCTTTTTTGTTTTCCACTGAAATAAATGATTTAGGCACAAGAGGAACAACATAAAAGTATGCTGATGATACCAAATTATGGGGATGGGAAACTGCGAGGAAGAATGAAAGAGATTGCAGGAGCACATTGACAATTTAGTAGAGTTGGTAGATAGGCAGCAGATGCAGTTCAATCATCAGAAATATAAGTAGAACATTTTGGGAAAAGGAACAGTAAAAAGTATACCCTAAATTGTAGAACTCTTAGCAGAATGCAAGAACAGAGAGATTTAGAGGTGCAAATTCATAAATCTTTAAAGGTAGGAGTGCAAGTAAAAAGGACCATTAAAAGAAGCAAATGGGATTCTCAGTTTTATACATAGGGGCATTGAATGAATCACGAGGGGGCATAGACTCAAAATTATCAGCAGAAGAACTGGGGGGGGGGGGGGGGGGGGGGAGTTTGAAGAAATACGTTTCACACACATGGTTATTAGAACATAGAATGCTTTACCACAACTCACTTTTGAGGCGGAGTCCATAATATCAGGGAATGGGATAAGTATTTGAAAAGGAAGACTATAAAAGGATATAGGGAATGGGCAAGAAAATGGGATTATAGTAGGCACATCGAGGTGAAGATCGAGCACTAGCATATGCACAGTGAACCGAACGGTTGCAAATTCTATGGGGGTGAAATTCAACTTCGGCAGGTTTGTAAAATAGGTGGTAGTGGATCGACAGCCCAGGTTCGCACTACCCAATTTTCTTTTCCATTGAAGCCAATTCCATTTTGCACCCCACTGAAGTTGAATTTCACCCTCAATGATTCTACACACAGAGAAACTCCTAGGCTGAACAGTTTAATTTGTTTTCAGGCTATGCCACTGAAAATTAACCTAATATCGCATTACTAAAACTGCTCAAACATCAGGGGTACTTAAAACAATTTTAGTCGAGGTGTTAATTAGTTTAAAATAAATATATTAACACATTAAAATAACAGAGGATGGCATACGCATTAAGTGTTTGTGCACCGATACCACCAGCAGTAATTTCTGGACTTTAAACATGTAGCCATGTTCACTTTGTGGTTCCTTTTTTCTCCTATTCAGGGTCAACAATGTGGAATTTTTTTTATTCATTCATGGGATGTGGGTGGCGCTAGCAAGGTCGGCATTTATTGCCCATCCTTAATTGCCCTTGAGAAGGTGGTGGTGAGCCGCCTTCTTGAACCGCTGCAGTCTGTGTGGTGAGGGTTCTCCCACAGTGCTGTTAGGAAGGGAGTTCCAGGATTTTGACCCAGCGATGATGAAGGAACGGCGATATATTTCCAAGTCAGAATGGTGTGGAGGGGAACATGCAGGTGATGGTGTTCCCATCTGCCTGTTGCCCTTGTCCTTCTAGGTGGCAGAGGTCAAGGGTTTGGGAGGTGCTGTCAAAGAAGCCTTGGTGAGTTGCTGCAGTGCATCTTGTAGATGGTACACACTGCAGCCACAGTGCGCTGGTGGTGGAGGGAGTGGATGTTTGAGGTAGCGGATGAGGTGCCAATCAAGCGGGCTGCTATGTCCTGGATGGTGTCGAGCTTCTTGAGTGTTGTTGGAGCTGCACTCATCCAGGCAAGTGGAGAGTATTCCATCACACTCCTGGCTTGTACCTTGTAGATGTTGGAAAGGCTTAATTTGGAGTGGATGCAGAGCAGCACTAGGAATGCTGATCTTTAGCCACTGCATACGCTTGCGCTCCACTGGGCCGACCCTATCATATATTGCAAGGTCAGCTCATTCAAATATATTTTTAGTGCTCCTAGCTGGGAGCGCGCAAGGGGCAAGAGCCAGGTTATCCAATGCCAGCAAATCTTAAAGGCTACTGATTACCTTAAAGGGGAACAGCTTCCAAATTTAGAAATGGCAGGAGTGAGATGCAGAAGTAAAGCAGCACTATACCCAGATGTTGCTTTGAAGATGTTTTTGCAGGAGTGCTTCAGCAAAGGGTGGATCATTATGCGATAGAAGAGCAGCCTCCAGTCAAGAGAACTGGAGGCTCGTTGGAGCTGACAAAGTTAATACTGTCGCACCTGCGGCTTGAATGTGTGCTCAGAGCAGGCAAAGAAGTTTCCTAGACTGGACAAGGTAAATGTATTCACACTTTTTATCATGTAAAAGTGTTGTCTATGAATGGCAAAGATCACTTTATTGACCTCAGTTCTCTCTCCCCTATCTGTCCTTTCTTATTTTTACTCTTTACTACCTATTTGAATCTGTTTTAAGTTTAAAATCTATGACTTGCCTTTTGCTCCTGCCTTCCTGCTCCCATCTTTGTATTTTGGAGTTGGGAGCAACATTTTCTGAAAGTCTTTTCCATGGACTGAAGGCCTGTTTTGAAGCCAAAGTAAAGCCCAGATTCTGTAGGTTGACACGTTGCATCATAGATTATGACCAGGTCAATCTTTGGCATGAAAACTGCATAAAAACTAGTTAAGTGTTTGCTACTGACTGCTCCCATAACATGACAACACCTACATGACCAAATTCACAGGCTTTACAGCAAACGTTAAACCTTTAAACCTTTTTTAAAAAAAAAATCCATGTCTGAATTTTTTTTGTTGAAAAGAAACCAACCTAAACTTTTTACATTGTTTCATTATAAAACACAATGTCTGATTTTTTTCAGTTGCAGTTCTTGCTTTGTGATGTAATCAAAAGCACCTGTTGGGTCATTATCAGCACCAGATGAGCCAATTTTTCCTACCCACCTGTAGCTTGGCCACATCTTCCAAATAGCTTGTCATATGGTGACAGGTATAAGGCTCTACCTAATCCAGAGACATCTGATTTGATGGTTTAGTTAGCTGTTTAAAAATGAACTGTATTTTTTTTAATGTTCAGGTTTAAAAATGTTATTTAAAATGCTGAATACTGCAGCAAGCTAAGATTGTAGTTTTCCAAACACACAGTCTTTGCACCTAAGCAGCTACACAGAATTAGTTTAATTAGTTGCACCGTTGACAATAACAGTAGCCTCTAAAAAAATGTTGAGATAACCTCTTTCGTTTAGCAGGACAATCAGGTTAATCATCTGTCCCCAAACAGAGGAACCAACTCGGCCCGACTGGGCCATGCCGGTTTTTATGCTCCTGGAGCTTCCTCCAGAACGAACTCTAGATATTTTCCCTCAGACAGAAACACCAGACGTGAGAGAGAGTCTCACGCAGAGCTGTCTTGGACGTAGCCAAATCACGAAATATGGATTAGATAATGAAAATTATTAAGAAATGATGGGGTTAAGTTTCAATTTGGGCAGGGGTGGAGTACTGGCTGTATCGGATGGACCGCCCGATCTGATACCGCTCGTTTTGCGCCTATGCCGCGGTTGAACCTTACTTCTATAATTCTGTTTAATTGAATATTTATAACGTTGATCCATCAATATGAACTTAAAAAAAAATCCGACACCAACATAATACAAAACACTTGCTAAAATTTTAGTAGAATTTTCCAATTACAATATGTAAATATTACCTTATATGTGAAAACCAAACGTTTAACCTATTTTGTGTCGAGTAGATTCTTCCTTCGGCCACTATTTATGTGAACACGTGTGCAAAGCCTTTTTAGAAACTTGTTTTCAACTGTCCGGTTTTTATTTTCGAATAAAAAGACTCTAGTAACTTTAGGACAGTGCCGCCACTTCCAGCCCAGGAGCTCTCTCAAACACATCGATAAACATCGGGGCGCACATGCGCCGAAGAACGGAAATACTGGGATCAATGCATCAAAAGGATCACAGGCTTCATTAGGAACTGAATATTGCTAAGTTTAAAACAAGGTGTAGTGGGAGAGCTCCAGTGTAGGAGGACTCCAGCAGTCCTAGCGCTACAAGAGTTTGAGGACAACCGGTTAGAACTTCAAAGAGATCACTATCCCAGACATTTACACAGTATAGGACAGGCAAAAACAAGCTTACAGACAAATCAAGGTCTATGGGGAACAGTGGAGAAAAGCAAAAACAAAAGGGGAGCAACTGTGATAATTAGAAAATAAGGACACCTGAGTTCAATGGGAACAAAAGCACGAAGTAAAATCACAAATGGAAGCACCCGAGTTAAGTTAAACTAAAAAGGGGGTAAACAGGAGAAATATGGAGCACCTTTGAGAAGCTAAAGCTAAAGCAAAAGGGGTAGGGGTGGAGGAAATGAGAGGAGCTTGTTTTAAAGGGAAACAAGAGAGAAGTATAAGTAAGATAGAGACCATGAAGGGTTGCTGTACAATGTTTGCAAAGGAGAAAGCCAGGCAAAATAGTGGGATTGGGGGTGATAATTAATCACTGATGAATAAGCTAAAAGATAGGGCTGTAACAAATAAAGTGCAAGGTATAGAAACTTTCAAGGCTGAAAAAGTGAAGGTTTTTTTCAGGGAGAAAGTATTAGACTTGGAAAGTCAGTCATCAAGGATCCATGAAATGGCTAGGTTAACACCAGACCTCCAGACTGAACCATCAGGGATTGGAGCTGGAGACCAGTACAATCAGTGCCATGAAATAAGAGAAAAGTGCTGAGGAAAGCCAAGGCGATGGGGATAGTGATGGAAGCATCTGAGTTAAGTTAAATTAAAAGTGGGCCAACAGAAGAAACATAGGAAATATAGGCGCCTTTGAGATTCTAAAGCAAAAGGAGGTAAATGAGAAGAGTTAGTTCTGAAGGGAAACAAGAGTGTATGTACGATAGAGAGAATGGGCAAAATTTTAACTGTGAAAAACGGGTGGGTTAGGGGCAGGGGAGGCATTGAAAATTGCAACAATTTCAGACCCGCCCATTTCCAGTTTCCACCGGGACACGACGAGGGGTGGGCAACCAACCCACTCGCAGTAGGTCACTAAAATCTTTCAAGGAGGCTGCGGGCCTCCCTGTTGAAAGGTTTTGCGATTGCAACCCCTGGGGGCTGGAATTCCCAGGCCTTCTCTTTGACACCACATGAAAGGAGGCGAGAAGGCTCGAAACTGCAGGCAAGTGCCTTTCTGGCATAGTTTGTGGACCCGGAGGAGCAGGAGTGCTTCCCCCAGGCCCAACAAGCCTACCTGCAAAGACCCGATTCCCCCCCCATGATCACGGATCACCACAATGACCCCCTGATCCTGACTCCCCCCGCCGGTGACTGATCCCCAATCCCTCCCCCCAAATCTGATTCCTCTGATGACTGACCTGCCCTCCCCCACGATTACTGACTTCCTCCTCCCCTTGTGCCCACCAATGCCACCACCCCCCCCCCCCCAATCCATACAGTATAAGACTTATCTGAAGACTTACCTTTTCATATCCTGTTCCTTGCTCTGCTCCCATCTGACTAGGACCAGCCTGTCAATCAAACTTGCCAGTCGATTGAAACCAACAAAAAAAAGACATCCTGGAGGTCTGGTCCGTGATTCGACCCGCCGCCCCCTTCGCGGCTCCTGGTCAAAATCCTGGCCCATGAAGTATGAATAAGATAGAAACCCTCATTCATGCCTTTGTTAACTCTGACTATTCCAATACTCTCCTGGCTGGCCTCTTATCTTCCACCCTCCATAAACTTGAGCCCATCCAAAACTCTGCTGCCCGTATCCTAACTCAAAGTCCTGTTCACCCATCATGCTTTTGCTCGCTGACCTATATTGGCTCCTGGTCTAGCAAAACGTCAACTTTAAAATTCTCATCCTCGTTTTCAAATCCCTCTATGGCCTCTCCCCTTCCTATCTCTGTGACCTCCTCCAGCCCTACAACCCGTCGAGATCTCTGTGCTCCTCCAATCCTGGCCTCTTGCGCTTCCCTGATTTTAATTGCTCCACAGCTGAAGGCTGTGCCTTCAGCTACCTGGGCCCTAAGCTCTGGAATTCCCTCCCTAAACCTCTCTGGCTCTATAGCTCTATAGCTCTTGCTCTTCTCCTTTAAGACACTCCTTAAAACCCACCTCTTTGACCAAGCTTTTGGTCACCTGTCCTAATATCTCGCTGTGTGGCTCGGTGTCAAATTTTGTTTGATAATCGCTCCTGTGAAGCACTTTGGGATGTTTTACTATGCTAAAGGCGCTATATAAATGCAAAGCTGTTGTTGTTGTTGGATTAAAGTTGGTAAAAGTAGTAAGAAAGCTTGTGAAGCTACCCAAGAGATTGTAATAACAATAAATACCAGGCATTGCACCTCAATGCAGAAGCTCTCAACAGAAGAGACAGTTTAAAAAAACAGGCAGTACAGTTTGGACTAAGATGCAGCTGGCAAATCACAAAGCGATTGTAATCATAGATTATTCTTCCCCTAGGAAAATGGAAAGCCATGTATGTTGTAAACAGTACCTTTATAAATCACTGGTTAGGCCCCAGCTGGAGCATTGTGTCCAATTCTGGGTACCACACTTTAGGAAGGCTGTCAAGGCCTTGGAGAGGGTGCAGAGGAGATTTACTAGAATGGTACCAGAGATGAGGGACTTAAGTTATGTGGAGAGACTGGAGAAGCTGGGATTGTTCTTAGAACAGAGAAGGTTAAGGAGAGATTTAATAGACGTATTCAAAATTATAAAGGAGAAACTGTTTCCACTGGCAGGAGGGTCAGTAACCAGAGGACACGGATTTAAATAATTGGTAAAAGAGCCAGAGGGAAGATGAGTAATTTTTTTACGCAGCGAGTTGTTATGATCTGGAATGCACTCCCTGAAAGGATGGTGAGTGCAGATTCAATAGTAACTTTCAAAACGGAATTGGATTAAAAACTTGCAAAAGAAAAATTTGTAGGGCTATGGGGGAAGAGAAGGGAATGGGACTAATTGGATAGCTCTTTTAAAGTGTAGGCACAGGCACGGTGGGCCGAATGGCCTCCTGTGCTGTATGATTCTATGAATACTTACAAGATAGCAAGTTGTCTTCCTTCACTGGGAGATGACAGGTTCTGAATTTAACCTGCTCACCTGCCAAGGCTTTGGGCAAGGACATTTCTCAAAGCCGGCGGGGTCCTGCGACGTCATCTTTTTTACTAGACAGCCTGAGGCAAGCTAACCCAGTGAAAAGGATGGGGGGAATAAAAGGTCCGGGCCCCATGAGGAAAGCCCAGGCCTCCCCACCAACCCAATCAAAATCGTGTCGATCCCTGTGGGACGGCACAGAAATCAATCCCGGTACTTACCTGCTGTTACAGATGGCCGACAGGCCACGATTTTTTGCCGTTTCCCACTGTCTTCCTGCCTGGCATAGGTAGGAAGTTGGCCAGCGGGATTTAAATGAGGCCCAGGAGTTAAAATACCCTGAGCCTCATTTTTAGGGCAGCAGGTTAGTTTCTAAAACGGAGTTAAAATCAGGGCCCTAGTGTCAAAAGTCTTAGTTATGCAGAATGATTGGAGAAATTTGGACTTTTCAGCCTGGAAAGGAGACATCTGAGAGCTGATCTTATAGATAGTTAAAGCAGTGAACTTTGCATTTTTAAAATAGATGATGCTAAGTATGTATGTTAAATAGTGGCGGCTTCCTTAACAGTGAGCTGGAGAAACTACTATTATTTAAAGCACATAGTCAGAATATTTATTGTAAATAATACGGGTTTCCCCTTGGCACTGCTGAGATAATCCTACTTCCATCCCCACCTCCCTTCCCCAGTGAAACAGCTGCATTCTAGTTCATTGCTGGAAACCAGCTTAAAGTTCTTTAAGCACTTTTAAAAATCAACAGAAAGAAAAGCTCAGAATTAAGTATGCAATAGTGCCACCTACCTTGGAGCTTAGAGGATTCAATCAGACTCCCTGTGGTATGGTAGTGTCATGGTTATGTTATGTTACTGGACTAGAAATCCAGAGGCATGGACTAATGATCCAGAGATCGTGAATTTAAATCCCAACATGGCAGTTTGAGAATTTGAATTCAGTTTAAAAAAAAAAGTTGGAAATTAAAAGTTGGTATCAGACACCATTTTGACTCTCTCACTGAGAAAAATAAATAATAGAATGTTTATGATTCAAACAAAAGCTGCTGCAACAGCACAGTATTCTAAATCTTGGGTATGGACATTGTGCCAGAGGACTGGAGGGTTGCCTCTGTTCAAAATGGGGGAAAAGGATAAACCAGGTAACTGCAGACTAATCAGCCTAACATTGGGTAGCGGGTAAGCTTCCAGAGACCGTAGTACAGGATAAAGTAAATACTCGCCTAGAGAATCTCATCTTAATTAAAGACAGCCAAAATGGATTTGTGAAAAACAAGACTTATCTGAAAAATTTACGAGTTTCTTTGAGGAAATAACATAGTGTATCGATAAAGGAAATGCTGTGGATGTTGTTCACGTGGATTTTCAAAAGGCATTTGATAAGGTGTCACTTTGGAGGCTAATGGATAAAACTAAGACATGTCATTAAATGGAATGTAGCAGCATGGATAGCAATTTGATTAAAGGACTGCAAACAGAATACTGGTTAATGGATATTGATCAGACCAGAGGGATGCAAACAGTTGTAACCCCCAGGGGTTAGTGTTGGGATCATTGTTCCTCTCAATAAATATATAAATGATCTGGATTTGAGTATAGAGAGCATAATGTCAAAATTTGCAGATGGCACAAAATAGGAAGCCTGTTTAACTGTGAAAAGGAATATAAGCAACTTCAGGAGGACATAGACTTCTGTGCTGTAAAATTCTATAATTCTATGGGGCCAATTTTAGTCTCCCTGTGTAAAACTGGCAAGACAAGAGCCTATCCCAGTTCCAAAAAGCAGGCTGGGTCAAACTGCCTTGGCTGATGCTGAGTTGTAGCAGCCTGCTGCTCTGCCCTCTTAGGCCTGAGCTCCCAACTGTTGCTGACCATGAACATCTCTATGGTCCATGATAGAGCCTCAGATGCCTAGATCCACCCATGTTGTATCCACTGGGGACCACCTTGTAGAATCAGTAGAGTAAGTAAAACAGCACTTCAATCAGTCACTAAGACACACACTGGGGTGAGAAAACGTAGATATGTTCTGTATGTCCATAAGCCCATGATGCTATTGGCAGGAATTAGGTTCTGAGAGTGTTACTCTACTGGCTTCTGATCCTGGAATGTGATGGTCATTGGGCAGATGTTGTTGTTTGTAATATAGAAAGACTGGGATCGAGGTTTGAAATGACTTTTAATGCAGGACAGCAGGGATTCCTCAGTTGAAGTTCTCTTTAATGACCTGCTGACAAAAGGGTCTAGTATCAAGCAACTGCTAGACCACCTCAGCATTGTCCATCAGTGTCTTCCCCTCATAAGGCTGAAGACGGTCCTCCTGCATATGCAATCCTAATTGCAGCACAACATGATGATATTGGGCACTCTGCAGGCTACATTGGAGGAAACCACCATACATGTCCAGGCACCTGAATCATTGCTTCAGGTCTCCAATGGTCTGCTTGATGAGGGCTCCAGTTGACCAATTGATCTGATTGTATTGGAGTTTTTCTTCTGGGCATGGCTTCCTAAGAGGTATCATAAGCCAGCTGTGCACTTGTTTCCAAGCAGCTGGCCTTTAACTTACTGTGTCGGGTCAAACAGTGGGGGAATGGATGACAGACGCAATATAAATGCGACATGGCAACTGCCAGGAAAGCAGGCACAGACCTGTATGATGTGCTGCTGCTCATCACACATTAGTTAAACATTTATTGACCGATACTCTTTGCGACTCATGAAGGCAGTTGTGTTGTGTGAAGAAGCCTGTAGGGTGATGTACATGCAGTCAATGCCATCCTGGACTTGGGGGAATCCCGCAGTCTCCGGAAGCCACAGAGTCCTAGCTTACTGCTTCCAGATGTCTATGGAGAAAGTTATGAAAATATTTGCTGCAAACAAAACAAGGCATCAGTCATCTGTTTAATGCAAGCATGGACTGCAAATTGACTGATGTTACCGATATCCCCTGTGGCAGCCTGGAAGGAGCCAGAAGCAAAAAATTCAGTGCTGTGTTAGCTGTTGCAGTTGGTTGCAGATCTTCCTATGGGGTGTGATATAACTGTGTCACTGCCTTCCTGGAGAAGTGAAGCCTCCTGATACATTGTTCCTCAGAGAACAGCAAGTACATTTTCCTGGGCCTATATACTTGGGAGGGGGGAGGGGGTCAGTGGTGGTGGTGGTGGTGGTAAGTCTTTCTGTGAGCAAGTTTTCTGCTTTCTGCCACTTCAGTGGCACCCTGCCACTTCAGTCACTCTGTTTCCTCCTCCTCCTCTTAACCAAGAAACTGAAATTCCAAGAACCGCCTCCATAAAGATAAAGGCTTGGTGATGTAAGTTTCTAAAACTTAGCGAACACAAGTCTAAAGTCTCACAAACCCACACGAGTGAAAGAGGAACTGACATTGGGGCAGAAAGCTCAAGAAATCATGTCAGTGCCTCAGTTGCGCACATGACCCCTATTTGCATACAATTGTGAGGCTCTCACCTGTTTCAGATGGAAACACCAGGAAAGCTCCCACCCCAGAAAATTGGGTAACCCCAGTAACCTATGATTTTCAGTGTTAATCGGTACTGACAGTTGTGTTTGAAGTGGATCTCTCTCAGTCACACACAAGCCTTTCTGTTTTAATTAACACCCAAGATAAACTTTACCTGAAAAAAGATTTTGAAATTTGTGCTTTAGACTTTTTTTCAAATAACTTTGACAAACCACCAAATACTGTTAGAATCTGAAGAGATCCATGGCACCAGTTGGACTGAATAAAGTTACTAATGTTCAGACTACAGGAAATATGTTCAACTGAAAGAGCTACAAGTCTGGGCAAAAATATTAATTCCAAGTCCAGGCTTTTAGAAGAGGCTGAAGCCATCAAGTTAAAAACATAAATCAAGATGAGTCTGTGGATATGCCGTTTTATAACAATAGGGTGAGATGGGAAACCTGTTACAGAAAGTAAGTGTGACACATGCGGGAAGAGGTTCTATACTGAAATCAGCAAAGCTTGCCGGAATTCAGCTTCTTGCTTGGCTGTTTCTGTAAATTAAGTTGCTGGAGTTTGTAGGTCCGATAAATGCATAATTCATCATTAGAGTTTATGCTAATCGTTACAATTTCAGATTTGTGTAGAGCTTTCTTCTCTCTCAGTAGTTGAACAATGGTTCTATATCCTTGACCCCGATGAACAGGAAGCTGTCTCATTTCTTTTTTCTGACTTTGGAAAGGGGTGTACCAGAGGGATTAACCATAACCCCACTTGCAATTATCTGTTCACTGGATTTAACCTAGTTTCACTGTATGCTGCTAAAATCCTGAAATGGTGCCGATTACAAACAGACCAGGTCTATAGACCAAAACAAATAATATATTCAACTAGAATTAAATAGTGTAAATCACAGAAATTTGACAAATATCTAAAATACAATATATGTAATGAGAAAAATCCATTATGCGCCAAATACTCATCATAAAAAGTTCTTTAAGTGGAATTATAAAATTCTCTATTGATTTACTAAACAAAATCCTGATGCATGCATTGAAAATTACATAGAATTACAAAATGGAAGCAGCTCGTTGGCCCAACCAGTCTGTGTTGGTGCTTATCCTCCACATGACCAGTAGTCCTGATCCCATGTGCACACCTATTTCCACATCCTTTCATTCCTCTTCCTTCAACCACCAAACTTATTCTTAAAAATTGACATGGGCCTGGAACTTCCTCGGAGCTGCTCCTAATTCACCACCTTCACTTCAGTGGAAGTAAGGCGGAAACTCTATTTACACGCGTAAATGGGGTTTCCTCTGCAGCTCCAGTGAAGTTATGGTGGTGAAGTGGGAGCAACAACAAGGAACTTCCAGACCATGGTCTCTGCTTCAATTACTAACTCTGGTAGCACATTCCAGAGCCTCGCAATCCTCTGTGCAAAAAGTTTTCTCCTGCTCCCTGCTCTAAATTTCCTACATTTAATGTTTTAAGAAAGGAGAGAGAGGGAAACCAAAGAATTATAGACCAGCTAGCCTAATATCTGTTGTGGGGAAAATGTTGGAGTCTATAATTAAGGATAGGGTGACTGAACACCTCAAGAATTTTCAGTTAATCAGAGAGAGCCAGCATGGATTTGTGAAAGGTAGGTCGTGCCTGACAAACCTGATTGAATTTTTTGAAGAGGTGACTAAAGTAGTGGAGAGGGGAATGTCACTGGATGTTATTTATATGGATTTCCAGAAGGCATTTGATAAAGTCCCACGTAAGAGACTGTTAGCTAAGATAGAAGCCCATGGAATTGTGGAAAAATTACAGACTTGGTTAGGAAGTTGGCTGAGCGAAAGGCAACAGAGAGTAGGGATAATGGGTAGGGACTCACATTGGCAGGATGTGACTAGTGGAGTCCCACAGGAATCTGTCTTGGGGCCTCAATTATTCACAATATTTATTAACGACTTAGATGAAAGCATAGAAAGTCTCATATCTAAATTTGCCAATGACACAAAGATTGGTGGCATTGTAAGCAGTGGAGATAAAAACATAAAATTATAAAGCGATATTGATAGATTAGGTGAATGGGCAAAACTGTGGCAAATGGAATTAAATGTAGACAAATGTGAGGTCATCCACTTTGGATCAAAAAGGGATAGAACAGGGTACTTTCTAAATGGTAAAAAGTTAAAAACAGTCGATGTCCAAAGGGACTTAGGGGTTCAGGTACATAGATCATTGAAGTGTCATCAACAGGTGCAGAAAATAATCAAGAAGGCTAATGGAATGCTGGCCTTTATATCTTGAGGCCTAGAGTACAAGGGGGCAGAAGTTATGCTGTAGCTATACAAAACCCTGGTTAGACCGCACCTGGAGTACTGTGAGCAGTTCTGGGCACCGCACCTTCAGAAGGACATATTGGCCTTGGAGGGAGTGCAGCATAGGTTTACTAGAATGATACCCGGACTTCAAGGGTTAAGTTACGAGGAGAGATTACACAAATTGGGGTTGTATTCTCTGGAGTTTCGAAGGTTAAGGGGTGATCTAATCGAAGTTTATAAGATATTAAGGGGAACAGATAGGGTGGATAGAGATAAACTATTTCCGCTGGTTGGGGATTCTAGGAGTAAGGGGCACAGTCTATAAATTAGAGCCAGACCTTTCAGGAGTGAGATTAGAAAACATTTCTACACACAAAGGGTGGTAGAAATTTGGAACTCTCTTCCGCAAATGGCAATTGATATCAGCTCAATTGCTAAATTTAAATGTGAGATAGATAGCTTTTTGGCAACCAAAGGTATTAAGGGATATGGGCCAAAGGCAGGTATATGGAGTTAGATCACAGATCAGCCATGATCTTATCAAATGGCGGAGCAGGCACGAGGGGCTGAATGGCCTACTCCTGTTCCTATGTTCCTATATCTATATTCATTAGTCATTGTCCTCTTATGACACTTTCTGTATCATTATGCACTATTGCTCTCCAGCGATCAAAACTTAGCCTTTGTCTGATCAAAAATTAGAATCTCAGAAGAACTTCAGTCCTGTAACAATCTTCAGCTTTTATCCTATTAGATGCTGAAATCATCAGTTTTGGAAAACCTCTGTTTTCCCAGGTTAACATCACAACTTTCTTTATTATGGAAATTTGCTTGCAGATGGTTTCCTGAATAAGCAATCATTCATACAGGAAATTCAATGAAACAAAGTACATTTAATGCACTACATAGAAAAGGATTATATAATTCTGTCTGCAGAAATATAAAACATGTAGAAGTCAACTACTTGATCGGTGTGAGATCTTCCACTCTGTTATTCAATAGGTTTCATCTTGTCATAGTTCATGCACACAAAACCCATGATAGTTACTTCAATGCAACCATCTGCAATTCAAACCAATGAACCTATCTGATAAAGAATCAAAGACAAATTTGTACAATAAATTTTTTGACATAAAAACACAATGTGACCCCTCTAATTAAATGAAACAAGCATTATACTATCTTCTCCTGCTTCTCTAAGCTTCTACTGCACTATGGGCCACCTCTTCATCCTGCTGCATGCTTACTTCTCTTTGTATTGCAAAGTCATGCAGAAGATTATTGTGGACACCTTTGCTGGGCTATAGATGAGCACCAAACTGAGCGGTCCAAACAGTGAACTCCTTGCTTCAATATCCTAATGGTGGGTTCCACATTAATTCTGGTTGAAGCATATGTCACACTACATTTACAATCTGCTACTGTGTGGAGATTTTTCAGTGGGACCATCAGCAATAGGTGAAGAAAATAGCCCTGGTCTCCTAGCAGTCAAATATTGAGCGTTCAAATAACCCGAGTAGTGTATACTGCTGCAAGGTGAAGGCATCATCATGGGTGCCTCCTGAATAACAAGCAGTTAAAACAATGATAACTGGAGGGAGTTTTAAGCCATCCACATATTTACTGTGATATTTTGATCGTCAGATGCCACCTGAACCTTAATTGAATCAAAGCTCTTTCATGTACAAATGTTAAACAAATATTTTGTATCTGTCTTCACAGTAGAAGACACAAAAAGCATATCAAAGATAGTGGGGCACCAAGGGGTAAATGAGAGTGAGGAACTTAAAACAATTAATATCACTAGAGAAAAAGTACTGGACAAACTAATGGGACTAAAAGCCAACACATCCCCTGGACCTGAAGGCCTCCATAGAATCATAGAATCATAGAAGTTACAACATGGAAACAGGCCCTTCGGCCCAACATGTCCATGTCGCCCAGTTTATACCACTAAGCTAGTCCCAATTGCCTGCACTTGGCCCATATCCCTCCATACCCATCTTCCCCATGTAACTGTCCAAATGCTTTTTAAAAGACAAAATTGTACCCGCCTCTACTACTGCCTCTGGCAGCTCGTTCCAGACACTCACCACCCTTTGAGTGAAAAAATTGCCCCTCTGGATCCTTTTGTATCTCTCCCCTCTCACCTTAAATCTGTGCCCCCTCGTTATAGACTCCCCTACCTTTGGGAAAAGATTTTGACTATCGACCTTATCTATGCCCCTCATTATTTTATAGACTTCTATAAGATCACCCCTTAACCTCCTACTCTCCAGGGAATAAAGTCCCAGTCTGTCTAACCTCTCCCTGTAAGTCTAACCTCTCCCTGTAAGTCAAACCATCCTCGGGTTCTAAAAGAGGTGGCTGCAGAGATAATGGATGTGTTGGTTATGATCTTCCAAATTTCTCTAGATTCTGGAACTGTCCCAGTGGAATAAGAAGGTAGCAAATGTTACCCCATTATTCAAAAAGGGAGGGAGGGAGAAAACAGGGAACTACAGGCTAATTAGCTTGACATCGGTCATCGGGAAAATTCTGGAATCCATTATTAATGAATTGGTAACAGGGCACTTAGAAAATCATTATGATTAGGCAGAGTCAACATGGTTTTATGAAAGGGAAATTGTGTTTGACAAATTTATTACTTTTTTGAGTATGTAACTAGCAGGGTAAATAAAGGGGAACCAGTGGATGTAGTATAATTTGGATTTTCGATAAGGTGCCAAGGTACACAAGGTAAGGGCTCATGGGGGTAATATATTAGCATGGATAGAGGATTGGTTGAAGGACAGAAAACAGAGAGTATGGATAAACGGGTCATTCTCAGGAAGGCAGGCTGTAACTAGTGGCAGGTGGAGGATAATGTGGGAAGAATAGAAAAACAGAATTTTTTTAAAATAGTGAAATACTATTAAATGTCGGTGTTCAGAGAGACTTGGGTGTCCTCATACAAGAAACACAAAAAATTAGTATGCTGGCACAGCAAGCAAATAGAAAAGCAAATTGCACGTTGGCCTTTATTGCAAGGGGGTTGGAGTACAAGAGTAAGGAAGTCTTACTACAGTTGTACAGGGTTTTAGTGGGACCTCACCTGGAGTACTGTGTACAGTTTTGGTCTCCTTACCTAAGGAAGAATATACTTGCCATAGAGGCGGTGCAACGAAGGTTCGCGAGATTAATTCCTGGGACTAGAGGGTTGTCTATCAAGAGAGGTTGAGTAGAATGGGCCTGTACTCTCTGGAGTTTAGAAGAATGAGAGGTGATCTCATTGAAACATATAAGATTATGAGGGGGCTTGAAAGGGTAGATGCTGAGAGATTGTTTTCCCTGGCAAGAGAGTCTAGAACTAGGGGGCTTTGGCGCAGGATATGGGGTGGGCCATTCAAGACTGAGATGAGGAATTTCTTCACGCAGAGGGTTGTGAATCTTTAGAATTCTCTACCCCAGAGGACTGTGGATGCTGAGTCATTGAATATATTCAAGGTTGAGATAGATAGATTTTTGGATTCTAGGGGAATGAAGGGATATGGGGATCGGGCGGGAAAGTGGAGTTGAGGTCAAAGATCAACCATGATCTGATTGAATGGCAGAGCAGGCTCGAGGGGCAATATAGCCTATTTCTGCTCCTATTTCTTATGTAAGCAATAGGGTTGACGTGAGGAATTCTGATACCAAATTGGTGCCATTTGAAATGCCCTGGACTCTTGACAACCCTACCATCAGGTGAAAGTTCTGTCCAGTTGATGCCTCCTTTTCAGAGGGAAAGTGATAAAGGTGTTGGCCCTTACAAACATTGCACCTGTCACTTGCATGATGCAACTATGGACCTTATGTTGGCTAATTTTGCACATCTTTCCTGTGGTGGCTTGGACAGATTCAATAGTTTAAAAATGTTGTGGTAACCTCTGTATAGGAAGAGTTATCCCTGCAGGCCAATAGGAGATGAAGACATAGTTCTGTGATATCTTCTCTTGTGAAGCAAAGGTGATAGAGACAGATTTTCTCTGACAAGCTCAGGTAGGAGTGTTAAGCTAAAAATATGAATCCTGAATTACTGATGAATGTGAACGTAATGGTCTGGAAACTCCGGGGGAAGATTCTCCTGAGCTCCTGCCGTAACATCAGCGGGAGACCATCGAAACCCCCAAAGAAGCAACATAAAGAGCCGTTCTCATCTGTTCATACTGTTTCTCTCGAGGTGCCACCATTCTCTTGCCAAAGCTACAGCAGAAGATCAGGAGAATCCCTGCAGAGGTTCAGGCCAATATCTCAGCTGTTGATGCATTTGCAATAAAAATGCTCTTATGCAGAAAGGGTGCCCTGCAAACTATGCTGATAGCAAAATGCAATTAAACATCAATTGAAAAAAGAAACTTTGGTATAAACTTTTACTACAAAAACCTAGCATTAAGGATCTAACTTCAACAGATCAGCCTATTGGATTAGTCTCCCACTCATTTTAGATGGGAGAGGTGAGTGCCAGGATAGAGCTTGCCTGGAGAATGTAAAACTTGATGTTGGACCTGACGAATATAATTACCATATTATAAAGTGGCTGGTGCTGACCACTAGTGAAACCTCCCTTTGCCTGACATTTTTCTTTGCCAGGAAATATATGCACTGCAAATCTGACATATGAACCTGTGCGATCAATTTCACGATCTTCGCTTACCTCTGGTGAGTCTGTTGGCAGCATGGAGCCTCGTAAAATCAAGGTTCAAAAGCCACAGTTCACACCAATGAAGACTTATTTGAGGCAATACAGTGGAATTTCTAGACTTGTAAGGCTTCAGATTAGTGCCACAACCATTGGCCCAGAATTTGCTGGGAAAATAATGGCAAGTTTAATGCACGTGCCGTTATTAGTGTGTAAATAACCCAACAATTTGTGGCAAGGAAGATACATGGCCTGAGTTGCGAATTGCCATAAATTGCTGGATGATTTGCGCTGCTCTGTTGTTAGCCTTGCGAGAACGTGAGCTCGCCTTCAACCTCCCCCTGACTGTCAAGGAATTGCTGCATTTGCGCTGTTGAAATGAATTAAGCTCGCCGCAAAATGTTACGGCTGGTACTTAACAACTTAAGGTCCCTTTTAATGACATGATTTATATTCCTACAATGCCACTCAACCTCTCCGGCCCAGAAAGAGAACAATTGAAACACGTAGTAAATTGTTCCTAAAAGTTTTTAAAATTTAAAATTTAAACAAAAGTCTTACTTTTCCTTTCTGTCTTTTTTTTTCTCTCTCTTAATCCAATCTTTCTTTCCCTCTCTTTATTTCTCTTTCTGTACCTAATTTGACTCTAATTCACCCTATTTCTTTTTCCGTCATTCCTCAGTTTCTTTATCCTTAAATCTCATTGGTTAAGAAGATAGACTTTTGGTCCCATCGTTCACCAAGGTCCAGGTGCTCTGTTGCCCTCACCGTGCTGTTATCAGCTCACACTTCCAGCACTTTGCAGGACAAAACTTTATCGAGCTGAAGGGTAAGGGAAAAAAATCTAACTAACGGGGCACAGGGCAGCAAAATCTGGCCCAATATATTGGATATATTTCTCATGCTCATCTACTCTATTTCTAATTGTTATATAATGTAGTGGATGAGATGTACATCAATCTACTTATGTAAGTACATCATGTTATGTGTACATATTTGTTTAATTATTAAGGTAAGTGCAGTACAAGGGGCACAAACTAAATTCTTCATTTCTCTGTCTACATGAGTGAGGATCAGTCTATGTGTTCAATTTATTATTTTTTTTGTTTTCTTTATTCATGAGCCACCAGAAACCCACTGGTTTGTATACCATAGATGGAGAGGGAGATGAGGACATGTTTTGCCCAAAAGCTTTTTTGACATTATCTCATCCCCTCCCACATTCTATATCCCAGAATTGGCTCTTGTGTTATCTCTACAAATCTTTATACATTGTTATGCCTCCTAATATATATATGTATAGATATATAAATATGTGTGTATATATATACACATATATATAAAATATCTGCCATACATGATTCTCAACCAGGGTGAAGTACACTTGTTATGATGCCTCTGCCAAACTGACTGAGGTACATTTTTAAAACTATATTATAGAATACGTATTATAGAATCATATAATGATAGAAATTACAACACAGAACGAGGCCATTCGGAGATGACTAGTTCTTCAACTGTAGTAATCTACTCTAATCCTATTTCCTTGCTCTGTCCCTGTATCCTTTGATATTTTTTTCCTTTTCAAAGACTTATCAAATTGCCTTTTAAATGATGTTATAGTCTCTGCCTCAATAGCTACTTGTGGTAAAGCTTTCCATGTTCTAATAACCCTCAGTGTATAAAGATTTCTTCTAATCTCCCATTTATTCTTCCATTGATAATCCTGAGTTTATGCCCTCTTGTTACCAATTTGCCAAATAGCAGAAAGAATTTACTGTGTGAAAATCTTTCATAATCTTAAAAACCTCGATTAGATTCCCTCTTAACTTGTTCTATTCCAGAGAAGAAAGAATAATAACCCTGATTTTAAAAGTTATTTCCAGTGCATCATTGGAGCAAGAATGACACTTTAACATTTAAATTGGTGTAGAAACCATTTTTCCAGGTTTCCACTCTTTAATGCCTGCTGTTTCCAATAGGGCCTGGGTCCTTCCTGCAATGTGTGTGCCAGTGCTGCCTGGAGGTTATTTTAATAAATGCTAATGAGGAATCAGTATAGGAGCGGCCATAATCCATGACTTCACCTTGAATGCACCATGGGTAACTTCAAAAAAAACAAAAGATATATGTTCCTTTTGCCAACATCAGTTGATACTGGCAGGAGTCCCTTACTTTGAGCCTGCAACCAGGAGAAGTGTGATTACTTGACTTAAAAGACAGTGGACGAGAATTTTTTTAATGTTGTAGCTGAAGAGAGCTGACCTTGTCTCTGACAGCCTTTGAACCTGTGGGACCGTCGGGATATTTTCTCCCCAAATACAGTTCTGTGTTAAAGTCACAGGATTCCCAATGGACACTGCCCTGTTCTCCATTTTAATAAAGGAGCTGCAGAACAGGATGGAGCAAAGAAGATTGAGGAAGCATTTGAGGAAGAAATGTCCTTCAACATATTAACCCAACTCCAAATAATTTACGGACCACCATACAAAGATCTCAGTTAGGAACTCTGTATGAGAAGAATGCACTTAACCAAAGTGGTTGTGGGAAATCTGTGTCACCTGCTCCATGATAATCTGCAGCCAAGCTAATCTATCTGGACAGCTTTGCCTGTGAAAGTTTACCACCACACTTAGTTTTATACCACCGACTCATTTCAAGCAGCCATGGGAGAATCTGTACAATATTACCCAGGGTGCTGTCTGAGAATGCATTTGTATAGTAACTGACACTCTCTTTAGGAGAGTTGGAGAACTTGGCATGACGGCAAGGCAGTAGCCTGATAGAGCCATCCAGTTTTATCAAATTGCTGGGTTGCCAAAGTGTAGAGTACAATATGTAGTAAGTGTAGCATTGCAAGCTCCTGCAATTAGTCCCCTCAACTTTCTTAATAGATAGGGGTAACACTTGCTGAATATCCAGATTACGGGTGACCAGGTGCAAAGAATCCTCCATGTCAATGTCAGATTTTCTGGAAGTTGCCATGATGCCTTTGTTCTCAGGAAGATGGTCAAGTGACCAGATGGCTTGTGGATGACAAAGCATATCCATACTACCATAGGTACTAACCCCTCTGCATGGAACTGAGGACCGCCACAATGAGGCACAACCCTCTACTAGAGTTGTGAGTGAGAAAACCATAGGAATCTTGAAGGGGCACTTTTGCTGCGGTGATAGATCAGGAGGACCTCTACAATATAGATCCAAGCTTGTATCCTCGATAGTTGTAGCTTGCTGTACCTTGCTGTAACTTTCGCCTGGACATGGAGATTCCTAGGGAGGTGGCCCTTGCTGCTTTAAAGGCAAAAGAGCATGGAGTGGATTATCAGAAGGACCATAACTCAGTGACTCAGAATCAGAACTCAATTTATCAATGAACCATTCTGATTTGTTTAATTAGGTCATCCTGCTTTCTGAGAAATGACAATTCCTTCAATGCAGTACACATCCTAGAACCTCACAGGACCTCAAACTTTCCTGCCCCTACAAGTCTTTATAACCTCTATGAATACATAAGCACGAGTAAGTGCACCCTCTCTTTTATTACAACCAAGTCTAGAATGATCATTAGTCATCCTAATCCTCACACTGGTTGTCTCCACCTGTTGCCATTCTACTGGGCCTTGGATCTGTTTGTCCGCTATTCAGAGGAATAGCTGGCCTAATTGTCGCTACCAAATCCTGAAAGCTCTGAGAAACAGCAGCTACATCATGCCCAAAATACCTGAAAGGTGTTACCTAGGGTTCTGTCTAGGTTGCCTCCTATTTCCACCAGGGCAGCGGTCTGTGCTTCCATGGAGAATGAAGCACCCACTGGTTCCAGGCCACTTCTGAGGTGACAGATGGCCACAGACTCCAATGAAATTCCCACATGCTCCATTGGCACCTGCAACAACACAAAATTCTCCAATTGAGGGATGCATGGTCCTGTATTACATGTCAGTTGCCACACATCCTCAAACACTGTATGTAGGTATGATGTTCCTCAAACATTCTTTTTTTCAGATGAGCACCCATGAGTCCTGGGTCCTTTGATTCTCAAGCTTTGGGAAACTTTCTTCTCAGCCTCTGCTGGATTGGTGGAACATCCTCATTCAGTTCCCACTCTTCTAGCTTCCTTGTGTCTATGAGTCACTCAGTGCCACATCCTCACTTACACTATCGACAAGGATAGTCAGAGGAAGAGAATAAAAAGGAAAACTTCTTATGGAGGCAGAGGGCATGGCTGAGATACTAAATGAGTATTTTGTATCTGTCCTCACGAAAGAAGAGGATGCTACCAATGTCACAGTAAAGGAGGAGGTGAAGAGACATTGGAGAGGATAAAAATAGATAAAGAGAAGGTTGTCAGTACTCAAAGTAGAAAAGTCACCCGGTCCAGATGGGATGCATCCTAGGTTACTGAGGGAATTAAGGGTGGAAATTGCAGAGACTCTGGCCACAATCTTCCAATCCTCCTTAGATATGAGGATGGTGCCGGAGGACTGGAGGATTGCAAATGTTACACCCCTATTCAAAAAAGGGGAGAGGGATAAACCCGGCAACTACAGGCCAGGCAGTCTACCGTCAGTGGTGCGGAAATTTTTAGAGACGATAATCTGGGACAAAATTAATTGGTGCTTGGAAAAATAATAAATGAAAGCCAGCACGGATTTGTTAAAGGCAAATCATGTTTGACTAACATGATTGAGTTCTTTGATGAAGTAACGGAGAGGGTTGTTGTAGTGTATATGGACTTTCAAAAGACGTTTGATAAAGTACCACATAATAGACTTGTTAGCAAAATTGAAACCCGTGGGATTAAAGAAACAGTGACAGCGTGGATACAAAATTGGCTAAGGGACAGAAAGCAGAGTGTAGTGGTGAACGGTTGCTTTTTCAGACTGGAGGGAGGTATGCAGTGGTGTTCCCCAGGAGTCGATATTAGACCACTGTTCTTTTTGATATATATTAATGACCTGGACTTAGGTATCTAAGGCAAAATTTCAAAGTTTGCAGAGGACCGAAACTCGGAAATGTAGTAAACAATGAGAAGGATAATATTAGACTTCAGGAGGACATAGACCGACTGGCGAAATGGGCAGACACATGGTAGATTAAATTAAATTTAACGCAGAGAAATGTGAAGTGATACATTTTGGTAGGAAGAATGAGGTGAAGCAATATAAGCTAAATGGTACAATTTTAAAGGGGGTGCAGGAACAGAGAGACTTGGGGGTGTAAGTACACAAGTCTTTGAAGGTGGCAGGACAAGTTGAGAAAATGTTTGAAAAGCATATGCAATCCTCGGCTTTATTAATAGAGGCAGAGAGTACAAAAGTAAGGAAGTTATGCTAAAGCTTTATAAAACACTCTGGTTAGGTCCCAGCTGGAGTATTGTGTCCAATTCTGGGCACCACACTTTAGGAAGGATGTCAAGGCCTAAGAGAAGGTGCAGAAGAGATTTACTAGAATGGTACCAGGGATGAGGGACTTCAGTTACGTGGAGAAACTAGAGAATCTGGGTTGTTCTCCTTAGAGCAGAGAAGGTTGAGAGGAGATTTGATAGAGGTGTTCAAAACCATGAAGGCTTTTGATAGAGTAAATAAGGAGAAACTGTTTCCAGTGGCAGAAGGGTCGGTAACTAGACGACACAGATTTAAGGTAATTGGCAAAAGGACCAGAGGCGACATGAGGAAAAATCATTTTACGCAGCGGGTTTTTATGATCTGGAGTCACACCTGGACAATAGTTCAGACAAAGAAAGACACCCTTATGCGGTAGTTTCGTTAATCAAAGTGATTATTTAATGATTTAAAATGGAGTACATAAGCATGAAGCAACTCAATCAATACATGGATTACTCTACCCGATTCCTACAAGCAGGCATAAAGCAAAAGCAAGTAGTGCATGCAACCATTATAAAACACCAAGACAGCTGTCTAGAAGTAGGGTATCGATCGCTGCAATAACAGGTGCGTCGTTGAGGGATGTCGAGTGATGTTTCGAGTGATGTGTCGAATGATGTGTCGAGGTTCTTTGTCTTCTCATCAAGGCCTGCCTCTTTGTTGAAGTTCAGAAGTAAAGTATCAAAGTTCTTTGTCTTCTCATCAAGGTTTGTCTTTTTGTCAAAGTTCAGAAGTAAAGCATCAAAGTGCTCATTGTTAGAGGAGCTCATTCCACAGTAGTTTTTCATCTGTTGCTCCTGTTGACTGTTGAAGCTTCTACGATGTCCTATCTTTATATGGTTCTTAGTAGATAATGTGTGATTCAAGTTATGAGACGTTCCATTTGAGGCCACTCATAGGAATATAGGAACAGGAGCAGGCCATTTAGCCACTCAAGCCTATTCCACCTTTCAATGAGATCATAGCTGATCTGTGACCTAACTCCATATACCCTCCTTAGCCCCATATCCCTTAATACCTTTCGTAAATAAAAATCCATCAATCTCAGATTTAAAATTAACAATTGAGCTACCATCAGCTGCCATTTGTGGAAGACAGTTCCAAACTTCTACCACCCTTTGCATGTAGAAGTGTTTACTAACTTCATTCCTGAAAGTCCTGGTTCTAATTTTTGTCCCCTTGTCCTAGGCTCCACAAGCAGCAGAAATAGTTTCTCTCTATCTGCCCTATCGGTTCCCTTTTAATAGCTTGAAAACTTCGATCAAATCACCTCTTAATTTTCTAAATTCCAGGGAATAAAACCCTAGTTTGTGTAATCTCTCCTCGTAATTTAACTCTTGGAGTCCAGGTACCATTCTAATAAATCTACGCTGCACTCCCTCCAATGCCAATATATCCTTCCTAAGGTGTGGTGCCCAGAACTGAACACAGTACTCCAGGTGTGGTCTAACCAGGGCTTTGTATAGCTGTAGCTTAAC
The DNA here is from genome assembly GCF_035084215.1 of Heptranchias perlo. NCBI lineage: Eukaryota > Metazoa > Chordata > Chondrichthyes > Hexanchiformes > Hexanchidae > Heptranchias > Heptranchias perlo. The sequence continues at coordinate 81,571,480 of NC_090327.1, read as the reverse complement.
TTCTACCCCCTTATATTCTAATCCTCTAGATATAATGGCCAGCATTCCATTAACCCTTTTGATTATTTTCTGTACCTGTCCATGACGTTTTAATGATCTATGTGCATGGACCCCTAAGTCTCTTTGGACCCCACTGTTTAGAGCTTTTCACCATTTAGAAAATACTCTGATCTATCCTTTTTAAATCCAAAGTGGATCACTCACCCATTGTTGAATTAATGATGGATGATTGGTTGGACCACTCAAGAACCATGTGAATTGCCTGTACCTTCTTCACCATGTGAATCCAGGTGCATTTACAGGCTTTTTTGTTTTAAGAACCAGGTTGTTTTTGAGCATCCAAGATGTCCTGAGAACGAACCTTCTCGAAGCTTCTCTACAGCTGTCGTCTTATCAGTTGTTTGTCCTTTGCGTTTGTTGTGAGACCCGAAGACGGGTTCAAACTCTCTCGAAGCTTCAATTGTTATTGAAAACTGCAGTCTGTTGACATTTCTGTACTTTGCTGCTTTTTCATTTTTAAACTGATGTCCAAATGTCCAGTTTCAACTGACTGCACTTTGCTATCCTTGCAGTTTTGAATTGATACTGTCCTAAGGTCCAAAGGTAATGTCAAGGGATGAGTAAACCCTTGCTTTCACATGTACTGTTCAAGTGAATGTCCAAATCTTTAAAGGGACTAGTTAACCCTTTACTTTGAATGGTCCAGTAGGTCTTCAGTTCAAAAGAATAAAATGGAGTCTGAACCCCTTCTTTACAAATGCATTGCCTGAAAGGGTGGTGGAAGCAGATTCAATAGCAACTTTCAAAAGAGAATTGAATAAATACTTGAAGGGGAAACATTTGCAGGACTATGGGGAAAGAGCAGGGGAGTGGGACTAATTGGATAGCTCTTCCAAAGAGCCGGCACAGGCACGATGGACCGAACTTTTGTGCTGTATTATTCTATGATTGGGTGATTCTATGATTGTATGATCCTCTCAGGTGGAAGTATTTGAGTTGATGCATGGTAGTACGAATTCAAAAATAATGCAGGACATAATAGGGAGGGAATTGGAGCTGTGGAACACAGGGCCATATCATGCACTCTTGTGTGCCCTGGTCCTCTTCATTCTTCTCCCCTCCATCATTGTCATAGTCCAGCAGAAAGAATTTTCTGCAACCCCTTATCATCCTCCTCTTCAGCATCATCTGCCCCAAGTTGCTGTTATGGATCTACAGTAAAGGACGGTATAAGCTGTGAATGAGTGAGCATAACCCCTTGAGATGAAGAGGACAGTGGGGGGTGAGGAGGCTTCTAGCTGATTGCTGTTTCACGGGGATGCCATGGTCTGGGTCTGCACTCAATAATTTGCAGCCTGCACTGTTCCACTGACCTTACCACCTTCCACGGTGAGAGTTGAGTTCCTTCCGAACAATTCTATGGCCTGCTTCTCATCAGTGGGGGCAGTCAGCTCTCCAGTTCCTGCTTTTCACAGGCATTTTGTACAAATCTTTCCTGTAACAAGATTGCATGAATTAAGTTAAGGCTACCATGTCTCCCAGGAGATATAATAGATGTGCTAGTAGCATTCTGTTACAATGGAGAAGAGGGTTTTAAGGTTCCTCATCCTGTTTTGGGAGTTGGCAACACATACTCTGCTCCTCCGGTCTCCACAAAAACAACTTGGGCCTCTACCACACTGTTTCCCCCGCTGTCCCCCCCCCCCACCCCCAAGAACAGACCACCCCCAGACCTACTTTCTTCTGGTACACAGTCCACCAGCCCAACACCATCAAGGCCTGGCCCTCAAAATGGACCACACCTCCAATTGGGACTATCGGGTGGCTGGCTGGTGCTATTTGCCTGCCGGCTCCTCAAATACTGTTCGGGGCAAAATTCTACCGCTTAGTGTCAAAGCCATCAGTTCTGGAAAATTGCAATAATACCCATTCCCAAATTATTATCAAATAGCACAGGAAACTTCCTGATTATCATAGAAAACTGCTTGTAGATGGCTTCCCAAACAATTCTTCATGTATAAAATCAATTGAACCCAGTTGACAGAACATATTAAAGAAATAAACATTCCTGTCCGTGGGGACCAAATGTACTAGTTGATTAATCAATTGGTTCAAGATCTTTGCACTAGGAATTTCCAGGGTATGCCCTCCCTCTAAAGATATGTATAGCTTCTTCATAGGTGCTTCTCCATGATGACGCTGGCAAGACTGGAAATTCTCTTTGTAGAGAACTGCACGCATGAAAACATTTCAAGTTACTTAATACAACATTCTATAAAACAACATATACATACAGTAATGGGTCAATGCCTGTGATTTACCATGTGATGAATTTCTGTCTCTGCAAATATCCAGAGGAAGGGCACAGAGTTGAGATTAAAGTGCTTCCTTACAAATAGGAAGGGAGAGGTAGAGATAGAGGAAATAGGAAGGGAGGAAGCACCTGAACACAGAACATTCTCCCAGTTTAAATTTAATTTAAATTTAAAAACAATATGGGGATAAATATCTTGAAATGAATTAAAAACAATTACAGTCTCAAGGTAATTGTTACAAGCCTTTCATGTTTTTTTCTCATGGTTTATGATGTCATCTGAACTATTAAATTGAATTAAATCCCTATAGCTTATTCTTGGCCTACATATAAAGAAAGAAAGAAATTGCATTTATACAATGCCTTTCATCACCCCAGGACTTCCCAAAGCGCTTTCAATCAATGAATTACTTTTTCGAAGTGTAGTCACTGTTGTAATGTAGGAAACACGGCAGCCAATTTGCGCACAGCAAGGGCCCTCAAACAGCAATGTGATAATGACCAGATAATCTGTTTTTAGGTGTTGGTTGAGGGATAAACATTGGCCAGGACACCAGGGAGAACTCCCCTGATCTTAAAAATAGTGCTATGGGAGCTTTTACATCCACCTGAGAGGGCAGACAGGGCCTCGGTTTAATGTCTCATCTGAAAAATAGCCCCTCTGACAGTGTAGCACTCCCTCTGTATTGCACTGAAGTTTCAGCTGAGATTTTGTGCTCAAGTGTCCGGAGTGGGTCATGAATCCACAACCTTCTGACTCAGAGGCAAGAGTGCTACCGCTGAGCCGCGGCCGATATCTATAGATAGATTGCTGTTAGGATGGGATAAATTTTATGTTCATAATTGTTCAGATCGAAACAATGCTTGCTTCCCGCAAAATCTAAATTCCACAACTTCACGTGGCAGAGTAGTTCAGAATTCAAAATATTGGCAGTCAAGAGCAGAATTTAATGAGAACGATTCAGAGCTGGCGTCAGATTGCAAGTATTCCTCTCTTTTTCATGACTAATTTTTTAATATCTGTCTCTTCTCAGTTAAAGATTGAGAGTCATAAACTATTATGATTGGTTAGTTTGAGAAACCATTGTGTTTCAACTCATGTACACTAAGCACACAATTCAACTGTAACATTCGACAAGCCTCATGCTACAATGTAATCTCACGCTCACTGCACTCATTGAAAACACTACACTTCTTCCCACTGACCAATATTAATGGAGGTTTTTCACTTAACCGAATAAAAGGTTTTTTTTGAGTTTTTCCCCATCAGAGATCTTTACCATGGTGCTGGACTAGCATCCTGAAGATACAAGCCACCTCTGTCACAGAATGAATGAAGAACCTAGGAGGATCATATGATCGGGCACTAGCAGCTTTTGCCATCAGAAACTTCTGGAGCAGTAAATAGTAAAATAATTAACAAAAATTCAGGAAGTATCAATAAACACCAGTCATAACTTTAAGGTCAGTAAAGTTTATAAAATGATGAAGGGAATGGATTGTACTCAAGTAGACAGTCTGTTCCAATTAAATAGGTTAGGGAAGACCAGGGCGGTCATAATTTTAAGTTGTATAAGGACAGATCTAGGTTAGATGTCAGGAGGTGGTTATCTTCCCATAGAATAGTGGACCTCTGGAACAGGCTGCCAGCTTGTGCGATGGACACCGATTTGCAGAATTCCTTCAAGCAAGAGCTGGTCCTGTTTCTGGCTGGGGCGGAGGTCACCTCGTATAAAAGGTGGGCACCGCACAGAATTATCAGGCCCAGAGTGAACTCCTAGACTAGTTTTGGTTACCTGAGGGGGTCAGAAAGGAATTTCCTAGATACTTTCCCCCCAAATTGGCCAGATTTTTCGCCTCTCCCAGGCGATCACATGGTTTTGGGTGGGATGGGGAGTGTATATATTATATATATTATGATGCACAAGCTATAACAATTGTGTGGGACAGGCTGGATGGACCGTCCTTTCCTGTCCACAATTGTTCGTATTAATCCTGATTCAGAATTTGCTCCTTAATTGTGTGCTTCAACAAATCATAGGAAAGAAAATTAGAAAAAGAACGGTTTCGATATAGATTCCTGACCAGTCCATACTCATTCAGCTTGCCATTGGGGAATCCAGTGGCTAAAAAGCCCCAGGCTAAGGTTAAAAAAAACAAGAAGGGATATTCGGATATGAATCATGGGAGAAGAAATCACATCCACACCCACATAAACACTCGTACAGAAACAAAAATCTGTTGCAGTTAAAATAAATAATAAAGTTCCTTTTTAATTATCATTTTCCTGTGCAATTACCAGAATAATGTAGAGGGTTATGCAAAAATAAGAATTAAGATAGGAGATTGTTTGAGAAGAATAAAATGACAGAAAAGACTCCCTCGTAATGCAACATAAAGTACTCTACACCTAAAGCTGGCCTCTGTTGATGTTGGTGCACTGGATTTGTAATGTCACGTGAATCAATGAGCAAATGATAGCACAACACATGGCCTCCCACATTGCCTCAATAAGTTCTGCAAATGAGTTCCCCTATCCCAAGTAGAAGAACCCTTGACCCAGTTTGGAACCAAATAATATTGGAAGCTATATACCGAAATCCAACTAATTGAAAACGACAAATCTTTCCCTCGACATCTTTGGACAGAACAAATGGCTGCTGAGATTGCTTAAAGGTTTATATTGGGGCAGTTTAAAACTTAAGGGCCCATTTGACACTTATGATGAGTAATCTCATCTCCAAACTTTATTTATTGTTTGGATAAAGGGTGGACCAATATTATGATGAAAAGATGAAGTAAGAACTGAAGTGTGGTTCTGTACTTGAAAAACAAATATGGGAAGTCCACTATTAGGACCCACAATTCATTATCATAGCTGGCAGGCACTGAAGCGATCCTACTGCTGAAAAGTCCCCTCAAAACATAGGTCTCAAAGAGAGGTTCAAATAAAACCAACACCTTTTATAAATCTCTGTGTTCAAATTAGCTTGAGTGGTAGCCTAATATTTAGTTTTAACTGCACTGAAAGCTCAAGTTTGGATTTCCAAAGTACTTACGAGAACAGTACCTCTCACTTCTTAACAAGTTATTTTCTAACTTCCATGACAATTTTTACATTCAGTAGAATATTCCAGGTGTAGGTATCTTCAATGAACTGTACTTGTGTAAACTGGTTAATTTAATGACAACTAAGTGAATAAAAAAGGACATACTCTAAAACCTACTCTTAGCTCATCAGTTGTATTTTCAGCCAGGAAAGTATCTCCTTCTGTGTTAAAAAAAATTTAAATAAATATATTACAGATACTGTCATATAACCAGCTAACTGGAGTGCACTAAGATAGTGAATTGATTCACTTTCCAATATCCCCTTCTGTTCTCCCTATAGTGAAGCATTTAGGGGATAACTTTAACCTGACCAGTTCGGTGGGAACCTGACCAGGTCGGGTCGGCTTCCCATTTTGCACCTGCTCAGTTTTACTTTCCATTGACTTCAATAGAAAGTAAAATCAGGCGAGATGTTAAACGGGCAACCGATCCGATTTTTAAAATTCATTCATGGGATGTGGGTGTCGCTGGCGAGGCCGGCATTTATTCCCCATCCCTAATTGCCCTTGAGAAGGTGGTGGTGAGCCCCCTTCTTGAACTGCTGCAGTCCGTGTGGTGAAGTTACTCCCACAGTGCTGTTAGGTAGGGAGTTCCAGGATTTTGACCCAGCGACAATGAAGGAATGGCAATATATTTCCAAGTCATGATGGTGTGTGACTTGGAGGGGAACGTGCAGGTGGCGGTGTTCCCATGCGCCTGCTGGCCTTGTCCATCTAGGTGGTAGAGGTCACGGGTTTGGGAGGTACTGTCGAAGAATCCTTGGCAAGTTGCTGCAGTGCATTTTGCAGATGGTACACTCTGTAGTCATGGTGCGCCGGTGGTGAAGGGAGTGAATGTTTAAGGTGGTGGATGGGGTGCCAAACAAGCGGGCTGCTTTGCCCTGGATGTTGTCAAGCTTCTTGAGTGCTGTTGGAGCTGCACTCATCCAGGCAAGTGGAGAGTATGCCATCATCCTCCTGACTTGTGCCCTGTAGATGGTGGAAAAGCCTTGGGGAGTGAGGAGGTGAGTCACTCGCCACAGAATATCAAGCCTCTGATCTGCTCTTGTAGCCACAGTATTTATGTGGCTGGTCCAGTTAAGTTTCTGGTCAATGGTGATCCCGCCAGGATGTTGATGGTGGGGGATTCGGCGATGGTAATGCAGTTGAATGTCAAGGGGAGATGGTTAGACTTTCTCTTGTTGGAAATGGTCATTGCCTGGCACCTGTGGCGCAAATGTTACTTGCCACTTATCAGCCCAAGCCTGGATGCTGTCCAGGTCTTGCTGCATGCGGGCATGGACTGCTTCATTATCTGAGGGGTTGCAAATGGAACTGAACACTGTGCAATCATCAGCGAACATCCCCGTTTCTGACCTTATGATGGAAGGAAGTATCATTGATGAAGCAGCTGAAGATGTTTGGGCCTAGGACACTGCCCTGGGGAACTCCTGCAGCAATGTCCTGGGGCTGAGATGATTGGCCTCCAACAACCACTACCATCTTCCTTTCTGTGAGGTATGACTCCAGTCACTGAAGAGTTTTCCCCCGATTCCCATTGACTTCCATTTTACTCGGGCTCCTTGATTGCACATTTGGTCAAATGCTGCCTTGATGTCGAGGGCAGTCACTCTCACCTCACCTCTTCAATTCAGCTCTTTTGTCCATGTTTAGACCAAGGCTGTAATGAGGTCTGGAGCCGAGTGGTCCTGGCGGAACCCAAACTGAGCATTGGCGGGCAGGTTGTTGGTGAGTAAATGCCACTTGATAGCACTGTCCACGACACCTTCCATCACTTTGCTGATGATTGAGAGTAGACCGATGGGGCAGTAATTGGCTGGATAGGATTTGTCTTGCTTTTTGTGGACAGGACATACCTGGGCAATTTTCCACATTGTCCGGTAGATGCCAGTAACGTAGCTATTCTGGAACAGCTTGGCTCGCGGTGCGGCTAGTTCTGGAGCACAAGTCTTCAGCACTACAGCCAGGCCGTTGTCAGGGCCAATAGCCTTTGCTGTATCTGGTCAGGTTCCAACTGAGTAGGTTCGGTTAAAGTTACCCCTTTAGTTTCTGCTTGACTCAATGGTTGTGCTAAGAACAGAGACCAGCTTGGGGAATAACACTATACTCATAGTAAAGCTTGTCACTGTATTGTTAGTCAATTCGGTAACCAGGAACCATTCCGCAACTTGGACCTTTTTAAAGAGTAAGACCAAAGTCTATAATATAAGGAATACTCAGTGCTCTGGCAAGAGGAATGCATCATATGAGCAGCATGAATTTCAGTCAGTCCCTTTCATCTTCCAGGTTGGCAGCTGCAGCCTGAACATCTCCTGACTGTGCATGTTCTTAGCTAAACAAACACCTCACATGAAGAAGATAGAATCATAGAACTTAACATCACAGAGGGAGGTCATTTGGCCCATCGTTCGTGTGCCAGCTCTCTAAAAGAGCTATTAACTTAGTCCCATTCCTCTGACTTTCTCCTTAACCTTTTCTCCTTTACTCTTTTTCAAATATTTATCCACTTCCCCTTTAAAGGTTATTGTGGATTTTGCTTCCACCACTCTTTCTGATAGGTATTCCATACCCTGACAACCTGTCGTGTAAAAATAAATTCTCCTAACATCTTCCTTCATTTCATTGGTGATGAAGCTTAAGTTTATGCCCTAGCGGAAATAGTCTTTCCCTATTTATCTTATCAAAGCTCTTCATAATTTTGAACGCCTGCATCAGATCTCCTCTTTAACGTCTTTATACTAATTAAAAGAGCTGCAGTTTCACTAATCTTGTCTCATAATGATGCTTCTCATCCTTGGAATTATATGAATGCCTTTGCACCTCTATATGGCCTTGACAACCTTCATAAAATAAGCCATCTGAAATGGACACAATAGGGTAGATTTTCCTCTGGGCACCAAACAGGCATAGCACTGCACTTGAAAGGAAGTGGCTTGTTTTTCCACCCATGGGCCATTTGAAAAGCCCAGAGAATTCCAAGTACTGGCCTGCCCCCGCCCTCCCACCCTCTCTCCCCACCACCCCCCCCCCCACCCTCCGGCCTAGCCATGCATCTGAAAATCAAGGAGGAAATCTGTGCATAGCTGCAGGTGTCTCTTTAGATCATCTGGGGTGGGGCAGGAGGGGCGGTTGACAATTAAACTTGACTGACCTGTGTGCAACATCTTCAGCCTGCCCCCAGGACCCTCCAATGATTTGTATAGGTTTAGCTTTGCCTTTTTGCTATTATACTCTATGCCATAATTTGAAATCCTGGGATCCCATATGTTCTTTTTACAGCTTTTATTAACTTGTCCTCCCACTGTTGAAGATTTGTGTATTGGCCCCCTAAGTCTTTCTGATTCTCGATTCCGTTTTACCATTTAGTGGAATGGAGGTCAGATTGCTTGTCAAAGCTGGTTCATAAATCAGGACCCAGGTAATTAATTGGTTGCGAGAGATTAGCTGTTCTCTCATTGGGCTTTTTTTTATATTGACAATTGAGCTATTGTGTAAATTAAGAAAATATGGGGAAGAAATTGGTATACACTGCGCCCATTTCTCGGACATAAAACAGGTGCAATGACGACATTTTGTGCGGGCGTTCGGGCCACTGCTAAATTAGTCGGGCCTATTTTTAAAGCATCCCGAACTTCTGCCCAAAAATGATATTAGGCTCCTTACACATGCAAATGAGGGGGCTAACCCCTGGACCCTTTGGGAAATTGATTTCCATGAGCGAAGCAGGGGAAGGGCCTGCTCAGGATTCTTCAGCAGCCGCTGCGGCCTGAACAGCGGCCGCCACCAATAGGTGAGTTTATTTTAATAAATGTGTAAAAAGCAATGCTGTGAAGCGAGGAAAAACAGGAGTACTCCCCTGACTCCACAGCCCTAATGGCCCTCACCCATTGCTGCTCTAAGCCCCCTCCTGGGACTTATTTTTGGCCGCTGCCGGTGAGGCAAGTGGCTCGATATTCATCCTCGTAAAATGCGTGAGCTGCCCGTGGAGGTGCGACAGATACCTGCAGCTTGCACAAAAAATATTAATGAGGCCAAGGAACAATTTCATACTGGCCACCCTGTTGGGGGACACGCTGTTGGTGTGCCGCTGGTCAGGGGCCTGTAAACGGCCCATTAACAATTTGTACCCCCAAAGTTTAAACTGAGTATTGCAAGCACAATGTCAAACTGTAAGAAGCCAGTGGTGAATGTGAAGTGTAATCTTAGTGGGCAGACTGACCCATCAGGTGGCACTGAATAATTTTTCTTATCCCTTACACGTTATCTGCACTTTTTTTTTGTTAGGTGCAAAGGAATGGTCCACATTGGAACCAATGATTTGGATAGAAGTTTGTTGCTGGGGAACCCGGAAGTGAGCGGGTTGGAGCCGAGCTCCGGACCCATTTCGGGATTCCCCAATTTTACGAGCCCCACCGCCCCCAACGCACCCCCTCGACCATCCTAAAATTGACCCCTAGATTTTTTTGATAATGATGTTAGAAGTCAGAGCGCAGTTAAGGATTGTGTAGAGCCATTGGAGGATTCTTCAAGACAGATTCTGGTGAACTCCCAGGATTTGGCAGAGAATCATAGATTTGTCTACATATACCCCCAGATCTCTCTGTTCCTGTACCCCTTTTAGAATTGTGCCCTCTAGTTTATATTGCCTCTCCTCATTCTTCCTACCGAAATGTATCACTTCGCATTTTTCTGCGTTAAATTTCATCTGCCACGTGTCCGCCCATGCCACCAACCTGTCTATATCCTCTTGGAGTCTATCACTATCCTCATCACTGTTCACTACCCTTCCAAGTTTTGTGTCATCTGCAAATTTTGAAATTGTGCCCTGTACACCCAAGTCCAAGTCATTAATATATATCAGGAAAAGCAGTGGTCCCAGCACCGTCCCCTGTGGAACACCACTTTACATCTCCCTCTAGTTGGAAAAAAAAAACATTCACCACTACTCTCTGTTTCTGGTCACTTAGCCAAATTTGTATCCATGTTGCTACTGCCCCCTTTATTCCATGGACCGCAATCTTGATGACAAGCCTACCGTGTGGCACTTTATCAAATGCCTTTTGAAAGTCCATATACACCACATCAACTGCATTACCCTCATGTACCCTCTCCGTTATCTCATCAAAAAACTCTATCAAGTTAGTTAAACACAATTTGCCTTTAACAAATCTGTGCTGGCTTTCCCTAATCATCCAAGTGATTGTTAATTCTGTCCTGGATTATTGTTTCTAAAAGTTTCCCCACCACTGAGGTTAAACTGACTGGCCTATAGTTGCTGGGTTTATCTTTACACCCTTTTTTGAACAAGGGTGTAACATTTCAATTCTCCAGTCCTCTGGCGCCACCCCTGTATCTAGGGATGTTTGGAAGATTATGGCCAGTACCTCCGCAATTTCCACCCTTACTTCCCTCAGCAACCTAGAATGCATCCCATCCGGACTGGGTGACTTATCTACTTTAAGTACAGCTCGCCTTTCTAGTACCTCTTCTTTATCAATTTTTAGCCCATCCAGGATCTCAACAATATCTTTCTTTACTGAGACTCTGGCAGTGTCTTCTTCCTTGTTAAAGACAGATGCAAAATACTCATTTAGTACCTCGGCCATCCCCTCTGCCTCCATGAGTAGATCTCCTTTATGGTCCCTAATCGATCCCACCCCTCCTCCTACTACCCATTTATTTTTTATATGCCTGTAGAATACTTTTTGATTCCCTTTTATGTTGGCTGCCAGTCTATTCTCATATTCTCTCTTTGCCCCTCTTATTTCCTTTTTCACTTCCCCTCTGAACTTTCTATATTCTGCCTGGTTCTCACTTGTGTTATCAACCTAACATCTGTCATATGCCCCTTTTTTCCACTTCATCTCGCTCTCTATCTCATTTGTCATCCAGGGAGCTCTGGCTTTAGTCGCCCTACCTTGCCCCCTCGTAGGAATGTGCCTAGACTGTACCCAAACCATCTCCTCTTTAAAGGCCGCCCACTGTTCAATTACAGTTTTGCCTGCCAATCTTTGATTCCATTTTACCCAGGTCAGATCTGTTCTCATCCCGTTGAAATTGGCCCTCCTCCAATTGAGTATTTTTACTTTAGAGTGGTCTGTGTCCTTTTCCAAAGCTATTCTAAACCTTATGATACTATGATCGCTACTCCCTAAATGCTCCCCCACTGACACTTGCTCCACTTGGCCCGCCTCATTCCCTAGAACCAAATCTAGCAATGCCTCCTTCCTCGTTGGGCCGGAAACGTGGTCAAGCAAGTTATCCTGAACACATTTCAAAAATTCCTCCCCCTCTTTGTCCCTTATATTGTTATTATCCCAATCTATATTAGGGTAGTTGAAGTACCCCGTTATCACTGCTCTATGGCTTTTGCACCTCTCTGTAATTTCCCTGCAAATTTGTTCCTCTATATCGTTCCCAATAGTTGGTGGCTAATAGAATACATCCAGTAGTGTAATGGCATCTCTATTGTTTCTTAACTCTAACCAAATAGACACTGTCCTTGACCCCTCCAGGACATTCTCTCCAGCACTGCAATATTCTCCTTAATCAATATTGCCACCTCCCCTCCTTTCTTTCCTTCCCTATCTTTCCTGAACACCTGTACCCAGAATATTTAGTACCTAATCCTGCTCTTTTTTGACCCAGGTCTCCGTTATCGCCACTACATCATATGCCCATGTGGCTTCAAATGGCTACTTAACAGAGGTTTCAAATGGCTACGTTGCATCAGTCTCCACCCCGATAGGCTTAGCTCAGTTACCATTAATGCAGTGCACAGTTAACTCTCAAGTTGTAAGTGTCAAAGTAGATATGATATGATCCTAGAAAGAGTAGAGGTCTCAAAACAGATCGGGCTGCTGGTCCTGACAGCATTCAGCCATGGACACAGAAAGAAATGAGAGCTGTGCTCAATGAGCCCCTTTTTCATATATTTAACAGCTCACCGAGGTCTAGGATTGTTCATGGACTGGAGGAGGCTCATGAATCAATATCATGTGCCAATAATTAAAAATGTCAGCAAGTCAGAATCTGAAAATGATAGGCCCATTCGCTTGACTTCAGTTATAGGCAAGTCACTAGAAGGGATTTTCATCTTCAGGGCCTGGGCAGTAATCTGGCAGAGTGGATTGCCAGTCCTTTACAGAACCTGCCTGATTTTTATTTGAATGGGATTGAAGGGCTATAAAGGGCAGGCAATCCGTTCAAGAAGCCTTGGCGAGTTGCTGCAGTGCATCCTGTGGATGGTACATACTGCAGCCACAGTACACCGGTGGTGAAGGGAGTGAATGTATACGGTGGTGGTTGGGATGCCAATCAAGCGGGCTGCTTTGTCCTGGATGATGTCGAGCTTCTTGAGTGTTGTTGGAGCTGCACTCATCCAGGCAAGTGGAGAGTATTCCATCACATTCCTGATTTGTGCCTTGTAGATGGTGGAAAGGCTTTGGGGAGTCAGGAGATGAGTCACTCACTGCAGAATACCCAGCCTCTAACCTGCTCCAGTAGCCACAGTATTTATGTGGCTGATCCAGTTAAGTTTCTGGTCAATAGTGACCCCCAGGATATTGATGGTGGGGGATTCGGCGATGATAATGCGGTTGAATGTCAAGGGGAGGTGGTTAGACTCTCCCTTGTTGGAGATGGTCATTACCTGGCACATGTCTGGCGTGAATGTTACTTACCACTTATCAGCCCAAGCCTGGATGTTGTCTAGGTCTTGCTGCAAGTGGGCATGGACTGCTTCATTATCTGAGGGGTTGCGAATGGAACTGAACACTGTGCAATCATCAGTGAACATCCACATTTCTAACCTTATGATGGCGGGAAGGTCATAAGATATAGGTGGGTAGATGAAGCAGTGATAACCAAACAGAAACACAGGAAATTTGAGTGGCAAGTGTTACTGTGTCATTTGGAGCTCATTTAAATATCAAAACTGACAAACTGGGGGTTGGTTTTACCCAGATGGCAAAAGAAAATTCCAGTTGAAATTTTCATGGGGCAACAAAAAGGAAGAGAACTGATGTGATGGTCCTCCACCACAACTGCCAGTTGGTTTTGTCCAATTTAGGCCATTTTATAGATGAAACCCATCAGAAAATATAATGTTGTATTTAAAACAACTTCATCTTGCTGCAGAATACCATTTCTCCATTTTCCTCTTCTTCCATGTTAATCTTTCAATCTTGACCTATCCAGATCAACAGTTAAAACCTTCTTCCACTATCAGGAAGACTTTAAGGTTAATTTGTATTAACCCATGAAATATTGATCAATGTATATTTCCTAAACATCGATGGTACTCCTCTTTTAACCCAATGAGGAGGACATTAGTTGGGTTAAAAGAAGAGTATCATCTATATTTAGGAAACATACATTTATCAACACTACATGGGTTAATACAAATTAACCTATGACTTTACACTCCAGTTCAATTATTAGCTACTCCAACTTAAACAGTTGTTATCACGATAAAAAATGCAAATTGCTTCACCCCTGCCATTGAAGGAGAAAGATATATATGTGCTGGTTGTTTTCTGTGAAGCTCAGACACTTCTTTATAAACTTCACTCTGCAGTTTAATTGTTATTGATAGAACAGGGCATTTAACAGGATTACAAATCCCTACGATGTTTCAACAGACCAGCAGTGCTAGGTCCTCATATTATGCATGTCCATCTGAATGTGTATTTAAAAACCTAACGGGTTAAGGACTGATTTAAAATAATGCAGACAGGAATTTACACAAAAATGTTAATGAGTGCACTAAAAATAGTACACAGAGGAAATTAAACCCACTAGAGGTTTTCAATTTTGTTAGTGAACTGGAGCATTTTGAGAGTGACCACTTGTGATTTTCCCTTTATTGTGTTTCAAGCACAATGATAAGTGGACACTTTCACTTTTGACTGGTCTTAAGTGTTCAATAAGCTAACTAAGGTTAGCTTCATTGCTTGCAAGGAGACTATGGGGGATGTTTTTAACCCTTCCCGCCTGGCGGTTAGCTAAAATTGCTCAAGTTACTCTGGAGTTATCAGGAACTGACAGATACTGATTTTTACTTCTCTCCTCCGCAGGCAGCAAGGACACCTGCCCAAAGCTAGCGGGGTCCTTTTTAACATATGCACGTCAAGTCCTGATGATATTATCGAGACTGGACTGCACTTTTTATTAGACAGCCTGAGTGGGAAGCGGCAATGAGATTTTCCCCAGGCCGAGCCAGCCTAGCGATGAAGAAGATCTAGGCCAGAAAAAACCCAAAAGGTAAGTTTTAAAATGTTTTATTTTTTACTTTCCTTGTGGGGCCAAGAAGAGCAGGAGTGCTCTTCCGGGCCCCACAAGGAAAGCTTAGGCGTCCCCTGCGCAAACTTGGCCCACCAATCACTGTCGGTGGGTGACCTCTGAACGCGCAATTTCCCATTGTTTCATGCCGATTCCTGACTGGAATCGGTGGGAAGTTGGCCGGCATGATTAAAAGAGATCTGGCCATTAAAATCGTCTGGGTCACATTCTCCCGTGGGTGGGAAATTAACTTGCCAGCTTGGTTTCCCGCTGGCAGTTAAAATCCAGGCCTATATTTGCTATATCAATTCTGAAGCACTTCAGTAGCACAAAGGTTATTCTATTTTGAGGTCATCACGTTAGACTCCATTTTGTTGAGCATAGTGATATATGAGGGAGCAAACACAAGTCTTACTTTGTTGAAAATTTTCTTGCCGTAACCTCTTTGAACTTTAGGTTCATCACCAAATGTTCCCATATTACTTTCACTTCATCTTTGCTTCATGCTTATTAAGCTACAGATTCTTGAAAGACATTTCCCAAAAGGAAACACTGCATTTGCTAGGTCAGTTATAATCAAAAGCTAGGAATTTGTTTCTCTTTCTTCTTCCCCTTCAAAATGTTTCCCTTATTTTTTCACCTTGGATGGTTAAATACATTTATATACATTTGTCCCTTTTCTTCCCTTTCCATCCAATGATTCAGACATCATCTGGAGTACTGCATTCAGTTTTGGGTACCAAACCCCAGGAGAGGTTAGAAGGGGTACAGTACAAATTCACCAGAATGATACCAGGGTTTAAAGGGTTAACTTATGAGGCTAGGTTGCATAAACTTGGCTTGTATTCCCATGAGTTTAGAAGGTTGAGGAGTGATCTAATCAAGATATTTAAAATGATTAAGGGATTTAATAGGCTATGTATCAAAAGAAACTATTTCTTTTGGTGGGGGAGTCCAGAATAAGGGGCCACAATCATAAAATTAGAGCGAGGCCATTTAGGAGTGAAATCAGGCAGCACTTCTTCACACAAAGGGTAATGGAAATCTGGACCTCACTCCCCCTAAAGCCTATAAATGCTGGTTCAATTTACATTTTCATGACTGAGATTAATAGATTTTTGTTAGGTAAGAGTATCAAGGGATATGGAACAAAGGTGGGTAAATGGAGTTGAGGTACTGATCAGCTATGATCTAATTGAATAGCAGGACAGGCTTGAGGGGCTGAATGGCCTACTGCTGTTCCTATGAACAAAATGCAGGTGAGTCAGTCCTAAACGCTTTTGACTGTTCGTCCTGTTATGCTGCTGCTATGTAACTGTCTCTTGCCGCTTGATAGTGCTGGCATGAGGGAGGGAGAAAGGTGCTTGGCTCTGCACTTACATCAACCACTTGGGTTTTGTACTGCCAAATGTCTCCTCATAACTTGACCCATTTGCTGTCATGGCAGTCTCTTTACTGGGCTTTGGCTTTGACGAGCTGCCAGTTTTCTGAAGTTGCTTAGTTTTCTCTGTGGAGCCCTTTTCCCTACCAAAAGTATTAACTGCTGTATGAGCACCATTCCTTTGGGCTTGAAGCAGCACTTTTTGACTTGTATTTAGAATTCTCAGGAACACCGAAAGCTCTAGTGCTTGTACTATTAGCGAGGACAGAGGCTTTACAGTGAGCATAGATCGAGTGGATGCAGGTTTTCCTGCACTTAGAAGCAGCAGGCAGCCTGACCAGACAGCAGAGGCACCATGAATGAAACTGTGCTGAAGAAAAGAAAAATCATATTTTTAGTATATATTTTTAAAACCAGCCACCAAACAGTCACACACAAAAATGAGCCTGAATCCAGGGTATTATTTTTTGTTAAGCGCTGAATGAATGCACACCCACAGTGCCTACACTGTTCCTTATCACTAGAGAAGGAAGAAAGACTGATGGGAAGGGATGCATCTGCTTTATTCAGGGCCCACCAGGGTTCCAGGTTCCTTCTGACATTTACTGTCTCCTGTTTTCTGTGTGTTGATCTAATTCCATAGTAAATATTTTAGCCAACTGGGAAAGAGAGACAAAAAAAATCTCTCTATATAATAATTTTTTTAAGTTAGGATATCATTGCTTCACTTTTAATTTTTTCCAATTACTATATTTCATTCAAATCATTTTCCTCTTATAAACCATTTACATTTTAATGTAGTAATCTACTTACTGACAGTCCTATTGCTAAGCCAGTCTATGTAAACAGAGATGACTGGTTGATTTAGATGAGAAATTTACCAGTAATTGACAGGTACATAATTGGAAAAGCGACTCTATAACCTTAATCTGAAATACAATATTTATATGTTAAGATTTTAGTAAAATACAGTGCTATACATGGTGTAATTTGTACTGTCTCACCATTTTAAAATTAACTAGAAATTACCAGCAAAGCTTTTCTGGCCTACCTGAAAGTACTGTCAGGAGAACATAAAATTTGGATACCTTGTTCAGTGTTCAACTGAAAATTATAATCTCTGATAACTTTCAGGGTGAAAATGACATGCCAGTATATATTAGTAAAGGATTATGAAGCATATGAATTAGCCATCCTATACCCACTGTCTTCTTCATTTGTAATAATCCTATCACTAACTAATAACATCTGGAAGATCATAAGTTGTATAGTATGGGAAAGGACATACAAAGGATGTTTCATCCTTCCCACAGCCAATCCATATGAGATTTGCGAAAATTGACCTTTAGAAGAAGCTAAAGTGTGAGTGTAACTTAAGAGTGGAATTCTGGTGGAGATATCCCAACCCGTAGTCTATTGAGACAGCCACCATACTGTGGAAATCTGCTCTATCTATTTAAAATCTACATATACATTTAAAACTATTAATATAATGGTAGCTGCATTTTTATAGAAAAAAATGTAGCAACATAAAGAAAAGATATATTTTGTTAAATGAATTCGTTTTACTTCATTATCTGCCAGTTAGTGGGTAGTCTATTAGTAGGAATAGATGTTTAAAGGGACCACTTGCTCAGGTACGTATTATTCTCGATATATTATAATGGAAAATGTGTGACTCACATAAATAATTTTGATTAAAGTTGCTGCTTTTTAGGCCTGATTTTTGGTGCCAGTATTGTAACTGATCTATTATTAGATTAGTAGCTTTTGCAAGTACTTTAGACAAAAACAGATGTGAGGGACACTCTCTGATGAGTGATTATTAGGCTTTTCATTAACAGATGACTGAGTAATTTTACATATCGGTTATTGTCGTACAATAGATTCAGTCCTAAGAAGCTCAAGAGTCCAGTGTTCTGCCCTCTCACCATCAATGAAAATCTACTGTTAGAGTTCAATGACTACTTCTTGGGTGCTTATAGAAAATGTTATAGTTATGTAGGATCAGTATAGATACTGTACTTTTAATAGTTGCTTTATTTGAATGATTGGATAAAATTAATACTTCATTACGGTACTTTGGTACTTATAATTGTACAGTAACAGTTTATGAAAGAAATGGATCTTAGTAACAGAGTAAAATACTCCTATTAATAAAACTTTTCGAACAGTAACTGAAAATTGATTTCTCAATATATTATACAAAGTTTACTCATTAATCTCAGCTCTTTGGGTGTAAGACAGAGCTCTCGATTTTTATGCATTTAAAAAGACAATTAATAAAAAGGTCAATCTACTTGTTTTGATTCCCTGACAGTACTGGTTATCTGACTTTATAATACTTTATATGGACACAAGAACAGTAGTTATGATATTTGTGACCTTGTTTTATTGAGAATCTATACTTAATCACTTCAAACAGACTTATCTCATAAATGATAGTGAACTTCATGCTACTGCATCATAGTAAATGTCTAACATTAAATAAAATATTGAAACTTTATGGCTTAATATTGGACTTTGCAACTCTAAGTTCCATTAGCTTTAAAATAGATAATTCAGTCTTATTATTTTCTCATGATACTCTTAAATAACAGAAGAGTTTTGAGGTTAATTTCTTAACATGCTTGCAGCAGACAATTCATTCTCTTGCCTTTCATTGATATTGTTAAGTCTCCAATGGGATGAAACTGCATTGCACTATATTAGTGTGTGAATGTTTAAAATATAGGTATGAAATTTAAAATTATGGCCAAATGAATTTTATATGAATGAAAATAAAAATAAAGTGCAAATAATGGTAATTTGAACAAAATCTGTGAAGGGAATAAACAGGTTAACAGTTTGGTTGTAGACCCTTCATCACAACTAGTAACTGGATAAGTGCATTAAGCATTCACATGCTAATATTGCATAGTGCCATTTAATCTCACAAATGTCTTTAAGACTATATTTATACAGATGCAGTATACAGATGTATGCAGAGGAGCATTGCTTTATTTTACAAATGAGACTACTTTTAAACAAATGACACATGACCAACAGCAGCTACTTAACTACACAACAGGAGGCTTCACCATTGTACTCCCAGATGCATTAGCACACCAAACGTCAAATCTCTACCCACATAAGCCTCATTGTGAAAAATGACATTCGTTTCTAAAATTTACAAAATAATTAATAAAAGTAAACAAGTAAGTAAGTGTACTAGAAACATGATGTAGGATCATAATCCAAGTAAAAATAAACAATCTGTGATTCAGGCATCACATCTGATTTTTGCGGTGTTGCTTGGTTGTTGCAGCCTACATTTCCCCTAATGGTTTATTGTTCAGTAAACCGCCAATTCCCATAGGCCATGAAGTTCCGCACGGTGAGATGCGCCACTATTACATTAATGAGAAAAGATTTCCGACTGCCGGTGGTCTGGAGACTTAGTTACATGAGGGTTTCCTGGGTCAACTCATTTGCATACCAATTTGAGTAGTCCGTGGTTTAAAACCCGTTTAAAACAGGTGTAATTTGCTGGAGTGCATGGAAGCTGGAGTGCCGCCTTTAAAAAGACAGTTCAGCCTGCAAACTTCAGCATCAGACTGGGGGTCAACAAGGCAAGGAAGGGACAGTGCTTGACTTACTCACTTGACTCTCAGATAACTT
This sequence comes from Heptranchias perlo, assembly GCF_035084215.1. Classification (NCBI taxonomy): domain Eukaryota; kingdom Metazoa; phylum Chordata; class Chondrichthyes; order Hexanchiformes; family Hexanchidae; genus Heptranchias; species Heptranchias perlo. The sequence continues at coordinate 81,551,733 of NC_090327.1, read as the reverse complement.
TATTGCATGTCTCATCAATCTTTTCATCATACTTTTCAAGAGTTGTGTCTACAGCAGGACCATCTGCACCAAGCAGCTAGACAAGGCTGGAGGGCACGGCACCAAGCAAGAGAAGAACAACATAGATGTTTACCAATTTAGATCTCCAATCTGCCGCACCCTCCCCCCCCCCCCCCCCAACCAGAGGAAATTGAATCCAGGAGGCAAATAAAAACAGAAAAGGCAGGAAATTACAGGTCAGTCAGCATCTGTAAAGAGAAAAGACGAGATCTTGACATTTTGGGTATGTACTCTTCATTACAACATTTTTTGTTCATCCTCCCATCAATTCACCTGCTGTTGAGTTTCCCATGCATGCTAAACTCTCTAGGCCCTGAAATTCCTGGAAAGGCTTGGGAGGGGGCTAGATAGTGGAGGGGGGGAATGCATCATCCACTCATCCTCTGTGCTTTATTGGCTTTCCCAAAGTTAGGCTTTTCAATATACCTCGGGCATGCACCCATACCACTTCACATGGAACTGGGGTGCCCACCTGAAGGGGGAGAAATTTCACTGCCATACCTTGCCGTAGCATCAAGCCTGAAGAGTAGCACTGCTATTGCTTTGCAATTCAAAATTGGCCTAGGAATTTAAGAATGCCTTTCTTCCTCACAAGTGTTCTTGACATCCGGTGTTGCTAAGGTCATAGCTGAGGAAACCACATCTCCTACATTACAACAATAACTACACTTCAAAAGTACTTCATTGGCTGGAAAGCACTTTGGGCCATCCTGAGGTTGCTATATAAATGCATGTCTTTCTTTTTACATTGGATGCTGCCTGTATTTTCCTCAAATACATTCTATTATAATACACCCACCCACTCTTTTGTGGGCTGGCATATTATGGGATTTCAGATGGGATGGAAAAAGGGCTGAAATCTGTCAGATCCAGATTCTGTCTCCCCACAGACATTACATTGCTAAAATACCCTCCCTGCTCCCCAGAATTTCAGGCCCTATATTTATTAGTTGGTTTAATTTCTGCCTTAGAGGATATTCCCCACCTCCCATGCCATCTGCAATAATCTGCAGGGTCCAGCCTGTGCAATGGAATGTCACATGTTCTGTAACACTTAATTCAGAACTTCACAATAATTGATCTACAGGATTAGTTGTACTGGTTACGTCGTTCTTTGGGTGGTCAATGAGTGATTCATCTTTGGATTTGAGTTCGGATTGGCGTATCAGATATGCGGTAGTAATCATGCATCTTTAATAGAAAGTGCACCGATTTCCTGCAGAGTGAAACATGAATTCTCATCGAATACACTTTCAGTGTACATAGAGAAAATTCACCTCCTTAGTTTTTTGGTGCATAATATTGCTAGGTTATTTTAGATTGGATGAAGGAAAGGATTTATTTGTTCGATATTTTTCCTTTCCTTCCTCTACAGAAAGGGTTTACTTCTTGCTGGAGTATGGTTCCAGAGATGTTCCAATTCCTTGTCCAAGTAGCCGTTATTCGATATGTGAGCCTTGACAGTGAGTAGTCGTGGGCTATTCAACTGCATTGGCATCACACCAAGCTCAGTCCTGTCCTCGTCTGGAGACCACTTTCACCAGGGGCTACCGGATAGCGATCAGGAGGGGAAACATTTAATTTTCTTCTTCCAAGCCCAGGGTTGCTGAGGCTAATTGTACTGCTCGCACCATTGCCCCTGCTGAGGCCAGATAATTTAATACAGACATAGGATCGAACCTGGGACCTTCCTTATCTGTATGGTTCCACTATTTGCTGAAAATTCAAAGAGAAAACAGTTATATTTTATAATTATTCAAAAAAGCCTATGGCCTTGAAATTCCGCTGTGGGATACTGGCGTCCAAACATTAAGCGCATTCATATAAAATTCCTCTCTCTACTATTTTAACAAGAGTCTAACCGGTTTATTGTGCAGCATATTTTCAAGGGCTAAGGTTTTAAATTCTTTTGTACACTATTTTTAGTGTACTGGTTGACAAATTTTCAAAAAACCCTGTCTGAGTTTTTTTTAACCCCATATTTACCACATGGCAGTACGTCAGCAAAAGTAAAACCAACAGTGAACACACCTCTCCCATCACATAAATGTACCTCTGCGGTACAATATTCTATTCACTTGAAATAAGGTTTTGAAATGAGCTAAAATTATTCTTTTTTCAAGTATTGAATTCTTATTTTGGAATGAGATCAGTATTGGTAATTTAGGATATGGAGTGATTATCTTCCGGTTGGTTGCCAACCATTTTCATAAAACACAGAAAATGAACGGCTAATTAACACGTGTAACACAATTTTTATTTTCACGGTTGTGAGATATCAGCCTGGACAAATATGAATATAACATTAATAGCTGTAGAAGAATATACAATTATTGATTGTATTTGAAGGTTTTAGCAGTAAACTATTGACTGAAGGATTACAGATGTGATTGACTGCTTTTATATCAGCAGACAAAGCATGAGAACATTATTATACATTCAAATTTGCTTGTATAACCTGAGAGTCGACAGTTTTCTTAAATGAAGAAAACTGCAGTCAATATGTCTTTTATTATATACTTTGACTAAATACATTTTAATGTTTTAAAAATTGAGAAAACCTTCACCTGTTTTGTACAAGGAATACTGTTCCCTACATTAGTTTCCCTACATTAGAACAGCGCCTACACTTCAAAAGTACTTCATCGGATGTGAAGCACTTTGGAACATCCTGAGATTGTAAAAAGTGCTATATAAATGCAAGTTCTTTTTTCTCTCGTCCACTGATATCGCTCATTGAAGACACTTCTGCATTGAGATCAATCAGCTAAGGACCGTGGAAATTATTCTCTCCATTTGGTGCCTTTTTGGCCAGTAATCTTCAGATTTCAGCCTGAGGGCTTAATAAGAAGGGAGAGTATATAAAATCTATGCATGGCAAGGAAAGTACTGTACACTGGAGAACCAACATAGACTACCAGAGTATGATGGTAAATTGTCTCACACACATGACACTCTACACTGTCCAGAGAGGGAAAAATAATGAGGAAGAAAGTGATACTGGACTGTTTGTGCTCACAAGTGGATGCTTCAGGGAGAGATTCACTCACCATCTCTCCAAGATACTGTTGGTGCATGAGCTGGCAGACAAATACAATCTTACTCATAAATAAAAATGAATGCATACATGTGTGCATTGCAGTGACAACCCCACCAGAAAATATGACGTTCACAAGAGGGCAGGAGTAAAATCTCACCTGAGGCTGCTTAATGACACGAATGCCAATACGGTTAAACAAACTGCCCAAGACCTAATGATCTGCAATATGAAGTGGTGGGTTAAAACCATACAGAAACATTCTCCCCCAGGGGATCAATAGGCCATCACCCTGGTGTTTCCAAAGCAGCCTCTTGTTCTAAAATATGGCCACAAGCTCTAAATCTGGATAATCCTTTTTGAAAACTAAATTGACACCTTTGTGTGGTGAAAGTTTCCGTTACTGAGTACATCTACTGCATTATTTAAGGCGAGCTGAAAGTCAAATTTGTTTACTTGTCAGGTGTTGTTTGGGGGTCTCTACTGCCCCTATGCCCACACTGCCTCCCGATAAGCTCCACATCTCACAAGGGAAGAATCAATTACTAAGGCTGGTGTGAGGAAGTCATTGCTGCCCCTTCTGCCACCAATAAAGTGTACTGGGAATTGGATATATACTTGAAAAGGACGAATTTGCAGGGCTACGGGGAAATAGCAGGGGAGTGAGACTAACTGGATAGCCCTTTCGAAGAGGCACAGTGAGCTGAATGGCCTCTTTCTGTGCTGTATGATTCTTTGAAATGAAATATGTATTGACTTAGAACTCTGTCAAAGCCTCACTCCTGAGGCCATAGGGAACCTCTTCATTTCCTTTCCTCCTTCCATCTTCCTGTTCTCTCTTTTCTTCCTCAGATGATAGAACCATGGAACCATAAAGGTTTACAGCACAGAAGGTGGCCATTTGGTCCACTGAATCCATGGCATCACTTTACGAGAGCAATCCAAACTAATCACATAGATCTGCATCTTCCTCTACATTGAATATTTATCCAATGTTCCCTTAAAAGGTGGAATGGTCTCTGCCTCAACCCTTCCGTACGGTAAAGCATTCCATGCTCTGTGTAAAGATATTTCTCCTAAACTCTCTGCTCGTTTTTAGTGACAATTTTAAATTGATAATCCCTCATCAGTGATCCCCAATCCAAGGAAATAATGCTTCCCTATTCCTTCTATCAAAACTCATCATATTTTAAAAACTTCTTTTAAAACACCTCTCAACCATTGCTGTTCTTGTGGAATTACACTTACTCATTCCCCTACACTCCGTCTGCCACATCACCGCCCCCACCCCCACATCTCCTTCTGCACTGCCAACATTACTCTATCACATCACTCCTCACACCCACTCAAAGCTCATCCTCATCTTACCTGCACCTACTCACCTCGCCAGTACTCATCCCGCCACTACCACTCAACCCAATCCTCATACAATCTCATGGCTCTATCTCATACTCACCCTCTCATGGATCTCTTTCACGGTCAGCCTCACCCAACCTGCCACTCCCTGTGCTGCAGCCACAGGGCATGCATCACATATGTGCAGTAGGAAGCGTAAGGCAAACATGTCGTAAGCATGAAGGGGATGCACAAGGGTGTTTGAGGGTTTGTCATGGTTTTTACTTATATTTAATTTCTGAGCAACTCACATTACATATTATATTGTCACCACTACTGCCACGTCTTTGTGAATTTTGTCTGGTTTGTGCAATAATGCCCTCTCCTGAGGATCACTATGAAGACCTACAACTGATGCCACCCATTGTGTCACTGCAGAGTGGGTGTAGGTGTATTTGCAGGGCTCTTTTGTGCAGACAACTGAGAGACGTCGGCAATGTCCCCGGTGGCACCTTGGAAGGATGCGGAGGAGAAGTTGTTGAGGGCAGTGGTGACTTTGACAGCGACAGGTAAGAAGATTGTGCTCGGGCCAGCCAGGAGCAGCTCGGCATGAAGGAGGCTGCAGATGTCCACGGCTACATGTCGAGTGACTCTGAGCCTCCATGTGCACTGCTGCTCAGAGAGGTCCAGGAAGCTGAGCCTCGGTCTGTAGACCCTGTGGCGAGGGTAGTGCCTTCTGTGACGCATCTCTCTCTGCGGTTGCCCTCCCTCCTGCTGTGCAGGTGGATGTGTCACAGCACTGTGTTGTGGAGCTCCACGTGTCAGAGGTGGACGGCATGGCTGGCGAGGCTGGTGATGCTGTTTGTCCTCCGAGGAGTTCATGACTGCAGCTACGACGGCCCCCTTCCGGAAGATGTACAGTTGAGGGGGTCCGCAAGGTGGATAATTGTGTCTGGACACCAGGGTAAGTGTGCAAGTTGGTGAACTTTATTGTTAGGAGGAGGGTGGTGGAGGCCAAACTTTGTCCAAAGTGACAGAGTGGCCTCCTGCAATGAGTGAAGGTCTCCCCCTCTCCACCTGTCAAATGGACCTTTGCAGCTGCCACAGGCTGATGGCTGCAACACGTCCATTTCAACTGGGAGTGTTTCCCCCAGTACGGGAAACAGTCCCAGCTGATCTGAAAATCCCACCTAAAATATCAGGTCAATCAGGTCTGTAAACGACTTGAAGTACCTGGTTAATTACTTCAAATGGCATCCCGCCAGCTTTAATTGCCGGTGGGAGTCCCACATGCGCCCCGGAAATCCCCGATTTTCGCAGTCCTCCCGCCACGAACAAACCCGCTCGGGGCTGCGAAAATCGAGCCTATGGTTTCAATTTTCAGGAGTCCGCATGCAGTTTGGTTTAGACTCTTGACTAGTTTAGTGGTCTATGTTGTTATTGGTTAGCACTGTAGTTGTAAAGTAATTTTGTAATCTGAAATCTTTTAAGAAAACTTTTGTATGTTTTTGATAAATTTACAGAGATTAAGGTGGCCTGATAATCTTTGGAGCTGATAGTTATTAGAATGCAATGAACAATCCTATATAAAAATGTTACAAAATTTCTTCACTTATTTTAGTGCTCCAATCAGCTTCACTTAAGTATGCACTTAAGTACATGAAGAGATAATAAATAAAAAAATATATCTGGCATGTCATGATAAACCATTAGTTTGTGGGATTTTTAACTATGATTTGATTCTTTGCAAAACATAACAAAGCTCCTATACTTTTTTCCAGTTGTTAAATAAAGATATATTGTACTCCCATGGCAACCTCATAGATACTGAGGTTGTTAGCCATTCAAGTCTTCACACCAATGTCCCTTCAGCCAGCTCGAGTAGCTTTCCCCTACCTCCTATCTAAATCAAGTACTCTAATGAAAAATGGCAAGGTTAGTGTGGAAGAAGCACTCATACCTACTACAGTATGTAGATGTGAACAAGAGGACTCCTGGCACTTGTAGTTTATTAATCCAAAGCTGTCAACTTAGCATCAGTGAGCTTTTCCCATCAAGTGCCAGTTTGAGAGTTCTTAAATGAATTTATCACATCACTAAAACATGTATAATACGTTTTCATTCAGAAGAATTACAAAAAATCTATGATGATAAAGACTACTCCATAGACAGCACCAAAATTGAAATATTTAAAATCAGATGCATGTTCTCTAAAAATTTAACAAATAACATCTTTATTACTTTTTCCCTTTGTGAACTGTAAAATACTGTCTTCATTTATCACTGAACACTACACTGCACAACTAATACACATGGTCAGCCATGTTGTGTCCTCATATTAAAATGATGATGTAAAGTGGTGTAATGACCATATGTAAATTACATTAAGATGGTGCTTTTGGAGGACTTAGTATTGCAGTGGATTAGTACATTACTCATTCACCTTTGGGACCTGGGATCGAAACTAGATCAGACTGATAAGAACATAAGAAATAGAAGCAGGAGTAGGCCATACGACCCCTTGAGCCTGCTCCGCCATTCAATAACATCATGGCTGATCTTCTTCCTCAACTCCACTTTCCTGCCCGATCCCCATATCCCTTGATTCCCTTAGTGTCCAAAAATCTATCGATCTCAGTCTTGAATATACTCAACGACTGAGCATCCACAGCCCTCTGGGGTAGAGAATTCCAGATTCACAACCCTCCAAGTGAAGAAATAGTTCCTCATCTCAGTCCTAAATGGCCGACGCCTTATTTTGAGACTATGACCCCTAGCTCTAGACTCTCCAGCCACGGGAAACAGCCTCTCAGTATCCACCCTGTCAAACCTTCTAAGAATGTTGTACATTTCAATGAGATCACTGCTCATTCTTCTAAATTCCAGAGGGTATAGGCCCATTCTACTCAAACTCTCCTCATAGGACAACCCTCTCATCCTAGGAATCAATCCAGTAATCTTTGTTGCACCTCCTCTAAGGCATATATCCTTCCTTAGGTGAGGAGGTTAAATCTGTACACAGTTCTCCAGGTGTGGTCTCACCAGAACCCTATATAATTGCAGCAAGACTTCCTTATTCTTATACTCCAACCCCCTGGCACTAAAGGCCAACAGCATGTTAACTTTGTGTGATTCATGTACAAGGACACCCAAATGCCTCTGACTACCAACATTGCTTAGTGTCTCACCTTTTAAAAAAAATTCTGCTTTTCTATTCTTCCTACTAAAATGGATAATTTCAGTTTTCCCAACATTATACTCCAGCTGCCAACTTCTCGCCTACTCACTTAACCTGTCTATATCCCTTTGCAGCCTCTTTGCGTCCTCCGCATAGCTTACTTTCCCATCTAGCTTTGTATCATCAGCGAACTTGGATACATTACACTCAATCTCCTCATCTCATCATTGATATATATTGTAAACAGCTGAGGCCCAAGCACTGATCCTTGCGGCACCCCACTAGTTACAACCTGCCAACCTGAAAATGATCTGTTTATTCCTACGCTCTGTTTTCTGTTCATTAAATAATCCTCAATCCGTGGTAATATATTACCCCCAATCCCATTAGCCCTAATCTTGTGTAACAACTTCTTTTTTGGCATCTTATCGAATGCCTTTTGAAAATCCAAATATACTATATCCACTGGTTCCCTCTTACCTACCCTGCCAGTTTTTTTTTTATTTGTTCATGGGATGTGGGCATCGCTGGCAAGGCCAGCATTTATTGCACATCCCTAATTGCCCTTGAGAAGGTGGTGGTGAGCTGCCTTCTTGAACCGCTGCAGTTCGTGTGGTGAACGCTCTCCCACAGTGCTTTTAGGTAGGCAGTTCAAGGATTTTGACCCAGCAACGATGAAGGAACGGCGATATATTTCCAAGTCGGGATGGTGTGTGACTTGGAGGGCAACATGCAGGTGGTGTTGTTCCCATGTACCTGCTGCCCTTGTCCTTCTAGGTGGTAGGGGTCACGGGTTTGGGAGGTGCTGTTCAAGAAGCCTTGGCGAGTTGCTGCAGTGCATCCTGTGGATGGTACACACTGCAGCCACGGTGCGCCAGTGGTGAAGGGATTGAATGTTTAGGGTGGTGGATGGGTTGCCAATCAAGTGGGCTGCTTTGTCTTGGATGGTGTCGAGCTTCTTGAGTGTTGTTGGAGCTGCACTCATCCAGGAAAGTGGAGAGTATTCCATCACACTCTTGACTTGTGCCTTGTAGATGGTGGAAAGGCTTTGGGGAGTCAGAAGGTGAGTCACTCGCTGCAGAATTCCCAGCCTCTGACCTGCTCCTGTAGCCATGGTAATTATGTGGCTGGTCCAGTTAAGTTTCTGGTCAATGGTAACCCCCAGGATGTTGATGGTGGGGGATTCGGCGATGGTAATGCCGTTGAATGCCAAGGGGTGATGGTTAGACTCTCTCTTGGTGGAGATGGTCATTGCCTGGCACTTGTCTGGCGCGAATGTTACTTGCCTTGCTGCATGTGGGCACGGACTGCTTCATTATCTGAGGGGTTGCGAATGGAACTGAACACTGTGCAATCATCAACGAACATCCCCATTCCTGACCTTATGATGGAGGGAAGGTCATTTATGAAGCAGCTGAAGATGGTTGAGCCTAGGACACTGCCCCAAAGAACTCCTGCAGCAATGTCCTGGGGCTGAGATGATTGGCCTCCAACAACCACCACCATCTTCCTTTGTGCTAGGTATAACTCCAGCCACTGGAGAGATTTCCCCCTGATTCCCATTGACTTCAATTTTACTCGGGCTCCTTGGTGCCACACTCGGTCAAATGCTGCCTTGATGTCAAGGACAGTCACTCTCACCTCGCCTCTGGAATTCAGCTCTTTTGTCCATGTTTGGACCAAGGCTGTAATGAGGTCTGGAGCCAAGTGGTCCTGGCGGAACCCAAACTGAGCATCGGTTAGCAGGTTATTGGTGAGTAGGTGCCGCTTGATAGCACTGTCGATGACACCTTCCATCACTTTGCTGATGATTGAGAGTAGACTGATGGGACGGTAATTGGCTGTATTGGATTTGTCCTGCTTGTTGTGGACAGGACATACCTGGGCAATTTTCCCCATTGTCGGGTAGATGCCAGTGTTGTGGCTGTACTGGAACAGTTTGATTGGAGGCACGGCTAGTTCTGGAGCACAAGTCTTCAGCACTACAGCCGGGATGTTGTCGGGGCCCATAGCCTTTGCTGTATCGAGTGCACTCAGTCATTTCTTGATATCACGTGGAGTGAATCGAATTGGCTGAAGACTGGCTTCTGTGATGGTGGGGATATCGGGAGGAGGCAGAGATAAATCATCCATTCGGCACTTCTGGCTGAAGATGGTTGCAAACGCTTCAGCCTTGTCTTTTGCACTCACGTGCTTGCCTCTGCCATCATTGAGGATGGGGATGTTTACAGAGCCTCTTCCTCCCGTTAGTTGTTTAATTGTCCACCACCATTCACGATTGGATGTGGCAGGACTGCAGAGCTTTGATCTGATCCGTTGGTTGTGGAATTGCTTAGCTCTGTCTATAGCATGTTGCTTCCACTGTTTAGCATGCATGTAGTCCTGAGTTGTAGCTTCACCAGGTTGGCACCTCATTTTTAGGTACGCCTGGTGCTGCTCCTGGCATGCTCTTCCACACTCCTCATTGAACCAGGGTTGATCCCCTGACTTGTTGGTAATGGTAGAGTGAGGAATATGCCGGGCCATGAGGTTGCAGATTGTGCTGGAATACGATTCTGCTGCTGCTGATGGCCCACAGCGCCTCATGGATGCCCAGTTTTGAGCTGCTAGATCTGTCCTGAATCTATCCCATTTAGCACGGTGATAGTGCCACACAAGACGATGGACGGTGTTCCCAGGGTGAAGACGGGACTTCGTCTCCACGAGGACTGTGCGGTGGTCACTACGCCCTCAAAAAACTCTAATAGATTTGTGAAACATGATTTCCCTTTCATAAAACCGTGTTCACTCTGCCTAATCATATTATGATTTTCTGCGTGCCCTTTTACAACGTCCTTAATAATGGTTTCCAGCATTTTCCCTACTACTGATGTGAGGCTTACTGGCCTGTAGTTCCCTGTTACCTCTCTCCCTCCTCTCTTGAATAGCGGGGTTACATTCGCTACCTTCCAATCCACAGGGACCATTCTAGAATCTAGGGAATTCTGGAAGATCAAAACCAATGCATCCACTATCTCTGCAGCTGCCTCTTTTGATACCCTAGGATGTAGGCCATCAGATCCAGGGGATTTGTCACCTTTTAGTCCCATTAATTTTTCTGGAATATTTAGTTGCCAACCTTGGTCACTCTGCAACCACTTTTCAGTAATGGCTACTAAATCAAACCCATTTATCTCCATTTGTGCCATTAATTCATCTTTCTTGTTATGAATGCTTCGTGCATTCAGATATAGCGCCTTTCATTTTAACTTTTTACTTTTTTTTCCTTCATATCACCTTGGTCACTAATGCCCCATTACCTTTGTTAAACATTCTGTCCCTTCCTGACACACTCTGCTTGTTTTACTCAAATTACTACTTAGCTCCACAACCTTGACTTTTCTCTTTAGACTTATAAATTTACCCTTACCTGAAACCTCCTCCCCTCTAATTGGTTTAATGCTCTATCTATCACCCTAGTTATTTGATTCACGAGGACACTGGTCCCAGCTTGGTTTAAGTGGAGCCCCTCCCAATGGATCAGCTCCCTCTTTCCCCAGTACTGTTGCCAGTGCCCCATGAATCAAAACCCCTGCTTCCCACACCACTCTTTCAGCCACGCATTTAACCATCTGATCTGTTTGACCCTATGTCAATTTTCACATGGCTCAGGTAGTAATCCAGAGATCATTACGTTTGAGGTGCTGCTTATTATCTTGGACCCTAGCTCCTCAAACTCCCTCAGCAGAACCTCAATCCTAGTTCTACCTATGTCGTTGGTTCTTACGTGGATCACAACAACTGGATCCTCCCCCTCCTGCTTCAAGTTCTTCTCCAGTTGCGAGGAGATATCCTTAACCCTGGCACCGGGCAGGCAGCACAGCCTTCGGGACTTCTGGCCGCGGCTACAGAGCACAGTATCCATCCCCCTGACTATACTATCCCCCAACACTACCACATTCCTTTTTGCTCCCCCCAGTTGAATGGCCATCTGTACCACGGTGCCGTGGTCAATTTGTCCATCCTCCATGCAGTCTTTGTTCTCATCCACACAGTTAACAAGTACCTCGTACCTGTTGGACAAGGGCAAAGGCTGAGGCCCCTCCACCACTGCATCTGGGGTCCCCTTACCTGCCTGACTCACAGTCACATCCTCCTGTCCATATGAACATACGAACATATGAATTAAGAGCAGGAGTAGGCCATTCGGCCCCTCGAGCCTGCTCTGCCATTTGATAAGATCATGGCTGATCTGATTTGACCTCAACCCTACTTTCCCATCTACTACTATAACCTTTGACTCCCTCGTTAATCAGAAATCTATCTAATTCAGCCTTAAAAATATTCAATGACCCTGCCTCCACCGCGCTCTGGGGAAGGGAGTTCCACAGATTCACGATCCTCGAAAAGAAAAAAATTTCTCCTCATCTCTGTCTTAAATGGGAGACCCCTTATTTTTAATCTGTGTCCCCTAGTTCTAGTCTCTCCCACAAGGGGAAACATCCTCTCAGCATCTACCCCTTCAAGTCCCCTCAGGATCTTATATGTTTCAATAAAATCACCTCTCATTCTTCTAAACTCCAATGTATACAGGCCCAACTTGTCCAATCTTTCCTCATAAGATAACCCCTTCATCCCAGGAATCAGTCAAGTGAACCTTCTCTGAACTGCCTCGAAAGCAATTATGTCCTTTTTTAAATAAGGAGACCAAAACTGCACACAATGTTCTCGATGTGGTCTCACCAATGCCCTGTACAACTGTAGCAAAACATCTCTGCTTTTATATTCCATTCCCCTTGCAATAAATGACAACATTCCATTTGCTTTCCTAATCACTTGCTGTAGCTGCATACTAACTTTTTGTGATTCATGTACAGGACACCCAGATTCCTCTGTACCTCAGAGTTCTGCAATCTCTCTCCATTTAAAGAATATATTGCTTTTCTATTCATTCTGCCAAAGTGGACATGTTCACATTTTCCCACATTATACTCCATCTGCCAAATTTTTGCCTACTCACTTAACCTATCTATATCCCTTTGCAGACTCCTTATGTCCTCTTCACAACTTACTTTCCTACCTACCTTTGTGTCATCAGCAAATTTAGCAACCATACATTCGGTCCCTTCATCCAAGTCATTGATATAGATTGTGATACAGAACTGAGGGGCAAGAACTCAACTTGCCAAAAGAAAAACCATGGACAACTGAAGAGGTAAGGGACAGTATAAGACATAAGGAAAGGGCAAACAAAAAGGCAAAAAATGGCACAGATCCTGGCGAATGGGAAAGAAACAAAGATCAACAAAGGGTCACAAAAAGAGAGTATGAAAAGAAACTTGCAAGGGATATCAAAACCAATACAAAGAACTTTTATAGTTACATTAGGAAAAAGAGGGTGGTCAGGAGCAGTGTTGGCCCCTTAAAAACTGAAAGTGGGGATATTGTCATTGACAATGGGGAAATGGCAGACATGTTGAATAATTACTTTGCATCAGTATTTACAGTAGAAAAAGAGGATAGCATGCCGGAAATCCCAAGAAAACTAATATTGAATCGGGGACAGGGTCTCAATAAAATTAACATAAGTAAAACAACAGTAATGAAGAAAAAAATAGCACTAAAGAGTGACAAATCCCCAGGACCAGATGGTTTCCATCCCAGGGTTTTAAAGGAAGTAAGTGAGCACATTGCAGATGCCCTAACTATAATCTTTCAATGTTCTCTAGATTCAGGAACAGTCCCTCTAGATTGGAAAATTGCACATGTCACTCCACTTTTTAAGAAAGGAGAGAGAGGGAAACCAGTGAATTATAGACCAGTTAGCCTAACATCTGTTGTGGGGAAAATGCTGGAGTCTATAATTAAGGATAGGGAGACTGAACACCTTGAGAATTTTCAGTTAATCAGAGAGAGCCAGCATGGACTTGTGAAAGGTAGGTCGTGCCTGACAAACCTGATTGAATTTATTGAAGAGGTGACTAAAGTAGTGGACAGGGGTATGTCAATGGATGTTATTTATATGGACTTCCAGAAGGCATTTGATAAAGTCCCACATAAGAGACTGTTAGCTAAGATAACCCATGGAATTGAGGGAAAAGTACAGACTTAGTTAGGAAGTTGGCTGAGCGAAAGGTGACAGAGAGCAGGGATAATGGGTAGGTACTCACATTGGCAGGATATGACGAGTGGAGTCCCGCATGGATCTGTCTTGGGGCCTCAATTATTCACAATATTTATTAACGACTTAGATGAAAGCATAGAAAGTCTCATATCTAAGTTTACTGATGACACAAAGATTGGTGGCATTGTAAGCAGTGTAGATGAAAACCTAAAATTACAAAGCGATATTGATAGATTAGGTGAATGGGCAAAACTGTGGCAAATGGAATTCAATGTAGACAAAAGTGAGGTCATTCACTTTGGATCAAAAAAGGATAGAACAGGGTACTTTCTAAATGGTAAAATGTTAAAAACAGTGGATATCCAAAGGGACTTAGGGGTTCAGGTACATAGATCATTGAAGTATCATGAACAGGTGCAGAAAATAATCAACAAGGCTAATGGAATGCTGGCCTTTATATCTAGAGGACTAGAGTACGAGGGGGCAGAAGTTATGCTATAGCTATACAAAACCCTGGTTAGACCACACCTGGAGTACTGTGAGTAGTTCTGGGCACCGCACCTTCGGAGGACATATTGGCCTTGGAGGGAGTGCAGCGTAGGTTTACTAAAATAATACCTTGACTTCAAGGGTTAAGTTACGAGGAGAGATTACACAAATTGGGGTTGTAATCTCTAGAGTTTAGAAGGTTACGGGGTGATCTGATCGAAGCTTATCAGATATTAAGGGGAACAGATAGGGTGAATAGAGAGAAACTATTTCCGCTGGTTGGGGATTCTAGGAGTAGGGGGCACAGTCTAAAAATTAGAGCCAGACCTTTCAGGAGTGAGATTAGAAAATACTTCTACACACAAAGGGTTTGGAACTCTCTTCTGCAAATGGCATTTGATGCTAGCTCAATTGCTAATTTTAAATCTGAGAGATAGATTTTTGCCAGCTGAAGGTATTAAGGGATATGGGCCAAAGGCAGGTATATGGAGTTAAATCACAGATCAGCCATGATCTTATCAAATGGCGGAGTGAGCTCGAGGGGCTGAATGGCCTACTCCTGTTCCTATGTCCCTATTGTAAATAGTTGAGGCCCAAGCACTGATCCTTGTGGCACTCGTTACATCTTGCCAACCTGAAAATGACCCATTTATGCCTACTCTCTGTTTCCTGTTAGCTAACCAATCCTTTATCCATGCTAATATGTTACCCCCTACACCATGAGTTCTTATTTGCGTAGTAGCCTTTGATGTGGCACATTGTCAAATGCCTTCTGGAAATCCAAGTACACCACATCCACAGGATCCCCTTTATCCACGTTGCTTGTTACTTCTTCAAAGAACTATAATAAATTATTCAAACATGATTTCACTTTCACAAAGCTGTGTTGACTATGCCTGATTGAGATTTTCTAAGTGCCCTGCTATAACCTCCTTAATAATAGAGTCTAGCATTTTCCCTATGACAGATGTTAATCTAACTGGCCTGTAGTTTCCTGCTTTCTGTCTCCCTCCTTTCCTGAATAGAGGAGTTACATTCGCTATTTTCCAATCTGATGGGATCCTTCCAGAATCTAGGGAATTTTGGAAAATTAATACCCAAATCATAGAATCATAGAAGGTTACAGCATGGAAGGAGGCCATTTGGCCCATCGAGTTTGCGCCGGCTCTATGCATGAGCAATCCAGCTAGTCCCACTGCCCTGCCCTATCCCCGCAGCCCTGCACATTGCATCTATTATCTCTGCAGCCACTTCTTTTAAGACCCTAGGATGAAGTCCGTCAGGACCTGGGGAGTTGTCAGCTTTTAGTTCTAATCATTTTTTCAGAACCCTTTCCCTGACCACTAACCAAATCTAACCAATACCTAACCTAAGGGGTGTGGACTGCCTCCTGGATCAAAGTGTCCAGATAACTCTTCCCCCTCCCTGATGCATCTCAAAGTCTGCACCTCAGACTCCAGCTCAACAACTCTGAGCTGAAGTTCTTCGAGTTGCGGACATTTACTGCAGATGTGATTGCCTGGGATCACGCTGCTCTCCACAAACTCCCTCATGCTGAAGTTACAGCACCTTGCTTTATTTATTTATTTATTTAATTAATTAATTTAAGTTTTTATGTAATTAATTCATTTGGTTTATTTTTAGTTATTTTTTAAACTAATTAATTTATATTATCAAATGGATGGTTAATATATCAAATTCCTTTTTGCTATTTTAACAGAGGTGTTAATCGATTTAAAATAAAACTCCATTCTGTTTCCAATAAAATAACAGAGAGAGAAATGTAATAATCTGTTAAGCATTCATACAGTAACATTCCTCATTAATTTCCAGGCTCATATCTTTAGTTCTAAGTGGAACAGGATTCCAGACAGGCTCTCATTCCAATTTTATTGGAAAAATTCCTGACATCCAAACAGTGGAAATTAATGTGCTTCGAAAAAATCTTGCCACAACAAATCTTGCTGTGGATTAAGCAGCAATGAAATTTCCACTGGAAAATCCACTACCACTGATCAAGTGGAAAATAACAGCCATTGTGTTTGGTAAAGCTCCTTTTGTAAAGCAGTAATTTCTGAAAGCCGCAGTTATGCACAAAGCTTTGCTATCTTATTATGTGACTTTTTTTGAAAAAAAAGACAGTTCTTTTAAAGCATTTAATAGGTTGCATTTTGTTAATGCCTACTTCATCGATAAAGTTATACTAATGACACAAAGAAAGAAGATTACAGATTAAACCTAAATCAAGGGTTTTGCCATTATCACGGCATTTTGTTTGAATTTATACGGAGGTTTACGTCAATGAAAAGGCTCATGCCTGTAAGTACTGCAGGTCATTTAGTTACAGGAGGTTTAATTACTATTAACCTCGAATATGGCTGATTACAGGCCTAATCTACAGTGTCGCTGACGAGCGATCGAATCTAAAATTAAACTTAATGTTGAAAAAAGCTGGTCTAAAGCTATAATGTGGAATACTGTAGAAGAAAAGAGGTAACATTTTTATTTGTAATTGAGAATGTGGACAGGTACATCTACAACTTGCTTGGCCCATTTCATTTAAACTTCCGGGTACTAGCTAATTTGGTGCATAGTACAGCCATGTCGCTGTACTTGACAAACATCAAATTTGCAAAGTGAACAGAATTGTTTCAATATCCAATTTCTCCTGTATGACAATGGACATTAAGTGTGTGAAATTTTGATTTAGGATGAGGATGAAGAATCCAGGTCTCAATCCAGGCAACACAATTGAGGGAGACATCCTAACGTGATACTCATGCAAGAGGTTAACCTTAACAATTGCACCTGCAGCTAAATTACTCACAGAAACAATTGAAATATCTATATTCACTCAGCAATAGTAAGTTATGTGCACAAGGCAAAAGTGGAATGCCAAATTCTTCCATGACCAGCACCTGTATGCTGCATGTTCCTGTTTTTGCATACCTACAGACAGCATCCGAACACAAGGGGGGTGATTTTAAACCCCAAGAACGGGTGGTTTGGGGGTGGGTAGGAGTGGAAAATCGTTGGTTTTTTGGGTTGCAACAGCAAAATTTTTGGACTTTGCATTCCCAGTGGGAAGCCTGTACTTTTCCGCACCGACGTTAAACCCGGAAATAAAGCTGGGTTGTCGCGACCCAAAAAACAATTATTTTCAACTCCCATTCGCCCCCAATCTACCCGTTCTTGGGGTTTGAAATCACCCCCAAGGAGTTCAAGAGATTACATGATGCCAATGACAGCTCATCAATGCAAGTTTCTGCTTATGTAGAATACAGAACATAACAAGAGGGAGAGGATGACATCAGGGAGGATATCTGGCCACATTGCATCCTCTAGTCCCTCTGGAGGAACAAGCCCTCCAAATCTAGGGACAGAACTTGAATAAGGAAGCAGAAAGTGACCCCAGCTCAGGATTTGTACACCACTTATCCTTCTTTCTGTCAGCTTGGCTCAGAGGTACCACGCTCACCTCTGAGTCAGAAAGTCATGGGTTCAAGTCCCACTCCAGGCTTGAACACACTGGCCAGGAATTTCCTCAGAGCTGTTCCCAATTCAATGCTGTAACTTCATCAGAAGAACCTAATGCAGCAGTCATTCAATATGGAACTTGTCAACTACAACATAGTCAATGAAAGACACAAAGATTACAGTAGATGCAATGAAGACTTGTGTCAAGAAAATGAAGAAAGTTTACAAAGAAGCCAAGATTGCTCAGATTGATGACTTAAAAAGTCTTTGAATTGGAAACATAGGAACATACGAAAATGTCAGAGAAGGAAAGACCAGCTGGTCCATCTAGCCTGTCTCATACAGTCGCAATGCCTTATGCAACACGGTACAGACATTCCCTACGAACTCAGAACCATGTAATCACCTGAGAGAGGCAAAAGGCCAGATAAACCCTAAGCCAATTAGGGGGAAAAAAATCTGCAGAATTGCTCCCCGACCACTTTGGGTGATCGAAACTAGTCAAGAAGGCAACATTGACTGTGACTTATATTACAGGAAACCTACCTCTTGTATGACGTGATCTCCGCCCCAGACAGAAACAAGTCTAGCTCTCTCCTGAAGATATAAAGCGAATCAGCATTCACTGAATGAACCAGCGACCTGTTCCACAGGTCTACTATTCTTTGGGAAAAGAAGAACAGCTTAACATCCAACCTAGTCCTGCTCTTATGTACCTTGTAAGTATAATCCCTGGTCCTCCCTAACCAATCCAGTTAAAATAATTTCCCCATCTAAACACAGTCTAATTCCTCCATTATTTTATAACCTTGTTCAAATTGCCCCTGAATCTACGCTTCTCTCAGACCAAACTCTTTAAGCTTATCTAAGTAGCTATGATGTTTTAAACTGGAAATCAATCTTGTGGCCCTCCTCTGTACCTTTTTCAAAACCTCATTATTCCACCATCATCTGAGGGGACCAAAACTGAACACAGGATTCTAAATGAGGCCTAACCAAGGTCTTGTTCAAAGACAAAATGGTGGCCTAGAAATGTTTTGACACCAGGTCTGTTTTACAGGCGTAAAATGGCGCCTATGCATCTAATATGGTGGGCGATGTGCGCACTATATTCTGCGCTAGAAGTGCACCACCCATCATATTGGTAAAGGCTCCAATGAAAGCATCTGGGGCCCATACCTGAAACAGGTGTTAGGCCTTTTGCATATGCAAATAAGCGGTCTAATGCCTGTTTGAGGCCCCCTTCCTGAAATTGGGCTGCCCTGAACACAGCCGGCACCAGACCAGCAGCGTTCAGGATAACCATGTCTGCATGCTATGTCTACATGTTATAAGATATTAAGGGGAACAGATAGGGTGGATAGAGAGAAACTATTTCCGCTGGTTGGGGATTCTAGGAGTAAGGGGCACAGTCTAAAAATTAGAGCCAGACCTTTCAGGAGTGAGATTAGAAAACATTTCTACACACAAAGGGTGGTAGAAGTTTGGAACTCTCTTCCGCAAACGGCAATTGATACTAGCTCAATTGCTAAATTTAAATGTGAGATAGATAGCTTTTTGGCACTCAAAGGTATTAAGGGATATGGGCCAAAGGCAGATATATGGCGTTAGATCACAGGTCAGCCATGATCTTATCAAATGGCGGAGCAGGCACGAGGGGCTGAATGGCCTACTCCTGTTCCTATGTTCCGATGCAGCCTAACCAGTGGTCTTTAATGGGACCGCTGGAGGCCATCACCAAAAAAAATTTTTTTTTTTTAAAGATACCTAGCTGAATGTGATGCCGAAGACTATTGCCTAGTCCTCTGACTGCTAACATAGCTAAAAAAGCTTTTCCCATTGCTACCATTTTCTACTATCCTCTTTTCTATTAATGTTTTTTTGCCACTCCCATGGCTCCTGGCTGGTAGGGAGTGTGTGTATTGTGATGCACAAGGCATCAGGACCATGTAGGACAGACTGGATGGAGCAGTAGGTCTTTTTCTGTCCATCATTTCCATATGTTTTTACGTGACTTTCAGTTGATTTAATAGCAGCTTTTGTTTCCTTTAATTGTGCATGTCACTTGTCTTTGTTTTCCTGATAATTATCCACTTTTAATCTCTGAAAACATTTTTGTTTAAGTCTTACTTGTCTTGCTTATTTTTGCCACATGCACTTCTTTTGACTTTAGGGACTTAGGAGGCACCTATGTGTTTTAATACCCTCTTAAAGACCTGCCATTTATATTCAGTGTCTGTCATGTCCCCACCCAGTAGGGTTGACCAATTGACCTGTTTCAAGTCTTCTGCCGTTTTATTAAAGTTATGATGTGGAGATGCCGGTGATGGACTGGGGTTGACAATTGTAAACAATTTTACAACACCAAGTTATAGTCCAACAAATTTATTTTAAATTCCACAAGCTTTCGGAGGCTTCCTCCTTCCTCAGGTGAACGGTGTTCACCTGAGGAAGGAGGAAGCCTCCGAAAGCTTGTGGAATTTAAAATAAATTTGTTGGACTATAACTTGGTGTTGTAAAATTGTTTGCAATTATTAAAGTTAGTCCTTTTAAAATCTGGAATTAACTGTTGATTCTCAAAACCTTTGGTTCTGCTCACCAATTGAGGTTGTAGAGAATGCAGCAGACCATGAGGAAACATTTGCTGGCTTATAATGAGTGGCACTCTCAGATCTGTCAAGGCATCATCAGCACTGCTTCATCGTGCCTATGGTGTGCTCGGTAATGGATCTGGTGCAGATATACACCTCAGTGTATCTGTGCTCTACTGGTGTTCAGGGATATTGCAGAGAGTAATAGGTCAAGGTAGCATCCTTGGTGTCTGAGGTTCCAACGCTTGATATGCTGGGTACAGTTTACTGCTCTTAATGCAAAGGCGATTCATTTAAATTATTTGTTAATTTAAATTGAAATTGAGCAAAAAAATGCCTCCTGTGCTGTTTTATCAAAATTGCTTAATTCAAGCTACTAGATAATTTAAAATAATTTTTGAGCAAAAACCAACTTTCAATTATCAGGAGTAGACTGTATCTGCAGTGCTGTGATGGATTGGTGTAAATTAAATATATCATGATTGCTGCCCATCAATCAGGTATTCACCTACAGTATTTGTGCAGATGATTTCATACAAATTGCACCTTGACAGAATAAAGTCCTTTGCATGGGACACTCTTGTATTGGAGCACACGAATCGGCTATATGGATGCCCACGTCTTTTTCATGTAAATTTGATGTAAATTAACATTCCTCAAATGAACATCCATAGTCCAAACAACTGGTAATAATTCGTAGATATGAAACTTATAATGACAATCGTGGGGGAAATAAATTTACTGCCTAAGCCATCAAAAGTTGAAACTCCTATCTCACTGTGCAAGCAAAAACAGAAAAATGGTCACATTTGATGGGGACATTTACAACTCTTCCCATATAATGAATCGATCCATGGCAGATTACAGCACAACATGGATAACATCCAAGCTTCAGCTCACAGGTGGCAGGTAACATTCATACCATATAAGTGCCAGGCAATGACCATCTTGAACAAGAGAAAGCCAAGTCACCTCCCCAGATTTTCAACATCTATGGGGTCATTCTCAACAAGAAGCTGAACAGGAACAGTCATATTAACACCATGGCTACAAGAGCAGGTCAGATGCTGGGTATTCTACCACAAGTGGCCTATCTCCTGGCTACTGAAAGCCTATCCATCATCTACAAGGCTCAAGTCAGGAATTGTGATAGAATATTCCACACGCTTGGATGGGTGCAGCCACAACACAACATCTAGGACATAGCCGTTTGCTTGATCAATAGTCCTTGCTGTTGGATTCAATATCCACCCCTTCCACCACTGGTGATCTGTGGCTACAGTACATATATTCTACAGGTTGCACTGCAGCAACTTACCAAGCTTATTTCGATGGCAACTCCCTCCCCTCCCTCATCTACCACCAAAAAGTGCAGCAATGCTGTGGAAACTCCATCACCTCCACATTCCCCTTTAAGTCAGACATCATCCTGATGTGGGCATATATCACCATTCCTTCAGTCACTGGATCAATATCCTGGAATTTCCTACCTAATACCATTGTGGAAGTATCATTAGTTCAAGGAGAAGACCTACCGCCACCTTCTCAGGGTAACTAGGGTATGGGCAATAAATGCAGCCTTGCCACTGTCCGCCATATCCTGAGAACAAATATATTAATAAAGAAAATTTGCACATGCTCAGTAATCAGAAAGTTTGTTTCCCAATTACAGTGTAGTCTGCACAAAATTTGGATCTATTCATTTTTAAGAAAGAGAGAATTTTCATTTATACGGTGGTCTTCATATCCTCAGGATGTCCCAAAGCACTTCACAGCCAATAAATCACTTTAGGTACTTTTACACCCACCTGAATAGGTAGATGGAGATGCGATCTATCGGGCCAGATCTTGCTGGTGCAGGGCATCACATGATGTGTGCCGTTAGTTAGACTTTTTCCTGCACCCTTCAGCTTGAAAAATTTTTGTGCCATAACTTGCTGGAAGTGCGAGCTGATAACAGGGCGGTGAAGGCAACAGTACATCTGGGGACTTAGTGAACGACGGGATCAATGGTGCATTTCCCTAACCAATGAGATGTAAGGATTGAGAAAGAAACAGAGGAATGACGGAGAAGGAGGGTGAATTAGAGTCAAATCAGGTTTAGAATGAGAAATAAAGAGAGGGAAAGAAAGGTTGGATTAAGAGAGAGAGAAAAAAGAGACATAAGGAAAAATGCAAACATTTAAAATTTGACATTTTAAAAATCTCTAACAACAATTCACTACATGCAGGAATGTGATTGAACAGTTTAAATTGTTCAATTTCTGAGCAAGAGAGGTTGATTTGCATTGCATTAACAATTATCACATAAGAACTTAAGAACATAAGAAATAGGAGCAGGAGTAGGCCATACGGCCCCTCGAGCCTGCTCCACCATTCAGTAAGATCATGGCTGATATTTGACCTCAACTCCACTTTCCCGCTCTACCCCCATAGCCCTTCATTTCCTTAGAGTCCAAAAAGCTATCGATCTCAGTCTTGAATATACTCAACGACTGAGCACCCACAACCCTCCGGGGTAGAGAATTCCAAAGATTCACAACCCTCTGAGTGAAGAAATTCCTTATCTCAGTCCTAAATGTCCGACCCCTTATCCTGAGACTATGTCCCCCTAGTTCTAGACTCTCCAGCCAGAGCAAACAGCCTCTCAGTATCTAGCCTGTCAAGCCCTCTTAGAACCTTACACGTTTCAATGAGATCACCTCTCATTCTTCTAAGCTCCATAGAATATAGGCCCATTCTACTCAATCTCTCCTCATAGGACAACCCTCTCATCCAAGGAATTAATCAAGTGAACCTTTGTTGCACTGCCTCTAAGGCAAATAAATCTCTTCTTAGGTAAGGAGACCAAAACTGTACACAGTACTCCAGGTGTGGTCTCATCA
The DNA here is from genome assembly GCF_035084215.1 of Heptranchias perlo. NCBI lineage: Eukaryota > Metazoa > Chordata > Chondrichthyes > Hexanchiformes > Hexanchidae > Heptranchias > Heptranchias perlo. The sequence continues at coordinate 81,528,578 of NC_090327.1, read as the reverse complement.
AAGCCCTGTACAATTGCAGCAAGACCTCCTTACTCTTGTACTCCAATCCCTTGAAATAAAGGCCAACATACTGTACCTGCATGTTAACTTTCTGTGTTTCGTGTATAAGGACATCCAAATCCCTCTGAACACCAACATTTAATAGTTTCTCACCATTTAAAAAATATCCCATTCTTTTGTTTTTACTACCAAGGTGAATAACCTCATATTTCCCCACATTATACTCCATTTGCCACCTTCTTGACCACTCACTTAACCTGTCAATATCCCTTTGCAGTTTCTTTGCGTCCTCCTCACAGCTTACTTTCCCACCTAGCTTTGTATTGTCAGCAAACTTGGATACATTACACTCGGTCCCTTCATCTAAGTCATGCATATAGATTGTAAATAGCTGAGGCCCAAGCACCGATCCCTGCGGCACCCCACTAGTTACAACCTCCCAACCCGAAAATGACCTGTTTATTCCTACCCTCTCTTTTCTGTCCGTTAACCAATCCTCAATCCATGCTAATATATTACACCCAATCCCATGAGCCCTAATCTTGTGTAACAACCTCTTGTGTGGCACCTTATCGAATGCCTTTTGAAAATCCAAATATACTACATCCAATGGTTCCCCCTTATCTACCCTGCTAATTACACCCTCAAAAAACTCTAATAGATTTGTTAAACATGATTTCCCTTTCATAAAACCGTGTTGACTCTGCCTAATCATATTATGATTTTCTAAGTGCCCTGTTACTACGTCCTTAATAATAGATTCTAGCATTTTTCCTACTACTGATGTCAGGCTAACTGACCTATAGTTCTCTGTTTTCTCTCTCCCTCCTTTCTTGAATAGTGGGATTACATTTGCTACCTTCCAATCCACAGGGACCATTTTAGAATCTAGGGAATTCTGTAAGATCATAACCAATGCATCCACTATCTCTGCAGCCATCTCTTTTAAAACCCTAGAATGTAGGCCTTCAGGTCCATGGGGTTTGTTGGCTTTTAGTCCCATTAATTTCTTCAGTACTTCTTCTTTACTAATCTTAATTACTTTAAGTTCCTCACCCTCATTAGGCCCCTGGTTTCCCCACTATTTCCAGTATGTTTTTTGTATCTTCTACTGTGAAGACAGATACAATTTTTTTTTTAATGTCGCTGCTATTTCCTTATTCCCCATTATAATTTCTCCTGTCTCTGCCTGTATGAGACCCACGTTTACTTTTGCTAATCTCTTTCTTTTTACATTCTCGTAGAAGCTCTTACAATCTGTTTTTATATTTCTTGCTAATTTATTCTCATATTCAATTTTCACCCTCTTTATCAATTTCTTGGTCAACCTTTGCTGATTTCTAAAACCCTCCCAATCCTCAGGCTTACTACTCTTTTTGGCAACATTACAAGCCTCTTCTTTTAATCTAATATTATCCTTAATTTCTCTAATTAGCAACGGTTGGATAATTTTTCCCATGAAGTTTTTATTCCACAAGGGTATGTATATTCATTGAGAATTATGAATTATTTGTTTAAATGTTTGTCATTGCTTATCTACCGTCATATCTTTTAATCTAATTTCTCAATCTATCTTAGTCAACTCGCCCCTCATACCTACATAATTGGCTTTGTTTAAATTTAAGGCCCTAGTTTCGGACTTAACTACATCACTCACAAACATAATATGAAATTCTATCATATTATGATCACACTACCACAGAGGATCCTTAACTATAAGATTACTAATTAACCCTGTCTCATTACACAATACTAGATCTAAAATATCCTGTTCCCTGGTTGGTTCCTCGACATATTATTCTAGAAAACTGTCTCAAATGCATTCCATGAACTTGTCCTCCAAACAATTTTTCGAATTTGTTTTGCCCAGTCTATATGAAGATTAAAGTTCCCCACAATTATTGCATTGCCCTTGTTACATGCTCCTCTAATTTCCTGATTTATACTCTGTCCAACACTATAACTATTGTTAGGGGGCCTGTAAACTACTCCACCAATATTTTCTGCCCCTTGTTATTTCTTAGCTCCAATCATTCTGATTCTACATCCTGATTTTCTGAGCTAAGATCCGTTCTCACTACTGTCTTTATCTCATCCTTTAGTATCAGGTCTACTGATCCCCCTCCTCCCCCTCCTCCTTTTCCATTTTGTCTATCTTTTCTAAAAGTCAAGTACCCTGGATATTTAGTTCCCAACCTTGGTCACCCTGCAACCACATCTCAGTAATGGCTACTAGATCAAACCCATTTATCTCTATTTGTGCCATTAATTCATCTATCTTGTTATGAATGCATTGTGCCTTTAGATACAGTGCTTTTATTTTAACATTTTACTTTTTTTCCCTGTTGTAACCTTAGTCACAAATGCCCTATTACCTTTGTTAAACTCTCTGTCCCTTCCTGACACGCACTGCTTATTTTTACCCAAATTGCTACTCTGCTTTACAGCCTTGACTTCTCTTTTTAAACTGATAAATTTACCCTTACTTGAACTGTCCCCTCCCCTTATTAGTTTAAAGCCCTATCCACCGCCCTAGTTATTCGATTTGCCAGGACACTGGTCCCAGCCCGGTTTAAGTGGAGCCTGCCCCAACAGAACAGCTCCCTCTTTCCCCAGTACTGTTGCCAGTGTCCCATGAATTGAAACCCCTGCTTCCCACACCACTCTTTCAGCCATGCATTTAACTAGCTAATCTGTTTGTCCCTATGCCAATTTACACGAGGCTCAGGTAGTATCCCAGAGATTATTACCTTTGAGTTTCTGCTTTTTAATTTGGACCCTAGCTGCTCAAACTCTCTCAATATAACCTCATTCCTAGTTCTACCTATGCCGTTGGTTCCTACATGGACCAAGACAACTAGATCCACCCCTCCTGCTTCAAGTTCTTTTCCAGGCGCGAGGAGGTATCCTTAACCCTGGCACTGGGCAGGCAACACAGCCTTCGGGACTCCCGGTTGGGGCTGCAAAGAACAGTGACTATCCCCCTGACTATACTATCCCCTACTACAACCACATTCCTTTTTATTCCTCCCACTTGAATGGCCTCCTGTACCACAGTGCCGTGGTCAATTTGCCCACCTTTCCTGCGTCTTTTGTCTTATCCATACAGGTAGCAAGTACCTCGTACCTGTTGGACAAGATCAAAGACTGAGGCTCCTCTTTCACATCGTTAAAAGGGTACTTACACTATTAATTACCAGACTTAACTTTATGTGGCGAGTTTAATGGGCAATCAATGTGCAAATCTAGCAAGTTTTTAAAAATAACGGGGTGGCTAAGGGCGAGATGCCATTTGGGCAAAGTAAACGTCGGAGTGGCATAAATCAACCAGTAAGTTCTGGAGGTTTGCAACTCATGTTGGTGTATCTCTTAATCCCCTGAACTTGCTGACCAATTTGCACATTAATAATTAACACCACTTTATTTTTCCAGCAAGATCGAATAACATCTCATCCAAAAGACCGCACCCTCTGACAATGCAGTACTCCCTCAGTACTGCACTAAAATGTTAGTCTAGAATATGCGTTCAAGTCCTGGAGTGGGACTTGAACCTATAACCTATTTACTCAGAAATGAGAGTGCTACCTCTGAGCCAAGCTGATACTTTATCCATTTGTATCAATTAGTAATACTTCCACTGGAAAAGTAAGAATATTCAGAATCCATCACATTGATCTCCGTTCCCCTCACCCAGGCAGGCGGTTAATTGTGCAGTGACAAACAGACAGACAGGTTTTGTTACAGCCAGTCCTTTCAGGCCTAACTAAAAGAAACTATAATGGGCCGGGGGGGGGGGGGGGTGGCGGGGGCAGGGAATTCTCTGCCTATAACTACTTAAAAGATTTAATCATCTGAACCTTCTTCAAACATATATCGACTACATAACTTGTGGAATTTGAAGGGAAAAAAATAATACGGATATTTACTGTAGAATCTCAACAATATGATTAGTACATTGATTGAATGAAAGTGCTAGTGACGGGTGAGAAGGTTCAGTACCTAAGAGTTGCATATTGCTGGAATGAATGTGCTTAAAGAATAAAGAAGGTGAGGTTTGAAGGAGTAACTGCTTCGTTTAATCAAGATCTTGGCACGGGGTCTGTAGGAGTAGTACATTGTTAGAGTAAAAATGCTAGAAAGCAGTGAAAAGTTTACGCTGTAGGAACTGTACATTGATAAGAGAAAGACATTTGTTGAGGGTAAGGAGCTTGGGCTGTTTGAAAGGGTCAATGACCATTGGGTATAGCAGTCTAAATTCAGAAGCATAAATCATATAAGTTCATTTTGCAAGAGAGAAATAGGACAAAATATGTTAATAACCAAAATTATAATACATTTTCATGCAATTAATCTCATTAAATCCCGTTTGTCAATGGAACAGGACACTAATACCATTCTGTGACCTGCATTAAGGAAATGTTGGGTTCTGACAGCTGGGGATGGCACAAGAAACACCTAAAAAAGCAACAAAAAGCACGGTAACAAACAAAATTATATCTTCTTTATAATTACAATATTTCTTCTGTCTGTGATCAATGTTGTGACTGTGGAGTCTTTCTCATAGAATCATAGAAAATTTACGGCACAGAAGGAGGCCATTTGGCCCATCATGTCCGCGCCATTGGTCGAATGTCTTTTTTTCCTCGTTGGCTAAGCCTCTGTGCTTTTTTCCTTTCTAATTGGTTATATTGGTTATGTTCTACTTTTGTTATTCATCAGTCAGGAGATCATGGGAGACTGAGTAATTTTAGAGTGATTAGGGGGGTTAAGGGGTGAACTGATTAAGATGTGTAAATTAATAAAGGCCATTGACAGGGCAGATAAGGAACAAATTTTCTCTCCAGTAATCCAAAGCAAGGAGATGCAGGGAGTAACTTTCCTTAGGTGTTCTCCTGATCATCCGTTCTAACTTCGGTGGAAAATCCACGGAAATTCTGGAGCAACAGCGTAATGGCGATTATGTTGTTTTTTCCAGGGTTTCCACGGATATTCTGCCAATAATTACAGTGGACAATTAGGAGAACCCCACAGAAATAAATGGGGTGTAAGAATTCTGGGAATTCCACCTTTTCCCTGAATATGTAAAACTTTGGCCATTGACCAAAATCCTAAGATGGAAGGATAGATGAGAGGTCACCAGACAAATCAACAACACACACAGTGGAATGTGGGAGAATTACTGCTTCAGACATGACTCTGTTTTAATGCAAAACCTACAGCAGGTGGTCAACGATCAGAGCGGCAGCAGGCCATTGAAAGAGGAAACTGCTCCAGAAATGGTGGGGCCATGTCTTTGTTTTAAAGCAAAACTGATCGATACCTAGGACGTGGGATGAAAAGGAAGCCTTGTGTGGCAAGTGCTCAACAAATCGGAATGAACAATGGCCCAACGAGAGAAGCAATTGCAACATGATGAGAGACCATCCACAGCCATCAAAGATTCTTAAAGACTTTGTAAGAACTGTTTAATCAGGCATGGAAGTGCTTCATTTAAGTGACGAAGACCATTGTAAGAGAGGTGTATATAAGTGGAAACTCGAAACCCCTCTCCCTCTTGTTTTTTGAAGTTTTGCTTTTGCTCTCTCTTGTTCTGCTCCTCTTGTTCTGCTCTCTTTTTTTTGCAGTCTTGCTTTTGCTCCCTCTTGTTCTGCTCTCTCTTGTTCTGCTCTTCTTTCTTTTTTTTTACCCCACCCGAGCTCTCCAGGGAGGAGAGCAGCTTCCAGCGAAACCAACGAACCCCACATGAGAGAACCAGTCAGCTAGACCTGCAAGTGCAAAGGATTGATGAGCCTCGACCTTCCGTGTGTGTGTGTGTGTGTGTGATAGGTGTCTCCAGGGTCCCCACCAACCTCTTAGTTTAGCGGGATAAAGTACTGTAGTGGGTGTGTGTAACTCAATGTACTGTGTAGGACCGTTTTTATCGTTATTTTCTTCAAGTTGACGTTATAATAAAACCAACATTCCAATTCAATTCAAACACCGAGTTTGTGTGTTCTCTGTGCTATTCGGCTACGTGATCCATCACCGGGTGCGTTAGCATAAGTCCCGTTTTCCTGAACCCCCGATCCGTGAGGTATAAGTGTTCCTTGGCTAGACCGGGGACCAGATATCTGCACCGATCAATAGGGTGAGAACAACCCCAAAACACCCTACAGGGGATACTCTTTAAATTGGAACTAAGCTGGATAAAAGTGCATCCAGAATGTATCCACAGAAAGTTTTGTGAGAATATAGAGTGCAATATTGCAAAAGCCACAGGTGAAGAAAGAACTTGCATTTACATAGCACCTTATCACATCCTCAGGATATTCCAAAGGTCTTTACAACCAATGGATTCCCTTTGAAGTGCAGTCAATGTTATTAGGTAGGCAAACTCAGCAACCTGTTTGCAGATTCAGCAAGGACCCACAAACAACAAATGAATGACCAGACAATTTGTTTTTGATGGTGTTAATTGATGGAGAAATGGGAGAATTCTCTGCTCTTCTTTGAGTAGTACCATGGAATGTTTGATATCCACCTGAACAGGCAGGACCTTGATTTAACGTCTCAAACAAAAGAAAGCACCTCCAACAATACTGTGCTAAAGTATCAGCCTAGATATGATGCTAGAGTAAGTAGCAGAATTTGACCCACAACTTAAACACAAGAGTGCTACCACCTGATCCAATCAGATATCAATTGAGGTGCTTAAAGAAAAGATAGATAATTATTGGGGAATTGTTTAAAAATTGAGGTGTTTCAAAAAGGAGGTAGATGCGTATTTGGTGAATAAGGATATTAAAGGATAGGGATCATTTTCTAAATTTACGCTCCTAGCAGGGACTCTTGCCTGACCACAGCAATTCTTGGAAATTTGGGCACCACCATGCATCATTTCTCAACCATTTAAATTAACAGTTGCAAAATTGTGCATCACGTGCACCCAAATTTTCAATGTGCATGATTGGACAGGCAAAGCTCCTTATTGGGAGAGTGGAATCAGAAAATTACCCTTATGCTAAAAGGGTGAAGAATTGGGCTTAAAAAATACAGCTGCCATGGTTACCAAAAGAGTGGAGTGTTGAATAGTCCAAATGGCCTACTCCTGTTCCTATGTTTTAATCATATGCAAAACCTTTCACCTCAGTTTTAATTTTCTCTCCAATCACATTGCAACAAAGAAAAATCTTTAAGATACTGTCGCCATGGCAGTCCTAAGCCTGGCTCAGACTGAGAGAGCAGCTCTTGATAATGGTTTTGCTTTAAATGTTGTGAACTCTGAGGTGAATGAATTATCATATGTTCCTTGAAATGAAATGGCAGAGATTACCTACACAAACTTCCAACTCTATTTACAGCACACTAATATAGTAACTTCAGAGGAGATCAACTAGTAGTATAACAATTTAAAGATACCAGGGAATAAGTTCAAGACGGTAATCTAATCTCAGGTCAGAATGATTGTTATACCTGCCAAAACTTCTCTCTCATGGTTTATGATGACACCTGAACTCATTGATTAGATTAGAGCCTTGAAACTCGTTCCAGCATTCAATTATTCTCAATTCTTATTTTTTTAAATGGTATGAGATTAAATAAATCAAATTTTATCCTTGTGTGAAGCTATTCCTTTCTTCACATCTCAATGCATATCACCAGCTATTCTGCAGCATCAGTTTTTGAATATATATATATCTTATTTTATTCAATGGCACTAGAGTTTATTTAACCAATGTAAAGTGATAAAAATCCTTTTACTCTCATCATCACACTTTGAAATTTCCTTTCTAAGCCCCTCTGCCTCTCAACCTCTCTTTCCATCTTTAAAACCCTCCTTAAAATTCATCTCTTTGACCAAGTTTTGGATCATCCCACCTAATCATTTTTTCTTTGGCACGGTGTCCAATTTTCCTTATACCTCACGAAGCACTTTGAGATGATTTTCTATGGTAAAGGTGCTGTATAAATACAAGTTGTTGTTTTTGTTGTTATATCATGACTCCCGTCCATGTCCCGAAATTCTGATATATTACTAGCTGATGTTCTTTGGTGTAGCTCAGGATAATTAGAGGTTTTATAAGAACAGAGGTATTGGGCTCGATTTTTGTGGCGGGGGGGTTGCGAAAATCCGGGATTCCCAGGGCGGGTCGGGAGCCCAGTTCCAACCCACCCACTTCCATGTTCCCCAGTGACGCGCTGACATGCGCGCGCAGCCCCCGCATGTGGGACTCCCGCCAGCAATTAAAGCCGGCGGGGTGCCACTTAAAATACTTAACCAGGTACTTCAGGTCGTTTCAGACCTGATTGACCTGATATTTTAGGAGGGGTGGGATTTTGAAATTAACTGAGACTGTTTCCCGTACTGGGGGAAACACTCCCAGTTCAAATGGACGTGTTGCAGCCATCAGCCTGTGGCAGCTGCAAAGGTCCATTTGACAGGTGGGTGGGGGGAGACCCTCACTCATTGCAGGAGGCCACTCTGTCACTTTGGACAAAGTTTGGCCTCCACCACCCTCCTCCTAACAATAAAATTCACCAACTTGCACACTTACCCCGGTGTCCAGACACATTTACCTACCTTGCGGACCCCCTCAGATGTACATCTTATGGATGGGGGCCGCCGTAGCTGCAGTCATGACCTCCTCAGAGGGCGAACAGCATCACCAGCCTCGCCGCCCACTTCTGACACATGGAGCTCCACAACACAGTGCTGTGACACATCCACCTGCACAGCAGGAGGGAGGGCAACCACAGAGAGAGATACATCGCAGAGGGCACTACTCACGCCACAGGGTCTACAGACCGAGGCTCAGCTTCCTGGACCTCTCTGAGCAGCAGTGCACACGGAGGCTCAGAGTCACTCGACATGTAGTCGTGGACATCTGCAGCCTCCTTCATGCCGAGCTGCTCCCGGCTGGCCCGAGCACCATCTTCTTACCTGTCGCTGTCAAAGTCACCACTGCCCTTAACAACTTCTCCTCCGCATCCTTCCAGGGTGCCACCGGGGACATCACCGACGTCTCTCAGTCGTCTGCACAGAAGAGCCCTGCAAATACACCTACACCCACTCTGCAGTGACACAATGGGCGGCATCAAGTGTGGGTCTTCATTGTGACCCCATGAAAGGGACCTATTCCACAAGCCAGTCAAGAATGGGCAAGACGTGGCAGTAGTGGTGATAACAATAGGATTTATTGTGCATGTAAAATAAAACAAATAAAAATAAAAAACATGCCAAATCATCAGACACCCTTGTGCATTCCTTTTGTGCTCACAAAACCTTCGCCTTGCGTTTCCGGGAACCCCTACGTGGCTTCAGCAGAGGGAGTGGCAGGTTGCTCTTATCCATGCCCTGACCGATGAGATGCTTTGCGCGGACGCCCTCTGGGTTTGGGTGCCCGTGAGGGCCCCTCCAAAGACTGCTCCACCTGCACCTGTGCAGGGGCAGACTCAGCCACCTGGAGAGGGGGCAGCATTGCGGGTACTGGTTGAGAGGGGGCAACGGGTGAGACGTGGGAGCGCTTTGAGTGGTGTCCCCACTTCCATGTCCCCTTTCACCATCATGCCCCTCATGGCCCAGGCCCACATCACTCCTTCCACCCTGCTGGATGACAGTTTGGAGGGCTTGTGTGAAGGCCACTTGTAAAGTATCTGTCAGCCTGTTCAAGGCGGCAGAATGTTGCTCACCCTGAATCCGAATGGCCGTTGTCAGGGCCTGAATGGACTCATTGTTGAGCCGTGCTTGACGCTCGATGGAGGCTAGCCTTTCCTCCATCGCAGACATTCACGCCCCTACCCGTGACACTATCTCAGAGATGCCTTCACGTCCCTGTGACACTATCTCGGAGATACCCTCCTGTACCTGTGCCACCATTCCCCTCATGCAGGAGTTGGACTCCTCCAACCTCTGCGCGATTGTGGAGAGTGCGTGTATCACCTGTTCCAGCGCCTCGGCAATGTGCTGTTGCTCCTCGATGACTCTCCTTTTCACGGCCGGCCCCCAGGGTTCAGCATCTGGGTCCAGCTGATCAGAGCCTGGAGAAGAGTGCTCCCACCGACACGGACTCTCCACGGCTGCCCCTGCCACCAGGGTCTGCTCGTGCTCACATGTGCGTGGTGACTCACTATGTGCAAGCCCAACTAAGTGAGGACGGGGACCCACCGAGGTGTGTGTATCTGTGCTGGTGGATGGCTGGCTCAGATGTGACGATGGACCCTCAGAGGCCGGCAGGTCCTCTGAGCAATCGCCCTCCACGGTCACGGCGGTCGCAGATGGGCCTGCAAGAGAACAGAAAGCAATATTAGGCATGTGGACAGATGTTGAGGTGCTGCAGATGCCAAGTGATGCTAAGATTATTCGTTATCATGAGTGCTGAGTGTTAGCTTTCTGTCACCAGCCACTTGTGCAATCCCAGCCTCGGCATCCGCCACGGACAGGCAGTCCAGCGTGCGGCTGATCTCCAATACCTGCTGCTCCGCGTCTGTTAGTGCCACCTGGTGTGATGGGCCCCCTCCGGTCCGTGCCCTCTCCCGGGCGTTCTGGCATCTCTTCTCCTATCAAAGCAAAACACAGAGGCATGATTGAGTGATGGTTTCATGGTGAGCCGCTACATGCATTGGTGTAGGTGGGGTTAAGCGTGAGGGAGATGCATGGGAGGGTGCGTGTGCAACATAGCCAGGAGATTGTATGAGGATTGGGTTGCGTGGTAGTGTTCGAATGGGAACAGGGGCGGTGAGTAAGTGCAGGCAAGGTGAGGATGATAGTTGAGTGGATGTGAGGAGTGATGCGAGAGCGTTGTGGTGGCAGTGCAGAAGGGGCTGTCTGGTGGTGGAGGTGATGTGGAAGACGGAGTGTGGGAGAATGTGTAAGTATACTTACTTTGCCTGACCTGGTTAGGTCATTAAATCTCGTCCTGCACTGGACCCAGGTTCGTGGCACATTGCCGCAGCTGGTGACCTCCTCGGCCACCTCCAGCCAGGCCTTCTTCGTGGTGGAGGGAGGGCACTTCCTCCCATCAGACGGGAAAAGGATTTCCCTCCTCCTCCTCACCCCATCCAGCATCAGCTGGAGTGAGGAGTCCGAAAATCTTGGGGCAGCCTTCCCTCTGGCATGCTCCGTGGTTCAGCATTGGTTGTTTGCTGCAGGAGGAGCATTGGCGGACTGCCCCTTTAAATAGGGCTCCTCCAGCTGACAGACCTTGATGCGCATGCACAGTCTGCCCGCCGTGCAGCTTACCAGCTGGAAACCCGGAAGCACAGGTAAGTGGCTCCAATTAGCCTGCGATTGCGTGTGGAGCAGACTGATTTCACCGGGCGCGTTACCCACGTGCCCAGTCGACCCCCCCGCTGACAACCCACCGCCCTGCTAATATCGAGCCCATTATGTCAAGTAGTACTATTAGGGAAACTGGTTTATCAACACTGAGGACATCCCTCGCATTTGGGAAAGGAAACTTGGGATCCGATAGTACTGGGATGGGGTCCAACCCTACTTTGAGGTGGCCCTAAGATCCGGGAGTATGGGGGAAGGGGCCATGAGGGTCTAGAAGAAAATGGAGAGGATTCAGGAGAAGGGGATTCAGAAGAATTGGGGGTACCAGGGTTGCAGGTGCGACATTATTGAAGGGGCAAGGTCCAGCATTCTTTAAAAAGATGTACATCACATTACAAACATGTTGAAAAAAAAGCTAAATTTAGTTGAAGAAACTTCTAAACAAAGAAGTGATCTAATTGATACAAACACAGTAAATGATTGATCCACTGCTCTTTTTGATATAATACATGGTGAAACAAACAGTGCAATGCTTTCTATTTGTAATATTTGGAGAATGGGGCAAAAACTGCCCTTGGCCCCTTTCAAATATCAAGCACCCCACTACACTGAATTCCCACCTATCGGCCTTATCCTCTGATCCATCTGTGGCTCCGTTTGAGAGATTAGGAAACCCCCTTCCTGCTGCTTTCCCCATTGTCAGCATTTTCCTGTCTTTAAATTCCTGCTTTAAACTATTTCATGTGCTATTGGTGTATTTACTGACTAATTTTCTTTAATAAACATAAATGCCCCAAATCCAATAAAAAATCATAAAATCCTCAAAAGTTCATCATTAGCAGAATTTCCAAATCTTTAATACAAAAAAAATTACCTTGGAGAGGAAAGGGAAGTTGGAGATGGGATGGTAGTTTGCAAGGACAGAGGGGTTTTTGTCGAGTGGGTGATGATGGCAGTTTTGGAAGGGAGGGGGAGACAGTCCCCAAGGAGAGGGAACCATTTATAATGTCAGTTAGCTTGGGGGCCAGGAAAGGAAAGTTGGGTGGTCAGCAGTTTAGTGGGAATTGGGTCGAGAGAGCAGGAGGTGAACATCTGCTGACTGTAAGACCAGCTGGTTACTGTACCAGCTGGAAAGTTTCTTTACAGTTACATGGGTAGAGAGAGGTAGGACACTGGTACTTTGCAACAGGCTCCTAATTAAAATTAAAGTGCTGGTGAGTAGCGAAACTGGCAGGAGAAAATTGCACTGTTAAGTAAAAATCGTGGGATTAGTCACAGGGTGTTGTGCAGTGTCATATCACGTGCCTTATGCATCACTAATTATTATTTAAAGTACAATAGCTAGAAAAAAGTATTTTTCCTGGTGGGGCAGAGTCCATGAATATATTCAGCATGATCTTTAATTATTTCACAACTTAGCTGTCATTTTTGACAGTCTCGACCCCAAACTATAACCTGTTTTTTTCTCTTTTCAGATGCTGATGGATTGGCTGTTTATTTTCAGCATTTGATTTTGTCATTTCTTTTGGCTGACAGCATTAAACAGAGATTTCCAGTATATTGATAATCTAAAAGCTACAATAGTAATTCATTCTAATAATGATATAACACCAGGCAACAATGAGGCATAAACAAAATAACATGCACATTTTGTACTCCACACAAAGGATGTGTGGTAAATGGTGCTGTGTTATCATAGATGCTAATTTCAAATATGAAATTGGACTCTTGTCCACAACGATATTTGTGTATACTTTTGACTGAAAACAATAAAGTCGCAGCTAGTGCCTTGCTCCCTGAGCTGTGCTTCTGCCTTGTTTAGGTCTCATATGCTGCATCTCTAAGCTCTCTAGTCCCACAAGAGAGAAAAAAAGATCTGCAAGTATGTACAAATGCACATTAAAATACAACAAAAGCTGCATAGCAATATTGTAAACTGTGGCATCTCTACAGAAACCTTAAGCCGTAAAAGATCTCCAAAGGAAAACTGGGGCACTGAGGAAACAGATTTGAATGTTCTATGCATCTTATACTGAAACTAGTACCTTCTAAATCATGTGTAAAAATACTCAAGAGGGAATGCGGCTTGTTGCTAATGGACCCTTTTATGAATGATGACTATCTTTTGTTTTTGTTGATTGGATACATGTTTAAATGAAGGAACTACAAAACTGCAAAATTATATTTCCATTATTGATATCACTACCCTTTTTGAAATGACAGAAGCACAATACATGAAAGTATAATTCTGTTTTCAGTCAGCTCTTTTACTGTTTAAATATGGCTATTGATTTCTAATGGTGTTAAAGAAAATCTCTCTTTGGTTCTGTGAAACAAATCATATAATCCTTTCAAAAACAGGAGCACATTAAAAAAAAAGCTTGTGTAATTGTTACAACAATGAGGTCACATACTATAACGCCTCACTCCAATCTGTAAAGAGTCAATGTTTCCTTTCCATTTTAAAAGGTTCAATTACAGTGCCAGTAAAATTGCACGGATTGCCAATGCCTCCTATTGGTCTTCTCCTATCAGCCATACCTAACGCTCTTCAACCAGTGTATGAATCGGACACTAAATCTTCTCTGAGTGTCAACTATCTTCTTTATCAATATGATCTCTGGCTTTCACCACTTTTCCCCCTGAAATCCGTCTGTGTGGCTAGTTATGCATGGTAAATAAACCGAGTCAAATGGTGAGATATTCATTTGATTGTGAAACACATTAATAAACTGAAAATGTCCATATGCAACAAAAAAGCTCTTTTAACAATCCATCTATGGCACCCTACAGCCTGTAATTCTGCACATAAATTTAGTGAGCAAAGCTATCAACCCCCTATACATCTTATACGGTCCATTGGATGATGGTTAAAAAATAAGGCAATGGCAAGAAGGGTGAGACATGCTGAACTCTGCATTTAAATCACTCCTGCATTCCTACATGTCTATAATACAGATCCTACTTGCTGATACGCTGCTAACAATGCACATTAAATTGTGAAATATATTCAATATCTTACATATAACAGAGCAAAGCCAATTATGTATATTAAATTGCTCCATGTTGAAAAAGTAAAGTGATAAGCTTTGACAAAAATATACTTTGAATATTTTAAATGTCATTTTCTGCTAAATTTCTGATTTCATAAAAGAAAATGTGTCTTATTTTTATAATCAAAGGTACAAAAGTAATTTCGAATGTTGGTGAAAGGAAGAATATTTATTATCTTTACTGAAAAAATATATTTCAAATGTTATGTGTCTTAGGGGGAAAAGCTATTTATTTTACATGAATTATCTTGTTCATGTTTTTCACCTGTATTTAATATAATGAACATAGACACATTTCTAATTTCAAATCAGTAAAAAGAAAGGTTAACTTAGAGATAACAGGACCCGGATTACTTAATGTTGATTTGCTATCATTTCAGTATTTAAAATCATTAGTAAAATAAATATCCTAACAAATTGCACCAGTCTAGAACAAAATAATGAGAAAGCACTAATGATCTTGTAAAAGTTAAAACATATAGTTCAAATCTTGTGTCTTTTAAAAATAACAAAAAAACTTGTATTTTGCTTCATGTAATAATTGTTACATTTAAACTCAGTTGATACAAATTCAAAAGCTTTCTTTGCCAAAATGGAATATAAATCAAGATAATCATATAATTTTTAACACTAATTCTTTAAATGGAAGTGCCAATTATTATTGTTGGAATTCACTGTGCATTTCTTCATGTAGTTGTTGAAAATATATCTTATATTATTACTTGCAACTATTATGCTGAAGATAAATTCTTGTTCTTGTGAAGTGCTTTTGTGCAAGCTGCTTCTTAGTCTGCTCTGTTATATGGGACTATGTGGGTATTCTATTTACTTATTTTGTCTAAGACAGTTAAAACTGTCATTATTTATCTAACTGGATTCAAAAAATCAGCTAAAAACCCCTGACATCAAGAACAATGCATGATGATAAAATGTCAATGGTGGAATCAGAATTCCAATTGTACTTTGTTAGTAGAATGATCAACACATCTCCGTTTCATTCTCTGCAGCACTGATTACTAATTTAATCAAATATATAAGTCAACTTGTAACCTTAAAAATATGAGCACAGCAGACTCTGCCATATCTTCACAGTTTTGACAAAATACAGTATGGCGTGGGAAAAGTGTGCTGCAAATCAGGTGAACAGAGTAATTACTATTGTCAAGGCTTTTAAAAAAATTTAGTAGTGTTTTAGAAACAAAACTGCAAAAGCTGAACTACCTCAACATGGAGCTATTATACAAACTGCACAGTGTGACATTGTTTTATGCTTAGCATCTTTCTATCTGCTTTTGTTCAGATATGTATGTATTTTCTGCGGGTCTCTTTTGCATGTGTTGGTAAAATGTCGAGATATTTTCATTTTAAAAATGATCCAATATAATTCTGAATAAATGCATAGAGTTGGTACATTGATATATTATACATATATTTACCATTAAAGGCTTCAAATGATTAAGTATGCAGCATTGAAATGACTGCAGAAGCAGAAACTGAACTGGCAATGAACATAAGTCCTCTTCATTTCTACCTCTTTCTTTGTTTTGCTCTCTATTGCTTAATTTAAGAAGAAACATCAAAGATGCAGCTGACAGCTTTGAAGCATGGGATAGAAAATAGACCTGAATGGTCCTTTACAAAAGCTCGACTCCAGAATCTAGCCAAGCTCAAACAGCAAATGACCCTACTATTGCTCCCTTTTCAAAAAAGGGTCAGGCGCAGTTTTAGATAAACAATGCATGTGACTTAGAAATTGTTTCACAAGCAACAGAAAATGTATTCATAATCAGTCCAGCTTCTTTGCCATTTAATTAATATCTTTTTCCCAGAACAGATTGATTTAAAATGTACCTCTTATTAAAAAAGGATATATAAACTTGTTCACAAAATGGTCACATTTTTAAACATTATTCTGATTTTGTAAATTATCATTTTCAGGTAATAAATGGATATTTTCTCTACACAAGCCAATATTCTTCCCAAACTCCAAAGTTTGAGAAATTTACACCCATATTTGGAACAATTACAAGGTCCATCATCTAGACATCATTTGTGTCATGAAATTTACTAATGCATGATATGGGCCCCCACATTACATTGGCCTTGCTCTCTCTCTAGTCTATGCAGGCTGAGACCACACAGCAATGGTGTTTCTACAGCTAACTGTACTTAAACTTTGTGTCTGATCAACTTAAGTGTATTGGATTTGAAAACAGTTAGTCAATTGTTTCCAGTCCCTAGGTGGTGGTTTATGGTAATGTTTGCATCAATACTAACAAAAGCCATACTGCAGTACAAAGTACATCAAGGAAATGAAAGACAAGGCTGCCTGTTGTCAGCTCTATCTACAATAAAAGCAGGATTTAGAGCTGGGGCAGAGATCGTTAGGAAGCTGCAAAATGAATGAACTGCAGAAATCACGGGGCTGATGGTTCGTGGTAGTGGTTTAGGGACTGGCTAATGGTCTGGGTTGTACCCTGGCTACGAGATATATGAACCCAACTCAGTGGCCATACAAAAAGGTCAGTGAAGGGGAAAACGCATGAGGTAGCATAATAGGGCTTCATCGTTAAGAAATAGCAGTAGGAAAACAAGTTCTGATTCATACAAATCATTAGTTACAGTGTTCCTGATTAGCTTGGCTGCTAAAAACAGAAGGTCAGAATCTTTATTGATTAAATAAGACCTTTTAATACCTTATCCTAATTAAACTATTTATAATAACAGTAAATCAAGTATTCTAAACTGAAAAAAAATGCAAATAATCCTATTATCTTAGGCCAAAACATAAAAAATGGCACTCACATTACAAGTTTGATTTAAACCACAAATGATCAAAAACATTGTTATCATGAATCCAATGTACAGTAAATAATGAATTAGAAACTAATACATTTCACTGAAATGATAATTACATACACCTATTAAAATATATTAATAGCATGAGGCATGTACTTATCATTTGAAAGCCATTAGAAAAAATTAGAGAGTCAAATCACAATCTTCAATATTCATAAATAATGTCAAAGGGAGGTTTGTCCTACACCACAGATTTTAGTTAATCTAAGGTTGCTGGTAAAAGGTAAATGACTCATGAATGAATATTTGCAATATTTTTATGGTAATGTCTGAACAAAAATGTCTTTTTTGACATGTATTATCTGAAAATTAGCAATAATAAATAGCACAAAGCTCATGCAGAATGAATCTACTGAAAGGCAAACATTTATAGGATATTCCCCCCACTGATGACAGAACAAAATGCAGATAAATTCACCTGAACCAATGTTAAAATTACTAGTTCAATTATGAAGCAATTTTTAAAACTGCTCTAAAAGAAATAAATGCTTCAATAGTATAACATTATTCATACAATGAATCTATTAATATACGAGCATCGTTATCCTTTATTTGAAGTCTAACCTCAGGATGCCTGCTGTGTTGCTGGATGCTAGAATGTCGGAAGAAAATAAGTGAAAGCACATCTCATCATGGGGTAAATTGTCTGTCGAAAATAAATGTACTTAGTTTCTGATTTGAATGCTGCTTTCTGCGAAAATAGGCTCGATTGTTATCATTGTCTGTGAAGACTAATCTTTCCTGAGCGGAAAAAAAAGCCATGTGCAGCTGAACAAAAGCCACAGTGCAGAATGCAGGTAGGCCGATATCTGTTCTATTGTATTTCATGTCCCATTTTAATCTATTTCAGGCTTTTAATGTCATTGAACCAACTATGAGATGTACTTCAGACATTACCAAGAAAAAAATAAATGCAATGTAAAAAAGGTATAATTCACAGATGGACTGGAAAAATATATTTTTTAGAATAAATGGATGAAGGTAAAAATGATTTTGTAAATTTTAGTAAGACAGAAACAATAAACCTTTAAATTATAAATGTGACCTGTAAAGGCATAATTTTTTATTGTCCTATGGCCATACACCATCATTTAACGCCCCTTATGCCATATAATTTTTTGACGTGGTCAACATTTATTACTACATGTGTATGGTTGGTAAAGAAACACAAATCTACATTCAAATCCCCAGAATATGAAACATAAACGGCATGGGTTTATATCTTGTATACACGGGGCACAAACATATCCACGTTCTGTAATCACCATTATAGAGGCGAGTCTATTTGCCACATGAAATACTATATTTGTGAAAATATCTCACTTAAACTCAAAAGGGTCTTAACAATTGTTGAAATTTTTATGCATTAAAGGAATTCCAATGATTTGTTTTTGGTGGCGAGTGTAAGGCTCGCATGGGATATCAGTTACATTGTAGCTAGTGTTTAATATTTTAATATTTATCAGTAGTTCAAAATTAGATTTGTTTTGTTGACGGGTGACATAAACTGATTTTGTAATTAAAAAATATGTTAATCGACAATATGTAGCTTCTAACCACAAAATTAATTATTGATATAAGTAAAAGATACTCATCCGCTTTTAAATAAACATGAAATGATTTCCCAACTTCTCCCCAACTCTCTCCCCCTGTCCCCCTCCCCCTTTTGAATAAGCATAAATTGTATGTTCTGCTGGTGCTATGGCAAAACAATAGTTATTGATTTACTTCCAAATTTACCCCCTTTTTAAATTTCAGTGATAGGGAGCTACTGCCAATGCTCAGAGAACAGGGTGTGTCATTAGAAATCAGGGATTAGCAGATATATGAACCACCATAGAAGTTGTCCCTTGTACATCTAGACCAAAACACATTGGAGAATCCAAAATATATCTTTGCCTAACTGCATTCTCTTTATATTTTTATTTTTGATAACTATATCCAAAAACTCATTACCATGTCAAAGCAGGACTCTAAACTTGGCCAATTAAAACAATGTATAACATACATACACATTAAAACATCCCATGAAAAGAATAGATAAGAACATAGAAGACTACCATCAACTACCATTTGACCTGTGTACAAAACATGGAAATGGTTGCCATGATTAAAAAATCCATATTTATAATTTAAATATTTAAATGAGAGGAGGCGACACAAAATGAAAAAATATATAATTTCACTAGTATGTATATTTACTGGTTGAAGCATAACAATAAATCATTTGCCATGAGTATTGACCATAGCACTCATTTTGGAGATTTATTATTATGCCACAGATAAGGTAGGTTAAGTAAATTCTCTGTTAGCTCTTCCCTCTTAGCCTAATGTATTTGTTGATTCGTTCACTTGAAAAGTTTTATACATTTTCACACTGTGGCCCAAATTAATCTTTACGAATACACAATGGGTGAACTCCGGCCCATTGTGTGTTTGTAAAAATTAATTTGGGCAACAATGTGAAAATGTGTAAAACTTTTCAAGTGAACGAATCAACAAATACATTCGACTAACAGGGAAGAGCTAACAGAGAACTTACTTAACCTACCTTATCTGTGGCATAATAATAAATCTCCAAAATGAGTGCTATGGTCAATACTCATGGCAAATGATTTATTTAACTAGACAAGCAGATTTCAAAAACCAAAGGTTTCTATTACAAATCACTTAAAATACTAATGATGTCAAAGCAGTTTTTAAACTTATGCAAATTACATTAAACTGCCTCATTTGACTAAAGAGACTTTATACTTCAAAGGATGAACAATCTGCAATTCATTTAGATCTCTACCTGCATCTTGTCTACAGATACATACTGCATGATTAAGTCCATTTTCTTGAATTTCATTATATTGGAGCACTTAAATTTCACACAACTACAAGGTTTTTGATAATTACTATTTACAATTGCAAACGTATGGGGGCATTAATAATTTTTGGTTTTATGAACATGAACATAATAATAAAATATATTATATTCCTCTATCTCTTAAACTATATTAAAACACAGCATACTACATTTCATAATGACTAGGGAAATTTACATGACAAAAATTGCTATCATTTCATATAAATGATACAATCTGTTCAAGATGATAGGATGCTTTTTGTAAAAAGAAAAATTTGAAAATTCAAGGACGTTTGAACATTAACTGTCATTATGCCATGCTTTGCTAGTTATTTTCTTTGATATGCATCTTGTGACCTGTATATAAAATTCATAGTTTCAGAAGTGACATGTGCGAGCCCTGGACAACCAGGGGAAAAGGCATATTTCCTGACCTTGTAACCATGGCAACCTTTCACTGATTGGAAGCAGGCAGGCTCTGCATCCCTTTGACACTGGAGGCAACTATGTGAGGTTACAGACTTTGATGGAAATATGAGGATTTTTCTAACATATTAAGTGTATTCTGAAAGATCAAAACTTGTCCAACAAATGTTGAGATTTAAAATCATCAACTCCATTAGCCAGAGTTTTGATAGATGTTGACTGACTTTACTCACATCTGGCAACAATAAAATTAGTCTTTAAATTTTAAATAACTTGAAAACTTATTTTATTTCAACACTTTATTTCTCCATAAGGTGCTCCTTTGTCATGTGGCACTCTTCATTTCAGCAGTAGCTCTGACATTTTCTTTCCTACTTGCAAAAAAATAATTTGGATTGTTTTCTTCAAATTTCTGTGAGATTTCATGCAACAATGAAAAGGCAAAACTTATCCAGGATCATTTGTTGCGAGAGAAAGGAAAGCTAAAATATAATATAGTCCAAATTATTTTTTTTGAAAATGGGGAAGAAAATGGCGGAGCTACTGCTGAAATGAAGAGTGCCACGTGACAAAGGAACACCTGGGGATCGATTTTCATCCTCCCCCCCGAGCGGGTGCGTTCGTGGCGGGGGGGCTGCGAAAATCGGGGATTTCCAGGGCGGGTCCGGAGCCCGGCTCCAACCTGCCCACTTCCGGGTTCCCCAGAGACGCGCTGACATGCACGCGCAGCCCCCGCATGTGGGACTCGGATGCCACTTGAAGTAATTAACCAGGTACTTCAGGTCATATACAGACCTGATTAACATGATATTTTAGGAGGGGTGGGATTTTCCAAACAACTGGGACTGTTTCCCGTACTGGGGGAAACACTCCCAGTTCAAATGGACGTGTTGCAGCCATCAGCCTGTGGCAGCTGCAAAGGTCCATTTGACAGGTGTGGTGGGGGAGACCCTCACTCATTGCAGGAGGCCACTCTGTCACTTTGGACAAAGTTTGGCCTCCACCACCCTCCTCCTAACAATAAAATTCACCAACTTGCACACTTAACCTGGTGTCCAGACATATTTACCTACCTTGCGGACCCCCTTCAGATGTACATCTTCCGGATTGGGGCTGCCGTAGCTGCAGTCATGACCTCCTCGGAGGACGAAAAGCATCACCAGCCTCGCCGGCCAACCGTCCACCTCTGACACATGGAGCTCCACAACACAGTGCTGTGACACATCCACCTGCACAGCAGGAGGGAGGCCAATGGCAGAGAGAGATGCGTCGCAGAAGGCACTACCCTCGCCACAGGGTCTACAGACCGAGGCTCAGCTTCCTGGACCTTTCTGAGCAGCAGTGCACATGGAGGCTCAGAGTCACTCGACATGTAGTCGTGGACATCTGCAGCCTCCTTCATGCCGAGCTGCTCCTGGCTGGCCCGAGCACCATCTTCTTACCTGTTGCTGTCAAAGTCACCACTGCCCTCAACAACTTCTCCTCCGCATCCTTCCAGGGTGCCACCGGGGACATCGCTGACGTCTCTCAGTCATCGGCATAAAAGAGCCCTGCAAATACACTTACACCCACTCTGCAGTGACACAATGTGTGGCATCAGTTGTGGGTCTTCATTGTGATCCTCAGGAAAGGGCATTATTGCACAAACCAGACAAGATTCGCAAAGACGTGGCAGTAGTGGTGCCAATATAATATGTAATGTGAGTTGATCAGAAATTAAGTATGAGTAAAAACCATGACAAACCCTCAAACACCCTTGTGCATCCCCTTCATGCTCACGACATGTTTGCCTTACGCTTCCTACTGCACATATGTGATGCATGCCCTGTGGTTGCAGCACATGTAGTGGCAGGTTGAGTGAGGCTGACCGTGAAAGAGATGCATGATAGGATGAGTATGAGACGGAGCCATGAGATTGTATGAGGATTGGGTTGAGTGGTAGTGGTGGGATGAGTACTGGCGAGGTGAGTAAGTGCAGGTAAGATGAGGATGAGCTTTGAGTGGGTGTGAGGAGTGATGTGACAGAGTGGTGTTGGCAGTGCAGAAGGAGATGTGGGGTGGGGGCGGCGATGTGGCAGATGGAGTGTAGGGGAATGAGTAAGTGTACTCACTTTGGCTGACCTACTTAGGTGATTGAAGCGCCTCCTGCACTGTATGCAGGTGCACGATATGTTGGTGGTGCAGGTGACCTCCTCTGCCACCTCGAGCCAGGCCTTCTTGGTGGCAGAGGCAGGCCACTTCCTCCCGCCCGCCGGGGGGAAGATCTCTGTCCTCCCCCTCCTCCTCACCCCATCCAGTAAGACCTGGAGTGAAGCATCATTAAACCTGGGAGCAGCCTTCCCCCTGGGCTGCTCCATGCTGTAATTTTTCCTATTTTCTGCAGCATCAGTCAGTGGAGGACTGCCCCTTTAAATAGGGTTCCTCCAGCTGACAGCCTATGATGCGCCTGCGCAGTCCGCCCGCTGCGCAGCTTTCCAGCGTGAAACCCGGAAGCAAAGGTAAATACCTTCAATCAAGCTGCGATCGCGTGCGGAGCACCCCGATTTCACTGGGCGCGTTACCCACACGTCCAGTCGACCCCCCGCTGCCAACCCGCCGCGCTCCTAATACCGGGCCCCTTGTGTAGAAATAAGGGGAACATTTATAAGTTTTCAAGTTATTTAAAATTTAAAGCCTAATTTTATTGTGTTTTTATCTCTATAAAGTGTCAGTCAAATGTAACAAAACTATAAGAAACAATCCGAAATATGTCTACAATGTAAACCTCTTTGATAATGTTCAAAGAGAAAATTAGTTGTATAATGTTATGAACATTCCTAACCTATCAACTAATATGTAATGATTCTGAGACTATGTCCCCTAGTCCTAGACTGTCTCCGGGAGAGTCTAGAACTAGGGGACATTATAGTCGCAGGATAAGGGGTCAGCCATTTAGGACTGAGATGAGGAGGAATTTCTTCACTCAGAGGGAGATGAATCTTTGGAACTCTCTATCCTAGAGGGCTGTGGATGCTCAGTTGTTGAGTATATTCAAAGCTGAGATCGATAGATTTTTGGACTCTAAGCGAATTAAGGGATATGGGGATCGGGCGGGAAAGTGGAGTTGAGGTTAAAGGTCAGCCATGATCTTAATAAATGGCGGAGCAGGCTCGAGGGGCTGTATGGCCTACTCCTGCTCCCACTACTTATGTTCTTATATAAAACACAGCACGGTTTTGAGACTCAAATAGATACTAACATTCAAATTTATGCCATATAGAAAAGCTGAACAGGATGAGGTTTCAACTTTTTATATGGATTCTTTAACATACCTTTCAAATGATACTTCTTTTCATCCTGGTAAGCAGTTGGGTATTACTGGGGGCAATTGACTATTCACCAGATTTATTCCCAGAGATGTTCAATCCAATAACTTGGGAGTGGAAAGTCAGAATTCAATTACTGCAATCAGTCACATTTGGGATAAACCCAGATATTTTGTGTGTATGACTGCTAACTCCACTGCCCTCAGGATCGATATTTTATTTGTGTGAAAAGCTAAAAATACAAATTCTTCGAAAATAACCTGTATATAATTTGGCATTGCTGGTGTCAGAATCACCACCACATGAATTCAAATATACAAAACAACTAGGGGTGAAATTCTTCCTGTCAATAATTTAAACTAAAAAGTCGACATGGGTACAAGGCAGGAAATCACATTTTATACCCATGCTGACTTTTTAGCTAAATTATCAATAAGAGGAATTCACCCTGAATATCTTTTTACAATTAGGAGCAACGTAGCCCTCCTGCTACCTTACTAGGGCCACCATTTTACACATAGATGAGCAGATGCAGACAGAAACTGCTTATTCTTGTCCGACCAGAACCTGAATCTGTTTCCAAGGCAGCATATGTTGTAGGGACTCTCATTCCAGCTCACTCAGAGACACATGGACAGAAGGGGTTTGATTCCTTATTTACTTAAATACAAAGTTATGTCTTAAAAACTGCATTCACATAAGGAATATATCATTTCTCAAATTGAAATGATAAAAATCTCCTTCAAACACAAAAACACTTGTGTGAAATGACACCTAATGATCATCAGCAGTCTACGATGTTCCTAAGTTAGATTAAAGATTGGCGTTTCCATTAATAGTTCTTTATCTGTTGAATTACCCAGTATTTTCTCCTTGTATGAAGGAGCTCCATAACTCAATCAGACCTGCAGTACGTGTGTATTTAGGATCTTTTCCCAAATTTTTAAAAACTTATTTGTTCCCCAATTTCTTCACCTCCTCTCCTGAAGGCACTTTGGAAAATTATTATGCTCAATGGTCAGCTGGCTGACGGAATCGTAGATAGTGACAATAGTTTCATCAGAGCTGTTTTACCCCTTCGCAGAATTGACCAATCGAAACTTAAAACAACTTGTAACTTGTCATCTATCAGCCAATGGAAAACAAAGAATCTCTCACCTCTCTGAAAGAATTCTAAAGCAACTGTGCACTGTCACCAGTATCTCTGGGCAAAGGCAATTATTACCCGGAAAGTGTTTACTGAAATAATACTTATCAAGCAATTGTTATAATGTTAAACTTTAAGGTTTTTCCAACATCTGATAAAACTACAAAGCCCAAATTATTATTATTTTTTTAAATACAAAAAAATCTCTGGCACATTAATTAAAAAAATTATAAAGTAATTCAAAAATTACAAAGAAAATTGTTTTACCATCAACTACAAAAAAAACATACAGCACAATATTTTGGGATGCTGCAGTTGCTGAGTGTACCCAGCGAAAACCACTCTTCCAGGGAAACTTATCTTTTCTATTTATTCAGCATGCGGAAGCCATTTATTATCTTGTAAACACGACAACTGCAGTGAATATCACTTAAATATACAGGAGGGACTGAAATCCTGATTTTTATTTTTCTTGTTAAAAGATCTGAATAATTCAGAAGTCTCTGCAGGGCTTGTGAATTAAATTGTCTTTCCATTTATGAAATTAAAGTTCTATCTCCACTCATGGTCACATCCTATTCTCTATTCACTTTAAAGCACTGCCTCCAATGCTATATTGCGTTTCTATCATGCACAAAAAATGTCACTGTGAATTTAAGTAGCTACATTTCAAAAACTAGCCACTCGAACCATTTTGCAAGGCAGGTGCATTGAAAATAATGAACCTGACCCTAATTTTATTTTTAAGCAGCACAAGGTGTATATTTGGGTTGCATTGCTGACAAGAGTATTTCTCTCCTTTATGCAGATGCCTATACTAGAGAAAAGTTAAACACAGAATCATTTGAAATGAAGGACACTGATTAAAGTATCTAATCGTAGTACAAATTCCAGTCACTACTGATTGTATTACATTACTTAACACCTTGTGTAACTTGAACAGTAAGTGATATTCCCCACTTTTAATTGTATTAGTTCCTGTCTTTGCTTTTTACTCCTGTATCAGACATGGTCTAATCCATAATTAAAGCATGATCAGCTGTGCATGAATTCTGATCAGTTTTCTTTTAATATCATTTAAGTCAATTTGAAGTAAATATTTCAGATCACAAAAGTATATCAACAAATCAAACCTAAAAATGTGTAGCAATGCAACCATTTGACGAAACATATTGCTACGCTACCAGTTATTTTCATCGCTGCATAAATGCAATCTCAGCTTTGGAAATGACTGCTCGAACTGTGGGTGTCTTACAGTATGCACTGAAAGATGCATTTATTGGTGTCCTCAGGTAAAATGTCTAGACTTAGAGAGAAAATTTGCTGTTATTGCATAACAGCTAAATACAAAAAATATTATTATCTTAAGAATTTAATCTACGCAAATAATTTCCACGGTTTGAAAAATAGCACAATTGCTACTGAAAGTGGAATGCACTTAAATGTGTGCAAAAAAAATTGAATTAAATGTATGCAGTAGATGTGAGAAACTGCTGAATGTTGTTATTAAGAAGATCAAAGCACAACATTCATTCATTACAGTTTAAACTTCAGAATCTTTGCTCAACCTTTGCTTGTTATGGCCAGAATTTAACAATTAATTTCATATGTGCAGGTCTCGTGGGGACCCTCTTAGGGACCCACTTAGAAGACATCTGTTTGGAACGTCACCGCAAGCATGGTTTTTTTTTAGATTTAAAGGACTGATCTTTAATATCAGCGTTACATTTCCAAGAACTACAAAACAAAGATAAAACCAAACAATGATACATTTAAAAAGAAAATTCACCACCATCATTCATTCCTCCATTTTCTCAGATAACAAATTTTCAGATAAGTCACACAGTGTCATTTGTTTGTTGGTTTATTTAATTGCTTTATTATCTAAAATAGCACTAATAGGGGCAGAATTTGGTGTGCGTTTTACCCATTTTTCAGGTTTAAAATGGGCACAACTTATACCAAAATCTAGGCACCTGTGTCCGATCTGCGCAGGCAGCATGGCTGCTGCCATATTGGTCTTCGTTTTTAGGTGTCCCTGACGGCTGCTTGAAATCAGCGTTGGTTCAATTTAAGTATGGAAAGAAGGGTCCTGCATCCGTTTCAGGATGTTTCTGCAAGATTCATGAAAATCTAGTGTGCTGTGCATGCTCCAACTAATTTTTCCTTAAAGGGACCGCTGGAAGCTGCCAAAGAAATGGTAGAGAAAGTTTCTTTTACTTCCCTTCCTGTGGAGCCGAGAAAATCAAGACTGTTCCTCCAACTTTGATCCCCGATGTTGGGCAAGCTGCCCTGGAGGTGAGACAGGTCGTGGCAGTTCTCCCCTATTATTAAAATGAGGCCTCAGGCCCAATTTCAGGTGATCCTCGGGCCTCCGGTTTCTGGGGAGCGCTTGAAGTACATCGCCTAATTTGGGCCCAAAACTGGGCAGAAACCAATTTCTACCTGATAGCATTTTAGCTTTTAATTTCTAAATAATTAAAGGTATTTAAATTGCAAAACAAACTGTGTTTCATATAAATCAAGATTATAATTATTTGACTACTAAAAAATGATATTTTAAGTTATCTTTTGGGTGTAACATAATTACAAAAACATACGTGACTAATAATAATGAGTTGGTTCTACACATTGGGACTGAAAGGAAATACTTATCAAATCCTTTGAATAGGTATTACTAAATTTTATTTCAAACACTATGAATGCCTGAACAACTGTGTTGTATTTTATTGATATCATAATTCAAACAGAAATTCATTTAACCCCCTTGGTGCTCCCATCACAACTGAAAGTTGCAAATTCTAGGTGGCAGTGCCTAGACAGCAATATCAAATTTTAATAACAATTTCTCTCCTCCAGCCACCTCTATTTTGAATGCGAGCATAAATTGCTACGGCTGACCGCTATTACTTTTGGAAGCAATCCGACTTCTATGCACCTTCATCTCAACATATCTGCTGTGTCCCTCTACAGTATTATTGATAGCAAGAAAGGTCATATGATAAATGAGTGACAAAAATATCAGAACACATTAGGCTCGAGGTTTGTTATCAGCGTATGAGAAGATAACAGAATTTTTTATTTTTTCCCCTGAATAATTTTGGGTTATGTTTCTCTGGCTAGGCAGGCCAGAAAATAAAGGAGAATTTTCTGGCTCTGACTGTTTGTCTCTTCTTGTGACACATCAGAAGTAATAATACACATTAATAACAGGGAGCATGCAATGGTATGGGTTAAAAAGTCACCAGCATTCAGTCTGGCTTCCATCCACAAGGTGCTGTCTTGACTAGATATCTTACCTTAATTTGCAGGAATGAGATTTGTGCAAGATAAAACAGCAAAAATATTATTAATGATACTCTATTCAAGCCACTGAGATCTGCATTAATCAACTCGAGAGAGTGCAAGCACATTGTGATGAATTCATGGGTACAACACATTCTGCTGATTTTTTGTCCACAATGTGTGACAGAAGAGAGGGAGATAAAATTGTACATGAAAAAGTCCTCTAGATTGATCGAAACAATAATCAAATTAAAAGCAAACAATTTGAAATTGGTAATATGAAGAGATAAGAAGAAGCTAATGATATTTTGCTTTCTCTCTTTCTCCATATATATTATGTATATATATATTCATTATAGGTTAAACTGGTAATGTTTTCTAAATTCTCAATGCTGGCTGTGATTGCTGTCATGGCATTGTATTTTCACCCAAAGTCTCGCTGTTTTAAAGCTGAATGTCCATTACCATGAGACGGAAAGACATGAGAGAATGACATAATGCAGACACAAAATACTTGATCATTTAAATTCTGAATCTGACATTTAGGTCACTGAAATTGAAGAATAAAAGCCTCAAGCTTCATTTGTTCAGATCAAAAACCATATCTGCCAATTATTCCATAGTCACATTGCTTATGTTACTGCATGGATATTGTTCCAACTTACCTTTTAAAGAAAAGATGCCCTAAATAATTGACTAATTAAAAATGGTTTAATTATGATCTTTTAACTAATTTAAGAAATATAACACTGCTGCTGGAAATATAATGCATAATTCATAACTTACATTTTAGCTCGAATAAAACTGATGAAGTTACTAAGTTGTAAATATCCTAAGCTAAAGCCACAATGGGATGTAATTAATAATATTATTGCTATGTTATTAGTTGTTGTAGGATGTAAACACCCTATTAGATATTACCTTGAACAGTTGGAAAGTCAAAACTGAAAAAAGATAGATACAGTGCAAATTATTTTGGCCCCACTGTCAACTCTGGAGGTTTACAAAATATCTTATCCTGTCAATTTGATTTGGTAGTAGGATGAAAAATGTCAAAAGTGAGGATGACAAATCAGTCTAGTGAGGAAAAGTGACTCCCAGACAAGAGATGTCATTTGTCACGATTGCCATTTGGCTGCAGGTTTTTAGATTTTGTTTTTGTTTTTAAGATGAATGTTGTCAACATGAATTGTAATCTAACATTATTATTTTAACATTTTATTTTACTAATAAAAAGGCTAATTTACTCAATTTTTGTAATGAATATTTTCACCAAATGCAAATATCTTATGTATTTCTAAACTAAATTAACCTTTACGAGTCCTTCATTTAGCCTCTTCTGTATTCAACTTTTAAGAGTACAATACTTAAATCCCTTAAAAGTGCCATGAGGTAGAGGTGAGTAGTCTCTCTTACGCTATAACCAACAGCATAGCAATTGTCAAAGTCAGACACAGCTGTGCATGTCTCCCACAGCCGCTGCATAATATGGGTGGTAATTAAGCCACAGCTTCAAGGTTGCATGGGCACAAGACAATTCACCCTAATGAAGTATCGATTGGTTGCGGCCGAGGTAAAAGAAGTTGACATTCATTTAGAGGTAGCCTGGGCAAATACAACATTGTACTGCTGTAGAACAAAGGCAGTGACACCAAATTTTAATCTCGCAGAAACAATTAAGAATCATATTTATAGTGTTATCTACTTTCTTAAAATTAGAACTAATTACATAGTTACTGCTCTGACATCAGAATCTTAAATCAGTGGAATTAATGTTTATTGGCAGATGCTACAAAAGCAAACGAAGTTCAGCATGTCAATTACTGTAATAATCTCCTGACCGCATGCTACTGAATTGTTGGTAAGAGTGAGTGCAGAAAATTAAGTGGGATCTTGGAATAATTTTATGGTTGTTGACATTGAGCTGTTAATCTTAATGTATCGTATAAAACTGCTGGAGTAATGCAGGAGGCAAAATTATGATTTTAAGTGGAAAGGTTAGAATATGGAACCTAAGCAGCTGTCATTAAGCTGTAAAGATATCACTGTAAATGTTCTTTCATATGCTGGAAATTCTATATCCCTCAGAGAAACAAACTTACCAGGCCATTAGTCCTCATCATACTTATTTTACTGATCATATTGGTTCTGGGGCATTCAAAGTGGAATTTCTAATATAAACAGAAAATGGTCTATGAATCATCAGTCATGATGTGATATTGTTAATTCTAAAACCCTTTGCAATAGTTTTTTTTCTGCTCTGGGTGATTATTTTCCTGCAAAAAAAAACTATTAAATCAAAGATGCATTTCGAAGTTTTGTGCAATCACATCATTTTTCACTACCAATGTCACCCCTTAGAATAATAGTTTTGAGGCAGTAGTTCTGTTAATACAACAAACTGGGAAACAGTCTGCCTCTCCACTACATTCCTCCAAATAAACGTTCTTGCCAAATTCATTATATCAAAAACTTCATTATTATGGAGTACAACAGTCTGTGGCAGTGTTCTGTCTACTTTAGTTAGTAACTCAGAGAAACATCAGTTTCTTAATGGTTGGCCCTATTTAGAATATATTAAAAGAAATTAATATTAAAAGCAAACAATTTGGAATTGGTAATATAAAGAGATAACAAGAAGCTGATGATATTTTGCTATCCCTCTCTTTCTCTCTCTCCATATATATTAAATATAGATAGATACAGAGCCTAAAGAATTCTAAATTATCAACTTCCAACTCACATGTGAGATCCTAACTAACCAGGCTAACTAGGTGTTCTAAAACATTTAATGGTCCTTCCTCCATCCCACCATTGGTGGCCGTGCCTTCAGTCATCCATGCTCTAAGCTCTGGAATTCCCTCCCCAAACCTTTTTGCCTCTTCACCTCTCTCTCCTCCTTTAAGACACCGCTTAAAACCTACCTCTTTGACCAAATATCTGGTCACCTGTCCTAACCACCTTCTTTGACTCGGTATCAATTTTTGTCTGATTACGCTCCTGTGAAGCGCCTTGGGACATTTTACTACGTTAAAGGCGCTATATAAATGCAAGTTGTTGTTTTTGTTGTTGTCCACTCATTGATTGCTGCTAGAGCAATCGCTAACTAGCTAAAAATATTTGAATAGATGTGTAAAATATCATTTTCTGAAAGAAATCCCTTATGTATCAAAGTTTTCAAATACATCAATTTTCAGAGGAAGATATACTGAAAACTGATATTACCGAAAAGCTTTCTATAAAGAGTTCAAGTGCTATAGATGGAGGTTAGATAAATGCTTAACACTACTAGTGTATTCATGTTGTTGTATCATTAATGAAATGCCCACAAGAAGCAATGGCCAATACAAAAATACACTAAATGAGAACCAAACATTAGCATTCAACAGTTAAATAATTTACACTTGATCGTTAAAAAAGTTTAATTATTTAAAGTATTAAGTACCTGGAAAATAAGATCTTCTTCCAATTGTGATGTTTTATTTACTTGACTTTCAAATACATACATCGTATGTATTTGTAAGCTCAATTATTTAAGTAAAAAGGTGTTCAACGAATTCTGTTATGAATTCTGTTATGAAATTATTCCTATTAACAAAGAAATGAAGATTTCTTTTGAAATGCTGAAACAGTGTGTTGTGTGGTGTGTTGTTAGGAAGTTAGTAAAAATGTGATTGTGAGGCTCAGTGAGTAAGTGCAGTGCCCAGTGTTACCAAGCCACAAAAACCACAAAGATCCCAAGTGTGATCCTTGTTGTGTGCTGTTCTCAACAGGGACAGGATTGCTGCAATGGACTCCGCTAGTTCAGAGGAAAAATCAGCCATCCAGAGACTACTGCTGGAACGAGATAGGAGAATCGATTTTGGCCAAAATGCTCACCTTTACAGGATGGTCATTTGGATAATGTACTGGAGGGAACTCATGGACCTGGAGCCCAACACGAGTCTGCACCTTCAGGAGATGAAAAGAATTGGAGGGGGAAAATCAAATTAATCAAAATTGTAATTGCTGAAACTTAATATAGGGCTGATGTTGGCCACTTTCACAATTATGTTAATTGTGAAGAAGAAAATTCAACTAGAATTAAAGTTTATTTCATGTAAAAGTACCCCAAATCACATTGGAATATTCTTCTACGAAAAGATGGTTCAGTGAGTGATAACACATTTAATTTGTAAGGATGACTTTTAACCAATACAGTCTTTCCTTTAAATTGCACTCATCAGAGTTGTTTGATTGGCAGATTTTGAGATTCACATTGGCTGCACAGGCTGATAGGAGGTGGTGACAGGAGTGGACTAGATTGAATTGTTAGGGTAAGTACTTCAGTTACCATGGATGATGAACTCATTAACTGCAAATATAATGAAATCACAGTTAGAAGCTTAACTGCACCAGCAGAATAGTATTGGCTCCAAATAGCTTGAACAATGATACCTAAGTGTAAGTATTCCTGTGTGTCAAATATTCTAGGTTTTCCTAAATTGCTGGCCACCCACATCTTACAGGTTATTATTCATGCATTGTTCTGGACTCCATGGTTCAGAAAAAAATATACATTTTATCTCCCCATTGACTCGATCACGTAGTCACTATCTCATAAATATTGCACTTATGTCAGTGTTTGCCATCACAGCAGTGCAGCAGATAGATGCTGCCTTTAATACTACCCAAATCCTAAATTCTGAATCCCACTGGCATGCTTTAATTCAGTGTGAACTGCTGTGCAAGTATTAATATCTAATGTAATACCTCACAACTATGGCATTCTGAATACAAATCACAAGATTCATTATTTTTTTAATCACTTCCAGCATTCCAATAGACATCGTGAGGAATTAAACATATTCAAATGTTTTCTAATGTGTCACTGGCCTGCTCAAGTGAAAAATAAAATAATTCATAATAGCAGCATTTTAAAACATTTAGGGGCATATTTTTCTCTTTTCTGAATAAAACATTAATTGCCCTGTTTCGATAGGCTTTAACAGACAGAAATGAAAGCAGCAGGTATGCCTGATTTTGCTGCTGATGACTTTGAATACAAATCCATTACTGACAACAAAAGAAAACTGGCCAATCGTGACATGCCTATAATAATGCTCCTTTCACACTTTTCAAGTTCCTAAATTGTCACTTAACTGGTATAAATGATGAACATTTCACTCCGCAAAACCTTTCCAAAGGGCCACAGTGAAAACTCAGCCGAATTCTTTCACTGACCACTACTTGGAAATCATCATTGGCAGCATATTTGAAAAATGTGATGAAATGTTGGTCTGGGGAGCAGGGTGATACCTCCCCAAACCTGCACCAGACGCAAGGAACATGGCGCAACCTCACAGTCTGGGTGAATTCAAGGTTGATCACTTCAAAGATCTGAGAGGAGATCAGGAAGAAGTTGAAAAGGAGCACTGAGATAAGGCAAGAATATCTCACTGAGTTATGATGGATATCAACGACATATATGGATAATGCATTTAATTCTGGGTTGTTTAAAACAAAAGTAGTACTTAATGGAGAGGGAGGTATTGGATATTGTTGGTCCTTGGGAGGTCAGAGGGTACTTGGACCACATAGTAAGTAACATTATCATCGTAAATCTTGTGATTTGGACTATATGTTACATCAATACAGGTGATTTTAACCCTACCCGCCCAACAGAAATGAGGCAGACGAGCAGTTAAAATTGGCCAGGAGACTTGCCTGTCGATATTCCACTCCGTTCCCCACTGTCTTCTGTTTTAACCCACTTTTCTGAGCAGGCGGCAATGACACCGGCCTGAAGCCAGTGGGGTCCTTCTTTAAATATGTAGATTGGGGATCGATCACACCATTAGGCCCTGACTGAAATTTTAGCTGGTGGCCTGAGCGGGGAAGCGAGGTGAAGCTAGCGGGAAGAGGAGCTGGGCCAGAAGAGGCCCAAACAGGCAAGTTATTTTTAACTTTCCTTGTGGGACCAGGAGCTACAGAAGTGCTCCACAAGGAAAATTTAGTCCTCCACTGCCTCACTCTCCACCCTTCCATTCTCAAACGTAAGACCCTCCCAAAATCCCCTCCTTATGATTTACCTGAGTGCCAGTGACTGTTCTTTCGGTCCTAGCCGGAAGCTTCCTCCCGCCTAAAATTACACGCCTGCCCATCAGACAGCTGTTGTTTCTGCCCATTTTGAGCAGGCAACTGAGTCAGGGCATGCAGACGAGGTCTGGGAGTTAAAATTGCCCGTGCCACATGCTGCCGAGGTCAGGAGAGTTTGCCGCTTGTCTCGCCACAGGTCTGCCCAATTCCCGCTCTGGGTTAGAATCGGGAATAATGTGTGACCCAGGGGTCAGCATTAGGACCAATGCTTTTTTTGTTATATATTAATGACCTGCATTGGGATAAGAGGGTATAATTTTAAAGTGTTCAGATTGCACGAAACTCGGAAATGTAGTAAACAATGTGGAGGATAGTAACAGACTTCTGGAGGGCATAGACGGGCTGGTGAAATGGGCAGACACGTGGCAGATGAAATTTAACAAAAGAAGTGTGAAGTGATACATTTTGGTAGGAAGAATGAGGAGAGGAAATATAAACTAAATGGTACAATTTTAAAGGGGGTGCAGGATCAGAGAGACCTGGGGTTGCACATAAACAAATCTTTGAAGGTGGCAGAACAAGTTGAGAAGGCTGTTCAAAAAGCATATGGGATCCTGGGCTCTATAAATAAAGGCATAGAGTACAAAAGCAAGGAAGTTATGCTAAAACTTTATAAAACACTGGTTAGGTCTCAGCTGGAGTATTGTCTTCAATTCAGGGCACAACACTTTAGGAAGGATGTCAAGGCCTTAGAGAGGATGCAGAAGAGATTTACTAGAATGGTGCCAGGGATGAGGGACTTCAGTTATCTGGAGAAGCTGGGGTTGTTCTCCTTAGATCAGAGAAGGTTAAGGGGAGATTTGATAGAGGTTTTCAAAATCATGAATGGTTTTGATAGAATAAATAAGGAGAAACTGTTTCCAGTGGCAGAAGGGTCGGTAACCAGAGGACACAGATTTAAGGTGATCGGCAAAAGAGCTAGAGGCAACATGAGGAAACATTTTTTTACGCAGTGAGTTGTAATGATCTGGAATGCGCTGCCTAAAAGGATGGTGGAAGCAGATATAATAGTAACTTTCAAAGGTAATTTGATAAATATTTGAACGGAATAAATTTAAAGGGATATGGGGAAAGAGCAGGGGAATGGGACTAATTGGATAGTCTTTCAAAGAGCCAGCACAGGCACGAAGGGCTGAATGGTCTCCTCCTGTGCTGTACCTACTATGATACAATGATACTGTGATACTGATTCCGCACAAATGCTTCTTAGTTTGTGTAATGGAAACATAATATTCAAAAGGCTAAGTGTGTGTAGATTCAAATAATGTCCCATCGACTCTTTTCACAAAGCATTCTGTCTAAATGCTCTCATTACATCTCCTCCATCCTCCAATAGCTTCTCCTCCCACACCCATGCAGTCACCTCTGGTATGCCCCTCCATCCTTGGCTCTTCTTTTCAGCACTTGTGTGCTGCCTCAGTAACAATGGCCTAGAAATGGGCGTGCAGGGGGCGAGACATGCATTGCACACAACTGTTCATGTGGTCCCACGCAGCACGCTAAATTCGCATTAGGACTTCATTATAATGAGTCAGACTACCCACACTATTTATTGGCTGCCTGCCTGTTTGGGGAGGCCGGAAATTGACCGTCTCTGATGTCACTTAAAGGCAGCCAGCACCTCTTAAAAGGCAGGCGCACTCTGGCTTGCTGAAGGAAGGAAACACTTCTCAACAGAGAAATGGCTGCTAGAGCTGAAAATCGTGTCCCCAGGTTCTTGGATGCTGCTTTGAAGACCCTGATCCAGGCAGTGGATAGAAGGAGGGAAATGCTGTTCCTCTCCTTCCCCCCACGGGGCAGAAAGCCCTTCAGACAACAACCGCATCACCAGTGGGAAGACATCGCAGAGAAGGTCAATGCCAGGTGCTTAGCTGCCAGGACATGGCTGTAATGCTGAAAGAAGTTCAATGACCTCACCAGAGCTGTTAAGGTAAGAATAATGCTCTCTTACTCTCTGCTCACACTTCCACCACTTCCGGTCTCATTACTCACAATACCCCCTCCCCCGCTTCCCTTCACTTCTACAATCACTGCACCAATACACCTCTTTCCTTCCTGAAGTTGCACTGCTACTCGATCTCTCTCTTGCAAGCACCAGCCCAGATACTGGCATCATGCATACATTGGAGGCTAGGCTGGAGGACGGGTCTTCATGTGGTGAATCACCGGGCACAAGTGTGCAGGAACTAGGGCAGGGAGAGAGGACGCCACAGGTGAAGCTCACTGGAGGGGGAGATCACATACTAACTCTACTGCAGAGGACTCAGATGCTAATTTTAAGGGCCCAGACTACCGAACAACGATGGACATATACAGGGAAATGGTAGGTGCATTGAGTAGGCTGCCAGTGAGCTTTGCCACAATGCTGCGGAGCATGGAGGAGTCCAGCTCAAACTTGTGTCAAGTCTTTGCACAGAGTGTGGAGACCATTCTAACTAACATGGACCGAGCGGTCAGCTCCAGCAACACAACAGTGATACCCCCCATCATGGAGCCTCTCCTGACAGCTCTTACAGTTGCCATGGAAGTTCAGATAGCTGCCATCTTGGCTTTGGGGGCTTCTGTTAACCGGGGGTTTCCAGAGTGACGCATCATTCCTGCACTCTGTCCTTGTGCAGAATCGGAGGAGTGCTGAGGCACAGCCCCAGGAGAGTGGCTCCATGGCAGAAGCACCATCTGTCCTTTTTCAGGACAACAGCATGCCTGCTTCCCCGCTACCCCCTCTGCCAGTGACCTTGTTAGTGCCACACTGCAGGTCGCATCTACTGGCACCACCAGGGTGGCAGTAGCACACTCTGGTATTGCCG
Organism: Heptranchias perlo; assembly: GCF_035084215.1. Classification (NCBI taxonomy): domain Eukaryota; kingdom Metazoa; phylum Chordata; class Chondrichthyes; order Hexanchiformes; family Hexanchidae; genus Heptranchias; species Heptranchias perlo. Next base: position 81,491,453 of record NC_090327.1, on the reverse strand, counting down.
CTGACAGGATGTGGGACGACACTACTAACCCAACCCTTTGTCTGGAATGCGTAATTTGATCCAGTCTGCTGCAGAGTAATTCATGTTCTCTGGATTGTGTAATTTGATCCAATCATTGTCAGGCAGGCTACCGAATTCAGAGAACGCACAGCGCTGACACTACCAAGTTTAGAGAACGCACAGCGCTGACACCACCGAGTTCAGAGAACGCACAGCGCTGACACTACCAAGTTCAGAGAACGCACAGCGCTGACACTACCAAGTTTAGAGAACGCACAGCGCTGACACTACCGAGTTCAGAGAACGCACAGCGCTGACACTACCGAGTTTAGAGAACGCACAGCGCTGACACTACCGAGTTCAGAGAACGCACAGCGCTGACACTACCGAGTTCAGAGAACGCACAGCGCTGACACTACCGAGTTCAGAGAACGCACAGTGCTGACACTACCGAGGTCAGAGAACGCACAGCGCTGACACTACCGAGTTCAGAGAACGCACAGCGCTGACACTACCGAGTTCAGAGAACGCACAGCGCTGACACTACCACGTTCAGAGAACGCACAGCGCTGACACTACCGAGTTCAGATAAGAAGGGGTGAGGCCATGGAGGGATTTCAACATGAGGATGAGAATTTTAAAATCAAGGTGTTGGTGGACCGGGAACCAATGTATGTCAGCAAGCACAGGGATGATGGGTGAACGAGACTTGCTGCGCTTTAGGATACGTGCAACAGAGTTTTGGATGAGTTCAAGTATATTGAGGGTGGAAGATGGGAGGCCGGCCAGGAGAGCATTGGAATAGTCAAATCTAGAGGTAACAAAGCAATGGATGAGGGTTTCAGCAGGAGATGAGCTGAGGCAGGGGTGAAGACGGGCGATGTTATGGAGGTATAAGTAGGCGGTCTTGGTGATGGAGTGGATATGGAGTAGGAAGCTCATCTCAGGGTCAATCAGGATGTCAAGGTTGTAAACGGACTGGTCCAGCCTCAGACAGTGGCCGGGGGAGGGATGGATTCGGTAGCTAGGTAACGGGGTTTGTGACAAGAACCGAAGACAATGGCTTCGGACTTCCCAATATTTAGTTGGAGGAAATTTTTGCTCATCCATTACTGGATATCGGACAAATGCAAGGAATCTTACAACACCAGGTTATAGTCCAACAGTTTATTTGAAAATCACAAGCTTTCGGAGGCTTTCTCCTTCGTCAGGTGAGTGTCGGATTCCTTGAAAATTGCCGCACATACAGTCAGAGAACATACAATCCGAAAGCTTGTGATTTTCAAATAAAACTGTTGGACTATAACCTGGTGTTGTAAGATTCCTTACATTTGTACACCCCAGTCCATCACCGGCATCTCCACATCATGGATATCGGACAAGCAGTGTGACAAGTGAGAGACAGTGGAGAGGTCGAGAGAAGTGGTGATGAGGTTGAGATGGGTGTTGTTAGCGTACATGCGGAACATAATGTTGTGTTTTCAGATGATGTCGCTGAGGGGCAGCATGTAGATGAGAAATGGGAGGGGACCAAGAATAGATCCTGGGGGGCACTTGAGAGGTAACTGTGCAGGAGTGGGAAGAGAAACCATTGCAGGTGATTCTCTGGCAATGACTGAATAAATAAGAATGGAACCAGGTGAGCGTAGTCCCACCCAGCTGGATGACGGAGGAGAGGCATTGGAGAAGGATGGTGTGGTCAACCTTGCCAAAGGCTGCAGACAGGTCGAGAAGGATGAGGAGGGATAGTTTACCATGGTCATAGTCACATAGAATGTCATTTGTGACTTTGATAAGGGTCGTTTCAGTACTGTGGCAGGGGCAGAAACCCGATTGGAGGGATTCAAACATGGAGTTACGGGAAAGATGGGCACGGATTTTGGAGGCAACAACACGTTCAAGGAGAGGAAGTTTGGAGAGGAAAGGGAGGTTGGAGATGGGCCGGTAGTTTGCAAGGACAGAGGGATCGAGGGTGTTTTTTTTGAGGAGGGGTTGATGACGGCAGATTTCAAGGAGAGGGGGATAGTACTCGAGGAGAGGAAACTGTTAACAATATCAGCTAACATGAGGGCCAGGAAGGGAAGTTAGGTGGTCAGCAGTTTAGTGGGAATAGGGTCAAGGGAGCAGGAGCTGGGTCTCATGGTCAAGATGAGCTCAGAGAGAGCATGAGGGGAGATAGGAGAGAAACTGGAGAAAGATGCAAGTTCAGGGATAGGGTAGGGGGGAACTCTAGGGGAAGTTTGGTTTGATGGGCTAGGGAAAGGGAGGGAAGCAGCAGAGGCAGCTGAACGGATGGTCTCAATCTTAGTGACAAAGTAGTCCATGAGCTCCTCGCATTTGTTGTTGAAGGTACAGGTGGAGGAGGCAGGGGAGAGGGTTAAGAAGATGGTTTGTAGTGGAGAAGAGAAGCTGGGGGTTATCTTTGCATTCCAGGATGATCCTGGAATAGTGAACAGTTTTGGCAGAGGAGAGCAGGACTCGATGGTGCTTTATGTGGTCCAGCCAGATCTGGCGATGAATGGCTAAACCAGTTGTCCACGATAAACGTTCAAGTCTGCATTCCTTGGACTTAAGGGAGCGGAGATGAGGGCCCTACCAGGGAGAACAACCAGGGTGAGAGAGAGTAATGGTTTTAATGGGGACAAGGGCATCAAAAGTGGAGGTGAGGGTGTGATTGAGCAGATTGGTAGCTGTAGAAATGTCTTGGTGAATGGAGGGCCAAAGACTAGACAGTTGGGAATTTGAAAGTGTCGTTGTAAGTGACGCTGTAAGTGCCGTTGGAGAGTTTTTTCCAGGGGCGAACACAGTTAGTTGGGGGAAGGGGGATGTGGGTGGAGAGGGATACAAGAAAGTAACTAGAGATGGCCTTATCCATGATTGACTCGATGGGAGTAGAGAGGCCATGTGAGATGGCAATGTCGAGGGGGCGACCATGAATATGGGTAGGAGAGTTTATATGGAGGGAGAGATTAGGAGAGGATAGGCAGGCAGTGAACTCAGAGGAGAGAGAGCATGATGAATTGAGATGGAGTTTGAAGTCACCGAGGATGAGAAGTAGTTTGTGCAAAGGCTGAGGGAGAAAAATAGTGAAGATATCTTGGTGAGAAACTTACGTGGTACTTGGGTGGGTGGTGAGGGGGATAATGCAAATTTTAAAGGAGAGGTGCGAGGGGTGGAGCAAGGTGAGACACCCAAAGGAGGAGAAGGTAACGAGGAGTAGGGGGACAGACCAAGGTGTGATTTGGTGATAAGGGCCATACCAGCACCATGGCAGTCTGGGAGGGGCAAGTGGTGGAAGATATAGCCAGGCAGGGAGGCTTCATTAAGGGGGAAAGTGTCATCACCCGTTAGCCAGGTTTCTGTCAAGGCTGTGATGTTGATGCAATTGTCAACAATAAGCTGATGGATGGTAAGGGCCTTGTTCACAAGTGAACGGATATCCTGGAGGGAGATGTGGAGAGGGCTGGTGATAGCTGATCCGCTGGCAGAGTCCATAGGGTCAGCGCTGGGAGGGGTGAGTGGGACAGGAAGGAGTTTGGCAAGATTAGCCCCCAGCGGGCGCGCCGGATGGGAAAGTCAGTGAGAGAGCAGAATGGGGCAGTTGGGGTTGCTGCTCGTAAGGAGACAGTGACAAGTGCCTCGATGGACACTTTGGAGGATGCCAAGGGAGTCACAGAAGGAAGCTGTAGGCTTATCTAAGAGGGAATCGAGCCTGGGACAGCGGCAGGAGAGTAGGAAGGTCAAGGAGCGCTGAAGAGTTGGGATAGGGATTTGGGGTGGGGGGGGGGGGGAAATGAAAGGAGGCATGACGTCAGGTGAGAGGGGCCTAGGAGGGGAAAAGAAGATAAAAGAGGAAACAGAAGCGATGGGCTCGGGTCCGGAGCAGCAGCCAAAACGTGCACGAATAGACACAGGGAAACTCAAGTTACATAGGCGCGGTTACATAGCAAGATTAGGATATGTCCTGGTAATAAACAGGGAATAGAGAGGAGACAATAGGAGGGAGCCCAAAGTTAAAGTCAGAGGTCCTGTGGTGGGATAGGGTTGACGTACATAGGGTGGTGTCAGCATGGAGCATCAACGAGCTGATGTCCAAGTTCGGAGACAGTTGTGGAGGGCAAGCCAATAGGTGGCCTCCAATTCCATGTGCTGGCATCTTTGTTAACAATCTCTTATGTGGAACCTTGTGGAATGCTATCTGCATAGAATCATAGAATCATAGAAGTTTACAACATGGAAACAGGCCCTTCGGCCCAACATGTCCATGTCGCCCAGTTTATACCACTAAGCTAGTCCCAATTGCCTGCACTTGGCCCATATCCCTCTATACCCATCTTACCCATGTAACTGTCCAAATGCTTTTTAAAAGACAAAATTGTACCCGCCTCTACTACTGCCTCTGGCAGCTCGTTCCAGACACTCACCACCCTTTGAGTGAAAAAATTGCCCCTCTGGACCCTTTTGTATCTCTCCCCTCTCACCTTAAATCTATGCCCCCTCGTTATAGACTCCCCTACCTTTGGGAAAAGATTTTGACGATCTACCTTATCTATGCCCCTCATTATTTACCTTTTAAATTACAAAGTGAATAGCGACACTGCGTCCGATGATGTCACTTGCCGTGCATGCGCTGGGCTTTCCGAGAAATCAACTAGCTGCCGTTCATGCTCAAGAGCGTGATCCAGGTCTAATGGGGAGAGGAGGAGGAGAATGTGATCCAGGTCTAATGGGGGGAGGAGGGGGAGAATGTGATCCAGGTCTAATGGGGGGAGGAGGGGGAGAATGTGATCCAGGTCTAATGGGGGGAGGGGGAGGAGAACGTGATCCAGGTCTAATGAGGGGAGGGGGAGAACGTGATCCAGGTCTAATTGGGGGAGGAGGAGAACGTGATCCAGGTCTAATGGGGGGAGGGGGAGAACGTGATCCAGGTCTAATGAGGGGAGGAGGAGGAGAACGTGATCCAAGTCTAATGGGGGGAGGAGGGGGAGAATGTGATCCAGGTCTAATGGGGGGAGGGGGAGAATGTGATCCAGGTCTAATGGGGGGAGGGGGAGAACGTGATCCAGGTCTAATTGGGGGAGGAGGAGGAGAACGTGATCCAGGTCTAATGGGGGGAGGGGGAGAATGTGATCCAGGTCTAATGGGGGGAGGAGGGGGAGAACGTGATCCAAGTCTAATGGGGGGAGGGGGAGAACTTGATCCAGGTCTAATGGGGGGAGGAGGAAAACGTGATCCAAGTCTAATGGGGGGAGGGGGAGAACGTGATCCAAGTCTAATGGGGGGAGGGGGAGAACGTGATCCAGGTCTAATTGGGGGAGGAGGAGAACGTGATCCAGGTCTAATGGGGGGAGGAGGAGAACGTGATCGAAGTCTAATGGGGAGAGGAGGAGGAGAATGTGATCCAGGTCTAATGGGGAGAGGAGGAGGAGAATGTGATCCAGGTCTAATGGGGGGAGGGGGAGAACGTGATCCAGGTCTAATGGGGGGAGGGGGAGGAGAATGTGATCCAGGTCTAATGGGGGGAGGAGGGGGAGAACGTGTTCCAGGTCTAATGGGGGGAGGAGGAGAACGTGATCCAGGTCTAATGGGGGGAGGAGGAGAACGTGATCCAGGTCTAATGGGGGGAGGGGGAGAACGTGATCCAGGTCTAATGGGGGGAGGAGGAGAGCGTGATCCAGGTCTAATGGGGAGAGGAGGAGGAGAATGTGATCCAGGTCTAATGGGGGGAGGAGGAGAACGTGATCCAGGTCTAATGGGGGGAGGAGGAGAACGTGATCCAGGTCTAATGGGGAGAGGAGCAGGAGAATGTGATCCAGGTCTAATGGGGGGAGGAGGAGGAGAATGTGATCCAGGTCTAATGGGGAGAGGAGGAGAACGTGATCCAGGTCTAATGGGGGGAGGAGGGGGAGAACGTGATCCAGGTCTAATGGGGAGAGGAGGGGGAGAACGTGATCCAAGTCTAATGGGGAGAGGAGGGGGAGAACGTGATCCAAGTCTAATGGGGAGAGGAGGAGGAGAATGTGATCCAGGTCTAATGGGGGGAGGAGGAGAACGTGATCCAGGTCTAATGGGGGGAGGAGGGGGAGAACGTGATCCAGGTCTAATGGGGGGAGGAGGGGGAGAATGTGATCCAGGTCTAATGGGGGGAGGAGGGGGAGAACGTGATCCAGGTCTAATGGGGGGAGGGGGAGAATGTGATCCAGGTCTAATGGGGGGAGGGGGAGAACGTGATCCAGGTCTAATGGGGGGAGGAGGGGGAGAACGTGATCCAGGTCTAATGGGGGGAGGAGGGGGAGAATGTGATCCAGGTCTAATGGGGGGAGGAGGGGGAGAACGTGATCCAGGTCTAATGGGGGGAGGAGGGGGAGAGCGTGATCCAGGTCTAATGGGAGGAGGGGGAGAATGTGATCCAGGTCTAATGGGAGGAGGGGGAGAATGTGATCCAGGTCTAATGGGGGGAGGGGGAGAATGTGATCCAGGTCTAATGGGGGGAGGAGGAGAACGTGATCCAGGTCTAATGGGGAGAGGAGGAGGAGAATGTGATCCAAGTCTAATGGGGAGAGGAGGAGAACGTGATCCAGGTCTAATGGGGGGAGGAGGGGGAGAACGTGATCCAGGTCTAATGGGGGGAGGAGGGGGAGAACGTGATCCAAGTCTAATGGGGAGAGGAGGAGGAGAACGTGATCCAGGTCTAATGGGGGGAGTGGGAGAATGTGATCCAGGTCTAATGGGAGGAGGAGGAGAACGTGATCCAGGTCTAATGGGGGGGAGGAGGGGGAGAACGTGATCCAGGTCTAATGGGGGAGGAGGGGGAGAACGTGATCCAAGTCTAATGGGGGGAGGGGGAGGAGAACGTGATCCAGGTCTAATGGGGGGAGGGGGAGGAGAACGTGATCCAGGTCTAATGGGGGGAGGAGGAGAACGTGATCCAGGTCTAATGGGGGGAGGGGGAGGAGAACGTGATCCAGGTCTAATGGGGGGAGGAGGAGAACGTGATCCAGGTCTAATGGGGGGAGGAGGAGGAGAATGTGATCCAGGTCTAATGGGGGGAGGAGGAGAACGTGATCCAGGTCTAATGGGGGGAGGAGGAGAACGTGATCCAGGTCTAATGGGGGGAGGGGGAGGAGAACGTGATCCAGGTCTAATGGGGGGAGGAGGGGGAGAACGTGATCCAAGTCTAATGGGGGGAGGAGGAGAACGTGATCCATGTTTAATGGGGGGAGGGGGAGGAGAACGTGATCCAGGTCTAATGGGGGGAGGAGGAGAACGTGATCCAGGTCTAATGGGGGGAGGGGGAGAACGTGATCCAGGTCTAATGGGGAGAGGAGGAGAGCGTGATCCAGGTCTAATGGGGGGAGGAGGAGTCCAGTTCAGTTTCTGGTCAATGGCGACCGCCAGGATGTTGATGGTTGGGGCCTCGGCGATTTTAGTGCCATTGAATGTCATGGGGAGGTGGGAGGTGGTTCTGCTATTTTTTGTTGGAGATGGTCATTGCCTGACAAATGACTCCTATGATATGCTCGGATCAAGATTGAAAGGACTGTGTAATATAAACATTGATGGTAAAGGTGACCTATATGGCCACGTCTTAGTAGTGTTAATTGGCCCTGCAAGGTGTCATGGATCACTCACTTACTGCTCCTTTGTGAAGTCCAGGTAGCCACATATGCTTTGTTGGATCCATTGCTTGTGGTAGTTTGATCCACAAGTACCATAGCTCCGAGGGTCTCTGCACTTCTGGTCTGTTCTCTCCTAGTCCCCTAGCGCTCCTGCTACATTATGAAATAAGCGGCATTGAAGGCGGGGGTGTGGGGTGGGGGGAATTGGTTGCTGTAGAGGGAGTAGCAGTGGACAGGACAATTTTAATGGGGCCAGGAGGAGCAGTACCCACCCCATCCAGTGTCAGTCCACAATTGCACCAGGATCCAATGTTCGTCACGATTTGAATGGGCTAATGAGGTGCGTGGCTGTTTTGCAACAATGTGGACCGCCCGCATGAAGGACCACCCACAAAAGAGCAGGGGCTCGGACATGAGTGGGAACAGGGCGGTAAGTACTGTGCCCCGATATTCAGCCTCTGACCGCCTGGTGAAGTGGTTGAAAATCAAAAATAGCACTCACCAAGGTAAGTGTCTTTTACAGCATTCCTTGTGTCCAGGACAAGTAGGAGTGCTCCCCCTGACACCGCAACGAAGACTTCGGCCTCCCCCCTACCGATCACAGGACTCTCCTCCTACCGATCACAGGACTCTCCCCCCCCACCGATCACAGGACTCTCCCCCCCCACCGATCACAGGACTCTCCCCCCCCACCGATCACAGGACTCCCCCCCCCCACCGATCACAGGACTCTCCCCCCCACCGATCACAGGACTCTCCCCCCCACCGATCACAGGACTCTCCCCCCCACCGATCACAGGACTCTCCCCCCACCGATCACAGGACTCTCCCCCCCCACCGATCACAGGACTCCCCCCCCCCACCGATCACAGGACTCTCCCCCCCACCGATCACAGGACTCTCCCCCCCACCGATCACAGGACTCTCCCTCCCACCGATCACAGGACTCTCCCCCCACCGATCACAGGACTCTCCCCATTAACAATCACAGGACTCTCCTCCTACCGATCACAGGACTCTCCCCCCCCACCGATCACAGGACTCTCCCCCCCACCGATCACAGGACTCTCCCCCCCACCGATCACAGGACTCTCTCCCCCCCACCGATCACAGGACTCTCCCCCCCACCGATCACAGGACTCTCCCTCCCACCGATCACAGGACTCTCCCCCCCACCGATCACAGGACTCTCCCCCCCACCGATCACAGGACTCTCCCCCCCACCGATCACAGGACTCTCCCCCCCCACCGATCACAGGACTCTCCCCCCGACCGATCACAGGACTCTTCCCCCCACCGATCACAGGACTCTCCCCCCCACCGATCACAGGACTCTCCCCCCCCACCGATCACAGGACTCTCCCCCCCCACCGATCACAGGACTCTCCCCCCGACCGATCACAGGACTCTCCCCCCCACCGATCACAGGACTCTCCCCACACCGATCACAGGACTCTCCCCCCCACCGATCACAGGACTCTCCCTCCCACCGATCACAGGACTCTCCCCCCCCACCGATCACAGGACTCTCCCCCCGACCGATCACAGGACTCTCCCCCCCACCGATCACAGGACTCTCCCCCCCCACCGATCACAGGACTCTCCCCCCACCGATCACAGGACTCTCCCCCCCACCGATCACAGGACTCTCCCCCCCACCGATCACAGGACTCTCCCTCCCACCGATCACAGGACTCTCCCCCCCCACCGATCACAGGACTCTCCCCCCGACCGATCACAGGACTCTCCCCCCCACCGATCACAGGACTCTCCCCACACCGATCACAGGACTCTCCCCCCCACCAATCACAGGACTCTCCCCCCCACCGATCACAGGACTCTCCCCCCGACCGATCACAGGACTCTCCCCCCCACCGATCACAGGACTCTCCCCATTAATAATCACAGGACTCTCCCCCCACCGATCACAGGACTCTCCCCATTAATAATCACAGGACTCTCCCCCCCACCGATCACAAGACTCTCCCCATTAACAATCACAGGACTCTCCCCCCCACCGATCACAAGACTCTCCCCCCTCCTGATCGCGGGCCTCTCCCCCTACCGATCGCGGGCCTCTCCCCCTCCCGATCGCGGGCCTCTCCCCCTCCCGATCGCGGGCCTCTCCCCCTCCCGATCGCGGGCCTCTCCCCCTCCCGATCGCGGGCCTCTCCCCCTCCCGATCGCGGGCCTCTCCCCCTCCCGATCGCGGGCCTCTCCCCCTCCCGATCGCGGGCCTCTCCCCTTCCTGATCGCGGGCCTCTCCAACCTCCTGATTGCCGGGACCGTCCCCAAGGGTCCCTGGCTGCGGCCTCCTGCTGCCCACCAACCAGGCTGTCTATTTGACCAGCTGCCGGGTGGGAAGCAGAGCTAAAAAATTTTAATGGGGTCCTGCTGTTAAGTTTGTCAGCACCTCCGTGACCGCAGCCTTGCCAGTTTTTTTCGCTCATTTTCGGCCTCACCCATAACCTCCCTCCCTCCCTCCCGGTAAATATTGGGGCCAATGTTTCAGGTTGATGATCTTTCATCAGAACCAGAGATGATGCCTGACCTGCTGAGTATTTTCTAGCATTTGCTGTTTTTATTTCAGATTTACAGCATCTTCAGTATTTTGCTTTTGTTAATAATACTTTATGTAGGTCCATTTAAGAATAGGGTACAGATATCACAAATGTAATAGAAATATGAAATGAATATCTTGCATGTCTGTGTCGAACACAAAAATCTTCACAACAAAACAAACCAGTTGTTTTTGCTCAAAGCAACAATGAAATTAAGAGGAAAAAAACAATTTGTTCTTTTGATCAGCGTCACAATCCAATCTTTACATAAATAGAATTAACAATTCATATTTTGCCACTGGGACAAGTTGTGTTCCTGTCATGATTCAGAAATCGTCTTCCTGAAACCATTTGTTCACGGAATGAGAGGTAACCTTGTGACGTGGGTCACTAATTGGTTGGGAGGTAGGAGAGGAAGAGTAGGGATAAAAGGAATGTTTCTTGATTGGTGGGATGTGACAAACGGTGTTCCCTCGGGATCTGTACTGGGACCTCAGCTTTTCACCATATATATTAATGACTTGGACGAAGGAATAGAATTGTGTATCCATGTTTTCAGATTACAATAATTTAGGAGACACAGTAAGTTGTGTGGATGGGAGCAGGAAGTTACAAAAAGACATAGACAGACTAAATGAGTGGGCAAAACTATGGCAGATGGAGCTCAATGCGGGGAAGTGTCAGGTCATTCACTTTGGATCAGAAAAAGACAAATTGGAATATTTTTTTAATGGTAAGAGACTAGGAGCTGTGGAGGAGCAAAGGGATTTAGATGTCCATGTACACAATTCAATAAACATTAGTGCACAGGTACAAAAAGTAATTGAAAAGGCTAATGGAATGTTGGCCTTTATCTCAAGGGGTTGGAATTCATAAGTGAAGAAGTGATGCCTCAGTTGTACAGAGCCTTGGTCAGATCCTTGGTAAGTACTGCGTTCAGTTTTGGACACCAAACCTCAGGAAAAATATATTAGCCTTGGAGGAGGTACAGTGCAGATTCACCAGAAGGATACCAGGACTTAAAGAGTTAAATTATAAGGCCATGTTGCATAAACATGGCTTTTATTCCTTTGAATTTAGATGGTTGACGGGTGATCTAATTAAGGTATTTAAAATGAAAAAGGGATTTGATAGGGTAGATACAGAGGAACTATTTTCTCTGATGGGGGATTCCAGAACAAGAGGGCATAATCTTAAAATTAGAGCTAGGTCATTTAGGAGTGAAATCAGAAAGCACTATTTCACACAATGGGTAAAGGAAATCTGGAACTTGCTCCCTCAAAAGGCTGTGGATGTTGGGACAATTGAAATTTTCAAGAGTGAGATTGATAGATTTTTGTTGGGTAAGGGTGTCAAGGAATATGGAACAAAAACAGGTAAATGGAGCTGAAGTACAAATCAACCGTGATCTAATTATATGGCAGAACAGGCTCAAGGGGCTGAATGGCCTACTCCTGTTCCTATGTTCTATAATACATAATACCTATAATGTAGATGTGAAGAGCAGTCTTACCTGGCAGTCCTCATAAGGTCATTAAGCTTTTTCCTACACTGCAGCCAGATCCTGGGAACGATACTACTGTCATGGGCATGCTTAGCCAACTCTCCACTCACCACAAATGAAAACTCCACCTTGCCTTTAATAGCAGTGTAATTAGCACTAGTACCTCCTATATATAAATAACAGGGATTGTTGTTTATATATATGTCACAAAAATTGATTGGGCCTCCCGGCAACATTATTGGATGGGCAGGGCAGACACCCACCACCTGCCCGATGCACACCAGAAATAACAACCGACTGCTTAGTCTTTGCCTTGCATCTCGCACGGTAACATTACTGACACTGAGATCTCAGGGGATTGCAGATCAGACTTGCATACTGACAATGTCCAGGTGATGTATTTGCAAAGCATGTTGCTGCTCCAAAGTGCTGTGCAAATTTACTGTCTAGATGGAAAAATATATTTAAAGTAACAAAGTCAGAAAGAATTGAAAAACGAAACAGCAAATCTCCATTATGTCATCTATAGAAAGCAGAACTGAAGGCTTAAAAGAAAGCCACAAAATCATTGAACTCAGCTCATTAGGGCCGAAATTCCTTAGAGCTTTAAACCGAGTACGATTCCGGCGGTGTGCAGTGACAACAGGCTGGATCGGAGAGGCCCAAGGACCAAAATAAATTCATCTTTGACCTCATCAGAATAAATCAGACAGGCTGTAGGTGCCAATCAGTCGCTGCGATGCAGCTTGCCTGTAGGGCCTTAGGAATTTCCACGCTGAGGCCCAGACATAAGTCCGGGAAGAGCGAGGGTTTGGGCAGGTCAGTAGTTGTTTTGTAGAGCCAGGAGGGGCATTCCTGCTCTTTCTAACTCCACAAAATACTAAATATTTTCCCAAATTTTTGGGCCTGTTTTGAGCCCAAAAATTCCGGTGGTCCCTTTAAGGACCATTGGATTCCAGAGGTGAGGTGAGAGTAACTGCACTTGACATCAAGGCAGCATTTGACCAAGTGTGGCATCAAGGAGCCCTAGTAAAATTGAAGTCAATGGCAATCAGGGGGAAAACTCTCCAGTGGCTGGAGTCGTACCTAGCAAGAGGAAAATGGTAGTGGCTGTTGATAGCCAATCATCTCAGACCCAGGACATTGCTGCAGGAGTTCCTCAGGGCAGTGTCCTAGGCCCAACCATCTTCAGCTGCTTCATCAATGACCTTCCCTCCATCATAAGGTCAAAATGGGGATGTTCGCTCATGATTGCACAGTGTTCAGCTCCATTCGCAACCCCTCAGATAATGAGGCAGTCCGTGCCCAGATGCAGCAAGACCTGGACAACATCCAGGCTTGGGCTGATAAGTGGCAAGTAACATTCATGCAGGACAAGTGCCAGGCAATGACTATCTCCAACAAGAGATTCAATGGCATTACCATCGCTGAATCCCCCACCATCAACATCCTGGGGGTCACCATTGACCAGAAACTTAACTGGACCAGCCATATAAATACAGTGGCTACAAGAGCAGGTCAGAGGCCGGGTATTCTGCGGTGAGTAACTCACCTCCTGACTCCCCAGAGCCTTTCCACCATCTACAAGGCACAAGTCAGGGGTGTGATTTGAATACTCTCAATTTGCCTGGATGAGTGCAGCTCCAACAACACTCAAGAGGCTTGACACCATCCAGGACAAAGCAGCCTGCTTGATTGGCACCCCATCCATCACCCTAAATATTCACTCCCTTCACCACCGGCGCACTGTGGCTGCAGTGTGTACCATCCACAGGATGCACTGCAGCAACTCGCCAAGGCTTCTTCGACAGCACCTCCCAAACCCGTGACCTCTACCACCTAGAAGGACAAGGGCAGCAGGCACATGGGAACAACACCACCTGCACGTTCCCCTCCAAGTCACACACCATCCTGACTTGGAAATGTATCGCCATTCCTTCATTGTCGCTCGGTCAAAATCCTGGAACTCCCTTCCTAACAGCACTGTGGGAGAACCTTCACTACACAGACTGCAGCGGTTCAAGAAGGCGGCTCACCACCACCTTCTCAAGGGCAATTAGGGATCGGCAATAAATGCTGGCCTCGCCAACGACGCCACATCCCATGAACAAATAATTTTTAAAAAACTTTCTAGTGAAACACCTTATTGAACACCTTCTAAAAATCCATATACGTCATGTCTACTGCTCTCCTCTTGTCCAATCAGTCACTTTTTCAAAAAACTCAACTAAACTCGTTAAACATGACTCGCCTTTAACAAATCCCACTGGCTGTCTTTGAGTTACCTATACATTTCTAAATGTTCACCAATTTGATTTTGAATTATGGGTTCTCAGACTCTGCCCACAACTGACCTGACACTAACTGGTCTATAGTTATCCATTTTATATTCCTCTTCCTTCTTCAAATGGGATTTGCAGCCAATGAAGTACTTTTTGAAGAGTAATCACTATTGTAATGTAAGAAATGTGGCAGCCAATTTACACACAGTATAGTCCCATAAACAGCAATGAGATTATGAGCAGATAATCTGTTTTTGTGATGTTGGTTGAGGGATAAATATTGTCCAGGACACCAGGGAGAACTCCCCTGCTCTTCTTCAAAATAGTGCCATGGAATCTTTTGCATCTACCTGAGATGGCAGATGGAGCCTCGACTTAACGTTTCATCGGAAAGACGACACCTCCAACAGTGCAGCACTTCCTCAGTACTGCACTGGAGTATCAGTCTAGGTTATGTGCTCAAGTCCCTGGACTATGAACCCACAATCTTCTAACTCAAAGGCGAGAGTGCTACCAACTGAGCCACAGCTGACATCTATTTTCCTTTTAATTGTTTGTAAAACCCTGAACTATTTTATTTTATAATCTGCTAGCCTTTTTTCATGTTCCCTTTTGCTCTTTTTACCTCCCCACTAAACACTCTATATAATTCATGTTGTTCTTTAATATTATTAGCTGTAGTTTTATCATATGTCTCCCTTTTAAGTTTCAGTTTAATCTTAATCTCTCTATTCATGGAACTCTATCCTTTGATGCACTACTTTTTCACCTTATAGGAATATATTATATTTACATTATACTCTATCCATCTCATATTTGAAGATTTCCCACTAATATAGTATTTCGAATTAATTCAAGGACACGATATAGATTGTCACCTTCCACAGGGTACTTCATGATTAAGAACATAAGAACAAAAGAAATAGGAGCAGGAGTGGACCACACAGCCCCTCGAACCTGTTCTGCCATTCAATAAGAACATGGCTGATCTTCTTCCTCAACTCCACTTTCCCGCCCTATCCCCATATCCCTTGATTCCCTTAGAGTCCAAAAATCTATCGATCTCAGTCTTGAATATACTCAACAACTCAGCATCCACAGCCCTCTGGAGTAAAGAATTCCAAAGATTCACAACCCTCTGAGTGAAGAAATTTTTCCTCCTCTCAGTCCTAAATGTCCGACTCTTTATCCTGAAACTTTGCCCCTTGGTTCTAGACTCTCCAGCCAGGGGAAACAGCCTCTGAGCATCTACACGGTCATGCCCTCTAAGAATTTTATATGTATATAGGCTCATTCTATACAATCTCTCCTCATAGGACAACCTTCTCATCCCAGGAATCAGTCTAGTCAACCTTTGTTACACCCCTTCTAAGGTAAGGAGACCAAAACTGTACACACTACTATAGAAGTGGTCTCAAGACCTCCTTACTCTTATACTCCAACCCCTTTGCAATAAAGGCTAACATACCATTTGCCTTAACAATTGCTTGCTGTTCCTGCATGTTAACATTTTGTGATTCATGTACAAGGACACCCAAATCCCTCTGAATACCAACATTTCTTAGTTTCTCACCTTTTAAAAAATATTCTGCTTTTCTATTCTTCCTACCAAAGTGGATAATTTCACAGTTCCTCGCATTATACTCCATCTGCCACCTTCTCCTCCACTCACTTAACCTGTCTATATCCCTTTGCAGCCTCTTTGCGTCCTCCGCATAGCTCACTTTCCCATCTAGCTTTGTATCGTCAGCAAACTTGGATACATTAAACTCGGTCCCCTCATCTAACCATTGATATATATTGTAAACAGCTGAGGCCCAAGCATTGATCCTTGCGGCACCCCACTAGTCACAACCTGCCAACCCGAAAATGACCCGTTCCCTGTTTTCTATCCGTTAACCAATCCTCAATCTATGCTAATATATTACCCCAATCTAGTGAGCCCCAATCTTGTGTAACAGCCTCTTGTGTGGCACCTTATCGAATGCCTCTGGAAAATCTAAATATACGACATCCCCGGTTCCCCCTTATCTACCCTGCTAGTTACACTCTCAAAAAACTCTAATAGATTTGTCAAACATGATTTCACTTTCATTAAAGGGTGTTGACTCTGCCTAATCATATTACAATTTTCCAAGTGCCCTGTTACTATGTCCTTAATAATAGATTCTAGCATTTTCCCTACTATTGATGTCAGGCTAGCTGGCCTATAGTTCCCTGTTTTCTCTCTTCCTCCTCTCTTGAATAGCGGGGTTACATTTGCTACCTTCCAATCAACGGGGACCATTCTAGAATCTAGGGAATTCTAGGGATCAAAAACATTGCATCCACTATCTCTGCAGCCACCTCTTTTAGAACCCTAGGATGTAGGCCATCAGGTCCAGGGGATTTGTTGACTTTTAGTCCCATTAATTTCTCCAGTACTTTTTCTTTACTAATCTTAATTACTTTAAGTTCCTCACTCTAATTAGACTCATGGTTCCCCACTATTTCTGGTAATTTTTTATGTCGTCCACTGTGAAGACAGTTACAAAATATTTGTTTAACATCTCTGCCATTTCCTTATTCCCCATTATAATTTCTCCTGTCTCTGCCTCTAAGGGACCCACGTTTTCTTTCGCTAATCTTTTTTTTAAATACTTGTAGAAGCTCTTACAATCTGTTTTTATATTCCTTGCTAGTTTACTCTCATATTCAATTTTTTCCCTCTTTATCAATTTCTTGGTTATCCTTTGCTGATTTCTAAAACCCTCCCAATCCTCAGGCTTACTCTCTTTTTGGCAACATTGTAAGCCTCTTCTTTTAATCTAATACTATCCTTAACTTCTCTAGTTAGCCATGGTTGGATCACTTTTCCCATGGAGTTTTTATTCAGTGCCAGATGAAGAAATAACCTATATTGGAATATTTGTAGATGGGAAAGTCAGCCAATTTGGCTTATAGTTCACTGACTTTTCCAATAGGTGACTGCTGTCAGTAAACTGTTTTCCAAAATAAGAAATTGCTATTTCATGTAGCCACTTTATCAAAAACAGGATCCATCAGCTTATCATAATATCATAGTATTATAGTAGGTACAGCACAGAAGGATGCCATTCGGCCCATCGTGGCTGTGCCGATGCTTTGAAAGAGCTATCCAATTAATCCCATGCCCCTGCTCTTTCCCCATCGCCCAATAATTTTTTTCCCTTCAAGTATTTATCCAATTCATTTTTGTAAGTTACTATTGAATCTGCTTCCACCACCCTTTCAGGCAGTGCATTCCAGATCATTACACCTCACTGCGTAAAAGAAGTTTCCTTATGTCATCTCTGGCTCTTTTGCCGATCACCTTAAATCTGAATCCTCTGGTTACCGACCCTTCTGCCACTGGAAACAATTTCTCCTTGTTTATTCTGTCAAAACCGTTCATGATTTTGAACACTTCTATCAAATTTCCCCTTAACCTTCTCTGTTCTAAGGAGAACAACCCCAGCTTCTCCAGTCTCCTAACATAACCGAAGTCCCTTATCCCTGGCACCATTCTAGTAAATCTCTTCTGCATCCTCTCTAAGGCCTTGACATCCTTCCTAAAGTGTGGTGTCCAGAATTGAACACAATACTCCAGCTGAGACCTAACCAGTGTTTTATAAAGGTTTAGCATAACTTCCTTCCTTTTGTACTCTATGCCTCTATTAAGAAAGCCACGGATCCGATATGGTTTTTTGACAGCCTTCTCAAATTGTCCTCCACCTTCAAAGATTTGTGTATGTGCACCCCCAGATCGCTCTGTTCCTGCACCCCCTTTAAAATTGTACCATTTAGCTTAGATTGCCTCTCCACATTCTTCCTACCAAAATGTATCACTTCACATTTTTCTGCATTAAATTTCATCTGCCATGTGTTAGCCCATTTCACCAGTCTGTCTGTGTCCTCCTGAAGTCTGTTACTATCCTCCACATTGTTTGTTACATTTCTGAGTTTTGTGTCATCTGCAAACTTTTAAATGATACCCTCTATTCCCAATTCAGGTCATTAATATATAGCAAAAAGAGCAGTGGTCCTAACAGTGACCCCTGGGGAACGCCACTGTATACTTCCCTCCAGTCTGAAAAAAAATGTTTACCATTACTCTCTGCTTTCTATCCCTTAGCCAATTTCGTATTCACGCAGCAACTGCCCCTTTAATCCATGGGCTTCAACTTTGTTAACAAGTCTATTATGCGGTACTTTATCAAATGCCTTTTGAAAGTCCATGTACACATTAACCGTACTAACCTTATCAACCCTCTCCACTAGAGTCCTCCCAATTCATTCAACCATCCTGAGAAGAACAACTTTGCATTATAAGTGCTTTCTGAACAATAATCAACTTCAAGCAATTTATGTGTTGTTTCTTATCCTGTCATAGCTAAAGGATTATCTTGTGATCCAATACACTCCCCACCCTCTCAGAGATCTCAGCTATCAATGTTACCTGGAATATGAAAAGGAATTCCTGACAATAGAGTGGTATGATGTGTTCATCATTCTAGTTAGTGTTGAAATTGATGAGCTGCCAATATTCACTTGTGAAATAGGGCATAATCATTATGGGCACAAGCACAATTATAATTACAGAGGCTGAATATGAAGATGAATATTTTCAAGATAAAAAATGTGATGGTTGCTAATAGGCCTACATGTACAGGAAGAAATATTCCTGCTATAAGATGGCTGCCAAATTGGGGGAAGCTTTCTGATTTGAGAGAATACATAGACAAGTCCTAAATCCATCTGAAAACAGCTTCCTTGATGATTAAGTACTCTGCTAGGGGAGCAGTGTCCTATATTGAAACACCTTTCCACTGTCTGTGTACATGAGGAAATAACTGGACCCTTTCTGATGGTTATATGGAAATATATATTTGGAGCCCTGTGGACGTCATCCTATTCACTGTTTTCAAACTCGGTGATAACGCTGTCTCATCTTGAATTTGTCCTTCAAGAAACGTTTGTTCAAGCAGCTTGAGAATGGTACACAGTTCCTATTTGAAATACTTTGTGTCAAAAAGGTGGAGTAGCAGTTACTTCTTGTAAATTGGCATGTTACACATTATGGTTTTGAATAGCAACAAATTGTCTGAGAGTTAAATTATTGTTCCTCAGAAGGAAGAACTCATTTTGAAATGGTGACATAACCCTGTAATTCATTTTTTAGTACTTAAGAGTCCAGCGTTATGTCCACCCATTCTTAATCTAAGCATACTAGTTGTCTATCTGACTCTCCACTTACATCAGTGATTTGAAGGAAGTACAACTAATGGCAGGCAAGTGAAATTTGATACAAATGGTGAATGTGGCAACTTGGACCACTGTCTTCTTGTAGCTTATGTAGCTCTGAAATTGAAGAAAAATTCTGATCTCCCCAGAGACTCAGCCGTCAAATGGCTTGATGTCAAGAAGCTCACGTCACCATCAGTAAAATAGAATTTAAAATTTGAACTGTCAAGCACTGGCAGAGCCCACAAGTGAGGTGGAGACAGACTGTGCCACTTTTAGAGATTAGCTCAGTGGCATTGCAAAAGATTTCCTAGGAGAACAGACATTTTAGGCACTCCAAATGGATCACTGATGACACGCTTGACCTAATCGAGAGCTGTAGGAAGGCAAAACTCAACTACGTTCCACAGCTCAGGGGGCTAAGATAACAGAAAAAAAGAGTGCCAAGGAGGTATACCTGACATGACTATTGGAAGGGGCAGAAACAGCAGCACAACAAAACGGCAGCAAAATATCACATGCAATAGTGAAGAAACTGCAGAAAAAAGACACCCAGCCCTCAAGTGGTCCCATAGCAGCCACCGCTGGAGACCTGTTGATCAATTGTAATGACCAATTAGCACGATGGCGGGAGTACAGCCATGAACTGCTCTCATCTACACTCAGAGTTCCACCTCAGGAGCTCTTCAATATAGCCAAAAATAGAAGAATTGATCCCCTCCAACTTCGACGAGATTAAAGAAGCCCTAGCCAAATTAAAGGATGGAAAGCACTCGGCATATTTGGCATCACTCCAGAACTCCTGAAAACCACCATTGAACAGATATTTATACTATGGCACATAGCAGCCAAACGTCACAACTACAATGAGCCATTATATGTTGCCAACATCGATTTGAAAAAAGCATTTGACTCACTGAATAGAGAGTGCTATGGCTCCTGTTACAATCACTAGGTATCCCTACCGAAATTATATCATTAATCAGATGGTTTTATGCCCGCACAAGCAGCCAGGTCCATATTGACAGAAAGTTTTCTGAGTCCTTCAAGTTTAATACTAGAGTACGTCAGGGTTGTGTTCTTACCCCAACCTTATTCTTACCAGGTGTTGACTACATCATGAAGTCAACAACAGAAAAAAAGATGTGGGAGCAGCAAAGACCATGACTATATGTATATAAATCTGGACTTTGCCAAAGACATAACGGCCTTGGCTGAAACTGTGGACAACCTCACCAAAGCCCTACAATTCTTTGACCAATAGGCATCTAGCCTTGGACTTCAGGTCAACTGGAACAAGACAAAATTGCAAGGACGCAATATCATTCCAGCTACCTTCATAATAGACAATGATCCAAGATGGTGCAATCAGTGACAGAATTCACTTACTCAGGTAGCATGATTCCCCCCAATGGGGATTGTTTTCCTGACTGCCTTAGGCTCCTTGCACTTGCGAGCTCCACATTAACTCTCTATCCCATATATGGAGATTGAATGGAAGTTGCAATCTTAAAGATTGGCTCTACACTGCATTAGTAATAGCAACATTTAACTATAGCTCAGAAATATGGGTACGCACCAAAGTAATCAGTAGGCGAATCGATAGATAGGTAGTCAATCTGGCCGGGTGCTGGGGGGACTCTGCAGAGATTTATTCAAATGAGGCCCTGCCATTAAGATCAGCAGGGCCTCCACGCCCCCGACCTTGCTGGGTTCGTTGTCCGCTGCCGGGCTCCCTCCCACCCTTCCCACTCCCTCCTTCCCCCACCACCCCACCGTAGAAATTGAGGCCATGTAGTCAGTTGATCAATCATGGAAGAACATTTCCGCCAGTAACTGGGAAACAACAGCCTTGATTGTCCTTCTCACTGTAGCTAAAGAAGGAAGTTATATGAATGGGTGGCGCTCAGGAAAAATTAGAAGTTATTTTTTAAAAGCTGCGTATGTTTTTCATTAAAAGGTATGAAAAACAAAATTTGTTTTCATATAAATTAGAACAGTGCCTGCATTTGTGATGATGCCCTTCTAATAGTGTATGTACATCTTACATAGTCTAAAGATTTCTATCAAATTTTTTTATTATGCCTGCTCTATATTTTCTGTTTTCTGCTCAGTTTAGAAGATGGAGAGACTAATTGTTCACATAGTGGACAAACAGTTGTCTTACATCACTGTTGTCAAAAGTTCAAATCCCAATGGAGGTCATTGCTTACCTCACAGCAATGTGTTGATGACTTTTCACACTTGCTGTCTTAGTGAGCCCCAAAGCTAGTTTACTGACAACCTGAATTTTGGACACTGAGGAAGAGGGATTCCTTTGGTTCATGTCTGCCTGGTAGGATCTAGGTGTAACTTAAAAGTTGCATTGCTGGGATGAAGTGGATACGCTGCCACCATTTCAGGTAAATATTCTCACTGACTTTAATTCTGTTCATTCAGTAGATTTTATACCAACAGCTATGAATAGAACAATTATTTTATTCTTTGTGCTTTAGTAAAATAAACAAGCCACATAAAGACATTTTCAGATTCCTCTTGCTTGTCCTATCTGTCCTGTCTGAATGGTTTGATCCTTGATTTTGAAAAATTATTTTCCCTCATAGATATTTTTGACACCATAAAGATAAACTATAAGCATAAGCCTAGAAATATTTGTCAAAGATATTAGTGGACAAATGTTCAACACATTAGTATGATAATGCTTTGTGTGTTATTTTAAAGAAGTTGTTAACCTGCTTATTTTAAATGGATTAATGCCCCTGCTAGAATAGTGGACAAAGGATTGTCACGTGTGTACATTAAGTATTTGGCCGTTAATATTGGCAACAGTAACTTTCAGGCTATGTGTCATCGTGTCTTGACTCAGAGGGTGGTGAACCTGTGGAATTCATTACCACAGAAGGCTGTGGAGGCCAAGTCACTGAATATATTTAAGAAGGCGCTAGATAGATTTCTAGACACAAAAGACATCAAGGGGTATGGGGAGAGAGTGGGAATATGGTATTGAGATAGAGGATCAGCCATGATCATATTGAATGGCGGAGCAGGCTCGAAGGGCCAAATGACCCACGCCTGCTCCTATTTTCTATGTTTCTATGAGTTGTGTGTCCTTGATTACTTTGCCTTCTAACAATCAGATTGCAGAACCAGAGGTCATTGACCCTTAGACCAATGAGAGCTTCAACCAACTGGATCCCAGAACCATGTCAACAGGGAACAATCAGATGTCAGAAGCATCTCTATAGTGTCATGTCTGATTGGTTAAGTCACAAAAGCACAAATCACACTCTAATATAAAAGGATTCTGTGGCATTCAGCTCCATGACAGTTCCTTACCTACCCCACTATATATAACCATCAAAATAAAAATTAACATGTAAAAAATCAGTAATTCACAAAAATAGAATCGTAGAATGAAACAGCACGGAAGGAGGCCATTCAGCCCATCGTACCTGTGCCAGCTCTTTAAAAGAGCTATCCAATTAGTCCCACTCCCCTGCCATTTCGCCAAAGCCCTGCAAATTTTTACACTTCAAGTATTTATCCAACTCCCTTTTGAAAGTTACTATTGAATCTCCTTCCACCACTCTTTCAGGTAGTGCATTCCAGATCATTACAACTGACTGCATAAAAAATGTTTTCCTTGTGTTGCCTCTGGCTCTTTTGCCAATCACCTTAAATCTATGTCCTTTGGTTACCGACCCGTCTGCCACTGGAAACAGTTTCTTCTTATTTACACTATCAAAACCCTTCATGATTTTGAACACCTCTATTAAGTCTCCTCTTAAACTTCTCTGCTCGAAGGAGAACAACCCCAGGTTCTCCAATCTCTCCAAGCAACTGAATTCTTTCATCCCTGATACCATTCCAGTAAATCCCCTCTTCACCCTCTCTAAGGCCTTGACATCCTTCCTAAAGTGTGGTGCCCAGAATTGAACACAATACTCCAGCTGGGACCTAACCAGTATTTTATAAAGGTTTAGCATAACTTCCTTGCTTTTGTACTCTATGACTATTTATAAAACCAAGAAGCCCCTAAGCCCTTTAACAGCCTTCTCAACTTGTCCTGCCACCTTCAAAGGTTTGTGTACATAAACTCCCAGGTCTCTCTCTTCCTGCACCCCCTTTAAAATTGTACCATTTCGTTTATATTGCCTCTCCTCAGTCTTCCCACCAAAATGAATCACTTCACACTTCTCTGCGTTAAATTTCATCTGCCATGTGTCTGCCCATTTCATCAGTCTGTCTCTCCATGTCCTCGTGAATCTGTTACTATCCTGCTCGCTGTTTTTTTATTGCGCTCATGGGATGTGGGCTTCGGTGGCAAGGCCAGCATTTATTGCACATCACTATTTGTCCTTGAGAAGGTGGTGGTGAGCTGCCTTCTTGAACCGCTGCAGTCCGTGAGGTAAAGGTTCTCCTACAGTGCTGTTAGGTAGGGAGCTTCAGGATTTTGACCCAATGACAATGAAGGAACAGCGATATATTTCCAAGTCGGGATGGTGTGTGACTTGGAGGGGAACGTGCAGGTGGTGTTGTTCCCATGTGCCTGCTGCCCTTGTCCTTCTAGGTGGTAGAGGGTTTGGGAGGTGCTGTCGCAGAAGCCTTGGCGAGTTGCTGCAGTGCATCCTGTGGATGGTACACACTGCAGCCACGGTGCATCGGTGGTGAAGGGAGTGAATGTTTAGGGTGTGAATGTTTAGGGTGGTGGATGGGTGCCAATCAAGCAGGCTGCTTTGTTCTGGATGGTGTCGAGCTTCTTGAGTGTTGTTGGAGCTGCACTCATCCAGGCAAGTGGAGAGTATTCCATCACACTTCTGACTTGTGCCTTGTAGATGGTGGAAAGGATTTGAAGAGTCAGGAGGTGAGTCACTCGCCGCAGAATACCCAGCCTCTGACCTGCTCTTGTAGCCACAGTATTTATGTGGCTGGTCCAGTTAAGTTTCTGGTCAATGGTGACCCCCAGGATGTTGATGGTGGGGATTCGGCGATGGTAATGCCGTTGAATGTCAAGGGGAGGTGGTTAGACTCTCTCTTGTTGGAGATGGTCATTGCCTGGCACTTGTCTGGCGCGAATGTTACTTGCCACTCATCTGCCCAAACCTGGATGCTGTCCAGGCCCTGCTGCATGCGGGCACGGACTGCTTCATTATCTGAGGGGTTGCGAATGGAACTGAACACTGTGCAATCATCAGCGAACATCCCCATTTGTGACCTTATGATGAAGGGAAGGTCATTGATGAAGCAGCTGAAGATGGTGGGGCCTAGGACACTGCCCTGAGAAACTCCTGCAGCAATATCCTGGGTCTGAGATGTTTGGCCTCCAACAACCACTACCACCTTCCCTTGTCCAAGAGCGGGAGGAGAGTCCGAGAGGTGAGCGCAGTGTAAAAGGAGAGTCCAAGAGCGAGAGGAGAGTCCGAGAGGTGAGCGCAGTGTAAAAGGAGAATCCGGGAGGTGAGCGCAGTGTAAAAGATGAGTCCGAGAGGTGAGCGCAGTGTAAAAGGAGAGTCCGAGAGGTGAGCGCAGTGTAAAAGGAGAGTCCGAGAGCGAGAGGAGAGTCCGAGAGGTGAGCGCAGTGTAAAAGGAGAATCCGGGAGGTGAGCGCAGTGTAAAAGATGAGTCCGAGAGGTGAGCGCAGTGTAAAAGGAGAGTCCGAGAGGTGAGCGCAGTGTAAAAGGTGAGTCCGAGAGGTGAGCGCAGTGTAAAAGGAGAGTCCAAGAGCGAGAGGAGAGTCCGAGAGGTGAGCGCAGTGTAAAAGGAGAATCCGGG
The DNA here is from genome assembly GCF_035084215.1 of Heptranchias perlo. Taxonomy (NCBI): domain Eukaryota; kingdom Metazoa; phylum Chordata; class Chondrichthyes; order Hexanchiformes; family Hexanchidae; genus Heptranchias; species Heptranchias perlo. The sequence continues at coordinate 81,466,474 of NC_090327.1, read as the reverse complement.
AGGTGAGCACAGTGTAATAGATGAGTCCGAGAGGTGAGCGCAGTGTAAAAGGAGAGTCCGAGAGGTGAGCGCAGTGTAAAAGGAGAGTCCGAGAGGTGAGCGCAGTGTAAAAGGAGAGTCCGAGAGGTGAGCGCAGTGTAAAAGGAGAGTCCGAGAGGTGAGCGCAGTGTAAAAGGAGAGTCCGAGAGGTGAGCGCAGTGTAAAAGGACAGTCCGAGAGGTGAGCACAGTGTAAATCTAAGGCAAGTCATGGCATCAGAGCTCGCACCCGTGATATGCTCCTCCTGCACTATGTGGGAATTCATGGACACTACAGTTGTCCCTAGCGACCATGTGTGCAGGAAGTGTGTCCAGCTACTGGCTAACCACATTTCGGAGCTGGAGCTGCGGGTGGATTCACTGTGGAGCATCCGCGATGCTGAGATTATCGTGGATAGCACGTTCAGTGAGGTGGTCACACCGCAGGTAAAGATTACGCAGGCAGAAAGGAAATGGGTGACCGCCAGGCAGAGTAAAAGGACTAAGCAGGTAGAGCAGGAGTCCCCTGGGGCCATCGACCTCTCAAACAGAAATAATGCTTCGGATACTGTTGGAGGAGATGGCTTATCAGGGGGAAGCAGCAAGAGCCAAGTTCGTGGCACCACGGGTGGCTCTGCTGCACAGGAGGGGAGGAATAAGAGTGGCAGGGTTATATTGATAGGGGTTTCAATTGTAAGGGGAACAGATAGGAGTTTCTGCGGATGCAAACATGACTCCAGGATGGTATGTTGCCTCCCTGGTGCCAGGGTCAAGGATGTCACGGATCAGCTGCAGGGCATTCTGGAGGGGGAGGGTGAACAGCCAGTAGTCGTGGTCCATATCAGTACCAACGACATAGGTAAAAAAAGGGATGAGGTCCTGCAAGGTGAATTTAAGGAGTTAGGAGATAAATTAAAAAGCAGGACCTCAAAGATAATGATCTCAGGATTACTACCAGTGCCACTTGCTAGTGAGTATAGGAACAGGAGAATAGACCAGATGAATGCTTGGCTGCAGGAATGGTGTAGGAGGGAAGGATTTAGATTCCTGGGACATTGGGACCGGTTCTGGGGAAGATGGGACCTGTACAAACGGGACGGGTTACACCCGAGCAGGACCGGGACCGATGTCCTCACGGGGGTGTTTGCTAGTGCTGTTGGGGAAGGTTTAAACTAGAATGGCAGGGGGATGGGAATCTGAGCAGGGCGACGGAGGAGGGGGAAACAAGAATAGAAAACAAAAGACAGAAAGGGAAGAAGCAATAGTGGAAGGCAGAGAAAACAAGGGCGAAAAACAAATAGGGCCATAGTGCAAAATAAAACTATGATGACTAGCAATCTTAAAAAGACAAGTCTAAAGGCATTGTGACTTCACAAAGGAGGACACAAATAACCTCCCAGAAATGTTAAGGAACCAAGGGTCTAGTGAGAGGGAGGAACTGAAGGAAACCAGTATTTGTAAAAAAGATAGTGCTGGGAAATTAATGGGGCTAAAGGCTGACAAATCCCCAGGGCCTGATAATCTACATCCCAGATACTAAAGGAAGTGGCCCTGGAAAAAGTGGATGCATTGGTGATCATTTTCCAAAATTCTATAGACTCTGGAACAGTTCCTACAGATTGGAGGGTGGCAAATGTAACCCCACTATTTAAAAAAGGAGGGAGAGAAAAAACAGGGAATTATAGACCAGTTAGCCTAACATCAGTAGTGGGGAAAATGCTAGAGTCTATTATAAATGATGTGATAACAGAACATTTAGAGGGCATTAATGGGATTGGACAAAGTCAGCATGGGTTTATGAAAGGGAAATCATGCTTAACAAATCTACTGGAGTTTTTTGAGGATGTAACTAGTAGAATAGATAGGGGAGAACCAGTGGATGTGGTGCATTTGGATTTTCAGAAGGCTTTTGATAAGGTCCCACACAAGAGGTTAGTGGGCAAAATTAAAGCACATGGGATTGGGGGGGAATATGCTGGCATGGATTGAGAATTGGTTGAAAGACAGGAAACAGAGAGTAGGAATAAACGGGTCTTTTTCCGGTTGGCAGGCTGTGACTAGTGGGGCACCGCAGGGATCAGTGCTTGGGACCCAGCTATTCAAAATATATATCAATAATTTGGATGAGGGAACTGAATGTAACATTTCTAAGTTTGCAGACGACACAAAGCTGGGGTGGAATGTGAGCGGTGAGGAGGATGCAAAGAGGCTCCAATGTCATTCAGACAAGTTGAGTGAGTGGGCAAGAACATGCCGGATGCAGTATAACGTGGATAAATGTGAGGTTATCCACTTTGGTTGTAAAAACTGAAAGGCAGGTTATTATCTGAATGATGATAGATTAGGAAAAGGGGAGGTGCAACGAGACCTGGGTGTCCTTGTACACCAGTCAATGAAAGCGAGCATTCAGGTGCAGCAAGCAGTTAGGAAGGCGAATGGTTTATTGGTCTTCATTGCAAGAGGATTTGAGTACAGGAGCAGGGATGTCTTACTGCAGTTATACAGGGCCTTGGTGAGTCCACATCTGGAGTATTGTGTGCAGTTTTGGTCTCCTTATCTGAGGAAGGATGTCCTTGCCATGGATGGAGTGCAACGAAGGTTTACCAGACTGACTCCTGGGATGGCAGGACTGATGTATGAGGAGAGATTGGGTCGACTAGGCCTATATTCACTCGCGTTTAGAAGGATGAGAGGTGATCTCATCAAAACAAATAAAATTCTAACAGGACTAGACAGACTAGATGCAGGGAGGATGTTCCTGATGGCTGGGGAGTCCAGAACCAGGGGTCACAGTCACATGATATGGGGTATGCCATTTAGAACCGAGATGAGGAGAAATTTCTTCACTCAGAGGGTGGTGAACCTGTGGAATTCTCTACCACAGAAGGCAGTGGAGGCCAAGTCATTAGATGTATTCAAGAAAGAGATAGATATATTTCCTAATGCCAAAGGGATCAAGGGATATGGGGAAAAAGCCGGAACAGGGTACTGAGTTAGACGATCAGCCATGAGCACTGTAAATGGCGGAGCAGGCCCGAAGGGCTGAATGGCCTGCTCCTGCTCCTATTTTCTATGTTTCTATGTACTAGGTATGACTCCAGCCACTGGAGAGTTTTCCCCCTGATTCCCATTGACTTAAATTTTTCTTGGGCTCCTTGGTGCCACACTCAGTCAAATGCTGCCTTGATGTCAAATGGAGTTACTCTCACCTCACCTCTGGAATTCAGCCCCTTTGTCCATGTTTGGACCAAGGCTGTAATGAGGTCTGGAGCTGAGTGGTCCTGGCGGAACCCAAACTGATCATCAGTGAGCAGGTTATTGGTGAGTAAGTGCTGCTTGATAGCATTGTCAATGACACCTTCCATCACTTTGCTGATGATTGAGAGTAGACTGATGGGGCGGTAATTGGCAGTATTGGATTTGTCCTGCTTTTTGTGGACAGGACATACCTGGGCAATTTTCCACATTGTCGGGTAGATGCCAGTGTTGTAGCTGTACTGGAACAGTTTGGCTGGAGGCGCGGCTAGTTCTGGAGCATAAGTCTTCAGCACTACAGCCAGGGCCCATAGCCTTTGTTGTATCCTGTGCACTCGGCCATTTCTTGATATCACGTGGAGTGAATCGAATTGGCTGAAGACTGGCTTCTGTGATGGTGGGAACATCAGGAGGAGGCCGAGATGGATCATCCACTTGGCACTTCTGGCTGAAGATGGTTGCAAACGCTTCAGCCTTGTCTTTTGCACTCACGTGCTGGACTCCGCCATCATTGAGGATGGGGATGTTTACAGAGCCTCCTCCTCCCGTTAGTTGTTTAATTGTCCACCACCATTCACTACTGGGTGTGGCAGGACTGCAGAGCTTTGATCTGATCTGTTGGTTGTGGAATCGCTTAGCTCTGTCTATAGCATGTTGCTTTTGCTGTTTAGCATGCATGTAGTCCTGTGTTGTAGCTTCACCAGGTTGGCACCTCTTTTTTAGGTATGCCTGCTGCTGCTCCTGGCATGTTCTTCTACACTCCTCATTGAATCAGGGTTGACCCCCTGGCTTGTTGGTAATGGTAGAGTGAGGAATATGCCGGGCCATGAGGTTATAGATTGTGCTGGAATACAATTCTGCTGCTGCTAATGGCCCACAGTGCCTCATGGATGCCCAGTTTTGAGCTGATAGATCTCTTCTGAATCTATCCCATTTAGCACGGTGGTAGTGCCACACAACATGTTGGATGGTGTCCTCAGTGTGAAGATGGTGCGGTGGTCACTCCTACCAATACTGTCATGGACAGGTGCATCTGCAACAGGTAGATTGGTGAGGACGAGGTCAAGTAGGTTTTTCCCTCGTGTTAGTTCGCTCACCACCTGCCGCAGGCCCCGTCTGGCAGCTATATCCTTCAGGACTCGGCCAGCTCGGTCAGTATTGGTGCTACCGAGCCACTCTTGGTATTGGACATTGAAGTCCCCCACCCAGAGTACATTCTGTGCCCTTGCTACCCTCAGTGCTTCCTCCAAGTGGTGCTCAACATGGAGGAGGACTGATTCATCAGCTGAGGGAGGACGGAAGGTGGTAATCAGCAGGAGGTTTCCTTGCCCATGTTTGACCTGATGCCATGAGATTTCGTGGGGTCCAGATTCAATGTTGAGGACTCCCAGGGCTACTCCCTCCTGACTATATATCACTGTACCACCACCTCTGGTCGATCTGACTTGCCAGTAGGACCGGACATACCCAGGGATGGTGATGGAAGAGTCTGGGACGTTGGCTGAAATGTATGATTCTGTGAGTATGGCTATGTCAGGCTGTTGCTTGACTAATCTGTGGGATAGCTCTCCCAATTTTGGCACAAGTCCCCAGATGTTAGTGAGGAGGACTTTGCAGGGTCGACTGGGCTTGGTTTGCCTTTGTCGTCCGGAGCCTAGTGGTCCGATGCCGGGTGGTCCATCCGGTTTTATTCTTATTATGACTTTTCGTCGCGAGATTTTACAACCGAGTGGCTTGCTAGGCCATTTCAGAGGGCAATTAAGAATCAACCACATTGCTGTGGGTCTGGAGTCACATATAGGTCAGACCGGGTAAGGACGGCAGGTTTCCTTCCCTAAAGGACATTAGTGAACCAAATGGGTTTTTACGACAATCCGGTAGTTTCATGGCCACTATTACAGAGACTATTTTTTTATTCCAGATTTTTTATTTAATTAATTGAATTTAAATTCCCCAGCTGCCGTGGTGGGATTTAAAGACATAACTCTGGATTATTAGTCCAGGCCTCTGGATTACTAGTCCAGTAACATAACCACTATGCTACCGTACCCTTATACTACATTTCCAAGTTTCGTTTCATCTGCAAACTTTGAAATTATGCCCTGTATACCCAAGTCAATCATTAATATCTATCAAAATGAGCAGTGGTCCCAACACTGATCCCTGGGGGACATTACTGTATACTTCCCTCCAGTCTGAAAAACAACCGTTCACCACTACTCTCTCTTTTCTATTCCTTAGACAATTTCGTATCCATGCAGCAACTGCATCTTTAATCCCATGAGCTTCAATTATGCTCCAATTATGTATGGATGGGGGAGAATCACAGCAGGGGCATGGGTGGGTATAGGTCAGCATGGGTGGGCATAGGTCAGCATGGGTGGGCATAGGTGGGCACGGGGGCCATGAGTCATGGGAGATAGGATCGGGGGTCAGTCACGGGGGAATGGGGCAGGATTGGGGGTCATCGTGGGGGTCCGCGATCATTGAGGGGGAGGATCGGGGTCGAAGGATCGGGGTCGGGGTCGGAGGATTGGGGTCGGGGTCGGGGTCGGTTCGGAGGATCGGGGTTGGGGTCGGGGTTGGAGGTTCGGGATAGGCGTCAGGGTCACAGGATCGGGATCGGCGTCGGGGTCAGAGGATTGGGATCAGGGTCGGGGTCGGAGGATCGGGATCGGTGTCTGGGTCGGAGGAACATGATCAGGGTCGGGGTCGGAGGATCGGGATCGGTGTCTGGGTCGGAGGAACATGATCAGGGTCGGGGTCGGAGGAACGGGATCGGAGGATCTGGATCAGGGTCGGGGTCGGAGGAACGGGGTTGGGGTTGGAGGATCGGGATTAGGGTCGGGGTCGGAGGACCGGGGTCAGGGTCGGGGTCGGAGGATCGAGACCAGGGTCGGGGTCAGAGGATCGGGATTAGGGTCGGGGTCGGAGGACCGGGGTCAGGGTCGGAGAATCGGGGTCGAGGGTTGGGGTCGGGGGTCCGAGATCGGGTGGGGGGGGTTTACTGCAATTGGTGAGGGGGGGAGTGGGTTGGTTCAGGTAGATTTGTTGGGCCTGGGGGAAGCACTCCTGCTCCTCCGGGCCCACAAGCTGTGTCTTTCTAGGTATTTATCTGTTAGTGTCGGGCCTTTTCGCCTCCTTTCACGAGGCATAAAACAGAAATCCCGGGAATCCCAGCCCCGCGGTGTTGAAATCCGGAATGAGTGAAAAATGGAGGCCTGAAGCCTCCTTGAAAAGTTTTAAGGCCCGACCCGCCTCCTGGGAGTGGGTTGGCCGCCCAACCCTCGTCCCGTCCCCGTAAAAAATGGAAATGGGTGGGTTGGAGGCGGGTTGGGGGCAGGTATGAAATGGTGGCAATTTTCAATGTCTCCCCGCCTCCAACCCATCCATTTTTTACTTTTAAAATCAAGCCCAGTATATCTAAAAGTTTTCCCACCATTGATGTTAGGCTGACTGGCCTGTAATTGCCAGGTTTATCCCTCTCCCATTTTTTGAAAAGGGGTGTAACATTTGCAATCCTCCAGTCCTCTGGCACCGTCCCCATATCTAAGGAGGATTGGAAGATTGTGGCCAGACCCTCCGCAATTTCCACCCTTACTTCCCTCAGTAACCTAGAATGCATCCCATCTGGACCGGGTGACCTTTTTACTTTGTTCACTGCCAACCTTTTTAGTACCTCCTCTTTAACTATTTTTATCCTATCCAATTTCTCTACTACCTTCACCTTTGCTGTGACATTGGCAGTATCCTCTTCTTTAGTGAAGACAGATGCAAACTATTCATTCAGTACCTCAGCCATGTCCCATGCCTTCACAAAAAGATCGCCCTTTTGGTTTCTAATCGGCCCCACTGATAATGGACTTGTTGACTAGTCATAGCAATCAATTGCTATCAATTAGTTTACAACAGACTCAGACATAGAATCATAGAATCATAGAAAGGTTACAGCACGGAAGGGGGCCATTAGGTCCATCGGGTCCGTCCCACTCCCCTGCCCTATCCCGGCAGCCCTGCAATTTTTTTCTTTCAAGTACTTATCCATATCCCTTTTGAAGGCCATGATTGAATCTGCCTTCACCACCCCCTCGGGCAGTGTATTCCAGATCCTAATCACTCACTGTATAAAAACGTTTTTCCTCATGTCACCTTTGGTTATTTTGCCAATCACCTTAAATCTATGCCATCTGGTTCTTGGCCCTAAAAGTTTCCCTAACACCGGCCTATAGTTGCTGTGTTTATCCTTACACCCTTTGTTGAACAAGGGTGTAACATTTGCAATTCTCCAGTCCTCTGGCACCACCCCCGTATCTAAGGATGTTTGGAAGATTATCGCCAGTACCGCCGCAATTTCCACCCTTACTTCCCTCAGCAACCTAGGATGCATCCGGACCGGGTGACTTATCTACTTTAAGTACAGCTAGCCTTTCTAGTACCTCTTCTTTATCAATTTTTAGCCTATCCAGTATCTCAATTATACCTTCCTTTACTGAGACTCTGGCAGCATCTTCTTCCTTGATAAAGACAGATGCAAAGTACTCATTTAGTACCTCGGCCATGCCCTCTGCCTCCTTTATGGTCCCTAATTGGGCCCACCCCTCCTCTTACTACCCATTTACTATTTATATGCCTGTAGAAGACTTTTGGATTCCCTTTTATTTTTGCCGCCAGTCTATTCTCATAATCTCTCTATGCCCCTCTTATTTCCTTTTTCACTTCCACTCTGAACTTTCTATATTCAGCCTGGTTCTCACTTGTGTTATCAACCTGACATCTGTCATATGCCGCTTTTTTCCGCTTCATCTTACTCTCCATCTCTTTTGTCATCCAGGGAGCTCTGGTTTTAGTTGCCCTACCTTTCTCCCTCGTGGGAATTTACCTAGACTGTACCTGAACCATCTCCTCTTTACAGGCCGCTCACTGTTCAATTACAGTTTTGCCTGCCAAGGAAAAAGAATCTTACATAGCACCTTTCACATCCTCAGGATGTCCCAAAGCACTTCACAGCCAATGAAGTATCTTGAAGTGTAGTCACTGTTTAATGTAGGCAAACACAGCAGCCAATTTGCACACAGCAAGGTCCCACAAACAGATTAGTGATCAGATCATTTGTTTTTATGATGCTGATTGAGGGATAAGTGCCAGTCAGGACAGCAGAAGAAATCCACTGCTCTCCTTCAAATAGTATCATGAGATCTTTTACATTCACCTGAGAGGGTAGATAGGGCTAAGTGTCAGCCTAGGTTACGTACTCAAGTACTTGAATAAGGCTTGAAGCCTCAACCTTCTGACTCAGAGCCAAGAGTGCTCCATTGAGCCAAGGCTGATATCTATGGAAGCAATGTACCACTACATACCCCATCATAACCCTAAGTTGAAGCGAGGAAATCCCCAATGATGGAGAGCTTTAGGAACCATAGGTCCAAAGTCACCTGTTTCTCCAAGCATGCTACACTTACCACATAATGTCTCAAATTACTCAAATACTGTGTCCCAAAATATTATTTTCTGAAAGAAATTGATTTAATTTGCATCAACATTATCTACTCCCACCATCTCCCTAAGGAACCTGGTCCGTAGATTTACCACTCGTTCACTGAAATAATGTTTCCACAGATTAGTTTTGAACTTACCCCCCCTTCAAGCGCAGGCCATATCCTCTAGTATCACACTATGTTCAGTTGTAATTTGTTGATGCTTTATACAATCTTAAATAAAAGGTACAGTAAAGGATCAAAGAAACCCAAGTATTTCCTGTAGCTTTTTTCTGGTCTTGTGCCAAGCAGTTGCTAATCTGGAGAAATAATAATAAACCTCACATTTAGACCACTTCCCCACAGGGGCCTTAAAGGGACAAACCAGCTTAGCAACTAAACATTATTCCAGACTCCTGACTACTCAGGAGTAATGCCAATGGAAATCAGCTAGTATTTTTTTTAAAAAGTAGAAGGAACCAAGGCCTTCTTGCACATCTGACTCATTAGAATTAAAATTTTTATTTAAAGTTTAGAAGACCTCCAGAATCACCACCTAAAAACTAATAATATATTTTTGGTGCCAATTCAGACACCACATTAAGATAACCTCCACCCAGAGGGTGTTTAGTGGGTTTAACACTGACCTCTCACCTCGGGGCTTGGGTTTGAATCCAGCTTAAGCCAATGGCATGGGAGTCTCTGTCTGTCAGTTTCTACCCTGCTCACGACACCGAGACTTCCTTGGCCAAAGACAGGAATGACGTCCTCAGTGACTGTCGTGCATTATCCTTTGTCTACCTGCATTGTTTAACAAGGTCGACCATTCTATCCTCCTCCATTGTATTTCATCCATTGTCCAGCTCTGTTAGAGTGACCTTCCATGGTTCCAGTCAGCAATGGCTTCTCTTCCCACCACAGCACTACCACCTCAGGAGTTCCCTAAGGATTTATCCTTGACTCCTTCCTCTTCCTCATCTACATGTTTCCGCTTTGTGACGATATCCATAGGGTCAGCTTCCATGAGTAGGCTGATGACAGGCAGCTGTACTCCGTCTCTTCTGTTGGCTCCATGGTCACCTCCATGCTGTCAGACATCAAACATTGGGAAGATTGAATCCATCGTTTTCAGGCCTTGCCACAACTCAGCTCCGCTGCAACTAACTCGATCCTGCTCCCCAGCTACTTGCTTAAGCTGAAACATTTGGGAAACATTTTTTGCTGGGAACGTAAAACTGGGGTCATCTATCAGTAGGCTATTCAATTATGGGGAGCCTGGACAACAAGTACTATTGTGGGTTTACTTGAGGTTCCAAACTTTCCCCTGGTTTGGTGAGTCAGTGACAAGGGGGTCATCAATTTATAATTATCACTAAGAGAGTGAGGAGAAAGGTTAGGATGAAATTTCTTTACAAGAGGATTATTGAAGCATGGAATGCTTTGCCACAGGGAGTGCTTGAGGCAGAGATCATAACGCCTTTCAAGAGCGAATTGGATAAATATTTAAAGCAAAGTAAGATACAGGGCAATGGGGAGAAAGCAGGGCAGTAGGATTAGTTTTGGATTGCTCTTCTGAAAAGCGAGTACAGACATGATGGGCTGAATGGCCTCCTTCTGCGCTGTAAACTTCTATTATTTTAAATGTCCATTGCCATCAGATACATATCATGAGATAAATAAGATTGGCCATTTTTCTTAGTTGAACCGAAAAGCTGCCGACAAATTGAGCCTGCAGTATTCCTTAAAAATAAATGTTCTTCAAGTATAAGTTCATGCCTGAGTAACATTTCCATGTAATAACTTTCAGTGAATACTGAATATTTATCCAGCTATTTTAATACAGGTATTAACCCATTATTTAAAATATTGGTTAACATCTTCATTGAAATAGAGGACAGAAGAATTTCATATGTTCAGGGTAATTTGAAACTAACCTGCTCGGCAGGAAACTGACGGGATCGGATCAGCCGCCCATCTTACACTGACCCTACTTTCCATTGATGAAAAGTAACATTTAAGGTACATTGATGAAAAGTAACATTTTACACATAAAGTGTAAAACTGATAGCCGAACCAAAACCGTCAGTTTCACACTGGGCATGTTAGATTAAAATTACCCCCTATCATTTCAAGATATTTGTAAATAAGGCCTTCTAAGTCTATTAGTGAAGTAAAATTCAGTCGACTAAAGCAAAATAGCGACAAATTCAACTTATACTTCCCGCTGCCTTAAAATCCTTAGACTTAACTTTTTGAAATCTTAGTTAAATCTGTTTGTAATGAATCGTGACTTTCTGCAACGCTGCAGGCTGAAATCTCATGTTTAGTCTACGTGCAGCATCTAGCTCGCTGTGTTTCTCGAAGTTGTGTCTAAAGCTTTAAGTGGTTATTTGACAACTTCTCACTGGAGGAACAGCCACAAGCTCAATCCAACACTAGGTTAATCTTCAAGCGGAATGAGCTTAGGTGTTTTACTCACTGTCACATAACATAAAGTTGACCAAAAGTCAGTGAAATAATCTTTGCTAGCAGCCCACAATTAAATGACAAGAACGTTATCTTATAAAAGCAAAATAATTCTAATGGAGAACATAAAGCATAATGTTACACTGAACTTAGACCCCAAGGTGAGTCTGTAGACCAAGTGGTGAATGTGCGTTTGCTGTTTTATGGAAATATGTTGTGAAGGGACGCAGGCTGTCTTTTCCCACCTGTCACCATACATCTCCTTCTAGTACAGAGCAGGGCATTCTGGGCCACAAACCTTTCCTTGGTCTCTCCAGTGCCGTTCCATGATCATCCAGCCGGTGATGGTTTAAACAGAGCAACCAATGTGGTGCTTTGTCTGACAGGCTGAGAAATTACAGAACTTACCCAGTTGAGGCAGGTATGTTCCAGCGTTCACATATCGACGGGGCTGAAAGCCATGACATTCTGGTTAGGAATCAAGTGCTGCCTCTATTAATCCATTTATTTAAAAAAACATATAACTTACAAAAGTTTTAGCCCTCAGCAAACACTTTTGAAGCTTTGGAAGGTAACTAAGCCGCCAGGAAAAATCTCAGGTCAGCAATATAATCAGAAAATTAGTTTTTGAAACAAGTTTTTTTTTGGGACTGAATTTTAAGACAGTTAACTCAATGTTAAAAGGGTGCTAACTTAAAATCTATACTGTCATTATTGTCTTGCTTGGGGTTAAGCAAGGAACTCACCCTCTAAAGTGAGCTCAGTTATTCTCCTTTATTTAACAAGGAGCAACAGCAGTTAGAGATGGCGTTTCAGAAAGTTTAGATCGATGCATGCCTACTGTAAAACGTCGAATGAACATTGAATAGGGGTTTTAACTTTTAACACGCACATTGCCAGTTTGGCTAGAAATCAAATCTCCCCTATAAACCACACTCTAGATAGTGGATAACACCTAAATGGGCCACAAGAAGTTAGAAGACGGATTTTGTGGTCCAGGCTAAGTGTAGGTTTGAATGCCTAGTTGCTAGTGCAAAGCTAGCCAATTGTGCAGTAAGAGTAAGTGCCCATGTTGGGGGAGGGCAAAAATTCTTAGAGCCTTTAGAAATGCTGAAGATGTATTGCAATTCTTTGGCCACACTCACATCTGCCAAGGTTTATCACATCTCAATTCATTGTAATAAAATCTAGCTACAAAATGCATGGTCAATGTGCTTTGTTTCTTCAGTTTACTGCATCTCAAAGCTAATGTTTTCCTTGTACAGAGGCAAATAAATCTAGATCACGGTACTGACCTAAAGAAAGACCTCCTTGTGAAACAAGGGTGATAAGGACACGTCTTTTCTGATGTGCCCAAGCATGATCTATAGATTTGCATATTTGGGTAAAGCTTGGCGCCCGTAGATCATCTTAGATACTGATGGACTTTAAGGGCATGGGCCTTCAAGAGGAATGCTTATCACAACACCTTGGAGTGCAGAAAATGACATTTAAGCTCATTGAAATGCTATGGCGTGAAAAATCAAGCTTAGCAGAAACTGGCAAAAGAAGTCAAAAACAAAAGAGGAAACAAATGCAACAAAATACAAGAACCGTAAAAGTTAAAAATTATCTGCGAAACAATTCTAAATTAGCACAATACTGCTTTAAGAAATATAATACCCAGGAATGGCCTTTCTAGGGTTTAGAATGTGGCCTGAAAATCTTGGGAGAACACAGATAATGCTGAATTTCCGTAATTTTTAAATCATTAGAGATTTTTGCTCACCAAGAGCGGAAGTGTATCACAATACAAGACCAATTCCCAGGACTTTACAATCTCTTCTCCCCCCCACCCCCACTCCAGAACTAGACGCGCAAAACCACCAGTGGGTAACACAGAATTTATTTTCACTGCAACCTTATGCTTGGCTCCAGCTGCCATTGGTATGTCATCAGCCATGTTAGCTTGGAAACCTATAGTCGGACAGAGAAAAGTCCAATGCCCATGTATTGTGGGAAATCTTGTTGGTATATAAGTCCTGCTTTTCCTGCTAATTTGGTTGACTGAAGGTTAAGGATCATCCCACTATAATAGGAATAAAAATATATCCATAAAACTTTCCCTTTCGCTTCCCTCGCACACCAACATCAATTTAACTTAGTAAACATCCCAAGGAACTACACAGTGGAAAAATGGACACAAGGCAAAAGTAGGAGAGTTGAGAAAGAAGACTGAAAATATGGTCGCAAAGATAGGTTTTGAGGAGGTCTTTAAAGGGGAGCAAAGCAACAAGTTGCAGGGGTTTAGTGAGTGGGTGCCAGTAGGGCCAACGGAGCTGCAGGCTCTCCTCTCAAGGCGGAGCAAGACTGGGGGAATGTACAGGAGACTAGTGACAGATGAAAGGACACAGGCTGGGACATGGGTTACAGAGTTATGGATGGGTGAGGCCTTGTAGGGATTTTCAGATAAGGACAAGGATTTTGAATTCAATGTGTTGGGGGACAGGAAGCCACTGGAGGGTGACGAAGACAGAGATGATGGTTGAATGGGACTTAGTGGGGGACAGAACATGAGCAACAGAGTTTTGAATGAGTTGGAGTATGTATAGGGTGGAGCTCAGGAGGCCAGCATGCAGGGCATTGGAAAGTCGAGTCTGGAGGAAACAAAAGAGTTGATAAGGGTTTTAGTGGCCAACCAATAAACATTCTTGGTATAAACAATTTGACATGTATTGTCTTTTCATTGATGACCTGATTGGATGGATTTGAAAGAATTTCAAATACCTTACTTTCAGCATGGCAAATAAGAAAAAGAGTCAACTTCATTAATAAACATATTCACTATCATGCACTTTAATCAAAGGAATTATATACGAACATAAGAAATGGAGGGTGACAAAACACTATCAAGAACTTGAGGAGACAGGGGATTGTTGGAGCATGGAATGCTTTGCCACAGGGAATGGTTGAGACAGAGACCTTTACATCTTTTAAGGGAAAATTGGATAACTATTTGAAGTAGAGGAAGATACAAGGCAATGGGATGAGAACAGTGCAATGGTAATAGTTCTAGATTGCTCTAGCAAACAGCCAATGGGCCGAATGATCTCCTTCTGTTTAAGTATGGTTCTATGCTCATCAAGCAGCCCTGTTCAGTCGGCATTGCAACCACTCACACTACCCATCCACCCCCTAGCAGCATCATCTCCCAAGAGAAACAAAAGAAAACAGAGAAAAAAAATCTGCAGCCAATGCAGGAAACACTCTGGGAAATGCTCTGATTCCCCAAGGCAATCAAGCAAGCTTTGGGAAACCATTTGACTCAAGCTCCTTGGAGAGTGCGAGAGAACACACTGCACCATCTCTAGGTCCCATACATTCCCTTACTGTCAGATGAAGTCGAGAAAAAAAATCTAAAAATTAAGGTTATTTTTCTTTTAACAAATGATAAAACGTGTACATGTTTTACTGCAGCAATGCTCCTGTTGCTGCCCTTTGACTTGGATCTTCAAGTTATCTCCTGCAGAGAGAAAGAGAGAGCATCTTAAACTGGGGATTAGTTGAGGTGCCACCTACTGAGAGATGACTCAAGTATGGTGTATAATTTTACCTAATTTACATTGACAATCATATATTGAAGTGGACCCAACAGCTACCTTAATTTGACCTCAAACTGCCAGGGTCAAACTGACAATAAACCAAACTGACTTGTGTAGTAAGTTTCTTGCTTGGAGTAATTCAGACACAGTAGAACATAACCAACCATTATAAATTTGACACTACATCTGTCTGTTCGTCCCACAACACCAGATGTTCCACTCACTGCATCAACTCCGCTCTGCTCATTGCATCCTTTCACTCTGTTACTATTTACAGAAAACAGAGACCTAGAAATTGGATCGCACCGGGCACGATCCTGGTGTGGCACAAGCTGCCCGCTCCTAATGAGGCCGGTGGCAGCACCACAGCCAATTGGCCAATAGGCGAACTGCGAGGCTCAGAGACAGCTCACTGGACGTGAAGGGGAAGTGAATTCGGCCAGCTCGGATGCCAGCCGAGGGCCTCAGGTGAGTCTGGACTGGGGAGGAGAGTCAATTGGGAGGGGCTTGAGTGGTGGCCGGCAGCGGCCTATAATTTTAATGTTGAGCCTTTCCTGCTCCTCTTGGCTCCACATTAGGGTAACTAAAAAACTTGAAACTTACCTTTTAGGTGGCAGCCTTCGATGCTACCTTTAAGGACTACTGGTTTGGCTATAGTGTGCCTGAAAAAAGCTAATGGCAGCCTGTGCCATGCACGCTACAGTCAGTCATAAAGGAAAAATCACTAAGGGGCCTGAAACAGGCATTAGGCCCCCAATTTGCATAAGCAATGGGCCCAACGTTGGCTTCAGGCGGGCGCCCTAGACGACTGCAGGGTGCCTTAGCCAATATGGCGTGTGGTGCATTTCCGGGGCGGATTGAGCGCACACACACTGCACGCTATATTGGATCCTCCAGCGCCTGTTTTTCACCCAAAAACAATTGAATTTCTAGGCCAGATTTTTTTTAAGCAAGTATATACACATCCATGGTCATGCGCTCACAGCCATGCACATGCATAAAAAAATTAATTATAGCTGCAAAGCTGTCCCCTGGAGATCCAGCAATGTAAATGGGGCATTTCCACTCGATCCACCAATGCAGATTCACTGACTGATTACTAATTGAAGCACTCAGTATAAATAAGATACTTCAGTGAAGGAGCAGCTTCTGAAAAGGAATGGTGCCCAGAGACTGACAGCTGGTCACATTCTGCTTTGCATATATATAAAAATTATGCATGTCTCCATGTTTAGCAGCCATAACATTGTGCTCCTAAAATGAAAAGATAAATACTGTATAGAAAGACTGATCAAGATTAAGCCACCATCACCTTCCCCTTGAAGAGTTTCATTGGACAGTCTGTGGTTTTGTGTCCCTCCTATATCCCTTGACGTACTTGCTAAATTTAATAAAAATATCCTGCAGTGGATAAAGCTGAATAATTCAACTTCGGAATTATATTCATGTTATTTAAATCCGTCCTTTGTCACAGTGAGAAAACAAGCCATACCATCCCACCAGGGCATATGACATCTTATATCAAATCAAAACAAAGAAAAAATCTTGACATTAAAAGCTGAGCTTTATTTTTTTCTTCTTAAAACAAATGCTAAGGCTTGTGTATATGTTATGTGAAGTAAGACAAATAGGAGATTTGTCATTGGAAAATATGATAGTGCTCATTTATTAATATTTTAGGTAGTGAAAGGACTATCATTGACATTTTTTCTCTAGTATTTCCTGCTAGGGATACATGGCGGGAGGATTTAAGATAAAGAGATCAGCTACACTTGAACAACCGGACTACCGAAGGGAACTTGCATCCTAATCCAGGGAGTTTCCCAACACCACTGGCAGAAGGGTTACCGACCGAAGATGTAGTCCCGGGTCAGAATAAATGACTGTGAATGCTGATTAAATATCATTGTGATAGTCATGCTAAGCAAGTAACTGAGCTTTAATTAATAAATTTGTTGAAACTAAAAAAGAATTTAACCATTCTGATGTCTAAAGTATACCTATATTTTCAAAACTAACCTTATAGGATTACTCAACATTTACATTTTAATTATTAATTAGAAAAAAGTAAACCATTTCAATAATATTCTTCTAAATTTACACATAATAAATAATGGAGTAAAAATCCCTTATATCATGTTTTCAGGTACATAACTCAGAGCAAGCTTCCATGCAGGTAGGAACTGGACAGCCCGAGATGCCACAGAGCCTGGACCTTGGGTCTCATTGTAATAAAAGCGATGAGTTGCCAGAATGCAATTTGGACCGGCTGCCTGGCCAACAGCGCCCCTCAGGCAAGTCCTGGGGTGGGGGAGGAATGGGAGGGTGGGCCGAGCACAGACTGGCAGCATCCCGCAGTAGAATCATAGAATGGTTACAGCACAGGAGGCGGCCATTTGGCCCATCGAGACTGTCCCATTCCTCCACTCTGGACCAGTAGTGCTCTTTCCAGTTCCACATCAAGGTAAGTATTAAAAAAAACATACAATTTTGATGGTGGCCTTCAGCTGGTTTGGCCACATGTAGACCTGATAATGCTGAGCAGAGCAGGCTCTGTGTTGCCGAATTTCTTGGAGAGGTCCTGAAGCAGGACCTCTCCAAGAAATTTACATATACAAGGGGCCTAATGCTTGCTTCAGGCAGGCGCTACAGATGCCTGGGAAGCCGTGTTCACTAATATGGCAGCACCTGTACCCCCAAGCACAGATCGGGTGCAGGATGTAGTGTCCCGAAATTGGTCCTTGTTGCCCCCTTTTAACTCCCAAAAAATGGCCGCAACAAGGACCAAATTCCCCCTCAATATCTTTTCCATTTTTAAAAAATTCAATTTGAATATTCAAACTAGGAAAATATTGGAGCCCACTTTCCTAGCTCCCTTCTGCCTGGGTACTGGACAGGTGGAGTATTGATGAAGTGTTCTGCACCTGTACAAAACTATGATCGCCTGGTGGACTGGATCATTTGAATGACTTGGTTGCATTTCTGGTACAGGCCTGTGTCCTGGCAGGGCCTAGCCCCTGGAAGTCAGGGAGGAAAGTCTTCCGTAGTTGTGGCGTGTCCAAAAACAGCTGTTCCAGGGCCTGACATCCCTGAACAGCAGAGAAAGGACTTACTTCCAGGACCATTGCCCACCTCTCTCTGATCTTCCAATTGGAATGGGGCTCAGTGTGCGGCCGTCTCTTCTGGATATCTCTCTGTTGCTAGCATAGACAGCCCACCTCTTATCCTCAGGGGAAGCCGCAGAAATCCCATGGCAACATGAAAAGGGTAGAGGTCAGGTGTTACAGGTCCCAGACCCTATTTCATATGCTTAATGCTCTTGAATAAGTGGGGTAGGGTTTAACTTTCACCGTAAGTGGAAAACCAGCAGTAGCGGATCGGCTGGCCGTTAAACGCCTCGACCGGTCTTCCTCTCCATCGATGGATAGGAACAGAGTGTGTAACGGGCGGCTGATCTGCTACCGCTGGTTTCCCGGCCGATGGTGAATGTTAGAATCTACCCCAGTGTTTCCTGGGTGCTAATCACAGGAAAATCGGACCTATTGTTTTCTGAGGATTGTTAATCAGTTAGTATGGTTTTAAAATTGGAAAGATTATGGTTTATTTGCTTACTTGGAGTATATCAGTCGATTTATACACAAAAATACCTAGTATTCATTTCTTATTCAAAGATTGATAATACAAAGCATTGCATGATTGTTATGTCCATTAGCCTACAGCACGGCTTTCCAATCTGGATCCCTGTGGGCCCACAGGCAGATCCTGGGGGAGGGGTTGGGGGTTGTGAGGTCATCAGATTTCTTCCAATAGATCATCACATGTCTGTATTTTTTGAAATAGCATGTTATTTCTATTGCTGTATATATTAACAAGAAGGATTTTTTGAAATTTTCGCACTGTTTTCTTTTGGTAGCTAACATTGTCTTTCTGTTGTTAGTACAGGGAGTCCCATGGAATGTTTCAATGTTTACATGGGTTCCAACATAGAAAAGCTCGAAAATTTCCAATCCACATGACAACCAAGGAAGATGGTAGTGGTTGTTGGAGGCCAATCATCTCAGCCCCAGGGCATTGCTGCAGGAGTTCCTCAGGGCAGTGTCCTAGGCCCAACCATCTTCAGCTGCTTCATCAATGACCTTCCCTCCATCATAAGGTCAGAAATGGGGATGTTCGCTGTTCAGTTGCATTCACAACCCCTCAAATAATGAAGCAGTCCGTGCCCACACGCAGCAAGACCTGGACAACATCCAGGCTTGGGCTGATAAGTGGCAAGTAACATTTGCACCAGACAAGTGCCAGGCAATGACCATCTCCAACAAGAGAGAGTCTAACCACCTCCCCTTGACATTCAATGGCATTACCATCGCCGAATCCCCTACCATCAACATCCTGGGGGTCACCATTGACCAGAAACTTAACTGGACCAGCCACGTAAATACTGTGGCTACAAGAGCAGGTCAGAGGCCAGGTATTCTGCGGTGAGTGACTCACCTCCTGACTCCCCAAAGCCTTTCCACCATCTACAAGGCACAAGTCAGGAGTGTGATGGAATACTCTCCACTTGCCTGGATGAATGCAGCGCCAGCAACACTCAAGAAGCTCGACACCATCCAGGACAAAGCAGCCCGCTTGATCGTCACCCCATCCACCACCCTAAACATTCACTCCCTTCACCACCGGCTCACAGTGGCTGCAGTGTGTACCATCCACAGGATGCACTCCAGCAACTCGCAAAGGCTTCTTGAACAGCACCTCCCAAACCCGTGACCTCTACCACCTAGAAGGACAAGGGCAGCAGGCACATGGGAACAACACCACCTGCACGTTCCCCTCCAAGTCACACACCATCCCGACTTGGAAATATATCGCCGTTCCTTCATCGTCACTGGGTCAAAATCCTGGAACTCCCTTCCTAACAGCACTGTGGGAGAATCTTCACCACACGGACTGCAGCGGTTCAAGGCGGCGGCTCACCACCACCTTCTCAAGGGCAATTAGGGATGGGCAATAAATGCTGGCCTCACCAGCGACGCCCACATCACATGAACGAATAAAAAAAAACAGGGGCTGTGTTTTTAAGAGAAAACATTTCATATTCTTTACAAACTTCTTTTGGGGCCTCCACTGTGTAGAACCATCTACAATGCAGATTTTGGTGTTTAATAGGCTCTGGAAAAACAGCAGGAAAAACTGACCGACAAGGTTATAAATCTTTGAGATCAAAAAATGCTGTATCATGGCAGTTCTGCATCATAAAATATTGAATGTAAGCAAAATGTGCTTACTACTATAATGCACTGCTTGCTCAGACTGTACTTTTGCAAAAGCACATTCATTTCATGCCACTTTTTAAACAAAAAAAAATTTCACATGTTGTATTAAATTTAATGGTCTAACATTTTGTTTGGTTTCATCCATAGAACACAATATGACAGTTGGTATCTTCAGCTACATCGCTACACTGTTACACCTACACATGAGCACAATTAGGAAGTCCTAGTGCAAAAATAGAATAAAAACATTGATTTAATTCTGAAGTGGTCACCGAGCTATGACATTGCTTGTATTTTTATTTTTCCCTTTTAGTTGTCCCCGGTCTGTTGAAATCTTCCATAATTAGCGCATTGTGATTCCCTGCAACCTCCCTCACTTGCCTCATCAGCTTATCGCTCATTTGCTTACCATGAATCGAGTGCGACAGAGGTTGCCAATTGGTACTTTGTTGTATTTCTTACAAATTTCTACCTACATTACTTATGATATCTCCCCTTCTGCTATACGGACCCTTCATGTGGCTGTTTCATTATCATTTAACAATAATTACAAGTCCCTGCCTTTCTTAACAGGTCTGGCTTTAAAAACCATTCTATATGATCTTAATACCAATTTTCCATCTTCATTCTGCAGCCATGGCCCCGATTTTAACTGTCCCAACCTGGCAGAAACCAGGCCGGTGGGGGGCAGTTAAAATAAGGCCAGTCACTTACTCCCTCTGATACCGCTGCCTTCCTGCTGTGTCCTGATCTTAATCTGCTCTTTAGAGCAGGCGAGCAGGGCATCCGCAGGAAGGAAGTGGGGTCCTACTTTAAATATGCAGATAAGGTCCGATATCATCAGGTCCCGATCTGTAATTTTAGTTGAAGGCCCAAGTAGGGGAGCAGTAACAGCTTCCTCGTCAGGCAAACCCATCAAGAGCTGAATCACGGGCCAGAAGAGGTCCAGAAGGTAAGTTTAAAAGTTTTATTTTAGGTTTCCTTGTGAGCCAGGAGAGGCATCCTTGAGCCGGAATACCCCCCTCCCAATCTTTGCCAGAGCCTTCCCCCTCTTCCAATCATGCCCAGAGCTTCCTTCCCCCCTCCCCACCCCACTGACTGACGGGGACCGTTCCCATGGGTCCCTTGCTGTGGCCTCCTGCTGTCAGATGGCCACTCTTGCCCGTCAGCTAGGTAGTCAATCTGGCTGGTTGTCAGAGGAGACTCTAGAGATTTATTCAAATGAGCTGCTGCCATTAAGATCGGCATGTCCTCCAAGTCCCTGATCTTGCCGGGTTCGTCACCTGCTATTGGGCTCTCCCGTACCCTGTGAAAATCAAGGCCCATGTTCCTTTGACACCAAGAATGCCAATATTCATGGTAGCTGCTTATAATTCTAAATCCTGTAATTTTTTACTTGCATTAATATAAAAACATTTAATCCATCTTGCAACACCTTATTACATCTACTTGAGCCTTTATTATATTTAGACTTCTTTCTTTTTCCTGAATAATATTGTTTACTGCTGCCTCCTGGTCAGCAATACAGTTAGGTAAAGTTTGCTGTGGTAGTTGGTAATTATAAGGCTAAACCCAAAGCCCTCGAACCAGACTACAAATCCCATCATGCATGGTGAGGTCCTTATTAAATCACAGAAGAAATTGTACAGGTCTATGTAATAAGATCATGTTCCTATGGTAACAGCTGTCAGAATATTGCATTTATTTCAAAGAAAATAAAAATACACTTTTAACTTAACTGAAAAAAATGTGTCAAGTCTCAATTATTTTGGTTGTAAAATACAACCTGTTTCCAAATGAACACCTTTGTACATTATCCATCTCACCCAGGTTAAAGACCAAAGTTAAGACCAAAATAAACCAATACAAATCATTGGTTAGGCCGCAATTATAGAACAGAATGAAAAAACTTGCATTTATATAGCGCCTTTCACAACTTCAGACATACCAAAGTGCTTTATTATCAGTGAAGTACTTTTGAGGTGTTTCACTGTTGTAATGCAGGAATAATATAGAATATCGGGCCAGATCTTGCTGGTGCAGGGCGTTAGTTAGACTTTTTTCTGCACCCTTCAGATTGAAAACTTTTTGCACTGTAACTGGCTGGAAGTGTGAGCTGATAACGGGGCAGCGAAGGCAATGGGGTATCTGGGACCCTAGTAATGACGGGACCAATAGTGTATCTCCTTAACCAATGAAATGTAAGGATTGAGAAAGAAACAGAGAAATGACGGAGAAGGAGGGTAAATTAGAGTCAAATCAGGTTCTGAAAGATAAATAAAGAGATGGGAAAGAAAGATTGGATTAAGAGAGAGAGGAAAAAAAAGGAAAAGTTAGAAAAAAATTTAAATTTAAAATTTAACATTTTAAAAATCTCTAACTACAATTTACTATATGCAGGAATGAGACTCAACAGTGTAAATTGTTCCCTTTCTGGGCCGAAGAGATTGATTGGCAATGCATTAATAAATATCACGTCATGACAAGGGTACTTATGTTAATAGAACGGATTTTGCTCTGAGCGGCGCCCTCCATTCTGTAGACTTGGACTTGTCCATAGACTTTACATTGGCTTTTGCATGGCAAGTTCCTCTCATCAGGTCCTCAATCCAGCGCAGCGTTCTCTCCCGGGCACCTGGGGCCTGTGTGAACAGGACAAGCTGCTGTATATCCCCTTAACCAATCAGATTGAAGTATGTTAATGAGCAGCGCCGTCACAGAATCAGGAAGTGTAAGTTAGAACAGTAAATTCATTGTAAAATTAGGTACAGAAAGCAAAATAAAGAGAGGGTAAAAAAGATTGAATTAAGAGACAGAGATAAAAGGGACAGAAAGAAAAAGTAAAACAATAAAAATTAAAAAGGAGTGAGATTCTACACTTGTGAAAGTTAATTTTCAGTGCCAGAGAGGTTGTTTGGCAGTAATTAAGACTTACCACACCATTAAGAATTTGCTTAGACTTAAAAAATTTGATGTTCCTTTTTTTGAGAGACAACGTTGTATTTATTAGGTCAGTGCAGGAACTTCACACCGTTCCATTCATCTAAACGGTGAGTCAGCCAGTGAGATGTCCTTCCCGTGAAGCTTATGGAGGAGCAGGGCATCTGGTAGAGCATCTTCTGGATTTCTGCGTTTAACTGCGCTTGTGTAATCTTCAGAAGTTGCTCTACTATTTGCACAGAAATATTGGTGAGCGCTGTTAGGGTCGCCATTATTTTCAGAGCAAAATCCGGCCCATTAATTATGAGCCCTAATTTTCTGTGGCGAGTTTAATGGGCAATTAATGTGCAAATCCAGCAAGTTCTTAAAACTAATGGGGAGGCTAAGGGCGAGATGCCGTCTGTGCAAAGCAAAAGGCGGAGCGGAGTAAATCGATCAGCAAGTTCTAGAAATTCGCAACTCACGGCGTATCTCTTAATCCCCTGAACAGGACGAACAGTCAAAAGTTTTTAGGACTGACTCGCCTACATTTTGTTCATAGGAACAGCAATAAGTCATTCAGCCATTCGAGCCTGTCCTGCTATTCAATCAGATCATGGCCGATCTGTACTTCAACTCCATTTATCCACCTTTGCTCCATATTCCTTGATACTCTTACCCAACAAAAATCTATCAATCTCATTCTTGAAAATTTCAATTGACCCAGTGTCCACAACCTTTTGGGGTGCGAATTCCATATTTCCACTACCCTTTATGTGAAAAAGTACTTCCTGATTTCACTTCTAAATGGCCTAGCTCTAATTTTATCATTTTAAACACCACAAATAGGTCACCCCTCTACGTCTAAGCTCAAAGGAATACAAATCAAGTTTATGCAACCTGTCCTCATATTGTAACCCTTTAAGCACTGGTATCATTCTGGTGAATCTGCGCTGTACCCCCTCCAAGACCAATATATCTTTCCTGAGGTTCGCTGAATGCAGAACTCCAGATGAGGTCTGACCAGGGCTCTCCACAACTGAAGTATCACATCCTCACTTTTGAATTCCAACCCCCTTGAGATAAAGGCCAAGATTCCATTAGCCTTTTTAGTACTAAGATGGTAACAAGAATGAAAGGCTTTAGTTATGAGAAAAGACTAGAGAAACTGGGACTCTTTTCACTAGAACAAAGAAGGTTAAGGGAATATCTGAGAGAGGTGTTCAAAATGATGTGGGGTTTTGATAAGGTAAATAGAGAAGAACTATTTGCACTGGTTTGTGATTTGATAACTAGAAGGCATAAATTTAAGATCATTAGGGTAAGAATGGAGAGAGAGATTAGAAGATTTTTTTTTAGTACATGAAATGCCATACTAGAAATAGTAGAAACTGCTGGAAGAATAGAATCATAGAATCATAAAAAATTTATGGCACAGAAGGAGGTCATTTAGCCCATCGTGTCCGCGTTGGCTGAGAAACGAGCCACCCAGCTTAATCCCACTCTCCCGCATTTGCTCTGTAGCCCTGCAGGTCACCGCTCTTCAGGTGCACATCCAGGTATTTTTTTTTTAGAAGAGTTGAGGGTTTCTGCCTCTACCACCCTCTCCGGCAGTGAGTTCCAGACCCCACCACCCTCTGGGTGAAAAATTTTTTTCTCATTTCCGCTCTAATCCTCCTACCAATCACTTTAATTCTATGCCCCCTGGTTATTGACCCCTCCGCTAAGGGAAATAGAAGAATCCCTAATAGCTTTTAAAAAGGAAGTGGATAATGTGTGAAAAAATAAATTAAAAGGTTAGAGGGGAAAGGGCAGAGGAATGCAACTAAGTGGATTGCTCTTCCATAGAGTCAGCACAGGCGCAACGAGTTGAGTGGCCTCCCTCTGTGCTGTAAAATTCTCTGATCTTATGGTTTCAGTGATGAGGAAAAATAGTTATTTACATTTACGCTCTTCCCTGATTCTCATATCTTTTCCCATGTTCCGCAGACAGGCACAATAGGGCAGGTGGTGACTACATCACAAATACCTCATGATCCTTTAGATGGTCAGTATAAATTCTAGCAGCCTGTTCTTAGTCTGAGAAGTTTCCAGAGCAAAGGCCATCACTCTTGCACTACCTACCATAAATTAATAATTTTAACTAATAGGATGCATATCTCAACAGTTTAATCTGGGACCTCATGTAAGGAGCTTTGGGAAAGACTGACGCACTCTTCAGAAAGCCAACAAGTGCTGGGCTGGGCAAAAAAGAAAATTCTGAGTTGGAATAATAAGAGTGGTAGGAATGAGAGAGCTTACTTGTATTTGGAAGAGAGCAATTCTGAAGCAACCTTTTTCTCTCTCTGATTCTGACACCTTTTACCATGGGAAGTGAAGAACAGTGCCAGGAAAGTTGATAGCACTTGCTAATACTGGCTGATACGAATAAGAACAGTTTGCCTTCTATCAAATCAACAATGCACAGTAAAGGCAGTAGTGGAACATACTTGGTCATGGGCCCTCACTCTATTCAAACAATGGAGCCAATTATGCCATATAGGCAGTGACTTTAGTCCTTGCTGTTTTGGAGCTTTATAGGCTGTGTCTACACACAATCAAAACTCACTGATGAATCATCTCGGATAACCAGTGTCAGATTTTCAAGAAAGCAGCAATTGCCTTGAATAAAGAAATTGCTCCTAACCTCTCTCCTCACTCAGTGATAACCTTAAATTGATGACCCCATGTCATTGACTCTCCAAACCAGGGGAAATAGTCTTTCCCTAATCACCCTATCAAAACCCTTCATAATCTTAAAAGCCTTTGATCTTGTCCAACAGGTACGAGCTACTTACCACCTCTGTGAATGAGAACAAAGACTCAGGGAGGATGGGCAATTTGACCATGGCACTGTGGTACAGGAGGCCATTCAAGTGGGGGGAGTAAAAAGGAATGTGGTAGTGGTAGGGAATAGTACAGTCAGGGAGATATATACTGTTTTCTGCAGCCGTGACTGGGAGTCCTGAAGGCTGTGTTGCTTTCAAGACATCTCCTTGCGGCTGGAGAAGAACTTGAAGCAGGATGGGGAGGATCAAATTGTTGTGGTCTAGGTAGGAATCAACAACATAGTAGAACTAGGAATGAGGTTCTGCTGAGTGAGTTTGAGGAGTTAGGGTCCAAATTAATAAGCAGAACCTCAAAGGTAATAATCTCTGGATTACTACCTGAGTGTGGTGCAAATTGGCTTAGGGTTAGAAAGATCAGAAAGTTAAATGCGTGGCTGAAAGAGTGGTGTGAGAAACAGGGGTTTCGATTCATGGGTCACTGGCACCAGTAGTGGGCAAAGAGGGAGCTGTTCCGGCGGGAGGGGCTCCACTTAAACCGGGCTGGGACCAGTGTCCTGGTGAATCGAATAACTAGAGTGATAGATAGGGCTTTAAACTAAAAAGGTTGGGGGGGAGGGGAGAGTGAGGGTTCAGGTAAGGGTAAATTTATAAATCTAAAGTGAAAAGTCAAGGCTATAGAGCATTGTAGCGATTTGGGTAAAGGTAAGCAGAGTGTGTCAGGAAGGGACAGAGAGTTCAACGGTAATAGTGCATCAGTGAATGGGGTCAAATCAAGGAAAAATAGTAAAAAGTTAAAATTAATGACACTTTATCTGAATGCACAAAGCATTCGTAACAAGCTAGATGAATTAATGGCAAAAATAGAAATGAACGGGTTTAATCTAATAGCCATTACTGAGACGTGGTTGCAAGCTGACCAAGTTTGGGAACTAAATATTCCAGGATACTTGACTTTTCGAAAAGAAAAACAAAATGGAAAAGGAGTAGGGTGGGGGGGGGTGGGTAGACCTGATAATAAAGGACGACATAAAGACAGTAGTGAGAAAGAATCTTGGCTTGGAGAATCAGGAAGTAGAATCAGCACAGGTGGAGATAAGAAATAACAAGGGGCAGAAAATACTGATGGGAGTAGTTTATAGGCCCCCTAACGGTAGTTATACTGTTGGCCAGAGTATTAATCAAGAAATAAGAGGAGCTTGTAACAAAGGTAATGCAATAATCATGGGGGACTTTAATCTTCATTATAGACTGGGCGAATCAAATAGGCAAAAGAAGTTTAGAGGATGAGTTCTTGGAATGCATTCGAAACATCAAGCACCTCAGCCGATGTTTCTCGGGGTCCTTTCCAGTCACTGTGCTCACCTTAACAGATAAGCATTTTTGATGTAGCTTTACTGTTATTTGTCCTTAACTGAGGACTGTAAGCTGTTTTATGGTAAGGAGTCTGATCTAGTACCAATTACATTAGGAAATAGCTGATTTTTGTTTTGGAATTGCTATTTTCTGGCACCTAAAAAATATTAACCCCGGTGTTACTGAGAGCTGCTAAAGGGGCTCCATGTTTTGTACAAGTTGCATGTATGTTGACAAAACTCTTTTGTTCCTATGTACGGAGCAGGTTGTCAGTGCATGGTGCCAATGGTGTTCAGTGTGATGAAAGAAAAGTTTTCTTGTGAGGAGAGAACTCCCAAACTATTTGGGGGTAATTTTGACTTTGTGCGATGGTGTAAAATAGATGATGGCGAATCAGCAGCCAGTTTTACATCTCTCTCGGTTTTGAAGTAAAAATCAGGGGAGATGCAAAACTGGCTGCCAATTCACTATCACCCGTTTTACCCTATCACACAAATTCATAATTCTTCTTCTTTTGTTTTGGCTTTTCACAGAAACTAACCTAAGTTTTCCGATAAGCATTATTTTTAACAAATATTGGAAAATCTAGGCTTCTGGATCTTAACTTGCCTAAGGAATTCTTAAAGGTAATACAATGCCTCCAATGACCTCTCCTCCTGTGTCGTTATCATTTACATGTTACCCATCTGCAACATAATCCAGAAGCATGGGACTGTCTTTCATACATATGTCAATGACACTCAATGCTGCCTCCTCCATTAACCTCAACACTGTTCTCACTTTCTCCTGTCTGATATTAAGACCAGGATTAGTTGAATCTTCCTCCAACTAAATGTTAGCAAAAGTAATGCCATCCTCTTCAGCTCCCACAAATACTTACATGCCTCTGGCCTTGACTTCATCCACTTACTTGGCTGCCACCTCAGGCTAAGTCCAGAGGTGCGGAATCTTGTTGTACTGCCTGACTATGAACTCAGCTTCTTTCCCCACATCTAATCTCTTATCAAGATCATTTTCTTACACCTTCTTTGGCCATCTTCCTTACTTTTCCCAGTTTAATCCACAGAAAAGTTCATCCGTTCCTTGAGGCTCAGTTCTCCCACAGTGCTGTTAGGAAGGGAGTTCCAGGATTTTGACCCAGCGACGATGAAGGAATGGCGATATATTTCCAAGGCGGGATGGTGTGCGACTTGGAGGGGAACATGCAGGTGGTGGCATTCCCATGCACCTGCTGTTGTTGTCCTTCTAGGTGGCAGAGGTCGTGGGTTTGGGAGGTGCTGTCGAAGAAGCCTTGGCGAGTTGCTGCAGTGCATCCTGTGGATGGTACACACTGCAGCCACAGTGCGCCGGTGGTGAAGGGAGTGAATGTTTAGGGTGGTGGATGGGGTACCAATCAAGCGGGCTGCTTTGTTCTAGATAGTGTGCAGCTTCTTGAGTTGCAGCTTCTGTTGGGGCTGCACTCATCCAGGCAAGTGGAGAGTATTCCATCACACTCTTGACTTGTGTCTTGTAGATGGTGGAAAGGCTTTGGGGAGTCAGGAGGTGAGCTATTCACTGCAGAATACCCAGCCTCTGACCTGCTCTTGTAGCCACAGTATTTATATGGCTGGTCCAGTTAAGTTTCTGGTCAATGGTAACCCTCAGGCTGTTGATGGTGGGGGATTCGGCTATGGTAGTGCCGTTGAATATCAATGGAAGGTGGTTAGACTCTTGTTGGAGATGGTCATTGCCTGGCATTTGTCTGGTGCAAATGTTACTTGTCACTTATCAGCACAAACCTGGATGTTGTCCAGGTCCTGCTGATGCGGGCACGGACCTCATTATCTGAGGGGTTGCGAATGGAATTGAACACTGTGCAATCATCAGTGAAGATCCCCACTTCTGACCTTATGATGGAGGGAAGGTCATTGATGAAGCAGCTGAAGGTGGTTGGGTCTAGGACGTTGTCCTGCGGCGATGTCAGGATTTCCTCAATTCCTGCAGCGATGTCTTCTCCCTGCTTCCATCCATTCTCCACAAACTGCAACCAAATCAAACCACTGTAGCTCGCACCTTGATCTGCACTAAGGCGTACACCCCCATACCTCATCCTGGCCAAATTCCACTTGCTTTGTGCCCAGCGAATTGAATTTTAATTCTTGCACTTGCCTTCAAATCCCTCCATAGCTTTATCCTACTCTTCCTCAACAATCACCGTCAACTATATGTCCCTGATTGCAACCTCTGCTCCTTGAAGATATGTAAGAAAGGGTGGCTCCGATGTCTGAGGCAGGGGGGTGGGGGGAAAGAGACCGAGTGGCAGTGGACCAGACTGGCATTTTGGAGCCTGGGGGAGAATTCTTGCTCCTCTCGGTCCCACAAAAAGAAAAGAGGAAGTGAACTTTAGGATCTTTGGTTGGGCCGTCAGCTGATACTGGGTCGGAGTGTGCATGGCGTAAGCTCCTGCCAGTTCAGTCCAAAAATAGCAAATGGGGCCCCATGTACATCATACCCAAATTTTCATTTTAAATGGGCCTACTGCCTGACTCAGTGGGCCGCACTGGCTGCCCAGCACTAGACCCCGGGGAACATTGCTGTGGCCACAGTGACAGCGGCAACGGGGCGGTATGTGTTTGCCCACCATTTTCTGGGCATTGATGTCCCGTTTCCTGAAAATTCAGCCCACTTTCACATACGCACATGGATAGGCTATCAGGAAGCCTTGCTGGATCAAAGTCATAATTAGAAATACACTAGTGTTACAACTACTGTGCTTTCAACAGAATGACAAAATATATCATAAAATGTAGTCCAAAAGATTAAATTGATCAAAGAAAAAGTCAATATAAAGCAAATTTGATCCCGACAGGGGAATTGCTAGCTTTGTCACTAGTAATTTGATCAAAAGCGAATACATTTTTCACCCATAGACAGAGATGCCTGTCCACACATGTACACACAAACACATACTTGACCGAAGCTCACTGATAAAAAACACATCACTGATACAGTTGTGATTTGAACTGAATGAAAATATGGACCGAGAAATGTATTCTATCGGATTAAATAAATTAAACAAGTCAGGATCAAGCAAATTTTAACCCCAGAGTAGCTTTGTCAGTAGTAATTAGCATACAAGTGTGAATTAAATAACCTTTGAGTCACATATTTCACATTCACTGGAAAGAATGAATGGTTCTGGAAGAGAGATTGACCTATGCCAAACTGAAGAAAATACAAAATCTGCCAAAATCACCCACAAATGTGTAGTATTATGTACTTATGAGGGCAGATTTTATGAATTTTATTTACAGAAAATCCTTCTGGGCCCACTGAGCTCCCTATCTGAAATCTTAGTACATTAGAAGCTCCTCAGAGGGAGCAGGAATTTGTAAAATCTACTCCGTTTTCCCTTTTTAAATGTCACGCCATAAAAGCCTTCACAGTTCTGAAGATCTCATATCAACGCTGTGTGAAGAATCTGCAGCGCCTACTCATTTATGCACTTTACTATGTGAGGGCATAATCTTTTAGATTGATCCATTCGCAAACGTGCATGCACAATCCTACTGCCATTCTGTTCACTTTCACACATCGTTAAAGTACCCTTTGATGAAGCCACCCTTGGGCAAAATGGTAAAGGGTTTTTCATTCCCAGTTGGCGGCCATGCCTCCAGCTGCCTAGGCCTTAATTTCTGGAATTCCCTCCCTAAACCTCTCCACCTCTCTACCTCTCTCTTCTCCATTAAGATTCTCCTTAAAACCTACCCCTTTGGCCAAGCTTTTGGCCACCTGTCCAAATAGCTCTTTATATGGCTCGATGTCAAGTATGTTTGTCTGATAACATTCCTGTGAAGCCCCTTGGAATGTTTTACCAAATTAAAGGCATTATATAAATACAAGTTGATGTTGTTGTTTGCCCCAGTAATTTAAATGAGCACAAATATTATATAAAGAGGGGCACAGTGGCTCCTTTCTTTGACCACAATAACTTTATGTTTTCCACTGGTGAGCAACCTCTTTTCATTGCTTCATCCAGGCCTGAGCTTGGAAAAACTGGTTTTCAAACTAAAAATCTTTCCAAAATCCAGTTGCTAATTCTTGCACTGCTGTGACAAAGGAGGCAAGCAAGAAAGCTGGCCTGAGGTTTTGTACAGAAAAAGCCAATATAAAATGAGTAGTTATGAGAGGAATGTGAAGCTACAATAGATGGGCATCATGCACCCTCTTCTCTCATTCGCACAACTGATACCGGCCCCATTTTTTAACATGCCCACATCTGTCGGCCGGAATTTTGTCAGAAACACTCGGAGGACTTGGCTGCGAATCTGGAAGAAGAATGGGAGGCCTGAGGAAACCTGCCAACATAAGGCTACCTAATAGTGCTGCATGCAAAGTATCTGCCCCAGTCTGAATGCCAAACTTACATTTGGTACCATTCTGCTCACTCATTTATTCACTCAACCAACCAAAAAAACATTGCTCCTAGTATATTGCAATGCGAGCACTTTTCACAGCCAGCATTATAACAGATGTTCTTCTTCTGTTTTTATAAATGTAAGGAGTCTTACAACACCAGGTTATAGTCCAACAGCTTTATTTGAAATCACAAGCTTTCGGAGGCTTCCTCCTTTCTCACCTGACGAAGGAGGAAGCCTCCGAAAGATTGTGATTTCAAATAAAGCTGTTGGACTATAACCTGGTGTTGTAAGACTCCTTACATTTGTCCACCCCAGTCCATCACCGGCATCTCCACACCTGTTTTTATAGGCCTGGTAGAACAGCCTACCAGCACTGCAAGTGGCCCGGAGCAAGCCAGCCCCTTACAGCGTCATTCTCACAAACTGTGGTGACGGATTTAGATAGAGAGCTTGAGGAGGCAGCGCTGGGTTAGTCACAGTGCACCACAAGGAGGAGCAGCTGGTGGTGGTACAGGAGGAGCAGGACCTGCTGCCAGGAGACCCAAGGGATACTCACCTCACTGAGTTTGCATATAAACGGAGATTGCCTTCTTGAGCAGGATCATCTACAGAAGTGGTGGAAGCCCAAATGGCTGCCATGCAGGCTCTAGGCTCTATCTTGGAGAGTCAGGTGTCCATTTTGGACAGATTTATGGACCAAATAGATAGGGGCTATCAATGATTCACTCATCTTCTGCAGTTTGCCCTCCCACAGATCAATGGAAGTGATGAGCCCCAGCCCCATGGGACTGTCAGTGTCGCGATAGGAGCGGTACATGTTCTCTCAGGATGTCAGCATGTCTGCATCTTTGCCATAGCCTCAACCAAATCAGCTGGGCTAGATTGCCCTGGCAACAGCTGAGTTGTAGCAACCTACGGCCAGGCTCGAACACCCAGAAGTCACCGGCAAGGAGCACCCCGCAGGATTAGTAGACTTGGGAAACCTTCTTATAAGAAATGCACCATGGGTTGATACTTAGGTGAAAAATGAATGGAAGGTAATTATTGTGTTGGGAATTAAACTTATCACCTGAATTACATTTGGCATTTTGGTCTCCAGTGTGGTTTTATAGCAGCTTCTGAATCTGCATTGTCAGTATGTAATTGATAGAGAAGTTAGCTGAATGATTTCAATACTCTTTAATGCAGGATTAAGGGAGGAATGAAGGATGTAACAAGGTCTGTTAATGCAGAGGGCTTTGTGTAAATTTTCAGAACGGGGAAAGAGCTGGTCACTAGAATCAGGTGCAATTAATTCATCCCTGATATCTCTTGCTGTAAGGTGTTGAGGTGACCCTCCTTCTTCTGCTGCTTCCTCACCTTCACCCTGGCCTTCATCGTCCGATGAGGACTGCTGCTGTGCTTCCTCTAAATGGATGCAGCACACCACTATGATGTAGGAGACTCTTTGCGGGGCATATTGTCGGGAGCCCCCAAACCTGTGCAGACATCTGAATCTCTCTTCCTGCAACCCAATGGAGTGTTCAGTAATCATGTTGGTACTTCTGAAGCATCGATTGTACCTGTGCTGCTCAGGCATGGTGGGGTTGCGGAAGGACGTCTTGAGCCATATGTGTAGGTGGAATGCCTTGTTCCCCAGCAGCCATCCTGTCACGTTGGTGGAAGAGTACAACACTGGAGAGGATGGTTGTGTGTCACAGGATAAAAACATTGTGACTGCTCCCTGGGTACATTGCACAAAATTGCATGATCCTGTTCCTGTGATCAGAGACTAGCTGGACATTAATGGAATGGTTGCTATTCACGAATGCTGCTGGCTAGTGTTCTGATGCTCTGATGGCAACATGTGCGCAGCCAATGAAGCCTAAATGCAAGGGAAGCACCTCTCTCCTGTTGACTGTTGAGGTGAATGAGGGAGGTGATGTACCGGTCAGCTCTGGCGAACAGGGCGTTGGTAATCTGCTGGCCACAACTGTGTACTGCAGACTGGGAGATGCAGGAAATGTCCCCTGGAGCAGACTGGAAGGAGCCAAGTTGCTGTGGTGACTTTGAGAGCCACTGACAAAGCATGGTTCCCTGGTCCAGCAGGCAGCAGGTCCTGTTGTAGGAGGCTGCAGAGGTCTGCAATAGCCTGTCTGGAGAAGTGCTAGCTCCTGATAGATTGATCTGAAGGGCAATGCAAGAAAGTGATTCTTGGCCTGTATAGCCTGTGTGCTGCGAATGACCTCCTACGAGCAGGTTATGTTTTCTAATAAGCTGCTGCTGCTCCACTTCCTCCAACTGTTCCTCTGTTCAAATGAAACTAGCAATAATTGCCACCCATGAGAAGCAGATAGATCCTGTGATCCAGTTACCTGCAGTAGAGTGCTCCTTTAAATACTGCTTCAGGAGCTCTGAGAGACCAATCCTGCTAGGGTTTACTTGCGGGTTGGGCGGTGGGCGGGACTTCCGTGATTTCATGTTAAAATGACATCGGGTTCTAATAATTGCATTATCTGATGTGCATGTACTTATGAGGCCCCTGCTTGTCAAGTGCCTTGGCTGACTAAAAATGCGGTTAAAATGGCGGCCTGCGGGAACTGAGTGGGAGCCATAATTCCTCTACTCCGATTTTAACCACCCCCTTACCCGCCAGGCCAGGCCCCTGCTGAAGTTGAATTTTCTGCCCCTTGTATGAAACGTGATCTGTATAACGGACGTGGGACAAGCAATAGACCCATGTCTTTAGATTTACACATAGGATTTCTACTGCACACCCATGTCACTTCAGAAGACCATTAATTTCAGTCACACCAGACATTTTCTAACAGGCTATCAAATTAATTTATTCACAGATAGAGTCATTTATAGAAACAAGCAATAACAGTGGATTGTTGAAGACAGTCCAAATAACATAGCAGCTTTGAATTAGATCGCAAAAAACATTACAGTCCCTGCTCCAAAATAATAAAATCATTGCATTATAGAATCATACAACACCGAAGGAGGTCATTCGGCCCATCGTGTCTGTGCCGTCTCTTTGAAAGAGCTATCCAATTAGTCCTATTCCCTTGCTTTTTCCTCATAGCCCTGCAAATTTCTCCTTTTCAAGTATTGATCCAATTCCCTTTTGAAAGTTACTACTGAATCTACTTCCACCACCCTTTCAGGCAGTGCGTTCCAGATCATAACAACTCGCTGCGTTAAAAAAATTCTCCTCATTTCCCCCCTGGATTTTTTTGCCAATTGTCTTAAATCTGTGTCCTCTGGTTACTGACCCTCCTGCCAGTGGAAACAGTTTCTCCCTATCTACTCTATGAAAACTCCTCATAATTTTAAACACCTCTATCAAATCTCCCCATAACCTTCTCTGCTCTAAGGAGAACAACCCCAGCTTCTCCAATCTCTTCACATAACTGAAGTTCCTTATCCCTGGTATTATTCTAGTAAATCTCCTCTGCAACCTCTCTAGGCCTTTGACATCCTTCCTAAATTGTGGTGCCCAGAATTGGACACAATACTCCAGCTGAGGCCTAACCAGTGTTTTCTAAAGGTTTAGCATAACTTCCTTGCTTTTGTACTCTATGCCTCTACTTATAAAGCCACGGATCCGATATGCTTTTTTCACAGCATTACCAACTTGTCCTGCCATCTTCAAAAATTTGTGTTCATGCACCCACTTTAAAATTGTACTGTTTAGTTTATATTGCCTCTCCTTATTTTTCCTTCCAAAATGCGTCACTTCACACTTCTCTGCATTAAATTTAATCTTCCATGTGTCTGCCCATTTCTATGTCCTCTTGAAATCTGCTACTATCCTCCTCACTGTTTCAAAGCTACATTTCAAAGCTTTGTGTCATCTACAAACTTTGAAATTATGCCTCCTATACTCAAGTCCATGTCTTGAAATTCTCATAGATGTCAGAGTTAACAATCTTAGCTTGGACCCATGTCCATAATGCAGAGTTTATACATGAAGTCCGACATTTCACGAAGTATTCCACTGGCTGCATCTTGTCAGCTGCCTAGTGAAGGAAACATTTACTCAAGAGCCTAGAAATGGGGCAACAGTTCTAACTAATCTTTGCTTTGAAATCTGATCGGAGACAAAGGAATATCAAAATCTACCTTTGACAATAAATAAAGCTGTTGATCAAAACTAGAGTTCAAAGACAATGTAATGTTTACACCTGTGAAACATGAGAACGTTGATACAAAAGTGATCAACTTCCTCCAGTGAGCTGATGAGCACTGCTAATAGCAGTCATCTGTGATATATGTTAAACAGCCCACCTCATCGGAGATGACTCTTTCTCCTTTGAACTGGCATCTGCATGAGGCAGGGAGTGTATATTTCACTCAGTAAATAGATGCAGGCATTTTAAACTTGTTACAATGCTGGCAAACTAAGCATTGCCACATCAAAATATTAAGAATATCATAGTATCATGGAAAGTTACGGCACGGAAGGAGGCCATTTGGTCCATCGTGTCTGTGCCGGCCGAGAAAGAAATATCCAGCTTAATCCCACTTTCCAGAACTTGGTCACTAGCCCTGTAGGTTACGGCACTTCAAGTGCACATCCAAGTACTTTTTAAATGAGTTGAGGGTTTCTGCCTCTACCACCCTTTCAGACAGTGAGTTCCAGACCCCCACCACCCTCTAGATGAAAAAATTTATCATCAGCTCCCCTCTAATCCTTCTACCAATTACTTTAAATCTATGCCCCCTGGTTATTGACCCCTCTGCTAAGGGAAATAGGTCCTCCCTATCCACTCTATCTAGTCCCGTCATAATTTTAAAAACCTCAATTAAATCTCCCCTCAGCCTCCTCTATTCCAAAGAAAACAACCGCAGCTAATCCAATCTTTCCTCATTGCTAAAATTCCCCAGCCCTGGCAACATCTTCATAAATCTCTTCTGTACCCTCTCTAGCGCAATTACATCTTTCCTGTAATGTGGTGACCAGAACTGTACGCAGTACTCAAGCTGTGGCCTAATCAATGTTTTATATAGTTCTAGAATAACATCCCTGCTCTTATAGTCTATACCTCAAGGTCTGAGAGCGGGAGGAGAGTCCGAGAGCAGGAGGAGAGTCCGAGGGCGGGAGGAGAGTCCGAGAGCGGGAGGAGAGTCCGAGAGCGGGAGGAGAGTCCGAGAGCGGGAGGAGAGTCCGAGAGCGGGAGGAGAGTCCGAGAGCGGGAGGAGAGTCCGAGAGCGGGAGGAGAGTCCGAGAGCTGGAGGAGAGTCCGAGAGCGGGAGGAGAGTCCGAGAGCGGGAGGAGAGTCCGAGAGCTGGAGGAGAGTCCGAGAGCGGGAGGAGAGTCCGAGAGCGGGAGGAGAGTCCGAGAGCTGGAGGAGAGTCCGAGAGCGGGAGGAGAGTCCGAGAGCGGGAGGAGAGTCCGAGAGCGGGAGGAGAGTCCGAGGGCGGGAGGAGAGTCCGAGGGCGGGAGGAGAGTCCGAGAGCGGGAGGAGAGTCCGAGAGCGGGAGGAGAGTCCGAGAGCGGGAGGAGAGTCCGAGGGCGGGAGGAGAGTCCGAGGGCGGGAGGAGAGTCCGAGAGCGGGAGGAGAGTCCAAGGGCGGGAGGAGAGTCCGAGGGCGGGAGGAGAGTCCGAGGGCGGGAGGAGAGTCCGAGGGCGGGAGGAGAGTCCGAGAGCAGGAGGAGAGTCCGAGAGGTGAACGCAGTGTAAAAGGAGAGTCCCGAGAGCGGGAGGAGAGTCCGAGAGGTGAACGCAGTGTAAAAGGAGAGTCCCGAGAGCGGGAAGAGAGTACGAGAGGTGAACGCAGTGTAATTCTACGGCAAGTCATGGCAGCAGAGCTCGCAACCGTGATACGCTCCTCCTGCACTATGTGGGAAGTCATGGACACTACTGCTGTCCCTGATGACCATGTGTGCAGGAACTGCAGCTACTGGCTAACCACGTTTCGGAGCTGGCGCTGCGGGTGGATTCGCTGTGGAGCATCCGCAACGCTGAAATTATCGTGGATAGCACGTTCAGTGAGGTGGTCACACCGCAGGTAAAGATTACGCAGGCAGAAAGGAAATGGGTGACCGCCAGGCAGAGTAAAAGGACTAGGCAGGTAGAGCAGGAGTCCCCTGGGGCCATCTCCCTCTCAAACAGATATACCACTTTGGATACTGTTGGGGAAGATGGCTTATCAGGGGGAAGCAACAAGAGCCAAGTTCGGGACACCACGGGTGGATCTGCTGCACAGGAGGGGAGGAATAAGAGTGGCAGGGCTATAGTGATAGGGGATTCAATTGTAAGGGGAACAGATAGGCGTTTCTGCGGCTGCAAACATGACTCCAGGATGGTATGTTGCCTCCCTGGTGCTGGGTCAATGATGTCACGGAGCAGGAGGAGAGTCCGAGAGCGGGAGGAGAGTCCGAGGGCGGGAGGAGAGTCCGAGAGCGGGAGGAGAGTCCGAGGGCGGGAGGAGAGTCCGAGGGCGGGAGGAGAGTCCGAGGGCGGGAGGAGAGTCCGAGGGCGGGAGGAGAGTCCGAGGGCGGGAGGAGAGTCCGAGAGCGGGAGGAGAGTCCGAGGGCGGGAGGAGAGTCCGAGGGCGGGAGGAGAGTCCGAGAGCGGGAGGAGAGTCCGAGAGCGGGAGGAGAGTCCGAGAGCGGGAGGAGAGTCCGAGGGCGGGAGGAGAGTCCGAGGGCGGGAGGAGAGTCCGAGTGCGGGAGGAGAGTCCGAGGGCGGGAGGAGAGTCCGAGAGCAGGAGGAGAGTCCGAGAGGTGAACGCAGTGTAAAAGGAGAGTCCCGAGAGCGGGAGGAGAGTCCGAGAGGTGAGAGGAGAGTCCGAGGGCGGGAGGAGAGTCCGAGAGCGGGAGGAGAGTCCGAGAGCGGGAGGAGAGTCCGAGAGCGGGAGGAGAGTCCGAGAGCGGGAGGAGAGTCCGAGAGCGGGAGGAGAGTCCGAGGGCGGGAGGAGAGTCCGAGAGCGGGAGGAGAGTCCGAGAGCGGGAGGAGAGTCCGAGGGCGGGAGGAGAGTCCGAGAGCAGGAGGAGAGTCCGAGAGGTGAACGCAGTGTAAAAGGAGAGTCCCGAGAGCGGGAGGAGAGTCCGAGAGGTGA
Source organism: Heptranchias perlo (assembly GCF_035084215.1). Taxonomy (NCBI): domain Eukaryota; kingdom Metazoa; phylum Chordata; class Chondrichthyes; order Hexanchiformes; family Hexanchidae; genus Heptranchias; species Heptranchias perlo. Next base: position 81,427,859 of record NC_090327.1, on the reverse strand, counting down.
GAGGAGAGTCCGAGAGCGGGAGGAGAGTCCGAGAGGTGAACGCAGTGTAAAAGGAGAGTCCGAGAGCGGGAGGAGAGTCCGAGAGGTGAACGCAGTGTAATTCTACGGCAAGTCATGGCAGCAGAGCTCGCAACCGTGATACGCTCCTCCTGCACTATGTGGGAAGTCATGGACACTACTGCTGTCCCTGATGACCATGTGTGCAGGAACTGCAGCTACTGGCTAACCACGTTTCGGAGCTGGCGCTGCGGGTGGATTCGCTGTGGAGCATCCGCAACGCTGAAATTATCGTGGATAGCACGTTCAGTGAGGTGGTCACACCGCAGGTAAAGATTACGCAGGCAGAAAGGAAATGGGTGACCGCCAGGCAGAGTAAAAGGACTAGGCAGGTAGAGCAGGAGTCCCCTGGGGCCATCTCCCTCTCAAACAGATATACCACTTTGGATACTGTTGGGGAAGATGGCTTATCAGGGGGAAGCAACAAGAGCCAAGTTCGGGACACCACGGGTGGATCTGCTGCACAGGAGGGGAGGAATAAGAGTGGCAGGGCTATAGTGATAGGGGATTCAATTGTAAGGGGAACAGATAGGCGTTTCTGCGGCTGCAAACATGACTCCAGGATGGTATGTTGCCTCCCTGGTGCTGGGTCAAGGATGTCACGGAGCAGGAGGAGAGTCCGAGAGCGGGAGGAGAGTCCGAGAGCGGGAGGAGAGTCCGAGGGCGGGAGGAGAGTCCGAGAGCGGGAGGAGAGTCCGAGAGCAGGAGGAGAGTCCGAGAGCGGGAGGAGAGTCCGAGGGCGGGAGGAGAGTCCGAGAGCGGGAGGAGAGTCCGAGAGCGGGAGGAGAGTCCGAGGGCGGGAGGAGAGTCCGAGGGCGGGAGGAGAGTCCGAGAGCGGGAGGAGAGTCCGAGGGCGGGAGGAGAGTCCGAGAGCGGGAGGAGAGTCCGAGAGCGGGAGGAGAGTCCGAGAGCGGGAGGAGAGTCCGAGAGCGGGAGGAGAGTCCGAGAGCGGGAGGAGAGTCCGAGGGCGGGAGGAGAGTCCGAGAGCGGGAGGAGAGTCCGAGAGCGGGAGAGAGCGGGAGGAGAGTCCGAGGGCGGGAGGAGAGTCCGAGGGCGGGAGGAGAGTCCGAGAGCGGGAGGAGAGTCCGAGAGCGGGAGGAGAGTCCGAGAGCGGGAGGAGAGTCCGAGAGCGGGAGGAGAGTCCGTGAGCGGGAGGAGAGTCCGAGAGGTGAACGCAGTGTAAAAGGAGAGTCCCGAGAGCAGGAGGAGAGTCCGAGAGGTGAGAGGAGAGTCCGAGAGCGGGAGGAGAGTCCGAGAGGTGAACGCAGTGTAAAAGGAGAGTCCGAGAGCGGGAGGAGAGTCCGAGAGGTGAACGCAGTGTAATTCTACGGCAAGTCATGGCAGCAGAGCTCGCAACCGTGATACGCTCCTCCTGCACTATGTGGGAAGTCATGGACACTACTGCTGTCCCTGATGACCATGTGTGCAGGAACTGCAGCTACTGGCTTACCACGTTTCGGAGCTGGCGCTGCGGGTGGATTCACTGTGGAGCATCCGCAACGCTGAAATTATCGTGGATAGCACGTTCAGTGAGGTGGTCACACCGCAGGTAAAGATTACGCAGGCAGAAAGGAAATGGGTGACCGCCAGGCAGAGTAAAAGGACTAGGCAGGTAGAGCAGGAGTCCCCTGGGGCCATCTCCCTCTCAAACAGATATACCGCTTTGGATACTGTTGGGGAAGATGGCTTATCAGGGGGAAGCAACAAGAGCCAAGTTCGGGACACCACGGGTGGATCTGCTGCACAGGAGGGGAGGAATAAGAGTGGCAGGGCTATAGTGATAGGGGATTCAATTGTAAGGGGAACAGATAGGCGTTTCTGCGGCTGCAAACATGACTCCAGGATGGTATGTTGCCTCCCTGGTGCTGGGTCAAGGATGTCACGGAGCGGCTGCAGGGCATTCTGGAAGGGGACGGTGAACAGCCAGTCGTCGTGGTCCATATCGGTACCAACGACATAGGTTTAAAAAAAGGGATGAGAACCTGCAAGGTGAATTTAAGGAGTTAGGAGATAAATTAAAAAGCAGGACCTCAAAGGTAGTGATCTCAGGATTACTATCAGTGCCATGTGCTAGTGAGTATAGGAACAGGAGAATAGACCGGATGAATTCGCAGGGATGGTGTAGGACGGAGGGATTTAGATTCCTGGGACATTGGAACCGGTTCTGGGGAAGGTGGGACCTGTACAAGCGGGACGGGTTACACCCAAGCAGGACCGGGACTGATGTCCTCGCGGGGGTGTTTGCTAGTACTGTTGGGGAAGGTTTAAACTAGAATGGCAGGGGGTTGGGAACCCGAGCGGGGAGACAGAGGAGGGGAAACGAGGATAGAAACAAAAGACAGAAAGGGAAGAAGCAAATGTGGAATGCAGAGAAAACAAGGGCGATAAACAAATAGGGTCATTGTGCAAAATAAAACTAAGATGACTAGCAATCTTAAAAAGACAAGTCTAAAGGCATTGTGTCTTAATGCGCGGTGCATTCGCAATAAGGTAGATGAATTAACAGCGCAGATAGATATTAACGAGTATGATATAGTTGCGATTACGGAGACATGGCTGCAGGGTGACCAAGGATGGGAACTGAACATCCAGGGGTATTCAATATTTAGGAAGGACAGGCAAAAAGGGAAAGGAGGTGGGGTAGCGTTGTTAGTAAAAGGAGGAAATCAATGCAATAGTGAGGAAGGATATTGGCTCGGAAAATCACGATGTGGAATCTGTATGGGTGGAGCTAAGAAACACCAAGGGGCAAAAAACGTTGGTGGGGGTTGTCTTTAGGCCCCCAAACAGTAGTGGAGATGTAGGGGAGGTCATTAAACATGAAATTAGAGATGCATGCAAGAAGAGTACAACTCTAATCATGGGTGACTTTAATCTACATATAGATTGGTCAAACCAAATTAGCAATGATACTGTGGGGGAGGAATTCCTGGAGTGTGTACGTGATGGATTTCTAGACCAATATGTTGAGGAACCAACTAGAGAACAGGCGATCCTAGACTGGGTATTGTGCAATGAGAAAAGATTAATTAACAATCTTGTTGTGCGGGGTCCCTTAGGGAAGAGCAACCATAACATGATAGAATTCCTCATTAAGATGGAGAGTGAAGTAGTTGAATCCGAAACTAGGGTCCTGAATCTGAATAAAGGAAATTATGAAAGTATGAGGTGTGAGTTGGCTATGATAGATTGGGGAACTTTACTAAAAGGGATGACGGTGGATAGGCAATGGCTAATATTTAAAGAACGTGTGCAGGAATTACAACAATTATTTATTCCTGTCTGGCGCAAAAATAAAAGAGGAAAGCTGGCTCAACCTTGGCTTACAAAAGAAATTAAGAACAGTATTAGATCCAAAGAGGAGGCATATAAAATTGCCAGAAAAAGCAGCAAGCCTGAGGATTGGGAGCAGTTCAGAATTCAACAAAGGAGGACAACGAGATTGATTAAGAGGGGAAAAATAGAGTAAACTAGCAGGGAACATAAAAACTGACTGTAAGAGCTTCTATAAATATGTCAAGAGAAAAAGATTAGTGAAGACAAATGTAGGTCCCTTACAGTCAGAAATGGGGGAAATTATAACGGGGAACAAAGAAATGGCAGAACAATTAAACATATACTTTGGTTCTGTCTTCACAAAGGAGGACACAAATAACCTGCCAGAAATGTTAGGGAACCAAGGGTCGAGTGAGAGGGAGGAACTGAAGGAAATCAGTGTTAGTAAAAAAATTAAAATAGTGTTGGGAAATTAATGGGGCTAAAGGCTGACAAATCCCCAGGGCCTGATAATCTACATCCCAGAGTACTAAAGGAAGTGGCCCTGGAAATAATGGATGCATTGGTGATCATCTTCCAAAATTCTATAGACTCTGGAACAGTTCCTACAGATTGGAGGGTGGCAAATGTAACCTCACTATTTAAAAAAGGAGGGAGAGAAAAAACAGGGAATTACAGACCAGATAGCCTAACATCAGTGGTGGGGAAAATGCTAGAGTCTATTATAAAAGATGTGATATCAGAACACTTGGAGGGCATTAACAGGATTGGACAAAGTCAGCATGGGTTTATGAAAGGGAAATCATGCTTAACAAATCTACTGGAGTTTTTTGAGGATGTAACCAGTAGAATAGATAGGGGAGAACCAGTGCATGTGGTGTATTTGGATTTTCAGAAGGCTTTTGATAAGGTCCCACACAAGAGGTCAGTGTGCAAAATTAAAGCACATGGGATTGGGGGGAATATACTGGCATGGATTGAGAATTGGTTGACAGACAGGAAACAGTGAGTAGGAATAAACGGGTCTTTTTCCGGTTGGCAGGCAGTGACTAGTGGGGTACCACAGGGATCAGTGCTTGGGCCCCAGCTATTCACAATATATATCAATGATTTGGATGAGGGAACGGAATGTAACATTTCCAAGTTTGCAGACGACACAAAGCTGGGGTGGAATGTGAGCTGTGAGGAGGTTGCAAAGAGGCTCCAATGTGATTTAGACAAGTTGGATGAGTGGGCAAGAACATGGCAGATGCAGTATAACGTGGATAAATGTGAGGTTATCCACTTTGGTTGTAAAAACAGAAAGGCAAATTATTATCTGAATGGTGATAGATTGGGAAAAGGGGAGGTGCAACGAGACCTGGGTGTCCTTGTACACCAGTCGCTGAAAGCGAGCATTCAGGTGCAGCAAGCAGTTAGGAAGGCGAATGGCATGTTGGCCTTCATTGCAAGAGGATTTGAGTACAGGAGCAAGGATGTCTTACTGCAGTTATACAGGGCCTTGGTGAGACCACATCTGGAATATTATGTGCAGTTTTGGTCTCCTTATCTGAGGAAGGATGCCATGGAGGGAGTGCAACGAAGGTTTACCAGACTGATTCCTGGGATGGCAGGATTGACGTATGAGGAGAGATTGGGTCGACTCGGCCTATATTCACTAGAGTTCAGAAGGATGAGAGGTGATCTCATCGAAACATATAAAATTCTAACAGGACTGGACAGACTGGATGCAGGGAGAATGTTCCCGATGGCTGGAGAGTCCAGAACCAGGGGTCACAGTCTCAGGATACAGGGTATGCCATTTAGAAACGAGATGAGGAGAAATTTCTTCACTCAGAGGGTGGTGAACCTATGGAATTCTCTACCACAGAAGGCAGTGGAGGCCAAGTCATTAGATGTATTCAAGAAGAAGATACATATATTTCTTAATGCTAAAGGGATCAAGGGATAGGAAGAAAAAACGGGAACAGGGTACTGAGTTTGACAATCAGCCATGATCATTTTGAATGGTGGAGCAGGCCCGAAGGGCCCAATGGCCTACTCTTGCTCCTATTTTCTACATTTCTATGTTTCTAATAAAGGAAAGTACCCCGTTTGCCTTTTTAACCACATTATCTACCTGTCCTGCTAACTTCAGGGATCTGTGGCTATGCTCTCCAAGGTCCCTTTGTTCCTTTTCATCTTCCCATTTATTGTGTACTCCCTTGCCTTGTTTGCTCTCCCCAAATGCATTACCTCACATTTCTCTGGATTGAATTCCATTTGCCATTTTTCTGCCCACCTGATCAGTGCATTGATTTTTGTATCATCTCCAAACTTCTTGATCAAGCCACCCACATTCAAGTCCAATTTTTAAAAATTATTCATTCATGTGATTTGGGCGTCGCTGGTGAGGTCGGCATTTATTGCCCATCCCTAATTGCCCTTGAGAAGGTGGTGGTGAGCCGCCTTCTTGAACCGCTGCAGTCCATGTGGTGAAGGTTCTCCCACAGTGCTGTTAGGAAGGGAGTTCCAGGATTTTGACCCAGCGAGGATGAAGGAACGGTGATATATTTCCAAGTCGGGATGGTGTGTGACTTGGAGGGGAACGCGCAGATGGTGTTGTTCCCATGTACCTGCTGCTCTTGTCCTTCAAGGTGGTAGAGGTCGCAGGTTTGGGAGGTGCTGTCGAAGAAGCCTTGGCGAGTTGCTGCAGTGCATCCTGTGGATGGTACACACTGCAGCCATGGTGCACCGGTGGTGAAGGGAGTGAATGTTTAGGGTGGTGGATGGAATGCCAATCAAGCGGGCTGCTTTGTCCTGGATGGTGTTGAGCTTCTTGAGTGTTGTTGGAGCTGCACTTTTCCAGGCAAGTGGAGAGTATTCCATCACACTCCTGACTTGTGCCTTGTAGATGGTGGAAAGGCTTTGGGGAGTCAGGAGGTGAGTCACTCCCCACAGAATACCCAGCTTCTGACCTGCTCATGTAGCCACAGTATTTATATGGTTGTCCATTTAAGTTTCTGGTCAATGGTGACCCCCAGGATGTTGATGGTGGGGATTTGGCGATGGTAATGCCATTGAATGTCAAAGGGAGGTGGTTAGACTCTCTCTTGTTGGAGATGGTCATTGCCTGGCACTTGTCTGGCGTGAATGTTACTTGCCACTTATCAGCCCAAGGCTGGATGTTGTCCAGGTCTTGCTGCATGCAGGCTCGGACTGCTTCATTATCTGAGGGGTTGCGAATGGAACTGAACACTGCAAACATCAGCGAACATCCCCATTTCTGACCTTATGATGGAGGGAAGGTCATGGATGAAGCAGCTGAAGATGGTTGGGCCTCAGACACTGCCCTGAGGACCTCCTGCAGCAATGTCCTGGGGCTGAGATGATTGGCCTTCAACAACCACTACCATCCTCCTTTGTGCTAGGTATGACTCCAGCCACTGGAGAGTTTTCCCCCTGATTCCCATTGACTTCAATTTTACTCGGGCTCCTTGGTGCCACACTCGGTCAAATGCTGCCTTGATGTCAAGGGCAGTCACTCTCACCTCACCTCTGGAATTCAGCTCTTTTGTCCATGTTTGGACCAAGGCTGTATATATCACAAAAAGCAAATATCTCCGGTCCATGCTTCGTGTGAGGTGGGTCCCCCTCTACCGACCTCCAATTTGCTTGGGGCTTCTTTCGGACCCCGATTGTAACTACAACAGGAGTCCGGCGGAACCCACCGGAAAAGGGCAGAGGCCCAGTTGCGGAGAATCCCTGCCATTTTCAGAATTTTCCTCTGAGCCTTGTATGGGGCAGAACCATTGTCCACCCCTTACAAGGCTAATGAAATGAAGGGCCAGCACTGGGATCAGAGTCGGGCTGTGAAATCCCCACACAAGAATTTCTGATTCAGTCAGGACCCAGCAAGGAACTGGAAGCCTGTGCGGGCAGAGATATAAGGTGTACCGCTTTCAAAATGGATGGAAACTGGCCCCACCAGTGAGGGGTGGGTTGGCCTATGCATCGTGGAGCGACCTCGCCCCCGAACATGAAATGGAATGCACTGCCCGAAAGGGTGGTAGAAGCAGATTCAATAGTAACTTTCAAAGGGGAATTGGATATATAATTGAAAAGGAGAAATTTGCAAGGCTATGGGGAAAGAGCAGGGGACAGGGACTAATTGGATAGCTCTTTCAAAGAGCTGACACAGGCACGATGAGCCAAATGGCCTTCTTCTGTGCTGTATGAATCTGTGATTTATTGGTTTGATTCCCTTACACAAGAGCTGAAGGAGAGTTGGCTAGGATCTCGGGGGGGGGGGGGCGTTGGGTGGTCTGGTAACCCCCACCACCAATGGGGAGGCAGGCGCCAGATTTTCCAGTTGCATGGGGCTGGTGGGCCCTGGAGATGCCTCTGTAGTGCAGCATTTGTCTACCTGTCCCATGTAAGTGAGGAGCACTCCTGCAAATCCCACAACTCTAGCTAGGTCAATGCTAGAGGGCACTGGGTGTAATCGGTCAGGGGGGTTGGGGTGTGGAGCAGGGAGGGTGTGATCCGGGAGGACTTTTAAGGTCATAGTCTTTTGTGATTTGAAATCCCTCAATCCATCACACAGCTGTATGAGCACCTGATCCATATAACAAAATTTAGGTACTAAAAAAATATTCAAAATGCAATTAATAATTCTGCATTTTATTGCTCATTCTCTAGCCTTAATTTGAAAGGACTGAGTATTTGTGTACTGGCCAAAAATAATTGTTATCAAATAAGCTGAATGGTGGTAGGATTAGAGGGGACATGAGGAAAAACTTTTTTACCCAGAGGGTGGTGGGTGTAAGGAATTCGCTGCCCGAATTGGTGGTAGAGGCAGGGACCCTCAACTCTTTTAAAAAGTACCTGGATCTGCATCTAAAGTGCTGTAAGCTGCAGGGCTATGAACCGAGTGCTGGAAGGTGGGATTAGAATGGGCACCTGGTTGTTCTTCGAGCCGGCGCGGACACGATGGGCCGAATGGCCCCCTCCTGTGCTGTATCTTTTCTATGGTTCTATGGCTTCTAAGCTCAAATAATTCATTCACTGCTTTTAATTTTGTAAACTGACAGGAAAATAGCTAATTTTCTACAATGTACAATGGTTAAGTTCTGTTGTTGCTGTTTCAGTTTATTAACTAAGGGGAAAGATTTCTTCTGTGAGCTCGGTGCAGCAAAATCCTAAGCCAGCACCTTGTAAAGATGTTTACAATTTCGCTACACCGAGAGCCAAGAGGAAATCCTCCTCCTAATGTAATCATTTGGACTTTTCTTTCTGATAAAGTTCCAGTAAATATTCTGCATTTTTTTAAATAGTTGAATCATAGGCAGTTTCATAGTCACAACTTCTTAAACAAACATTTTAATTTTCCATTAATTTAAATAAAGTTTGCAGAGGGTTTGAAAGTATATATGATCTGTTAAATCTTTTATTCAGCACAAATTCCTTTATAGTTGTGGTTGTCTGATACGTAAGCTCTTGCTGTAAATTAAAATATTAAAATAACACTTTTTTCCCCCAAAAAATATCAAAATTTAATTTACCTATTGGGGTGATTTTACGACATTGCACTCCCAACGTGGAGCTGCACCCATGGGAGCAGGTATCAGGTGCTTCCCACGGTTTTCCATCTATTCATTTTAATGGGAGGAAAATCATGCGATGTGCGTCTATGAATTCATGATATGAACTCAGAAATTCAGCAAAGTTCAAGTTAGGTATGTTTCAAACATGCACCAGCTGACTTACACTATGGTGGGATGAAATTCAGGCCTCCTATTTGTATACAGGTTCTCGAGAGACCAAGTTCAGTAGCGAGAGTGCCAACGTGAAAATATACCCCTGCAGAGTTTCAGTGTTGTGCATCAGAGGTCCACAAATGCCAGTGGGGTCCTCCACACTGGTTGTCATGTATTGACAGCTCCTAGGCAATTCCTCTGATGACACTAACAATCTGTCAAGCTCCAAATGCATCCTTCTTTTAAAAGCTGGGCCTTGAAGCTGAGGATCCCTGCCTTATCGGCTGTGGATGGATGCCAGTCTGATGACCCTCCGGCCAGTGCTTCCTGCCTCTCCTGTGACAGTGCCCCCTCCCCCCGCTGCTCACTTGTGCTCTGTGGTTCATGTAATACGGTGTCCTCGACCTCAGTAGCGAATTCTCCCAGGGTGGATGAGCCTGTGCTGCTGCTGGGCAGAGTACGTATGATGGACAGGGTGCTGTGTGAGCTGTATGGTGACTCTAGTAAAGGGGCCCCACCACAACTTCCTCTGCCACACCTGCAAACACAGGAAGAGGAAAAGGATTACCTACAAGTCCTTTTTGGCCAAGCAGCCTTCACCAAAGGACTATCATAGAGCCCCTGGTCAATGCTGGCTTTGGTATAAGTGATTGCATGACTGAATAGGGTGGGGAATGAAGGAAGAATAAGTGTGGCACAAATGCTGAGCTAGGGCCATGCTTCCTGCTTCTCCAGTTGCTGATTTCATGTCCAATTCCCTGCCCTGGATTTCAAGGGGCTGCTCGTCAAGAGGGGAGAAAGGATGTAGATTCATGGTCCCTTTCCTTGTAGTCGTCCTCTCCTTACTGTTATATGCTGTCTTAGCCTACAAAGCAGAGGCATACATTGAGCCGTTCACATTGGTGGCCAGTCATTTCCTAAAACCCATGTGTTTTGGTGCTATCCGTAGTTATTGGCAAATACACTAAAAAGCAACATTCAGGTGCTGTACATGGAAGGAGTTGGCAGGACCTTGACTTGTGTCTGCTCCTACTGAAGGAGGTGGCATTGGCAAGGGGGATGCTGGGAAATGCACAGCTGCAACCTAATGGCCAACCACAGGAAGGTGGAGCCAAAGGTCTCAGAGCTGCTTATAACCTCACTAAAGGAAATTACCAGCCCTAGAGAAGGAATGCATTGGTAGGAGGGTTATGAGAGATGAATTCATACCTATAATATTGCAGTGAATAAATATGAGACTGCATTGCGAGCCCCTACCTTGCAACTCCTAGCGAGGCCATTGCACTTTTCACCATGTTGCAGTCACGTCCTCTGAACAGTGCTGGTTGCATTCAACACATTAGCCACCTGCTGCCAAGCTTTGTGCCCACCATGTTGGACACTCGATGGCCACCTGAGGGAAACAGCATATTCCCTATCAAAAAAATGGGTGCCCTTCTCCTTCCAACATTGTTGTCAGACATCTTCAGTTGTAGAGATTCGTTCTGCTGCCACCACTTCAAAAGTCAGTTTTCTTTTTAAGCTTCCTCCCATTCTTGGGCATGTGCTGAGTCCCTGGTGGGAATCCTGTCTGGAGCATGTCTACAATGTATTATTGAGCTGAACTCAGAAGTTCAAGTTTGGTAAGTTTTAAACATGCACCAGCTGACTTATACTGTGGTGGGTGGACGGAATTCAGCCCTCATATTTGTACTAAATATTCTCACTTTAATTTAGGCCTTGTGATACTTTGTCAACCTACATTTATGGATCTATAGCAGTTACACATCTGAATCACTTGATATATCCTTAGCTATTACACTCACTCTTTACAATAGATACTTCAATTAAAATAATAATTATTTCAAGAACTTTTCTTAATTTCATTAGGTTGCTAAATAAACCTTAATAAGGATATAGTTCTGCATAAATAATTATGAATATATCTAAGCTGCGAGTACATGTAACTATTCATTTTTGGCTAACAATAAAGTGACAGAACACAAATTAGGTAAAATACAAAGACAATTAATATCAAGACTGTGATAAAAAATTGCATGAAAAACTATGATAAATAACAGAATGAATCATTAGTTTACAACTAAAATGTTGCCTAACTTACAAAGGTTGGCAAGTTGTCATATATAGAGTAAAAAAATAATGATTTATGTCTGTATCTCTGACTCTCTTACACACACATTCATTCTCTCTCTACACTGATGTCGATAAGTCAACGTCTGAGACTTTTAATTGAAAATGTATCATCCTGGATGCATTTCAATAGTTGGCTATTGCTATAAAGAGTCAAAATACAGATTTCTTAGGATAAAAAGTGCAATAAAATTAAATAAAGCATTAAAACATTAGTTACACTTTCTTGTTCATATCTATTATGCATTTTGTTGTCATTTTTCTTTTCCATCTTTTTAAGTAAAGCTATTCTGCGAATCTAATTCCATGTGCTTCTACTTAAAATAGCTTCATATTAAAATGTTAACTGTTTGTGTCAGATCCCATCAGAAACCATCATGCCTGACACTAATGAGGTTAAGTCAATATGCATATCATATACATATTTGAAAGCTACCATGCTGAAGTACTTTTTTACTGGTTGACCATATTTGAAATCATAACCATTGTCTAATTTTATCTTGTACGACTAAACTTAATTTTTATCAATAGAACAAACCATTTCAAGATATACGGGATCTAAATCTCAGAATGACCTCAGTTGTCAGTCTCAATCCTATCATTTGATGAAATTCTCTGAGAGTATTGACTTATTTATAGTGCAAGTTCATCGTGTATAAGTGATGCAAATGACACCTTGTCTTTGTCCGGCAGCCACTACCATTCTTGCTCTGTCAGAACTAATACTAGGCTCACTCTACATGCATCATTTATGTAGCCTGGCTTCTTATGATGAGAAAAAACCCTGCATGATATCATCAGATAAGTGTTTTCTTCCCAAAATATCTACGTGCATCAAAAAAAAAAATCATTTATGTAAAGCAAAGAAGAAAGCACGGTCGAACAGTGATGAAATGAACCATTTTATGTGACTATTGTTGTAATATTTCTTAATCCTTTTGATTTATGCAAATTAGTTTGAATGTAGACATCAAACCTTTGTATAAATGAATTTATATGTGTTTATGTAAAAGTTATGTTGTCCCATAAGTCCTAGATCAGTTACCGAGTGTTTTATTTGGAGGGGAGGGGCAGGAAACAGTTCTATTAGCTTAACCTCAGAAAATCAAAGCCTATGGCATACAAAGAAATTGGTGACCGACTATCTTATGATGAGGATTAAATCAGGCAAATTTTTTGATAAGTCACAAGTGTATTGGTATTCTGTTGCAAAAATAAATCGAGCAGCACTGTGTGCTCAGTCACATCGTGAAGAAATAAATCTGCTGCCCACATCATAAAGGAAGTCAGCATAAATGAAAAGAATATGTCCTCCATGGCAATCATAAATATGGAACAGAGATGTGTGAAATTATTTACTCACCAAAAACTGCAGAGAAATATAGCATTTATGACATGGGGCAGATTCAGCTTGGCTTGACGCTACTGTACATCAGCTTGGACCTTCTCTCACCTGTCACTGATTCAATGAATACTCAGAAAAAGGGCTCCATAGCAATTGAAAACCAACCGCTGCGCATGAGTGGTGCTGACAGTAAAGCCTCTGTAACAACTTCCGCTATTCCCCACAAATGGCAAAAATGACACTTTATTTTCTATCCCCAAATAAATATCTCACCCAGATTAGAGAAAGAAATGGAATATATTGAGCAGCACAAAGAACTGTGTAGCGATGCTTACACAGACTAACCTGCTTCAATCGAATTGCAACGTGGGAACTGAAGTCTTAGTTACTTTTAACTGAAGACCATTTATATTCAGTCATGTAGATACCTGCAAACAATACATGAAAAATACAATGTAACATATTGATATAAGTTAATAAATTTCAGCACTTTCGTAGCATTTGTTGGCATTTGTTGAGGTATTACATTTTGTTTCAGATATTTGCCATGCTCTGTATAGACACAGTGCCTGTAATTCTTAGCATTGTAATTATATTCCAAACATTCTTAAGTAAAAACATATTAAATTGTTTCTGTGTAACACAAATGCATTTGTAGTTTTTGGACTGAAGTAAAATTCTTAATTATTGTTATAAATAATACATATAAAGTAGTCAAATTACAGAAGTAGGCACTCTTTTAAAAAAATAATTCCTTTGTTTTTATGCTACAGTTTTTGGGGGAGAATTGTATATTAGTTTGAGCCACTAAACCCACATTGCACATAATTATTCTTTATAATCTCTATAAATGAAAAATGAAAAAAGTAGGCCAGTATATCTGGAAACAATCCAGCTGGCATATCTGAACCAGGCATCATTAATTCTTCACTATAAAACATCAAAGCTTAAGCTTTATTATGAGAACTCATTTAGTCTTACACAGAGTTAAGACATTATGGCATGGATTTCAAATGCATCTAAAAATTGAAAGATGCCAGTCAGCTCTTGCCAAGGTTTTATAACTTAAGCTGCTAATGGTTGTTTCTATTCTATACTAAAATCTATTATCACAGAAGGACACATCCAACAGGCAGCAGAAGTGAACTGTCTTCATTCCAATCACATCATCTGCCTGATTTTGCAAGTTTTGCAGCAGTGCTAAACTGAGTGTGTGCCATATAATCTAACACAGATAGATTTTCATCACAAAAGCAACGTTAAAAGTAATTTGTTTTTTATACCATTTTGTGGAAGTGGAGCTAGGTTTTGGCACTTAGCTAATGCTGGAGGAGGTTCTTGATGTTTTTGATAAGCTTGTGCTGATAATGCTGTGGACATTAACTTTTTTAGCCACATGAAGCTTTAATTTTGTTCTGACACATAACTGACAGCAATTTTTCAGTGGTGGTTTTACAGTACGAGTTACAAATTATTGTACAAAATACATTTGTAGAAAGATTTTAGCCTCCCGTGGCACAAAAGTTTAAGAAGACACTGGCCAGATTTTCAAAGATTTAAAAAAAAATCTTTCAATCTATTGAGGAGAAGAGCTTTGGGCTTAATATTTCTCTCTGTTGGTGAAGGCAACTTTAAAATGACAACATAAGCTTTAACACAGCAGAAACTGCACTCATTTTAATATGCAAAAAATGGGCCGGAAATTGCTTTCAAAATAGCAGTGAGCCCAACAGCGCCCACCATTATTAGTGCGCAGTCAAATGTGGAAATCCGGAACTTGCTCTTCCTGGTTCGCCAGCGACCTGGCAGCTTCACCTTAAAGGGATATCACGGCTGCAGTCCAGCGCCAACTTGCTCTCCTGCCCAGCTGGAAACTAACTTATATCACTTAGTTTTTTAAGTCTAAACTAAATTTTAACAGCATGGTAAGTCTTAGTGACTGCCAAACTAACTCTGGCACAAAAAATTAACTTCTAAAAATGTGGAGTCTCATTCCTTCTAATTTTAATAGTTTTTGGACATTTAAAAAAAATTGAAATTAAAAAATTTAAACTTTTGCTTTTTTTACTTTATCCTTCTGTCTCTTTTATCTCAGTCTTTTAATCTTATCCTCTCTTTGTTTCACTTTCTCTATGTCATTTTAGAACTTCTGATCGGGCACTTCCGGGTTTTTAGTCTACGCGGTTTGTCAATGAACTGCACTTCCTGATTCTCACAGTGTGGTTTGCTTCAAGCTGATTGGTTGAGGGGCCTTAGAGCTCCACTCACCACCAAGAAAGAACGCTGATGATATATGAAGTCACTGTTCAAGGAAGTTGCCGCCAAAAAGAACGCGGTAACTTAATGGGTGAATTTAAATCTAATGAGCGGTGATCACTGCTGGTTGGGAGCAATTTATGGGCCAACATGTGGCAAGGAAATATAAAATACACCTTTTTCGGTCAAATGAAAAGGGGAGGTAATAGTATTGAATTAATAAAATTTTGTTGGCTTATTTTTTAAATTGATGTTTTTGCAGAAACCTAATTTACTTTAATAATTAAGCACCTTCTCTTAACTGAATAGTTTCGGACAATATAAGATTCCTTTGTTATTGTATCTAGTTATTGTTAAAATAGTTACTTTAATATATCATAAGGGGATATTAAAAGAAAGGCAGACTTGCATTTATATCGTCTTTATCAAGGCTCTTAGAAATGTCTTAATGTAGTGACAATTGTTTTGTGGTCAATATTGATTACTTTACTATACTATATATACTATATTAATTATACTATCTATAATAAATTAAAATTTTACAAAAAGCATGCACTTCCAGTAAGCATCATACTTGTTTCCTGTCACACTTTAGATGTCGCACCTCAGACATCACTCTTTAGCTTATCCCATGAATCACTGTGAGCAATGCCATTGAAGGTCTGATTCTAGAATACTGTTTTGTTTCTCTTGTATCAAGTCATCAATTTATGTTCAGCTTACAAACACCTTGTGATCTGAACAATAATTGCAAACTAATTAGAAAAGAAAAATGGGGGCCAAAATGTTTGGTCCCAAAGGTGGATCGGGGGTACAAGTTGGGCATGAGGCTCAATGGAGGTGGGAATTCTGGTGGAAAGCAGCAACACTGAGCCTCTGCTCAGAATCTTGCTGGCTGCCTGTGTCTGATGGGGCCTGGGGTTAGTGGAGGTTCCACCTGCCCCAAATGTGGTCTATAACCTTGGAGGTGATGGGGCTGAGGAGAGGGATTTACCATTCCAGGATGAACCCAGCATACAGTTCTGCCAAGGGACTGTGTCCTCACACCTTGAAAAGTGGGGATATTGCTCCATGGATCGGCCTACCAAACAAGGGGGAAGATCTACCTCTCTTCCTGCACTATGAGGGAAAGAGCCCATTAATGCCCCACCCCAAGCGGATATCCGGAGCCCCATTGCCCTCCCCCGCTCTGTAGTGGATGTTCAAAATGTGCCAATAGTGGCTGGGCACCTGCCCAACATATGTTAAACAGTTGATGCCTCGCTGACCCCAGATACTCCAACGTGGTCAGGAGTGGAGGTTTCTGGTGTTTGCTCCATTAGGAGCAGGGCTGAGGATTTTCACCCAGCATACGCATAGAACTGCAAAATTAAGATTTGTTCTTTCTCTAAACGTAAGTTTACGATTAGTCTTCTTCAGTCAATCTGTTGAGATAACCCGCATCTTTGCTGAAAGGTGATCTGTTCTAATCAACTTTGAAGAGTCTGATGGAATTACATTGAGCATATTTCATACCTGACACAGCTACAGAATGATACACTTCAGGACAAACATTGCTGACCTGAATAATACATGACAGACAGATGACCGGGTGAGAAAAGTCATTTTTCACCTATACCACTCGAGTTTCTTTATTAAAGCCTGAGACATGCTTGATGGAAACAGAGATGCTTTAGCAGCTAAAAGAAAATCTAGTGTGTCTTATTAATATGGCAGAGCTACTCCCAACTGCTACAGCACTTCACCAACAAGCAAATCATTTCAGAAACACTGTTAGTGATTAGTTCAGCCCCAGAACATCTTTAAGAGGATAGTAAAAACAAATACCTGTAAAACTATTTTTTTATTTTCTATCTTAAACATCAGTTACACCGAAGTATTTGTTCTATACAAATCCAGTCAAATTTTGCCGATTTATACTGCTAATGGTCACAAGTAAATTATGCCGGAGCAAATTGGATAAAAAAGACAACAACAGACCCCTAATTCTCTTGCTCAAACTGGATATCACCAGCATAAACTAGCGATTAGATCAGCACTGGTACAAATGCTCAGTGACTTGTGCTGAAATGTTTTGCATCAATTTGCAAGATGCCTCACGTGTCAATTCTCAGAAATACATTTGACTAAACAAATCAATCCAGTTTATTTTCCTGGTTTATATTATATAGGTTGTGTATTATCAGACAGCTGTGTTTCTGTGCTGATATCAAAATGTCTGACCATCCATCACATCTCAAAGCAATTACTGTCTAAATTCAAATATTGTGTATTCACCACACCTAAAGCTGTTGTAATTTAGCAATAGTATTGTAGATATGTAAAGACTGATCAACCAGCTTTTCCCAAATAATCTCTCAGAGGTCTTGTATGTATAACACTCATTATAAAATCATGTGTTGTAGCTTTTTCCATTTGTTAATCGGTGCTATGCCTTTGTACCTATGTAACTTTCTGTTGGCATGTGACTATTAAGTTACTTGGCTCTCTTTATCAATGCATTTACCAACCTGTTCTACAAGCTGTGCTTGTAGAAAGACTCTGCTACCCACTCACTGTGGTTTTCTATGGTGAAATTCCACTTTTCTCCTCGGCTCCTCTTGATCTTCCAGGTGTCAGCCTGGTCTCAGCGGTAGCACTCTTGCCTCTGAGTCATAAGGTTGTGGTTTAAGCCCCACTCCAGAGTCTCAAGCACATCGGGGGATGTGCTCAAGACTCACTGTAAGTCAGTGAAATAGGAGATTGAACCTAAGTCCCAGCTCCATGCACTGGTGCTTCATGAAGCTCTGCCACGGCATTATCTGTATAATTACTGTTATTTTCGTAGGAACTTATAATGTTGGAAAACAAACAACAATGGTTATATTAAATAAGCAACAAAATCAATAACTAATAAAATTGAACGTAACATAACTAATACACTGCTTTGCTATCCAAGGGATAATTTTAATTTTATAGTCACGCTTGAGACAGTAACACAGCAAGAGACCAACAATTATTTCTCATTATATCAATGACTGAAAGAGACAGAAAAGGACACCATGGTGTTGTACAGAAATTTTTTAAAAACCCTTGTGTTACATTGAAAATGCTGCCTCCTGTTATCATATTTCTTCTGTTAGTTTGGAAGGTACAATTATCTATAGAAATACATAGACATAACAAAATGGAAACAGGCCATTTGGCCCAACCAACATCTACCTACCACGCAAACAGAAAGTTATAATCATATTCACCCACCCTGTTCCAATATCCATTCAACCTCTTTTCCTTTATCCATCTATTCCATTTAATCTTGAATGTTGACATGGTTTCTGCCTTAAACACTAACCCTGGAAGTGAATTCCATAGCCTCACATCTCTCTGCGTAAAGATGTTTCACCTGTCCTCTGTTCTAAATCTCTTACATTTAATCTTGTATCTATGGCCACTCGTTCTTGATCCCTCAACTACTGGAAACAGTCTGTTTCTATCTACCCTGTCCCATCCTTTCAGAATTTTAAACATTTCTATCATATCACCCAATAATCTGTGCTGTTCTAATGGAAAAGGACCCCATTTTTCAAGACCCCATTCTTCATATTCCTCATATCAGCCAGCAGCCTAGTGAATCTGTGTTGCACTCTCTCTAAAGCCTTAATATCCTTCCTATAGTGTGGTACCCAATACTGCACACAATATTCTAATTGAGGTCTTACTAAGGTTTTGTGCACTTTCCATTACCTTTCGGTTTTTATATTCTACACCTCTTGTGATAAAGCCTTTAAATTCCATTTGATTTTTTTATGCCCTTATCAACCTGAGGTGCTGCCTTTAATGCCCTGTCAGCCTGTACCCCCAAATCCTTTTGCTCTTCCATGGACTTTGCTATGGTTGCGAGCACTACCATAATATTTCCAGCTGACAGCAGGGGGGGTAATTTTAATCCCCAGGATGAGCGGGGAAGAGTTGGAAAGAGGTTAAAAATGTTAAAATGGGAAACCCGACCCCAACCCACATCCAAAGCACCCACTTCCGGATTTAATGGAGGCGGGTTGGGGTGGTGGGCGACTAACCTGCTCATTTAAATATTTTAACGAGGCTGCGCGCCTAAGATTTTATCTGTGTTTCAGGTTCAACACTGGCCGGCCGGGATTCCCAGGCCTTGGGAAACTCTGCAGCTGAAGGGAGGCAAGAAAGGCCGGATTGAACAGGTAAGTGCCTTTCTAGCGCTGCTTGTGGGCCAGGAGGAGCAGCAGTGCTTCTCCCTGGTCCCCCAAGCGAACTTGCTTCCTCCCCCATGATCGGACTCACCCCCCACCCCCTACGATAGGAATCCCCCTTGCGAATGGAACCCCCCTCCACCAACGAACTCTCCAACCCTGACCAAACTCTCCGGGTGTCCCCCCCCCACCACCATCCACCCCGACTCACGATCTCTCTGCCCCCACCTCCCCACAAATCCACCCGACCCACGATCTCTCCCTCCCTCCACTCCATTCCCTGGCTGTGGCCTGGTGCCACAAGCCTACCCGCCTGAAAGCCAGCCAGCCTCTCAATATGGTTGGCTGCGGCCGAGAAACGGAGTCCCAAAATGTTAATCAAGTCCTGCCATTAAATTTTAGCAGTTGCTAAAGGTGGAAGGAGGGGTTTCCCAGAGTTCCTGCCTAATTTAACGCCAGGACCTCTGGGAAACCCATCCTTCCACGTTTAACAACTGCTAAACCTTCCCCCTTTCCTGTAAATATCGGGGCCTATGTGTCCTTTTACAAGGCAGGGCTATTGTAATCAATGTTTAGTCCACCCTGCATAGAAGAGTCCTAGTGCTGTGCATACCTCTAGCAGCTTGGTTACAATTTGTTCAGTAACACGCGGTGAATTAAAATAAAAATGAAGGCTTGGATTTAAACTTCTGATCCTCTACTGGCAGTCCAAATGTGAAGGCAACCAGGACCTGGACCAATGACTGAACCTCAATGTTAAATATAGAGGTTCTTAGGTTAATCATAACACTTAAGTGGAGACAATAATAATCACATCATCTGATACCACAATGACAAAGTGTGTTTATGCTCCACATGAGCCTCCTCCTCCCTACTCCATCTAACCCTATCATGATACCCTTCTATTCCTTTCTCCCTCATGTATTTATCTAGCTTCGTAGAGAAGACGTTTCCACTTGCGGGGGAGACCAGGACTAGGGGCCATAAATATAAGATTGTCACTAATAAATCCAATAGGGAATTCAGGAGAAACTTCTTTACCTAGAGAGTGGTTAGAATGTGGAACTTGCTAGTTGAGGCGACCAGCATAGATGCATTTAAGGGGAATCTAGATAAACACATGAGGGAGAAAGGAATAGAAGGATATGCTGATAGGATTAGATGAAGTAGGGAGGGAGGAGGCTCATGTGGAGCATAAACACCACGAGTTGGGCTGAATGGCCTGTTCTGTGCTGTACTTTCTATGTAATTCTATGTAAAAGTGGCATCACTAAACTGTTTCTTCTCCCTCACGTGTGGAGATATGCATTATATTTTATCTGTCAGTCATTAAAATAGCCATCATAAATATCTCTATAACTAAAAAAGTTTTGTTCCTGGCATGTGTCTGAATTGTCCGTAGGGTATGAAGCATGCTGATTGGTTGTTTTTTTAGTGAGTGTGAAATTTGAGCCATGTAAAAACTCTCTTGCAAATCAAACTCCCATTCACTGAGTGTATCCATGGAAAACAATTTTGAGAGGCGATGTTGATTCCTGACCCACCCCAAAATGCACCCCTAAAAATAAAATTTATCACATAACAAACACATAAAAAACCTATAGTTCTGAAAAAACCTTGCCAATAAACTTATCCCATCTTCCAATATCTTCAACAGGTTTCCCTCACAGGCCGTTCTCTCTCAAGGGTCTCGGGCCTACCTTCTGCTCCACTCCCACAGCTGGGATCCTTGAACTTGGCCTTGGATCACAATGTTTTCTGTGCCTTTGTATGTATAACCTGAGAGCTCGGAGTTGCCTTTTAACATATAGAAGCCTGCAATGTTTTCCCACCTTTGTTTGTTTCAGCATGCATGACCTCACAGCTGAGTATTCCTTTTCTGGCCCTTTAGTAGTGTGTGCACGTGTGGTTGTGATCTTTTTTGGGGCTTTATGCATATTCAGTATCTCTTATGTGGCTGTCAGACATATGTTGACTACTCCCCTTTGGAAAGAGAAAAGGGGCTCAGCAAATTCAAAAGATTTTTAAAAAACGCATAATGAGACAGAGAAGTGAAGAAAGTGTGTGAGAGACATTTGCAGTATCGGACAGTAATAAAGTAAGCAAGAAAGAAAACAGATTCAGACAATCATTCAAACTGTGCACCAGGCATACACAGAGAGGAGCCAGATGGAAGAACAGACTTACAAAAAGAGGCAGGCAGAGACTGAGAAGGACTTGGAGACTGGTAGTAATGAAAACCACAACCACAGAAAATGTTTCAAAACTACACAGACAGGGACAGAAGAGACAAAAAGGGAGAGAGAAAGAATTGAAGACAAACAGAGGTGTAAACTTAAAGAACTAGAAAATGGGAAACAAAGAGATAGTTACACAAAGAGGAAGAGACATACATTTTATTTTTATTTTTATCTATGAGCAGCATCCTGGGAGATATACACGTTAGTGGTCATTGCTTCTGGGCTTTGCTGATGGTGAATTGGCAGATATTTTATTTTGTAACTAGTAGAACATTGTGGAATGGAACAGATAGTAGAGAAGGGAGACTTGCCCAGGTCTGAGCTCAGGTGTACTGGATCACCTGGGTGCAGTGAATATCGCATAATTGGGCGTGTTGGGCTGTTTATCTGTAAAGGATCCTGCCTGATTATCCTCCATCAATTTAAGAGGATTTAAATTTTAAAAGACTGCTATCCCAAAAGCAATCGATGACTCCTTATGGAAAACCTGCCTCCAGGGAAAGCAGTACCATGGCGCCAAAACTTCACGGCCTTGAGCCCACAAAACAAACATGGGATGTCTGTGTGTCCGAGAATGTTCAATTGCTATCAGGAAACCAGATTACAGCAAAATCAGCAAGATTTTTATATTTCTTTGCATCTTGGGTCACAGTGCTGACCCACCTATGCTGCGCCCAGGCCCCACTGCTAATTCCTTTCCACCTCCCCACCAAAGACAGGCATCACACCAGCAGTGTAAATGGCACTGTCACTGGCTCCCAACAGAACTATGCAATGTTCCTCACCCTAGCATTTGGGCCAGAATTGTACCCATAGACTGGGTGGAAGTTGTGCCCTGCTAGAGATCTACCTCCAAAAGGCTTCCATCGACTACAGCAATCAGAGCATCCTCCATGAATACAATGCAATACTTAAACAAAAAAAAATGCTCAATAAGAAGACAGTCTGTGATCACTGGCTCCGGCTCACAAATGCTCAGTTTCCTGAAAGTTCCGGTGGCTCCCACGTTCTGAAGCAATCCGCCATCCTGTAGCCATTTGAGGGAGACAGAGATTCAATGGCTGGCTATTTGGAACATGAGCTTTGGAATTCTCTACCCTCTGTGGATGCTCAGTCATTGAGTATGTTCAAGACTGAGATCGATGGATATTTGGACATTAAAGGAATGAAGGGATATGGGGATAAGGTGGGAAAGTGGAGTTGATGTAGAAGATCAGCCATGATCTTGTTGAATGGTGGACCAGGCTCGAGGGGCCGTATGGCCTACTCCTGCTCCTATTTCTTATGTTCTCACGTTCTTTTGAGCTACATGGTGCAAGGCTGGCTCACCACACCTGCAGTCTCTTAGAAGTGAAAGCAGCTTCCTCAGCAAAAATACATTACTCCACAAGTAAATTTAGCTCAATCGTCCATAACTTGTGCTTCACCTATAAGATATTTAGTTTAAATATATATTTTTTCCTTTCCAATCGTAATGTATATCTGAGTGCTTTCATACAACTGATTGTAGCTTGTAACTGATGTTCAAGTGGATTTTAACACGAAGACAAAAAAATTCACCCAGATGTTCTTCCTAAGAAAAATTCCTAGTGGAATCTGCAGATGCTAAAATAGACAAGGGCTAAAAACTTATCTTTAGATTGTTTAAACATTATTAGAAAACAACTGTGCTTTAAGTATTGATAGATTAATATTAAAAGTATTATCTTGTAAAATTATATTAGAAAGCACAAAGAAAATGGTGCATATTAAACATCCTCACAGGTGTTATTCATGAGAATTTAACTCTTAATTAATACATTTAAACAGGCAATTTCATAACATTTTCATGGTAATTGATCTCAGATAATTATTTAGGTTACAATCCTGGATGCAGCTGTCATTCATGGTCAAACACAGGCCTGCCACAATGTTACACCCAAGCTTTACTATGTGTACTTGTGGATCTGCTATGCTTTGGTCATGGGATTCAAGGGCAAGGAGCGGGGGTGCAAAGGCAGCTAAAAGGGTTGTGTAAGGTGGGGGGGTGGAACAAGTCGGGGTCTCGCAGAGTCAGGTTGGGTCCTAGAAAAGTCAGAGTTGGGAAAATGAATAGGACTAAACTTGTAGATGACCTGTACAACACTAACCTAATTGACAGCACTCAGCATGGATTCAGAGGGGAAGATTCTGCCTGACTAACCTCCTTGACTTCTGTGAGGGAGTGATAACCCAAATGGACTGTGGTTAGCCCTATAACATGGTGTACCTTGACTTCCAAATGATTTTGATAATGTTCCACATAAAAGGCTATTAATTAAACTCAAAACCGTGGGGATTTAGGATAAACCTGAGGAATGGATAAGAAACAGACTGAAGGATGGGAAACAATGAGTACTCATTGGACAAGTCATGTCAGACTAAGGGGAAGAACCGAGTTGGGTACCTCAGGGCTCACTGCTGAGACCACTACTGTTTCTAACTTACATAAATGACTTGTATTCAGAAACTCAATGCAAAGCAATCAAATTTGCAGATGATGCCAAACTAGGAGGGGCAGTTGAATAGAAAGCAGCCATTCAGAAATTACGGAAGGAGTTGGACTAAATATGTAAGTGATCAGAACAATGGCAGATGAAATTTAATGCAGTAAAGTGTAAAGTGCCACACGTAGGAAGGAGGAATAGATGATTTGCATACACCATGGGTTAGAAATTGGATCTTAGTGCGCCCATTTTAGGGATGTGAAAAGGGCACAACGAGGGCCACTTTTGGGGAGAAACATCCCGCGCCCAATCAGCGCCAGGGCGTCACGATTAGACACTTCCTATTCCCTGCAGCCATGTAATCTCCTGAGAGGCAAAAAACAGGAAAAAAACTCAGGGCCAATAAGGGAATTTTTTTTTTTGCAGAATTTCTCTCCGACCCTCTCGGGTGATCGAAACCAGTCCAGGAGATCACGTTGACCATGCGCACGTTAACTGTTAATCCAGTTAACTTCTATATGATGTGATCTTTGCACCAGCCAAGGAATGGTTCAGCTTCCTCTTGAAGGTGTGCAGAGAGTCAGCACAACAACGCATTCCATAGGCTCACTACTCTCTGGGAAAAGAAGAACCACCTAACATCTAACCTATTCCTACATCAGCGTTGTTTAAATGCATGTCCCTTCGTCCTCCCCAATCTGCCAAACTGAAATATTCTATCAATAGGCACACAATCCAACCCTTTCATTATTTTATATACCTCTATCAGGTTGACTCTAAGTCTATGCTGCTCAAGAGTAAATAGACCCAGCTTTTTAAGTAACTAAAGTTCTTCAAGATAAGAATCAATCCTGTGGCTCTCCTCCAAATCTTTTTCAAGGCCACTATATCACCCACCTTATGACGGACCAAAACTGGGTACAGTACTTCAGATGTGGTCTAACCATCAACCTGTATAATGACAGAATGGTCCTTTGATTTGTATTGAATGGTTCTATTAATACAACCCAATACCCTGTTTGCTTTGGCTACAGCGTCTCTGCATTGGTCGTGAACCTTCAGTGATCTGTGCACAATAACACATAAATCCTTTTCTCTCTCAATTGCTTTCAGTATCGTTCCCTGTAAATGATGTCTATTCCGTGTTGGGCCTACCTACATGTATGACACCGCATTTATCTAGGTTAAAAGCCATTTGCCATTGTTTGGCCCATTGCCATAGCACATCTAAATCATGAAAATAGGAAAAGATATTATGTACAAATTTTAAAAGGTATGGGGAAAGGGCAGGAGGCTGAATAGTCTTCTGTGCTGCAAAGTTCTATTATTCTATACTTCCAATCAATTTTCCAGATAAATGAATAGCTACCATGCTTCATTATTATTTGGGTTAAAAGAAATTCCACAGCAGCACAATGAATACATTAATCTTGCAATGCCATTCAACAGAACAATAATGCAGAGATTAAAAGAAAGCTCTTTAATTGTAAATATTTTGTTATTCATCAGAATAATTGTGTTCATGCTATTTTATGGAAACAATTTCAAAGATACTTGAATTTTTGAATTGGTGTGGTTCCTAATGGAATGACAAACAAGCTCTCAATCTTGTTTTGCTGTGTACAGGTGTGTGCGTTTGTGTGCTGAAAGCAATATTGAACAATAAAGCAAAAAAATTGCAATTTATTTTTATCTTTTATGAGAGAGAATTGGAAATTATGACGTGCAGAGATTAGCATACAGATGCTTATATCATTTATGTCAATTCCATACTCTGTTATTTCAATGGAGAAATTGGCCCCTTTAAAATAAATGAGATAATATGGTGTATTTTAGAGGCCAAAGAATGATATTGGCCAGGGTATTTCTCTGAGAGATGAATGAATGGCGCCCGCCACTCAAGATAACACTCGAGACAACGGGTGAGATGTCATTCTCGCGTGTTCTCATGGAGTTTATGGAGAAGCAGGGCATCTGGTACAGCAACTTCTGGATTGCCACGTTTGACTGTGCGTGTGTGGTCGTTGGAAGTTGCTGTACCAGAAGCACAGAAATAACGGTGAGCTCTGTTAGCCTCGTCGTTATTTTCAGAGCAAAATCCAACCCATTATGTATGAAACTACAAACCTGGATTATATATATATAGTGTGTGTGTGTTTGTTTGTTTGTGTGTGGGTGAATGTGTATGAGGATATATTGACAATTGCATGTTTTTAACAAAATATCTTAATGCCAATGCAGTCTGCACATTTTTGTGCATTTAAAAGAAAAAAGTGTGACATCATATTCAACACTTTTTATGGCCTAAATTTTAACCCGGAGCTGGGAAGAGGGCATTGGTGGTTGGGGGATTTCCTGCCAGGAAGCCCGGAAGTACTGGTTTCCCGCCTGACGGGCTTGCCTGATTGACAAGCTAGCTTGTCAGTCGTGCGGGAGAAGAGCCAGGAAGTGGTGTAAGCAGGTAAGTCTTAGATGGGGGTGGGGGGAGGGGGCGGGGTGGAGGGGGGGAAGATGGTCAGGGTCGGGGGTAATCGAGGGGGTTGGGCGGGAAAGTGGTGTTGAGGTCAAAGATCAGCTATGATCTTATTGAATGGCGGAGCAGGCTCGAGGGGCTGTATGGCCTACTCCTGCTCCTATTTCTTATGTTCTTATGTTGGGGGTCATAGGGGGTCGGGAGTCATCGCGGGGGTCGGGGGTCAGCAGGGGAGGTTGGAGATAGTGGGGAGCGGGACGGAGATCATGGTGTGGGGGGGGTGTCGCTGCAGATAGGCTTGTTGGGCCTGGGGCAAGCACTCCTGCTCCTCCGGGCCCACAAGCAGTGCAATAAAGGCACTTACCTGCTGTTTCGGACCTTCTCCCCTCCTCTCACGTGGCGTGAAGCAGAAGGCCCGGGAATCCCGGCCCCCAAGTGTTAAAAGTAAAAAAGCTGTAAAAATGGAGGCCCGCAGCCTCCATGAAAGCTTTCACTGACTGACTCACCTCCTTAGAGCGGGTTGGTTGCCCGCCCCTCATCCCGTCTCTGTTAAAACCGGAAGTGGGCAGGTTGGAGGCGAGTTTGGATTGGGTTTTACTTTTTTACAATTTTTACCTTCCCACCCGTCCCCAACCCACCCGTTCGTGGGGTTAAAATTTAGGCCTATATCTCTGAGTTCAGGAGTCATACAAAAGAAGTCTGGAAAGGAGTGACATGATCCAGAGGATTTTTTTTATTTTTGATGAACTTGGCGTTTATCAGGTTGAGGAATGTCAATTTTGATGAATGAGCCCTTCCTTCACTTTTGACAAACAGTGGCAGCATGAAATACTCCCAGGTCAGAGTAAAATCATTCTGCTGTTCACCTAAAATGTGCCTTAATGCTACCTTTAAAGGGTATCACTCTGTTTTTCCGTTTCCATACAGCCATTTTTGTGCTTTCTCAGTAAGGCTGCCAGTTTTGTATCAAATTGTGGTCTGTTTTGTACTTTTAACCCGTGTACACTAGGAACTTGTCTAAGACTGGCAAATACGTTTCATGTGGAATCATGACAGCTGATAGAGGGAGAAGACTTACATCTCAATAATTTAAGCAAGACTTGGTGATGAATGGCCTGCATTCTAATTCAACAACAACAACAACTCGCATTATATAGCATCTTTAATGTAGTAAAAGGTCCCATGGTGCTTCACAGGAATCAGACAAAAATTAACACCGAGCCAAAGGAGGAGATATTAGAACAGGTGACCAAAAGCATGGTCAAAGTGGTGAGTTTTAAGCAGTGTCTTAAAGGAGGAGAAGCAGAGAGATTTGGGGAGGGAATTCCAGAGCTTAGGACCTGGGCAGCTGAAGACAAAGCAGCCAATGGTGGGGCGAAAGAAGTGGAGGATGCATAAGAGGCCAGAGCTGAAGGAACGCATAGTTCTCAGAGCGTTGTTTCAGAGATAGGGAGGGGCAAAGTCAGGGAGGGATTTGAACACAAGAATGAGAATTTTAAAATCGAGGCGTTGGTGGACTGGGAGCCAATGTAGGTCAGCGAGCACAGGGGTGATGGGTGAACGAGACCAAGTGCGAGTTCGGATACAGACAGCAGAGATTTGGATGAGCTCAACTTTATGGAGGGTGGAAGATGGGAAAGCATTGGAATAGTCGAGTCATAGAGTCATAGAGTCATAGAGTTATACAGCACGGATAGAGGCCCTTCGGCCCATCGTGTCCGCGCCGGCCATCAGCCCTGTCTACTCTAATCCCATATTCCAGCATTTGGTCCGTAGCCTTGTATGCTATGGCATTTCAAGTGCTCATCCAAATGCTTCTTGAATGTTGAGGGTTCCTGCCTCCACAACCCTTTCAGACAGTGAGTTCCAGACTCCAACCACCCTCTGGGTGAAAAAGTTCTTTCTCAAATCCCCTCTAAACCTCCCGCCTTTTACCTTGAATCTATGTCCCCTTGTTATAGAACCCTCAACGAAGGGAAAAAGCTCCTTAGTATCCATCCTATCTGTGCCCCTCATAATTTTGTACACCTCAATCATGTCCCCCCTCAGCCTCCTCTGCTCCAAGGAAAACAAACCCAATCTTCCCAGTCTCTCTTCATAGCTGAAGCGCTCCAGCCCTGGTAACATCCTGGTGAATCTCCTCTGCACCCTCTCCAAAGCGATCACATCCTTCCTGTAGTGTGGCGACCAGAACTGCACACAGTACTCCAGCTGTGGCCTAACCAGTGTTTTATACAGCTCCATCATAACCTCCTTGCTCTTATATTCTATGCCTCGGCTAATAAAGGCAAGTATCCCATATGCCTTCTTTACCACCTTATCTACCTGTTCCGCTGCCTTCAGGGATCTGTGAACTTGCACACCAAGATCCCTCTGACCCTCTGTCTTGCCTAGGGTCCTCCCATTCATTGTGTATTCCCTTGCCTTGTTAGTCCCTCCAAAGTGCATCACCTCGCACTTTTCCGGGTTAAATTCCATTTGCCACTGTTCCGCCCATCTGACCAACCCATCTATATTGTCCTGCAGACTGAGGCTATCCTCCTCGCTATTTACCACCCTACCAATCTTTGTATCATCAGCGAACTTACTGATCATACCTTTTACATTCATATCCAAGTCATTAATGTAGACCACAAACAGCAAGGGACCCAGCACCGATCCCTGTGGTACCCCACTGGCCACAGGCTTCCAGTCACAAAAACAACCTTCGACCATCACCCTCTGCCTTCTGCCACTAAGCCAGTTTTGTATCCAAAGTGCCAAAGCACCCTGGATTCCATGGGCTCGTACCTTCTTGACCAATCTCCTGTGGGGGACTTTATCGAAGGCCTTACTGAAATCCATGTATACCACATCCACTGCGTTACCCTCATCCATACGCCTGGTCACCCCCTCAAAAAATTCAATCAAATTAGTCAGACATGATCTTCCCTTGACAAAGCCATGTTGACTATCCCTGATTAATCCTTGCTTCTCCAAGTGGAGACTAATTTTGTCCTTCAGAATTTTTTCCAATAATTTTCCTACCACTGATGTTAGGCTCACTGGCCTGTAGTTCCCCGGTTTTTCCCTACTCCCCTTCTTGAATAATGGTATTACATTAGCGGTTCTCCAGTCCTCTGGCACATCCCCTGTGGCCAGAGAGGTTCTGAATATATGTGTCAGATCCCCCGCAATCTCCTCCTTTGCCTCACACAGTAGCCTGGGATACATTTCGTCCGGGCCTGGGAAGATGGGAAAGCATTGGAATAGTCGAGTCTGGAGGTCAAAAGCATGCGTGAGGGTTTCAGCAGCAAATGGGCTGAGGCAGAGAAGGGCGATATTACGGAGGTGGAAGTAGGCAGTCTTTGTGATGGAGTGGATATGTGGTCGGAAGCTCATCTCAGGGTCAAATAGGACGTCAAGGTTGCAAACTGTCTGGTTCAACCTCAGACAGTGGCCAGGGAGGGGGATGGAGTCGGTGGCTAGGGAACGGAGTTTGTGGTGGGAGCCAAAGACAATGGGGTCGATTTTAGCATCCGCGATCGGGTGCGTTCCTGGCGGGGGGGGCTCAGAAAATCGGGGATTCCAGGGGCAGGGCGGGGCGGGAACCCGGCTCCAACCCACCCACTTCCGGGTTTCCCACAGACGCGCTGACATGCGCGCGCAGCCCCCGCATGTGGGATTCCCGCCGGCAATTAAAGCCAGCGGGGTGCCACTTAAAGTATTTATTTTGGTATTTCAGGTCGTTTACAGACCTGATTAAGGAGATACTTCAGGAGGGTTGGGATTTTACAAACAACTGGGACTGTTTCCCGTACTGGGGGATACACTCCCAGTTCAAATGGACGTATTGCAGCCATCAGCCTGTGGCAGCTGCAAAGGTCCATTTGACAGGTGTGGTGGGCGGGGGGAGACCCTCACTCATTGCAGGAGGCCACTCTGTCACTTTCGACAAAGTTTGGCCTCCACCACCCTCCTCCTAACAATAAAATTCACCAACTTGCACACTTACCCCGGTGTCCAGAGACATGTACCTACCTTGCGGACCCCCTCAGATGTACATCTACCGGATGGGGGCCACCGTAGCTGCAGTCATGACCTCCTCGGAGGGCGAACAGCATCACCAGCCTCGCCGGCCACGCCGTCTACCTCTGACACGTGGAGCTCCACAACACAGTGCTGAGACACATCCAACTGCACAGCAGGAGGGAGAGCAACCGCAGAGAGAGATGCGTCGCAGAGGGCACTACCCTTGCCACAGGGTCTACAAACAGAGGCTCAGCTTCCTGGACCTCTCTGAGCAGCAGTGCACACGAAGGCTCAGAGTCACTCGACATGTAGTCGTGGACATCTGCAGCCTCATTCATGCCGAGCTGCTCCCGGCTGGCCCGAGCACCATCTTCTTACCTGTCGTTGTCAAAGTCACCACCGCCCTCAACAACTTCTCCTCCGCATCCTTCCAGGGTGCCACCGGGGACATCGCCAACGCCTCTCAGTCGTCTGCACAAAAGAGCCCTGCAAATACACCTACGCCCACTCTGCAGTGACACAATGGGTGGCATCAGGTGTGGGTCTTCATTGTGATCCTCAGGAAAGGGCATTATTGCACAAACCAGACAAGATTCGCAAAGACGTGGCAGTAGTGGTGCCAATATAATATGTGATGTGAGTTGCTCAGAAATTAAATATAAGTAAAAACCATGACAAACCCTCAAACACCCAAAAATATCTCCTTAATCAGGTCTGTAAACGACCTGAAATACCAAAATAAATACTTTAAGTGGCACCCAGCCGGCTTTAATTGCCGGCGGGAATCCCACATGCGGGGGCTGCGCGCGCATGTCAGCGCGTCTGTGGGAAACCCGGAAGTGGGTGGGTTGGAGCCGGGTTCCCGCCCCGCCCCGGGAATCCCCGATTTTCGGAGCCCCCCCCCGCCAGGAACGCACCCGATCGCGGATGCTAAAATCGACCCCATTGTCTTCGGCTCCCACCACAAACTCCCCTTCATGCTCACGACACGTTTGCCTTACGCTGCCTACTGCATATATGTGATGCATGCCCTGTGGCTGCAGCACAGGTAGTGGCAGGTTGAGTGAGGCTGACCGTGAAAGAGATGCATGAGAGGGTGAGTATGAGATAGAGCCATGAGATTGTATGTGGATTGGGTTGAGTGGTAGTGGCAGGATGAGTACTGGCGAGGTGAGTAAGTGCTGATAAGATGAGGATGATGTTTGAGTGGGTGTGAGGAGTGATGTGATAGAGTAGTGTTGGCAGTGCAGAAGGAGATGTGGGGTGGGGGCGGTGATGTGGCAGACGGAGTGTAGGGGAATGAGTAAGTGTACTCACTTCGGCTGACCTACTTAGATCATTGCAGCGCCTCCTGCACAGTATGCAGGTGTGCGATATGTTGGTGGTGCAGGTGACCTCCTCTGCCACCTCGAGCCAGGCCTTCTTGGTGGCAGAGGCAGGCCGCTTCCTCCCGCCCGCCGGGGGGAAGATCTCTGTCCTCCCCCTCCTCCTCACCCCATCCAATAAGAGCTGGAGCGAAGCATTATTAACCTGGGAGCAGCCTTCCCCCTGGGCTGCTCCATGCTGTAATTTTTCCTATTTCTTGCAGCATCAGTCAGTGGAGGACTGCCCCTTTAAATAGAGCTCCTCCACCTGACAGACCTTACTGCACATGCGCAGTCTGCCCGCCGTGCAGCTTAGAAGCGGGGAATCCGGAACAAAAGGTAAGTGGATCCAATCAGCCTGCGATCGCACAGGGAGCAGACTGATTTCACCGGGCGCGTTACCCACGCGCCCAATCCCCCCTCGCCACGAACCCGCCACCCTGGTAATATCGGGCCCAATGGCTTTGGTCTTCCCAAAGTTTAATTGGAAGAAATTGCGGCTCATCCAGGACTGGAGCAGTCTGACAACACAGAGGCAGTGGATGGGTCGAGAGAGGTGGTGGCGAGGTAAAGCTGACTGCCTTCAGCGTACATGTGGAATCTAATCCATGGGGATCAATTCATCGTTGCGTTCAGTACCCCAATGATCCATTTGTTTAAATCATGGTAAGAATCAGTGGGATGAATATGAAGTTCTTTGTACTGAACCAGAAGAGAAGTGGGGCACAGTGGTAAACCTAAGCAATAACCACTTCATACATAACTTGTGGTTTTACTAACCTTATCTGTTCTGGACAGGTACAATAAATAAAGACAAATCCGGTCAGGCTACCTTTGTTTAACATGGTCGGTGGTCCAGTTGTCTTTGAAACTCCCGATATTACCATGGCGGCGGGGGGGCGGGGGGGCGGGGGGTCGATTGGGCACGTGGGTAACGGCCCGGTGAAATCAGTCTGCCACGAACGCAATCGCAGGCTGATTGGATCCACTTACCTTTTGTTCCGGGTTCCCCGCTGCTAAGCTGCACGGCGGGCAGACTGCGCATGCGCAGTAAGGTCTGTCAGCTGGAGGAGCTCTATTTAAAGGGGCAGTCCTCCACTGACTGATGCTGCAACAAATAGAAAAAATTACAGCATGGAGCAGCCCAGGGGGAAGGCTGCTCCCAGGTTAATGATGCCTCACTCCAGCTCTTATTGGATGGGGTGAGGAGGAGGGGGAGGACAGAGACCTTCCCCCCGGCGGGCGGGAGGAAGCGGCCTGCCTCTGCCACCAAGAAGGCCTGGCTCGAGGTGGCAGAGGAGGTCACCTGCACCACCAACATATCACGCAACTGCATACATTGCAGGAGGCGCTCCAATGACCTCAGTAGGTCAGCCAAAGTGAGTACACTTACTCTTTCCCCTACACTCCGTCTGCCACATCACCGCCCCCACCCCACATCTCCTTCTGCACTGCCAACACTACTCTGTCACATCACCCCTCACACCCACTCAAACCTCATTCTCATCTTACCTGCACTTATTCACCTCGCCAGTACTCATCCTGCCACTACCACTCAACCCAATCCTCATACAATCTCATGGCTCTATCTCATACTCACCCTCTCATGCATCTCTTTCACAGTCAGCCTCACTCAACCTGCCACTACCTGTGCTGCAGCCACAGGGCATGCATCACATATATGCAGTAGGCAGCGTAAGGCAAACGTGTCGTGAGCATGAAGGAGATGCACAAGGGTGTTTGAGGGTTTGTCATGGTTTTTACTTATATTTAATTTCTGAGCAACTCACATCACATAATATATTGGCACCACTACTGCCACGTCTTTACGAATCTTGTCTGGTTTGTGCAATAATGCCCTTTCCTGAGGATCACAATGAAGACCCACACCTGATGCCACCCATTGTGTCACTGCAGAGTGGGTGTAGGTGTATTTGCAGGGCTCTTTTGTGCAGACGACTGAGAGGCGTTGGCGATGTCCCCGGTGGCACCCTGGAAGGATGCGGAGGAGAAGTTGTTGAGGGCAGTGGTGACTTTGACAGCGACAGGTAAGAAGATGGTGCTCGGGCCAGCCAGGAGCAGCTCGGCGTGAATGAGGCTGCAGATGTCCACGCCTACATGTTGAGTGACTCTGAGCCTCCACGTGCACTGCTGCTCAGAGAGGTCCAGGAAGATGAGCCTCGGTCTGTGGACCCTGTGGCGAGGGTAGTGCCTTCTGCGACGCGTCTCTCTCTGCGGTTGCCCTCCCTCCTGCTGTGCAGGTGGATGTGTCACAGCACTGTTTTGTGGAGCTCCTCGTGTCAGAGGTGGACAGTGTGGACAGCAAGGCTGGTGTTGCTGTTCGCCCTCCGAGGAGGTCATGACTGCAGCTACTGTGGCCCCCATCCATAAGATGTACATCTGAGGGGGTCCGCAAGGTAGGTACATGTGTCTGGGCCCCGGGGTAAGTTTGCAAATTGGTGAATTTTATTGTTAGGAGGAGGGTGGTGGAGGCCAAACTTTGTCCAAAGTGACAGAGTGGCCTCTTGCAATGAGTGAGGGTCTCCCCCCACCACCTGTCAAATGGACCTTTGCAGCTGCCACAGGCTGATGGTTGCAACACGTCCATTTGAACTGGGAGTGTTTCCCCCAGTACGGGAAACAGTCCCAGTTGTTTGTAAAATCCCAACCCTCCTAAAATACCTCGTTAATCAGGTCTGTAAATGACCTGAAATACCTAAATAAATACTTTAAGTGGCACCCCGCTGGCTTTAATTGCCAGCGGGAGTCCCACATGCGGGGGCTGCGCGCGCATGTCAGCGTGTCTTTGGGAAACCTGGAAGTGGGCGGGTTGGAGCCGGGCTCCCGACCCGCCTCGGTAATCCCCGATTTTCGGAGCCCCCCCGCTGGGAATGCACCCGATCGCAGGTGCTAATATCGACCCCCAATTGTCACTGTTTATGCGAGAATGATATGTGGTAGTGTGCTAAATGGCAAATTAAACTGAAACATTCAGTATGTGCTGGCCAGCTAACCCAGCTGGGCATTTGTTTACATGGCAGCAGGAGCCTACTAGATATCAAGATCAGTGTGACTAATGCCATGGTACTGTCACTGAATGTAGGTATGATTTCCAACAACGTTCACCTGAGGAAGGAGGAAGCCTCCGAAAGGTTGTGAATTTAAAATAAAATTGCTGGACTATAACTTGGTGTTGTAAAATTGTTTACAATGAATGTAGGTAGATAGAGGCAAAATTAGCTTTGTACATAAATATAAATTAATACATTGTCTGAAAGTAAAGTTCAGGCCAGGAAGGTTTAAAATTGTCACCTGGCTCTAGCAATGTTGTAACAATTTATTGGTTAGTCATTAGGGAGTTACTAGAGGGAGGAGCCAAGCCATCCAATTCAAATACAACATGCTGCGCGACTTAAGATTTCAAAAGATGACAAGATAACTTGCAGATCAAGAAGGCATTTCTGCCCATTTTAGATCATCTATCCAGAGAGAGTCTGATTGGTAGCTTTTAACTAGCAGTTATTCAAATTCTGTTCATTAGAAATCAAACTAGAGTAAAAAGGGTAAAAGAACCCGGAAACGTGGCAGGTACTTTCTATTTCTTATTTTTTACCTTGTGAAAGTGCCGGGACACTTACTGCATGGTCCTAGAAAGGTCATTCTGAAACCTGCCAGCAAGGGACATAAATAAGCAACACAAGCCATTTTTCTTAATTTTCTCTTTTAGGAAAGTACCTTATATTTGAACACCACCTCCCCCTCCAATGCGTTAATGCACTGGGCCACCCAACTACAGATTTTATATTCAACAGTGAATTTGCTGCCCATGTTTCATGTACAATACAACCTTTTAACAAGGTCAACAGGAAATTGAAAGAAATATCAGATAGTTACCCATATCTTGACAAGATATTGTCAGTTGAGATGTTCAGATGATATCAAAAATTACAGGTGGAATTTTAACCCAGTTTACCCAGT
This sequence comes from Heptranchias perlo, assembly GCF_035084215.1. Classification (NCBI taxonomy): domain Eukaryota; kingdom Metazoa; phylum Chordata; class Chondrichthyes; order Hexanchiformes; family Hexanchidae; genus Heptranchias; species Heptranchias perlo. Next base: position 81,392,324 of record NC_090327.1, on the reverse strand, counting down.
GGAAACTGGATTGAGGAGATAGTTAAAATGGAGGGGGGACCTTTCTCACTGGCTTCCTGCCCCAATCTGGCTGACTGCAATTTTAAACAGCAGGCAGCAAGAACACCTGTCTGGAGTCAGCGGGGTCCTTTTTTAAAGCTGCAGATCAGGCTCTGACGATGTCATCGGGGCCCAACTGCAATATTAACCTGAGGCCTGAGCAGGGTAGCAATGGTGGTTTCCCTGCCAGGTCAAAGCTGTCCGGAAGTGGATTGGGGCCAGAAGCAGCCCAGGAAGGTAAGTTATTTCAAAAATGTATACGTTTTCTTATAGTGCTCCTCCAGGCCCTACAAGGAAGCCTTGGAGCTCCCCTGCCCTGAGCTTCACTCCCCATCTCCAGACCGTGATCCCTGTTAGACCTGCCTCCTGATCACTTACCTTAGTGCTGAGGGCTGTTCCCTCCAATCCTTGGCGACAGCTTCTTGCCACCCGATTTTAATGGTCGAGCATCTGTTTTATGCCAACTTCTGGACCATTTTGTTCAGTGGCATGCTAATGAGACCCAGCTATTAAAATTGGCTGGGCCGTGCCTCTACCATTCCCAGGTGGGCCAGCTGCTTGCTAGGCCGCATCCCCACCCAGGACTTAATTTCGACCACTATAAGTTTGATGATCGCACCATTTAGAAATATTTGAAGCATGAAGGTTGGATTAGTGTCTTTAGCTTCCAGCTGTCTGCTGTTATTTAGAATATAGGCAATATATTTTAATGGTGATATTTAAAAGTGAAATGATTGGTGATGCTGGTTTGTTTGAGTATGCAAACCATTCTCTTTGTGTTTCACAGTGCTTGGACAAATCATTACTAATAGCATTTCTGAATGTCAATTCACCATTTTTGGGAGGAAAAGTAGACCTTTTTCTGAAAGTGTTTTAACCGGGGAACATGATTCTTTTGAGGTAGGGATTTCCCATTACATTGTGAACCTGAAGGTAGAGCCATGGGGTATGTGACATAAGATATAGGGCATTAGTGCTGATAATGACGTAGGACCTGAAGGCAAACACCATCCTACGACAGAACACATTGATTTACTGGTATTTCTCTGCAGCAGGTTCTAGGTCTGTTTACTATAATATGACTATTTGTGTGAATCAGGCGCCTGATAATTTTTTTTGTGGAAAAAGTAACAGCAGTTTTTTAAAAAATGATTTATTCTCAGGATGTGGGCAATGCCAGCAAGGCTGCATTCATTGGCCATCATTAGTTGCACTCAGAAGGTGCTGGTGGGCCTTCCATTTGAATCACTTCAATCTTTGTGTTGACGGCACTCCCACCATTGTATTAAGTAGGAAATTCCGGGAGATTAGGGGTCAGGGTGACACTCCTATTTATTAATCCCAAGAAGCATTACACTTTTTTTTGACAGCTTTATTAACTTGTCCTCCCACTTTTAAATATTTATATATCTGAACCCTGTCTCTCCTTATGCATGCCCCAAAATGGTATCACCTCACATTTCTATGCATTAGATTTCATCTGACAGCGATCTCCCCAATCTACTAACCTGCATATTTCCTTCTGAAGTAATTTACTGGCCTCCTCACAGTTAATCACATTCTCCATTTTTTGTGTTGTCTGCAAATTTTGATATGATGCCCCTTATACCCAAATCCAGATGTATGTATGTGTTGGGGGAGGGGTGGAGAGAACAAAAAGAACGAGTAGTCTCAAAAAACAATCTCTGGGGGTACCACCTCTGAAAAACATTCTTTAACTACTGCTCTCTGTTTTGTGTCCTTTAACCAAAGCCCTACCAATTCTGCCACACTCCCTTTAATTCTCTGTGCCTTAATTTTACCAACAAGCCTCCTGTGTGCCAACTCATCAAACACTTTTTGAAAATCCATCTGCACAGCATTTCCTTTATCAATACGCTGTGTTATTTCCTCAAGGATCTCTATTAAATTTGTCAGAGCTGATTTTCTTTTTGCAAATCAATGATATCAATGAACCCATACCTCCATAGTTGTGTATTAATTGCCCACTACTGTTATTAGGCTTATTGGTCTATTGTTACTAGTTTTATATTTATCTCTTTTGAACAGAAGTGTTACATTGGCAACCCTCCAGTCCATATCCAAGGATATTTGAAAGATTATGGCCATAGCCTCTGCTGTTCCGTCTCTGACACCGCTCAGCATTTTATGATGTATGCCATCCAGCCTTGGTGCATTTTCCACTTTGACTTCCACCAGTTTTTTCAACATTACTTCTTTAGCTGTAATTATCCTATCTAATTATAACATCTCTTTCTTTTATACCTTTTTATTCTCACTACTACACTCTTCTGTAAAAACTGAGGCAAAAAACTAATTTAGTATCTCCACCATGCTTCATCTTCCATAAGACGATTTTCATCACATCCTTAATTGGTCTTGCCCTTTCTTTAAATTTTTAAAAATATTTTACTTATTTATAAAATCCTTTATTATTTCCTTCTTTGTTGCCTGCTATTCTTTCTTCATACCTCCACTTAACCGTTCTAATTTTCTTTTCACTTCCTCTATATGCTCTATATTTAGCTTGATTTTCTTAATAACCTTAGCTTTGTCATATGCCTCTTTTTAAATCTCATTTAATTTCAATTTCTCCACTCATCCAAGAAACTCCAGCTTTTGCTGCATCACCGTGACTTCTTGTGAATTGTATCTAGTCTGTACCCTAATCATCTCCTGTTGAAACATTTCCCAATGATTGTGCATGGTTTTATCTGCCAAGATATCTTTCCAGTTTATCTGGGCTATTTTCCTTTTTATCTAATTGAAATTGGCTTTTATTCCAGTCAAGTACTTTTATCTTTGACTGTTCTCTGTCTTTTTAAGTTTTTATATCAAGTCTAATTATGTTCCTTAGATGCTCCCCTATCCTTATGTTACTTATTTGCCCCATATCAATTCCTAGAACTAGCTCCAGCACTGCCTTGTTCTTTGTTGGACCATAACTGTACTGACCTAGAAAGCAGGCCCAATCCTCAGGCTTACTATTCTTCTTGGCAACATTATAAGCTTCTTCTTTTAATCTAATACTATCCTTAACTTCTCTAGTTAGTCATGGTCGGATCATTTTTCCCTTTTTATTCCTCAAGGGAATGTATATTCATTGAGAATTATGAACTATTTCTTTAAATGTTCGCCATTGCTTATGTACTGTCATATCTTTTAATCTAATTTCCCAATCTACCTTAGCCAACTCACCCCTCGTACCTACGTAATTGGCCTTGTTTAAATTTAAGACCCTAGTTTCGGACTTAACTACATCACTCTCAAACTCAATATGAAATTCTATCATATTGTCACTCTACCCCAGAGGATCCTTAACTAGAAGATTACTAATTAACCCTGTCTCATTACACAATAATAGATCTAAAATAGCCTGTTCCCTAGTTGGTTCCTCGACATATTGTTCTAGAAAACTTTCTCGAATGCATCCCATGAACTTGTCCTCCAAATTACTTTTGCCAATTTGGTTTTGCCCAGTCTATATGAAGATTAAAGTCCCCCACGATTATTGCATTACCCTTGTTACATGCTCCTCTAATTTCCTGATTTATTCTCTGTTCAGCACTATAACTATTGTTAGGGGGCCTAAAAACTATTCCCACCAATTTTTTCTGCCCCTTCTTATTTCTTAGCTCCACCCATACTGATTCTACATCCTGATTTTCTTAGCTAAGATCGTTTCTCAATAAAGCCTTTATGTCATCCTTTATTATCAGGGCTACACCCTCTCCTTTTCCATTTTGCCTATCTTTTCTAAAAGGCAATTACCATGGAATATTTAGTTCCCAACCTTGGTCAACCTGCAAACACGTTTCAGTAATGGCTACTAGATCAAACCCATTTATCTCTTTGTGCCATTAATTCATCTATCTTGATACGAATGCTTCGTGCATTCAGTTATAGCTCCTTTAATTTTAACTTTTTACTATTGCCTGATGTCACCTTTGTTAAATTCTCTGTCCCTTCCTGACACACTCTGCTTGCTTTTACCCAAATCGCTACTCTCCTCTACAGCCTTGACTTTTCTCTTTAGACTTATAAAATTACCCTTACCTAAATCCTCCCCCACTTTTATTAGTTTAAAGCCCTATCTATCACCCTAGTTATTCAATTCACCAGGACACTGGTCCCAGCCCGGTTTAAGTGGGGCCCCTCCCAACGGAACAGCTCCCTCTTTCCCCAGTACTGATGCCGCATGAATTAAAACCGCTGCTTCCCACACCACTCTTTCAACCACGCATTTAACCATCTAATCTGTTTGTCCCTATGCCAATTTGTGCGTAGCTCAGGTAGTAATCCAGACATTATTACCTTTGATGTTTTGCTTTTTAATTTGGACCCTAACTCCTCAAACTCCCTCAGCAGAACCTCATTCCTAGTTCTACCTATGTTGTTAATTCCTACATGGACCATAACAACTGGATCCTCCCCCTCCTCCTTCATGTTCTTCTCCAGCCACAAGGAGATGTCCTTAACCCTGGCACCGGGCAGGCAACACAGCCTTCGGGACTCCCAGTCGCAGCTGCAGAGAACAGTATCTTGATTATACTATCCCCCACTTGAATAGCCTCCTGTACCACGGTGCCATGGTCAATTCGCCCATCCTCCCTGCAGCCTTTGTTCTCATCCATACAGGTAACAAGTACCTCGTACCTGTTGGACAAGGTCAAAGGCTGAGGCTCCTTCACCACTGCATCTAGGGTCCTCTTAACGGCCTGACTCACAGTCACATCCTCCTGTCTCTGACCACTAACCAAGTCTAATCCACCATCTAACCTAAATAGGTGTGACTGCCTCCTGGATCAAAGTGTCCCGGTAACTCTCCCCCTCCCTGATGCATCGCAATATCAGCAGCTCGGACTCCAGCTCAACAACTCTGAGCCAAAGTTCCTTGAGATACAGACATTTACTGCAGATGTGATTGCCTGGGATCACGCTGCTCTCCACAAACTCTCACATGCTGCAGTTATGGCACACCACCTGCACTGCCATCTGTATCTAACCTTGTTTTATTAATTAAAGTTTTTATGTAATTAATACACATGGTTTATTTTTAGTTATTTTTAAAATTAAATTATCTGGTTTAAGTTATTAATTTAATAAAGTATTAGCAAGTTATAGGTTCCTAGTTTAAACCACTCCCCTAGCTTAGAGAACAAAAAAAATCTATTGCTCACCAACCAGTCACCAACCTGTTGTCCTCTGATGTCACTCTTTCAAACTTCTGCCTGTGTTTGAGTTGGTCTCAGCTTTATGTCCCCAATCTGCTCTCGGGTCTCTGCTTCCGCTCCTTTTATCCCCAATAACCACTAAAAACATTAACCAATGAACTAAATACTTATTGACTTACCTCCTTGCTTTGCTTTGTTACCTCATGCAGCTCCCTTTATGATCTGCTCAGTCTTAGTCTATAGTTCTTTGGGTCCCACACTTACCAAATTCCCAGTTGAATGTCCTCACTCTGTTAGTGCTTCACTCTCCGTCTTTCCCAATCTCTGTGCTTTTGCAAAGATCCCTGTACTATATACCTTTCTGACACACTAGTGGGGTCACTTTACAGTGGGTGTATGTGTAGCTGCAGGACTGTTTTGTGCAGGGAGAGGTGGGCGGCCTGGTGTGAGCGCTGCTCTTTCCAGGTGGTGTGAGGGCTGGACTCTTCACACTTTCTGATGTTAGGAGAACCGTTCACATATCAGTGACTCCCTGGCCTCACGAGCAGCCAGGTGAGCCACTGCTCTGCCCATGGATTGCTCCTGCTCCTGCTCCTCCTCCTCCTCAATGTGGTTGACAGATGTGGATGGGGCCTCCTCAACCGGTGCCCCTCTCTGTTGTTGCCCTCTGTGCTCTTGTGCAGGTGCCTGTGGCGCAGCACTGTGTTGTGGAGCTGCAAGAGGCGGAGGTGGATGGCGTGCCTGGCGAGGCTATTGATGTTGCTCATCCTCAGATGTAGTGGTGAATGCAGCCATGGCACCCCCCCATGCTGATGGTTTGAGTTTGAGGGGGTCCGCAAAGTAGTTAAATATGCGTGAACAGAAGAATTTTGAGTGGAAAGTAAGAATTTTCAGTGAAAACACAAAGATCTCGCAGTCAAAACTTTGTTTGAAATGTGTGCCGAACCTGGTCCAGTGCAGGAAGCGCTTTAATGACCTAACCAGGTCAGCCAAAGCGAGTATACTTACGCATTCTCCCACACTCCGTCTTCCACATCACCTCCACCACCACACAACTCCTTCTGCACTGCCACCACAATGCTCTCGCATCACTCCTCACATCCACTCAACTATCATCCTCACCTTGCCTGCACTTACTCACTGCCCCAGTTCCCATTTGAACACTACCACGCAGCCCAATCCTCATACAATCTCCTGGCTATGTCTCACGCGCACCCTCCCATGCATCTCCCTCACGCTCACTCCCACCCACACCGATGCATGCAGCGGGTCACCATGCAACCATCACTCAATCACGCCTCTGTGTTTTGCCTTGATAGAAGAGATACCAGAATGCCTGGGAGAGGTCAAGGACCGGAGGGGGCCTGCCACACCAGGTGGTCCTAACAGACGCGGAGCAGCAGGCACTCGAAATAAGCCGCACGCTGGACTGCCTGTCTGTGGCGGACGCCGAGACTGGGATTGCACAAGCGGCTGGTGACAGAAATCTAACACTCAGCACTCATGATAGCGAATGATCTTAGCATCACTTGGCATCTGCAGCACCTCAACATCTGTCCACGTGCTTAATATTGCTTTCTGTTCTCTTGCAGGGCCATCTGCGAGCACCATGACAGCGGAGGACGATTCCTCGGGGGACCTGCCAGCCTCTGAGGGTGCATCGTCACATCTGAGCCAGCCATCCACCAGCGCAAAAAAACATAAAAATTTGTTATCACCACTACTGCCACGTCTTTGCAAATCGTGTCTGGTTTGTGCAATAATGTCCTTTCCTGAGGATCACCATGAAGACGCACAACTGATGCCACCCATTGTGTCACTGCAGAGTGGGTGTAGGTGTATTTGCAGGGCTCTTTTGTGCAGACGACTGAGAGACATCGGCAATGTCCCCGGTGGCACCCTGGAAGGATCCGGAGGAGAAGTTGTTGAGGGCAGTGGTGACTTTGACATCAACAGGTAAGAAGATGGTGCTCGGGCCAGCCAGGAGCAGCTTGGCATGAAGGAGGCTGCAGATGTTCACGACTACATGTTAAGTGACTCTGAGCCTCTGTGTGCACTGCTCCTCAGAGAGGTCCAGGAAGCTGAGCCTCGGTCTGTAGATCCTGTGGTGAGGGTAGTGCCTTCTGTGACGCATCTCTCTCTGCAGTTGCCCTCCCTCCTGCTGTGCAGGTGGATGTGTCACAGCACTGTGTGGTGGAGCTCCACGTGTCAGAGGTGGCCGGTGTGGCCGGCGAGGCTGGTGATGCTTTTCGTCCTCCGAGGAGGTCATGACTGCAGCTATGGCGGCCCCCATCCAGAAAATGTACGTTTGAGGGGGTCTGCAAGGTAGGTAAATGTGTCTGCACACCGGGGTTGTGGTTGTAAGTTTGTGATTTTTTGTGTTAGGAGGAGGGTGGTGGAGGCCAAACTTTGTCCAAAGTGACAGAGTGGCCTCCTGCAATGAGTGAGGGTCTATCCCCTCCCCCACATGTCAAATGGACCTTTGCAGCTGCCACACGTTCATTTCAACTTGGAGTGTTTCCCCCAGTACGGGAAACACGCTCAGTTGACCTGAAAATCCCACGCCTCCTAAAATATCCTCCAAATCAGTTCTCCTAACGACCTGAACTATCAAATTAATTGATTTAAGTGGGATCCCGTTGGTTTAATTGCCGGTGGGAGTCACGCATGCGGGGGCTACGCGCGCATCTAAGCGTGTCATTGGGGAGCCCAGAAGTGGGCGGGTTGGAGCCAGGCTCCGGACCCGCCCCGGGAATCCCCAATTTTCGGAGCCCCCCCGCCACGAACGCACCCGCTCGGACGTCCAAAAATCGAGCCCATGGTGTTGCTTGTGACTTTGGCCAGCTCAGCGTCTTTGCCATGGGCAGATAGGAAGCATGAGTGAAGGTCCGAAACAGGCAGTAATGCAAGAGATGGGAGCATAATTGTGAGGCAGCACATTCCAGGATTTTAGGGAGAAAGGCAAAGTTGGAGAAGGGATGGTAGTTGCGGAGAATAGAAGGACGGAATTGGGCTTTTCTGGAATGTTTTAATGATGCTGGATTTGAAGGATATAGGGACCGTGCCGGTGGGATAAGGACAGGTTAATGATTTCGACAATCATGGAACTGAGGAGGGGATATTGGATGGAAAATCATGTAGGAAATTCAGGACTTTAAAAACCCAACTCGGGACAAGTTACAAATTGCATATAATTGGGGTGTCTTTGTATTTGTTATAAGGGACGAAAATCTGAAAATGTTTAATTCAGTCCACTTGAATCACACCTGACTACACACCAAGCAGGCAACAGAAGCAATGGAAGTATAGAGAAAATCATTAAATGACTATAAAGTAATAATTATATAAAGAAAGAACTCAAACACGCTGCCTAATAAGTGAATTTGAATATGCAGTGTTATGTATGGATGCACTTGCTGTGCCATGTGGCATCATGCAGCTGACACAGCAATGATTTTAATTATTTTAATTGTGTCTGTATAAATTCTTCAAAGTTATGCAAATGAAATTGTATCATTCACACAGCCATTTTATACAGAATGTTCGATTAAACAGTTTGTTAAGTCTTTTTCTATGTGATTTGCTCTCAGCTGTGACTAGGCTTTGCAGCTGCAGTCTTTACTTCACATCAAAGCCTAAAATTATAACAAGATGAGAGAATCTCAAGAATACTGACACTTCAAACGTTACTTGTGAATACAAAAGGCTATAATATGACACCACAACAAAGGACTTTTTAAACCTGAATTTCTACCTGTATCTTATTCACATATATTCTGTATTATACTGTGAAGACATTAACCCTTAAAGTGATAGCTGTAGCATTTTGTTGTGTTAAATGATGATTTATCTCACACTGACACATTTACATGCGGGGATGATTTGACGTAACCAAGACGACCCAGCAACATGGATCAAATTACTTTAGCATATCAATTTTGGCAAAGCATATGTTTGCATACAGGTACATCAAATTAAATTACTGTTGACTTCATTTTAAGTCAATTATCTCTTGCAATGCATATGAAGTTTCTGTTTATTCAGCAGTAAAGAGCTATCTAGGCACTGAGTTATAGCGAATGTTTGACATGATCTTTTGCATGACAAGAATGCTATATATAAGATGCAACACAGTTTAGTATTGGTTGTGTATTTATCTACAATAGGTGGTGTTGCATTACATTCTGCATTTGCACAGCTTTTTAAGGAGCACCATTTTCAGTGTTTGGCAAACCTTTTTGGTTTAGTGAAGGAGTAGAGCCTTTGCTATTTTTGTGTTGATAATGGCACTGTTATGAGTTTTGGGTCCACCTGAGATGTTCTCTCAGGTGAGCAGTCTGAGCATCTTAAGTTTAGGGTTGTGCCTGTATTGCCCAGTATCTAGCTATGCAATAGTATCACCCCGGAGTGTAACAAGAGGACCCCCTTGTGATCTGAACTGGATATATCTTACATATGTGTTCTCACATGCATATCTACAATCTTTTTGAAGATGGACTCAGAAATATTTGGAAAGATAAGGCCAGATATGTATCATTAAGCTGCTTTATTTCACAAGTAGGAAGTAAACACACAGTAACATTCAAAGCAAATTCCATTTCAATAGCTCAATCCCACTTCTCTCTGTGAAAACATGGGGAAAAAATAACAAACCACACGCCCATCTCTTTCATGGGCTGACTTACTTGTTCCTGGTATTACTTTTCTTTCAGACTACTTCTAACTGCAAAATTGGCCTCTTGAATCCAGCTCTGGACCAAGGGATTTGTCTCATTGTACTGTGTTCAAAACCTGACTGCCCCACGTCCCTTTGTCCCTTTTCTCTGTCTGTTAATTCTAGTCTCAAACTCGGGGGTGATGTCCTTAATACCTTTCTAGACATGGATAGTCAGCAAGCCTGTCAACCAGACCGCCTGAGATGAGATGACAAATTGCTTAAAGTCCCCGGTCGTCCTGGCTAATAGGCCTGGGATGACACAATAGTTCCTCATTGTATCAGTTAGAAATAGGTTGTGGGTTGTGGCTCATCTGGCTTTAATACACTTTCTCCAATGCCTGCAACTAATGGTCATTCTTTTTAAACCTGTGTGAATTCACTTTGTTTTAAAACAAACCTTTCAACATAACTCAATCACAAAATTCTTTCGGCGAAGAAAAATAGATAAAAAATTCTAAAACATGACAGTCACTAAGTGTGACATCTCAATATATTTGAACACAATTTATGTCATTGTGTCGTGTGTTTCTAAACACAAGAAAGCTTTGGCAAACACTCTTCAGGATGATAGTTTTATGAAAGGGTAAGAAATATAAAAAGTTCATTTCATAAAATGAAATTTTTCTGATCTTTTTGATTAAAGCTATACTCAATCGTCTTTGGGAGGCATATACAACTATATAGTTAATTGTACACAGACCATATGGTCACTAAATTCATAATAATATATGTTAATTTTAAATGAAATCTTTTGTTTTTTATCTGAAAGGTAAACAAATTTACTTGCTGTATATTTACTATAGATCCCATAACAAGTAGCAGTCAGATTTAGTTTGCTGTTCCCAATGACATGAAAAGACCTAAATCTGCTCAAAACTGTACAGGGATATTCTGTTAATATTACAGTCATTTTCTTAATTCTAGGTTTACTGTGCTTAAACTAGTGTGCAGTCATAGTTCAACAAAAACTTGTAGAATTAAATTAAAGTCTTAAGTTATGTTGCATAGAAGTCTGAAAATAGTGCATAAAAGCACTGAGACAGCAAATAAATGCACAAATAAAACCCCATGGTACACAATTTCAATCAGTACCTGCAAATTGAATGGATCATCATCATTTTATCCATTCTGCTTCTATTGTAAGTTTACAATGGTATGTAACAAAAAAGGCAGTGGTAACAAAACTAGTAAATGAAAAGAATTTGTATTAGTTTCCTGTCAAGATTTCCTCAGGGTAGTAATGATGACCATATCTAGTATGATAATATTAAAATCAATGGGAAATATTGAGCAGCTATCCAAAACAAATCATAACTGCCATCTTGTAAACTATTAATTAAATTGGTACTTGCATAACGGAGTTCAAATAATTTCCAGTTTTCAAGGAATTATCCATAAGTACTGTTACTCTGCATTTGCAGTGATATTCTTCTTCTATGTCTCAATGTTTAAAATCTTAACCCCAGGACATAATATAGTTCTGCAAGATCAAATACTTGCTGTGCATTTTTAGATTCATTTTACAAGCCTGCAGAGAATTGTGATCAGAATATTTTATAAATTCATTTAAAATGGCTACTGTTTAATTAATACATCTTCCTTTGTCGCATTTTCTGAAATGCATCTCATAATTTGATTTTTAAAATGCACAAAGGTGGGCCAAACTTTAAAACTATATTTGCCACTGAATAGCTCACACATAACCCCCTTTGACCATTTTCTTTCTTACAGTCACAGAAAACTATAATGCCTTACATGTTGTTGTGTTCTATGTACTGTTATTTAGTCAATAAAACACAATCAACTAACAAGCACAAAAGTAAACATTAGAGATGAGCTTGTAGTTGCTGGTTTGTATCATTTAAGGGGTGCCCTGATGTTTGTTGGTTCAGAGGTTAAATGCACTATGTAATGTGGTACGGTGCCAACTATGTAATGTAGTACGGTGCCATGCTGACTGGAAATGTCCCAGTTTCAATTCCTGGTCTGTGCAGAGCTAGCCAGTTTCAGCTGGGATAGAAGGAAGGCACTATTATTGGTCTCAGTGGCCCTCAGGCTAGAAAGGAACAATGCTGGTCAGAGAAGTAAACATGGGGAACATCTAGGCAATATCAATCACAACATAATAAGGTTTAAAATAATGGTTGAGAAAGACATAAGTAAACAAAGACCAAATTAATAGATTGGAAAAAAGTTAATTTTGAGGGAATGAGAATGGAACTAGGGAGGAAAACTGGAAAAAATACTGACAGACAAAAAGATAGAACAGCAGTGGGAAATATTTAAAACAGTGATCAATAGAGTTCAGAAGAAATATATTCCTCTAAAAAACAAGAACAAACTAGCCAATAATGAAACATCGTGGATGAATAAAGAGATAAGCGAAAAATTGAAACTGAAGAAAAAGGCGTACACTAAGTACACAGACAGTAAAGGAAAGGATGACAAAAGAGAATGCGAAGAGGTTAGGAAAGAAGTCAAAAAAAATAGGAGAGCAAAGAAGAACTACAAAATTAAATTATTAAGGAATATAAAAGTATTCTACTGACACATAAATAACAAAAGGAGAATCAGGATTGGGATAGGGCCACTATGGGATGCACAAGATAAAGTCACAGGTAATGACAGTGAAATGGTAGAAATATTGAATAAATACTTTGCCTCAGTGTTTACCAGGCAGGTTAACGAAATGGATATGTCATTAGAAGAAGACATCAAAAGAAATATCAAGACATTTAAGATAGAAAGAGGGAGATAATTGATAAACTAGTTAAATTTAGAGAGGATAAAACCCCTGGTCCTGGATGGATTACATCCATGCTTACTAAAAGAAACTAGGGAAGTGATAGTAGAGGCACTATTATATATTTATAAACATTCATTAGAAAACTGTATATTACCAGAGGACAGGAGGACAGCTAGTGTTATTCCTATATTTAAAAGGGGAGATAGAACAAGTCCAGGGAACTATAGACCAGTTAGCTTAACGTCGGAGGCAGGAAAGATAATGGAATGTTTACAGTTGTAATAGAAAAACATCTAGAAACCAAAAATATAATAAAGAATAGTCAACACGGATTTCAAAAGGGATGGTCATGCTTGACCAACCTTATTGAATTCTTTGAAGAAGTAACAGAAAGTGTAGACAAGGGTAATGTAGTAGATGTAATATATTTGGATTTTCAAAAGGCCTTCAATAAGGTACCACATATTTAATTCATTACTAAGGCCAGAGCATGCAGTGTCAGGGGACAAATAGCAGAATGGATAGCTAGCTGGCTACAAAAACAGAAAACATAGGGTAGGGTAGAGTACTGAATAGGCTGGGGCTCTTTTCTCTAGAAAAGAGAAGGCTGAGGTGTGACCTAATAGAGATCTTTAAAATTATGAAGGGGTTTGATAGGGTAGACATAAAGAAGATGTTTCCACTTGTGGGAGAGTCCAAAACTAGGGGCCATAAATGTAAGATAGTTACTAATAAATCCAATAAAGAATTCAGGAGAAACTTCTTTACCCAGAGAGTGGTTAGAATGTGGAACTTGCTGCAACATGGAATAGTTGAAGCGAATAGCATAAATGCCTTTAAGGGGAAGCTAGATAAATACATGAAGGTGAAAGGAATAGAAAGTTATGCAGAAAGGGTTAGCTGAAGTAGGGTGGGAGGAGGCTTGTGTGGTGCATAAACACTAGCACTAACCATTTGGTCCAAATGGCCTGTTTCTGTGCTGTAAATTCTATGTAATTCTATGCAATCCCTCTCCTGATCATTGAACACTGTTGGAAGTACATATGCGAAGCATTGGTTGATTTGTTTGCCGACTCACATGTGATGAATTTCCATTTTGGTGACATCCTAGAGGACTGTTTCTGACTAGGAAACCATCTCACAGCTTGAGTTACCAACCTACAGGAAGTGTGTTGGGCGAAATTAGGAAGGAAATTGGAGAAAAGATATATAAATTAAGAAAAACAAGACCATTTCCCTTTACCCAAACTTTTTGTTGACCTCAGTGATAGACCAATCAGCCAATCATAATGGGGCTGTTTGTAGGTAACACAAGATCACATCATCGCTTCTTTCCCTCTGGAATCTCCTAAAACTGTCAGTCCAATATCCCTCTTCCATTGATGTCTTCCTATATATAGTCCTGCCATCTCAGTTTTGGCCATTTGTGTCATCTTTTCCTAGCTGGTAGCCATTTTATCACCTGCCAAAGCTCCTGAACTTCAGCCATCTGGCCCACATGCCCTACATCAGGCAATCTCCCTGCTGTAGCAAGCTCTGTTACAACCCATAGGCCATTCATTCTCATCACTGCCGTGTTAGTCATTCTGCCCTCCAGAAGGTACCCAACGTTCTCCTCACACGGTGCTCGCCAAAAGCATCCAGCCTCTGCTTCTGTGACTTCATCAGCGGACCAGATCTTAGTGTTAGCCTTGAATACTTGCCACAATTGCAAATTATGACAATATGCTAATAAAAGCAAGTGGTGTATATTTTGTTTTATTCAGCAGTATGGCAAATCTTAGAGCATGCTACGTGGGGCTTGCATTATGGGAAGAGGCACTGATGAACGAGCCCTTGAAGCTGTAAAAAGGAAAGTGAATTGACCCTAGGTGTTGTATGTTTATGTAAGATATGTTTTATTTTTATTACGTCAACAATAATTTTGCTGTTAACATTTTGTTTGTATTTTATCTATTACAGAACAGCTGAAGGATTTGCAATTTATTAAAGTAAAATAAGATACAGGATTATTTGTTATCAAGATATATTGTTTATTTTTCAATAATTTATTTCAAATATACCAAATAGGCTGTAGCTAAATATTTGAAAGTATTCCTAATTATGAAGAAATGTCAATAATCAATATTTAACTTATTTGAAAAGAAGTATAAAGATGTACAGCCATATTAGTCCCCAGTGGCCAAGTATAACTGAGTAATGTAGTTACTCGAAGCTTCATTATAATATAGTTCTAATTTTCTAAAGTAACTGAATCACTTAGTAAAGGATATATCATACTCACTCATCTATTTCAACTATAATTTTCCATTTTTCAAATAAATCCAATGGTAAAAGTCATGTTCTGGGACAAGAGTCTTAAATGCACCTGAAGTCGGCATATTTTAAATAGCAGCACTTGATCTATAGACTTCAAATAGCTCAAATTGCGTTCTATAGGTAATGGAAGGAGAAGTGGGTTATTTGTAGGAGTAAATCTTTAGGAGTAGTCAACCTGGCACCAGAGATGAAAGAATTGCTTTGGTAAATAAACTTTTATTGTCTATGTCTTATCAAGCATCCATTCTGACCTGTCACTAAACTGTCTTGATTTATGTTCTGCTAAGGTATTGAATCTACCTAGCAGATAAATTGCTGTTAACTGAATATTATACAGAAGCCCCAGTTTTATTGAAATGTATAGCACTGTACAGAAATATTTCACAGAGAAATCATAAGTAAAAGTTAGAAACCAAACTCACAATAGACATGATAATAAACGTAAAACCAGTGTTGAATAGATAACTGATCAAAACAAATACCTTCCAATGCAAGGTTATCTGTATGAGAAATTAATTTTTCATGCCATTGGTTAATGACTTTAACCAGGGATTATCTCTATTTTCAATAGTTGGGATTTAACAGGCTTTTTACCTAGAATGAAAGAGAAATATCTTACTTCACCTTTCTAGCACATTTCATTTGTTCAAATTTGGTGCCTGGAAGGAACAGATTATAATGGCTGCATGGGTTAAAAAAAACACTTTCTTTTCAGTCAGTACTGTATCAACAGGAGGCCCCACTTCCAATCACTACATTCTAAAATGATGCCACATGAACCGAAGGAACCACTGTCTCTATCTCTTCACATTAGACTTTGCCGCAGCAGTTTCTCCCCTCCCCCAGCACTCCAAACTCTTCTCTCCTCCACTTCACAAGCTTCTTCTCCAATCACAGCAGGTCGCGGCAGTGGCACTCCTCATTATAATCACAAACTCACCTGCTGCTGGCACCCTCACAACAGGTGCACACAGCAGTCTGGGTTCACCTGGTCACAACTGGAAGGCCTTTCACTCTTCTGCTAATCGTCCACACACTTCTCACTGCAGCCACTCTCCTGCACATGACCGCCTCCCCATCATTCTCCCAAATTGCTGCTTCCCCCTCTCAGCATGCAGGCTAGAAGATGATGCCTCATACAGCTGAAGAGCAATAATCACACACTAACTCACTCCAACTCCTTTTGCAGGAGAAGCTGGAGCACAAGGGGGAGAGGACAGGAACCCAGGTGAGGGAGCAGGGGGGTGGCGGGGAGGTGGGAATTACCAGCCTCTATCCAGGCCCAGATGGGAGAGGAAGCTATGCTGATTCCTTCTCTCTTTCAAGCCATTATACATACAGGCAGCATGGCAGCCTGTTGTTGCCTAACGCTGCCAGTCACCTGCTGTTACATAACCTTTATCAGCTGTGCTGATCCTTGTCTCTTTTCCCTTTCTCTAGGTTCTTCCCATCACCGGACCCTGCAAGAGAAGAGAAGGCTTGGAGGGGAGCAACATTCCAGAAGAAGCATCATCACTCGCTCCATCCCTCTCAAGCACCAACATGGAAATTGGCACCCCGGTTGGGATAGATGGTGAGCTAGAGAGGGATGCACAAGGTGATCCACAGAGCATGAGTGAGCAGGAGCAAGTGGAAAAGATAACCCAAGAGATGGCTTGCTAGCTCTGCAATGGAGGATAGAGATGCCCACTTCACATGCCCAGCCTACGAAAGGAAACTGCTGGATATGCACTAGCAATAATTGGTGGTTTTCAGCTGCCTGCTTAGTAGTTGCCGATGCATATCTGAGAGTGTGGAGGAGTAAAATTCTAGCATGTGTGGCATTCTGGTCAGTGGCATTAGGAAGCATATGGTCGCCTCTGTGGATGCTGCAGCCAGGCTCTTTTCCAGGGAGCGTACGTCACCAGTTCTTGCAACTTTGATCAATGCCCAAACTGATGCCGCACAGGCTCTGGGCTGTACCACCTCCGCCAGCTTTGAAAGGCTGGTGGGCCACATGAATAGAGGCTTCAATCACATCTCAGATCTCCTGTATATCACTGGGAATGCTGAGCCACAGTCCCATGGGGTTGGCAGTGGCTCAATGGGACTGGCACATGTTGCTTTCTTTCGGGATGTCAGCAAGTCTGCTGCCGTACTAACCACTCAACAATGGCCGCCATGTTGCAGGAATGCCAGCTGAGCCAGACTGCAGATATTGCAGTCTACAACTGGGCCTTCACGGCCTCAAGCTCCTGGAGGTTGCCGACCACAAGCATCTCAAGAGCCCTCATCTGAGCTTGAGCAGCCTTCGACCACCCATGGTCAAGCCACTGGGGAAGCTCGTTGAAACTATAGAATAGGCAGTAATTCACAACTTCTTCACCATCCTCGCTGTCGTTGGGCCCTTCTCTATTGGATGATGGGAGCGCTTCACTTGCTGCTGGCTCCATTTTATGTCCCCGTTAAACTGCTAAGTTGTGCAGGATGCAGCACACCACAATGACACGGGACACTCTTTCTGGCCTGTTCAGCAAAATCCCCTGATCCATGCAGGCACAAAAAGCGTTGCACGAGCATACTAATTACCTGCTCTGTTATCGATCTAGTAATGCCATGGCTCACACTGTATCTTCGTTCAGTTGAGGTGCGAGGGGTCCACAGAGAGGTCACAAGGCATTTGTGCAGAGAGTACTCCTAGTCCCCCAGCCATCCTGTGACCTGCTCATGCTCATTTCCTACATTACAACAGTGACTACACTTCAAAAGTACTTCATTGGTTGTGAAACACTTTGGAACGTCCCGAGGTCATGAAAGGTGCTTTTTAAATGAAAGTCTTCCTTCCTCCTTTCCTTCTTTACTTCCTCCCTTCCTTACGTCCTCATTTCCTCACTTCCTCCCTTCCTTCCATTCCTTCCATTCCTTTCTTCCTTCCTTCCTGGGAACCGGGCACATATCTGCATAACTTTCTGATGGTGATCGCATGTCAGCTGCGCATTAAGGGAGTGAACACGGGAACCCTTTCTGATTAAGGAATGGCACTGGTTCATGTGGCGATGTGCTGATAGCCGCACATGTGCAGTCAATGGCTGCCTGTACATGGGTGAACACTGCAATTGCTACAAACACCAAAACTCTTTTGTGTTGGCTCAAGGCGTCCATGGGGAACTTGATATACCCAAACTCCCCATGGACACCTTGACAAAAAGTGCATT
This sequence comes from Heptranchias perlo, assembly GCF_035084215.1. Taxonomy (NCBI): domain Eukaryota; kingdom Metazoa; phylum Chordata; class Chondrichthyes; order Hexanchiformes; family Hexanchidae; genus Heptranchias; species Heptranchias perlo. Next base: position 81,374,135 of record NC_090327.1, on the reverse strand, counting down.
CATCAACTGCTTAATGCAGGCATGGCCTGCAGACTGGCTGGTGGGAGCCATGTGCCCCCACTGCAACCTGAAAGGAGCCCTAAGTGTAAAAGTTTATGGCCATGGTTACCTTTACTGCCACAGACAAACAGTGGCCAGCTTGTAGACTAGGCTGCAGGTCCTCCTATAGGAGGCTGCATAGGTCTGTCACCACTTGTCTTGAAAACAGCAGCCTCCTGATGCACTGCTGTTCTGTTAGCTGCAGGTAAGAAATTCTTGGTCTGTATGCCCTACGTGCAGGGCTGGGACAGCCATGAGAAGGCCCCCCTACCCCTCCCCCCCTCATTCGCTCCTCTCTCTCTGTGCTGCTCTCAGTGGTTCTAATGTAGCTCCACTAGGTTCTAGTTACTGCTGCTCTTCTTGGATCTCTTCCTCCTCCTCCGCCTACAGGTGAGTGACTCCATCCATCAAACATCTCAAGCCCTCCCTGACATAAATAAAGAAAAGTATGACTTGAATTTATATAGCGCCTTTCACGACCATGGGATGTTCCAAAATGCTTTTCAGCCAATAAAGTACTTTTGAAGTGTAGTCACTGAAGTGAAACAATTCTGGAATAAAGTAGCAAAACATTTTCCAATAGACTCTCCAACAGCTCCACAAATGCAACCTAACCATTTTCAGGCAGATTGTTTGCAGGTGACTGCCCCTTCAAACAGCTCTCCCAATTGCCATTTCCAGCATGTAGCACCCAGTATTACTCAGCGCTACTTCTACTTTGATCAGTCAAAATGGCATCGGGGTCCAATTGACATCATAGGACCACAATTTAAACATCTAAATGAGCCTCCTGCCTGCTTCAGGCGAGCGTCTAGTCCACCTAGTAAAAGGACCCGAATAATGCAGCATCGACTAGATCGGTAGTGCGAAGAGGGCGCTAAGTTATTCCCCGTGATTTTTGCGATGCTTCCACTCTGTTTCTACCCAGCAGAGCCATAGTATGATGGGCTATTTGGCCTTCCACTGTGTTGTAGACTACTATGGTTCTGGGGAGAAATGAGAAAATGGTAGTATTGATCAGGAGGACTGACATTGGCTGGTGGAAAAATTTGTTTTTCTTTTAACATGTAACTTTGAACATCTGACGGCATTAAAAAGAGATAACAGAAAAGAAAATTGTCATTACATTATGGAAGGTTGGCCTGATTCCTTGGCCTGGAATTTTCTCGGAACTTACACGCATAAGTACAAAGTTACGCCTGTTTTAAGCATAAAACTTCGAGGAAACTCGGGTGTAAGTGACTTATGCCCATTTTAACGCCACAATCGAATTTCTTTGATCTTTTGTGCCGTTTCAGTGCTGCCAAAACCCTCTGTTGCTCATTAACAGAGCCCCACCCCCATTCAGAAATCTAGCGAATGCGAGGTTCCTGCATTTACGCCTGTTTTGAACGGGTGAAAATATATGTCAACAAAATTTTAGTCGCGGCATAAAAAGTCATATTTTTAGTGTTTTATTGTGATGTTTTAAGCAATTTTTAAAAATTTCTCCTCACTGAGACTGGCACTGCATTTTCTGTATCTTTAAATGCATTTTTTTTGCATTAAGAATTGGCAAGGTTTCATGATTATATTTTCTTCAACATGCTGTACTTAATGTGCAAAAATGACAGTTTCAAAATAGTTTTTTAAAATGTTTAAAATTTTAATTTTCTTAAATAACGTGCGACTTACAGAAGAAATATATGCCTTTTCCTCGGACTTTCCTGCTTACGCTAATTTCTGTTCATTTAAGCCATTTTTTACTTATCAGTTTATGCTAATACGATCGGTAGGAAATTTGGGTGTAAGTACCTGCCAGCAATATCGGTGTCAAGAATAGGCTTAAATTTTGGTATAACTTGCTGATTACGCCATTGAGGAAATTACGGACACTGATGTTTTTGAGATGACATTTGAAATATATAAACATGGAACTATCTTAAATTTAAAGACATTAACTTCAGAAGGAACACCCCCAGTGTATTTTACTCCCTTGCATAGTCAGTTCATTCAGATTGAAAAGAATTTTCATACGCTAAGTTTACTGTTAGCTGAGAACATATCAGCGCTTGGCAGGACAAGTTGAAAAGGTAAATTGTCACCCGATCAGCATGTATAGAGCATACCTACCTACTCATTGGAAAACGTTCTCCACAAGCACGCACTCCCCGATGGCAGTAGAGCGTGTTTACTTTAGTTCAGGTCTGTAGCAAGGCGATGAAAGAGCCCTCCAGAAGAGGATTATTTTTGGTGGGTTGAAAGTTTTTCTTTCAAAAAAAACTAATGGCACAACACACATCAGGACGTAAGTACTTTAAACTGAAATTGTTACCCTCGGCAGTTTTTTTTCTTAAAGGGAAGGGGAAGGAGTTTGCACCATAAGCAAAGTTATAAGTTTAGAATTTAGTGCACATATCTGTGAAACATCTGTTAAGTCACTGGGGTAATCCTCAAAACAATGCAGATCTTGAGTTTAATCAAAGCAATCCCTCTTTTAAGTGATTCTATACGGCAATGAGATGTGTACAGATTAAATTGTGTAAATCCACAGATTTTCTAAATTATACTGTTGACAATGAAAATCCAAATGTTGAGGACAGCAAACTTGAATAACCCCATTTTCAAAAGTGATTATTCTGACAGGAAACAAAAATAGGTATAAAATGTGACACAAGCCTGCCAAAATACCTTTAGATTATTGCAGTGAGAGAAAGATCTTGGATTTAAATAGCACCTTTCATGACCTTCACAGCTAATGAAGTACTTTTTGAAGTATAATCACTGTTGTAATGTAGGGAAACATGGCATCCAATTTGCACACAGCAAGGTGATAAATACTTGTCCATTAATTACAGACAAATGATGGTTAGAACATAAATTCCACCCTCCCCCCTTGCTATGTGCTGTGCAGGAAATAGAGCATCAACAGCTCAAGTAGAATATAAATCTAATTATTGCTGTTACCTCACTATTATACAATGTACAGTGCTAACAAAAATGTAGTATTTTATATAAGAACTAAAATTAGTTTACATTGTGTTTTGCTTTTTAAAACATTAGTTCACAATGATTTAACTAGTTAGATTAAGCAACAACCAACAATTGTTATGACAGAGATGTAAGCCATTGATCCCTTGAGGCAACTTGCTTATGTTTTAGTTTTGTCTGAGGAATTTGTAAATGCATCTATGGCTAAATATGTGAGTTTGAGATTACCAGTGACTACAAATATTAACAACCAACACCTGTGATAATTCTGGGAAACAATATCTTAGTGTGTTGCATTTTGGATTATAAGAACTAAACATATACATACATGAATATTTATGCGCATTATTTGCATTGAAACTTCTGGGGCCCGAATTTAGCAGGCCTGCGGGTTCCCAGCGGGTGGTCCTCCGGGAGCGTGGTCAACACGCTCGGCGAAATTAGTGGGTTGCCCACGCGATCGTAGCAGGCAACCCACTAATAGGAATCAATTACCTGCTCCTCCGGGGTCCACGGCGCTGGCCTGCGCGTCGGTCGGGCTGCGCATGCGCAGTACAATCTGTCAGCTGGAGGCTCTCTAGTTAAAGGGGCAGTCCTCCACTGACAGATGCTGCAACCAATGGGACAAATTGCAGCATGGAGCAGCCCAGGGGGAAGGCTGCTCCCAGTTTAATGATGCCTCACCCCAGCTATCATCAGATGGGGTGAGGAGGAGGGGGAGGACACAGATCTTCCCCCCGGCGGGCGGGAGGAAGCGGTCTGCCTCTGCCACCAAGAAGGCCTGGCTCGAGGTGGCAGAGGGGGTCACCTGCGCCACCAACATATCGCCCACCTGCATACAGTGCAGGAGGCGCTGCAATGACCTAAGTAGGTCAGCCAAAGTGAGAACACAAAGTCTTTCCCCTACACTCCGTCTGCCACAACACTGCCCCCACCCCACATCTCCTTCGGCACCGCCAACACTATTCTGTCACATCACCCTTCATACCCACTCACACCCCATCCTCATCTTACCTCCACCTACTCACCTCGCCAGTACTCACCCTGCCACTAACACGCAACCCAATCCACATACAATCTCATTGCTCCATCCCATACTCACCCTCTCGTGCATCTCCCTCACGGCCAGCCTCACTCAACCTGCCACCACCTGTGCTGCAGCCACAGGGCATGCATCACATATGTGCAGTAGGCAGCGTAAGGCAAACGTCTCGTCAGCATGAAGGGGGTGCACAAGGGTGTCTGAGGGTTTGTCATGGGTGTTACCTATATTGAATTTCAGAGCAACAAACAGCACACATTATATTGACACCACCACTGCCATGTCTCCGTGAATCCTGTCCGTTGTGTCCAATAATGCCCGCTCCTGGGTATCACTATGAGGACCCACCACTGATGCCACCCATCGTGTTACTGCAGAGTAGGTGCAGGTGTATTTGCAGGGCTCGTCCGCGCAGACGACTGAGAGACATCGGCGGTGTAGCCGGCTGCACCCTGGAAGGATGCGGAGGAGAAGGTGTGGAGGGCACTGGTGACTTTGACAGCGACAGGTAAGCAGTTGGTGCTGGGGCCAGCCAGGAGCAGCTCGGCATGAAAGAGGCTGCAGATCTCCACGACTACATGTCGAGCGAATCTGCGCCTCCCTGTGCACTGCTGCTCGGAGAGGTCCGGGGAGCTGCGCCTCGGTCTATGGACCCTGTGGCGAGGGTAGTGCCCTCTGCGACGCATCTCTCTCTGTGGTAGCCCTCCCTCCTGCTGTGCAGGTGGGCGTGCAACAACACCGTGTTGGGGGGATCCACGTCTCTGCGGCGGACGGCGTGGACTGCGAGGCTGCTGGTGCTGGTCATGCTCTTCGTCCTCCGAGGGTCTCCACACACCACCCAACTGGCAGGTGTTGGTCTGAGGGGTTGTGCAGGGTAGGTGTGTGGTTCCTCGGACTGGGGCTGCGGTTTCGTGTCGGTCTGTCCTCTGGCTTGGCGGGGGGTGGTGGAGGGCAGGGGTTGCCCTATGTGACGCGGTGGCCTCCTGCGTGGGTGAGGGCTCTCCCCCGTGGAGCGCACCTTGGCACCTGCCACAGGCTGCTGGCTGCAACACGCCTGGTTGGAGGGAGACTGTTTCCCCCAGTGTGGGAAACTCACTGCCTTGAACCGAAAATCCCACACTTCCTCTTTTGACAGCTGCTTCAGCTCATTAACTGACCACAACGAGCAAGGTAAGTACACTCAAGTGGAACCCCGCTGGCTTTAATTGCCTGCGGGATTCCCACCAGCGGGGCTTGCGCGCGCAGCCCCGCACGTCAGCGCGGTACCCGGAAGTGGCCGGGATTTCGTCGCGATCCAGTCACGTGACCGGATATCGGGATTTTTCGGGGCCACCCCGCTGGGAACCCGCCGGAAACACGATCCTAAAATCGAGCCCCTGATGTGTGCTTCAGAGGATTTGTCGTATTAAATCACAAAAAATCATAAAAATTATTAAATAAAATGTCCCGATGATATAGTAAAATAATCTATTTCTCATGATGAATGGTAACTATATATCAATTGTTATTAAGCTGTGTTAGTTTTATAAACCATAATTTATCTAATTTATCTATTATTTAAGACATAAAGCATAGAAATATTTTAATGATTTTTACCCTTTGTCTAATTCTTACTATATTTGATCAGATTATAACATCCCATGAGAAACTCTCTTTACAAATCTACTTAATTAGCTTTGAAGAAATCAGATTCACCTGAATTACACTTTGTAATTTTATAGTACATATAAAAACTTCTGATGTACTGTTTTAATCTTTCTTCAATACAACTTAAAAGACTGAATAGATGAGAGACTCAGTCAAGGTCCATAGATGCTCCTGATGGATTAAATATTTATGGTCACTGGTCTTCAATGCACTAACACCAACAGCTTCCATGCTTGTTGGTCTTTGATATAAAGTCGGCTGATGCTCTGTATGGTCAGTGGCCCATGACAGAAAAAGACTGCACAATCAGAGCAGTAAAAATCAAGAAGAAATAGCTAACAATTGCTGACATATTTGATTCAGGTGAAAAAAAATTGTATTGGGGTCATTAAAAAAGGTGTTACATTCTAAGTCACTACAAAACATTTAAAATAGTATATAGGCGTTGGTTGGTTTTATTTTGTAATAAGGGCTCATATGATACCTATTTGAGCTTTGCAACATAACTTCTGTTTCTTCTATTGATACACAGAAGTAAGTAAAAATTTAGCAAAAACCTTAGAATATCTGTAATCGTTAAAAAAAATGTTTCTAGTGTTCAACACCAATAATTTTGTTTTCAAATTTAGACCTTAAGAAGCATAGTAAAGAAAATTTACTTTAGATAAAATAAATGTTTAGAATCTTCCACTAAAATATCTTCCTGAAAAAAGAATTGTGATGGAGAGGGTGGGAATCTTTAACAGATGTCCCTTCTAGACGTTATGTTAGCCTGTTTGCTAATTTAGTGCCACATACAGTCCTTCAGGGAGGATTGATAGCAGTGGGGGAAGGGTGTGCTTTGCACTACAAGTACAAGCCCCATGAGGCAGCTACTACAACTTCCAACACTTTATTATTGGTCAATTTGGGGTTTCTTTCACTCTGGTGACATGGCTTGAGGGATGTCACGGCTAGCCAATCGATTGTTGTAGCACGGCCACTGATATGTCTTCTACCACAAACACAGACAGCTGTGTCTTAGCTCATTTCAGGCCTGTTTATCAAACACTAATTACCTTAAGCACAAATGGACTCATTTTGCCCAGGCAAGCAAAACTTGATCTCTCAATTAATGCAAATTTAACAGTTTCTGCATCCAAAAGCAATCCTTATTTGGAAATGTTGCAGATGTTGTTCCGTAGTTATCAAACATAATTTCAGATATCTTCATTTCAATTATTTATGAGGGAAGAATATTTCCCAAAAGAGCTCAACTATCAGTATTTTTATTTTAAAATGAGTACGTGTCAGTACATTGCAATTGTTAGTTGTGCTTCCTCTGAATGTTTAATGAAATTAAGTTGAAATGAATGTAGTGACATCTCAGTGTAACAAAAGCCTTTTTAAAAATCTATTTTACCTCTGGCTTTAGGAAAGAGAATTTTCTTTTCAATAGTTACAACAAGTGTACAAGACATCCTTTTGTTGAACTCCTGCTGCCTGTGGCTCACTATACATGACTTGTGGTATGGCAGCCACTCAGCATGGAAGCAATCCAAATCCTAGTTAGGCTATAAACTTATTGATCTTATGGATTGCCTCCCAAAGTTGTGATAATGATATATCATTGTTAAATTTGGTAGAACAAACTGTTTTCCCAATCTGTCAGGGGAATCATGAAATCAAGTCTCAGCCATACACAGGATTCTTTCACAGATGCAGATCTCACCGCTGAATAAATTGAGGGTGTGGGTGGGTAGCACACCATGCAATACAATAAAAATATATTACATAACAGACGTGACTTAAGAAGTGATAATCTCATTGCACAAAATGCTAAAATGTGATCGAACATTATAGATTGTCGTAGTGTGTATATTTCTTTCATTTAATACAGTAATATTGATTTTTTTTTATGGCTAAGGAGCAAATAAATAAAAGTTATGTAAATTTGATAACACTGATTCTGTGCTCTATTTATCAATACACCACTATTTTGCAGTAAGAATTCTATAATGGCAATTTTCTAAATATTATACTTGAACACTGGTCAATGTTTTCATTAAAGCTTGTTACTTTACCAAGGTTGTACATTAAAACAAAGCTGTGAATGATTTACATTGTGCCTCTATATGTAGTGAAGTTCACTCACCTTTCAGAAAGAAAGATGAGAGCTCTCCCTTCTGTATTTGTCCCCTATTGGTTGATCAATTTAACCAGCACAGTATTGATTTTAGCAATAATAGGTACATGGGTTGGCCTCTCTGTTACTAAACAAGTTTTCCGCACCAACGCAAAATTACAACATTATGCTCATAATGTGTTTGTGTTTTGAAACATAAAACATTGAAACTCTTCCATTTATACTTATTCCTAATCAAAATTTGTTTTTGTTCAATTGACTTCATTTGTGTTTAGTTCATAAGCTTAGCAATGATAAACTAGTATGCACACCAAATCCCAACAAGGTATTGTAGAATATATATTTCACCTGGAAAAGGAAATAATTGCTTTGTAAAAATGTAAATTGTAATTTGCAATTCACTGGAGCCTTTTTTTAACATTGTTTCAATTTAACAATTTATTTTACTAATTAAACTTCATTTGTGATTGCAATAATGAGCAATGTATTTGTGATAAGGCTATGATATTTTGCCCACAGATACAAATATACAGAGTGAGTGTTGCTATGATTGTACTGCTGGAATGTGAGGTACACAGGCAACATTCTACAATTCCAGGTATCTGTCAGCTCTGCAGCGATCTCATTTGTGATAAATTACTGGTTGTGGTCCCGACACCTTTGTAAGCTTTTGCTGTGCAAGCTGTTTTTGTTTGGTCTTTCCTAGAAATGTTTTTCAGGCTGTGTATCCACTGCTGATGAGATCAGGTCAGCACAGGGATGTCTTTTTGATGGGGTAGAAAGATTAGTTTACAGAGAAACATTCGCTGCTTCCACTTATTCATGATATTTAGTTTGTTTATTATTACTGCATTATGCTGATTTTCTATTTTACTTAAGGATTAAATATTTTGTGCAGCTACTCCTTTCTTTGTTCAAGGTGTTTAAAATCCAATGACGATTCCTGATAGGCTACTTTAGGAAACTCCAAAAGCTCGCCTATCTCTGTGCCAGTAGGGTTGGCAAACTATGTTTGCATATTTTCTTTTTAAATTTTGAATGAAACATCATCTCAGTCATTACTTTAGTAGTCATGACAAACCCGTGCATTGGAGGCTCAGAATAAAGTACTACAACAGAGGCTTTTGTCAAGAAACAAGCAAATTCAGAGATTGTTTGGAATGTATTTTTCAGAGTTTCTGTTAGAGGAATTTACTTCAGATTAGGGTACTTCAAAAAAATCTCTTTCTTTTGCTTATTTGTATATCATTTCTCCTTTTTCTTTTTCCAGAATTAGAAAATATGTTTAACCCACTTTAATATGACTGAATTTTTTAATACCATTTTTTTCAATAAATATTTAAAATGCTCTGTATATGTGACTTCATTTTCCACAAAATGTTAACACGCATAATTTATAACTGTCATTTATTTTTGAAAATCAAAAAAGAATAATAGTATAAAAACATTACAGGAAAAGGTTTTAAAAATTCCTATTTGCACATTAGCAAAATGTATTCTCCATTTTAGCCCCAATTTAATATGGCTCTTATCAAAGCAAACAATCACATACTGTACAAGTGTTTTGTGACCATTCCAGAAAGTATCTATTCTATGTACAAATTCTGCAGTATCTACTTTGGTGAGCACCTATCAAACCCACCTTTTAACTCTTTGAAAGCTGCAGGCAACTTAATTCAACAATCCTATTTGCTGTAATTAATTTAATGTACACATTAATATTTGATGCAAAGTCCCTACAGTTTAAAAATAATCCTTATCTTTACCTAAATGCATTATTTTCAGAATAGTCCACATAATATGCTTATAAGTTTACATGCTTTTGTTAACCAAAATATCAAACCAATTTGACATTGAGAAACATAAAAGCACTTAATATCTTTCAGGCATTTTTACTATCTCATCACCGGTAATATTGTGAAGCAAGCCTCTTAAAATTGTCAGTAAATTGCAATTGAAATATTATCTGTAATTCCCATTGATACATGATAGAGGATTATGGAAAACAAAAGGTGATTCAATGTTTAAGAGGTTACATTTTTTTTCTATGGAATGTATTAAAAACACAAATTCCTGAAGTACTGAACATCAACCATAAATAGCATGTATAGTGCACAGCATTAAACACGCAGGAGTCTTGATTTCAATTAGCACATTTGTTTTAAATTGTTCAACCCAAGTACAATATAAACCCTTCCTGTTAAAGGCAGCAATACTACAACAGGAAAGTTTTAAAATATTTTCACTTAATTTAGCGGCGTTGTTGCTCTCCAGACCCTTCTTTTACAGGATACGGTTGACTGCAGTCTAGGAGACATGGATGCACTATATCTGGAATTCTGCAAGCATAAATGACAATGCTCTAAGCTGCTTAAGCTTTTACATTTATGGAAACAGGGGGCTATTACTGGTGATTTTTGAAAAATAGTCCTTTTATATTGTCTTTGATTCAGAAAGTTCAGATGGAAGTGGGGAGTCGAATGAGAGTCCAGAACATAGATCAGTTTGGCACATACAGATTAGATAGTTTAGTTGCTTTAAATAGTCATGGCAAATTTAATGTGCCAGGCATAAGGAAAAAAGAAAGCCGACATCAGTAAATATTTAAGTAAATACTGGCTCTGCATGGAGTTCAACAAATATGAGGTTATTGTGCCCCTGCACCACTTTTCGTGGAAACCAGACTGTGAACTAGGCACAGTATTTTTTATACTGACAGCCCAATGAACTCCTAAGTAAAGTAATGAGAGTACAGGGGAGAAAATGGAGTCACAGACCCACTTTCATTAATCCTGGGTTAGTAGAAGATGTGATGGAAGCAAAAATACTCTAAAACCAGATTAAAGTAAGCTATAAACCCAAACCGTCACGTGTTTACATTAGTTTCTAATTTATATTAATTTCTTTAGATTAATATGCAAGTAACCCTAATTACTGTTTAATTATTCTTTTGCTCTCTTGATGAACATGCCATAATCTTTGAAAAGCAATATAAAATATGCTTTTATTTTTATTTTTGAAGAATATTTAATCTTTCTTAATCCTCTATATATGTAAATTGATGCAGTACATCATGACATACAATCATATGGAAAATAAAAAAGCATCACAAAATGAATAGCAAATTTTCTTATGTAATAATGTATCACCTTTTCATAACTTGCAAACAAGTAAAGCATATGTGTTCATATATTTACAGATGACGAATATCTAGAATTTTTTAATTTTAAAATTATTTTTTTCTACATTATCTTTGCTGCCATTAAGCAAACTTGTTAACTATCTTTGCAGCATTAACATTTCACAAACAAACAGTACATTGTCATGTTCATACTTTACTACACTGTATGAAATTCTTGTGATCTAATAAATTCTAAAGATACACAACTGCATTTATGCACAAATCACTTTTAAGGGAAGAAAAGCAACATTATCTAGGGTTTTTATTCTCAAGAAAGTCCCATCTTTAAAATACAAGAGAATATTTTTGGTTTAGTTTTTTATTATGAAATGGCAATATGAATTCCAAATCTACTTATCTCAAGTAATTTCTGTGAAAGTAAATGTAAACAGCTTGTTCAGCTGTTTGATAAAATACAAAAGAATTCAACTTGGCATGTGCTGTGGATAACTGTTAAATGGATAATAGCTGCACAAAGCAATTTTATGCATTGAAGACTGTCATGGTTTTAACAGTTAAGATCATTTTAAGACTAATTTGTTTAGCTAAATGCTTCCTGTACAGTAATTCATTACTCACTTTATCCCTTTCTTAAGGGAACCTTTATATTTATTTCTGTAAGCATAAAAAGGGAAGAAAGAGAAAGGGATAATTATTCTTTTGATTGTTAATTGCTTTTCTGTTGCCTTCTTTGTAATATTCAATGAAATTATGCAAATAAATGGGTGAATATACTAGAAGCTACATGAGCTCACAGGGTACTGAATGCCAACTGCTGAACAAGATTGAAGTTTCAGCTAAAAGAATTTGGAACAGTAAAGGATTAGAACATTTCAGGTAGCTTACAGCCTTAACAGTAAAACATTAGCTTGCTGATCAATGGAGCTGCAAGTTTAAACCCCTGCCTTGGCTGGCATTCAGATTCACCATTTCATCATTGAACAATTTTTGCCAGTTCTTTGATAAGTTGCTTGCATGAAGCCCCATAGACCAGTTTCTTGGATGAAACCCCATGGGCCAATTATTGGATGAAGCCCCGTGGACCAGTTGTTGGATGAGGCTCAATGGGCCAGTTGTTGGATGAAACCCCATGGACCAGTTGTTGGATGAAGCCCTGTGACCAGTTGTTGGATGAAATCCCGTGGACCAGTTTCTTGGATGAAGCCCTGTGGACCAGTTGTTGGATGAAACCCCATGGACCATTTGGTGGATGAAACCCTGTGAACCAGTTGTTGGATGAGGCCCCATGGACCATTTGTTGTCTGAGGCCCCGTGGACCAGTTGTTGGATGAAGCCCTGTGGACCAGTTGTTGGATGAAACCATGTGGACCAGTTTCTTGGATGAGGCCCCATGGACCAGTTTCTTGGATGAAGCCCCGTGGACCAGTTGTTGGATGAAACCATGTGGACCAGTTGTTGGATGAAGCCCCACGGACCAGTTTTTTGGATGAAGCCCCATGGACCAGTTTCTTGGATGAAGCCCCATGGACCAGTTTCTTGGATGAAGCCCCACGGACCAGTTTCTTGGATGAAGTCCCATGAACCAGTTTCTTGGATGAAGCCCCGTGGACCAGTTTCTTGGATGAGGCCCCGTGGACCAGTTTCTTGGATGAAGCCCCATGGACCAGTTTCTTGGATGAAGCCCCATGGACCAGTTTCTTGGATGAAGCCCCATGGACCAGTTTCTTGGATGAAGCCCCGTGGACCAGTTTCTTGGATGAAGCCCCGTGAACCAGTTTCTTGGATGAAGCCCCGTGGACCAGTTTCTTGGATGAAGCCCCGTGGACCAGTTTCTTGGATGAAGCCCCGTGGACCAGTTTCTTGGATGAAGTCCCGTGGACCAGTTTCTTGGATGAAGCCCCGTGGACCAGTTTCTTGGATGAAGCCCCGTGGACCAGTTTCTTGGATGAAGCCCCGTGGACCAGTTTCTTGGATGAAGCCCCGTGGACCAGTTTCTTGGATGAAGCCCTGTGGACCAGTTTCTTGGATGAAGCCCCGTGGACCAGTTTCTTGGATGAAGCCCCATGGACCAATTTCTTGGATGAAGCCCCATGGACCAGTTTCTTGGATGAAGCCCCATGGACCAGTTGTTGGATGAGGCCCCATGGACCAGTTTCTTGGATGAAGCCCCATGGACCAGTTTCTTGGATGAAGCCCCATGGACCAGTTTCTTGGATGAAGCCCCATGGACCAGTTTCTTGGATGAAGCCCCGTGGACCAGTTTCTTGGATGAAGCCCCGTGGACCAGTTTCTTGGATGAGGCCCCATGGACCAGTTTCTTGGATGAAGCCCCATGGACCAGTTTCTTGGATGAAGCCCCATGGACCAGTTTCTTGGATGAAGCCCCATGGACCAGTTTCTTGGATGAAGCCCCGTGGACCAGTTTCTTGGATGAAGTCCCGTGAACCAGTTTCTTGGATGAAGCCCCGTGGACCAGTTTCTTGGAAGAAGCCCCATGGACCAGTTTCTTGGATGAAGCCCTGTGAACCAGTGGAACACTTCATCTTGGAAGACACGGAAACTACCAGGACCACTCCCAACCTCACTGGAATACATCTTTTCCTGGTGAATCACGGAATGGCAGAAATGTCACAGCCCAGATTCTCCCACCATTCCAGCTGAAGGATTTGGTAGCAGCAAGAGGCCACTTACTGAAAAAAATGCAGAAATAATTTATATGAATATCAAATACAAAATAAAAACAAATAGACCTAGGATTAGAACAAATGTATGTTACAATTCTATAATTTTTCTTGTACACCCATTTAGTGGTCTGTTGATTACATATAATTTGATTTCTAGATAAGTAGTCAAGCTCTAAGCAAAAAGATACTCCACGAAATCTTAAAGTTGCATTAAATGCATTAAAGCATGACATAATGGATATAAGTGGATTCAACGGAATTATCTTTATGGTGAATAAACAATAGAATATGAAATATGAAAGTACATAGAAATGTGAATACAATAATAGGCAAAACAAATCAAGGTAAACAATTATATACTCCACCCACTTATCTTGATTGATGTTTACCTTAAATCAAACATGGAAAAGCTATACTCACAATCAAATTACAAAAAAAGGTGTTTAAAAACACAGGGCACAAAACTGATCCCCTGATTGATGTGTATATATATATATCAAAAGAACACAAAGCAATGGATGTAAATAATTTTTAAAGGCAGTATCATTAAAAGCATTCTGTAAAAAATATAGAAATTATTTTATTCATTCAAATGAAATAACCTTGTTAGCTTTAAATTCTGACAGAAAGTTATGCATTTCCCCAGTTTATAAATTACATTTTTGTGTCATTCGCATATTGCTTAATTATTGGTCATTTCTATTTCTTGTTTGGTTCGATTGTTTTTACAATAATGTTTTCATACATTTCATGATTTTGTTGTTCTGTTTGTTCACTTTTTCCTCTGTATTTTTAATAATGGCACAAATTAGACTCCTGTTTTCAAGGCTCTCTTTGGGAGATGCTAAATGTCATCTTTTCAGAACAATTGCCAAATAACATGCTGAGTGCTCATTTGCTACTAGTTATGCCCAAATCAGGATAACAACACATTGCTTTTAATGCAGTGACCACAGCATGAGGCTGTCAAATGAAATTAAATTTGCAATTTGATGTAAGGAAATACACTACTACATGCTATATATTGCATGTGAGGTAAACCATGAATTAGAAATTTGCCAATATCATTACTCTTATATGATATGTGCAAATCTTTAAACCTCAATAACACATTAATTTTAACAGATTAAATTGTTTCTTGATTTGGAATATTAAACTCAACGATGACAATAAAATACCAAGAGAAGTTAACAATAAATACTGAATAAAAGATTCTATTAGATGACTTTGTGAGGTGGGATTTTAAAATTGTGGGCAGGAAGCTTCTGTTTCAAATGGAAATTAATAATAAATTTATAGTTAGCTTGGAATCCACGTCTCTACAATCCTTGATAAATGTGACCTTAAGGGGTGGTGGCCTTGTCACTTCAGCCTCTTCTGGGGACGCGATCAGCTTTTCAGTCTAGGTCCAAGTTCTGTCAGGCTGATTAGCCAGAGGTGTTAATGCTAGAGATATCGCCACAAGAAGTCCACAACCAATGTGATCAATGTCAACTTGATGCCTAAGCACCAAATGGCATGTGGGTTTCGTGGGTGTACTGACACATGGCATAGGTAGAAAACAGAAATTCAAATTTTAAAAATCTATTCACAAAAAAAAGAATGAGCAGCCACTGGATCTAAACCAGACAATGTTTCTGACAATTTGCTGGCTGAATAATTTTGCATTACACAATCATTTTTCAAGCACAACTAATGGAGTAGCTAATTGATTAAAACAAAAAAAAATGTCTAACTCAGATTATAATAAAAGAAAAAAATGTTACCACAGACAATAAACCATCTGTTCTGTAAATCTAATGTGAAAGGAATGCTTTTAGAATCCAGACACTGCTAATGTGACATGTTGAAACATTAATCACCCCCTAAGGCTAACATAATTGCAGCATGGCGTTAATTACCTAACAATTAACAGCAGTAATTTCCAAGGGGCAATCAATGAATTAACCTGTGATTTTCCCACAGATTCAGTGCCCATTTCAGTGCCTTCTAAAATGGAAGTAGGACTGAACAATGACATTTCTGTTGTACCGAGTATAAATTCATTTGCACCCCAGCTAACTAGCCTTCATTACATTCTTCACTGAGTCCTGTAGAAATGAATTGAAATTCATATGAGAATCTCATTCAAGGTTTTTAATTGTTCAAAATTCTTTTAGTTCAACATTTATTTCTGACATCAAATATTTGCTATATTTTGTTTTATTGTATATGTGTGTTTGTAGATATTGCATTCTTTGTATAAAAAACAAGATAAAATAGCAGAAGAAACATTGTGACTTTTAGTTATGTTTTGATAAACTGAGAAGAGTCTGAGTTGAAATTATATAATTTATAGAATTAGTCTGTAAACATTAAACTAGAGAAACAGAGCATAGTATACAGAGTAAATTTGATCAAATGATAAACAGTAGTTTCAAAATCCCTGAAAAATGTTACCCCAGCTTTACAATAAAATCATCGCATTATCTACCTAAATATAAGCACAGATAATTCAATAATAATATCCATTAATCTTAGGTTCATATGAATTTTTCTATACAATCATTATTCAAATCTTTTGACAGATAATATTGTTGCCAAAGGTTACTAAATCGTATTACAGAAAAGATTCCTTGTGCTTTATAACATTTCACATAATAAAAGAAAAACATTAATGGGAATATATTCAAACACATTAGTTATAGGAAATTAAGCTAAAATATTTTGTATATCTTCAATGTTACTGCGCCTGCATTTTTCAAATTGTATACTAACAATATATGAAAATCAATATGTTTTGCCAAGACGGCTTCTGTTTTAGGTTACTTCAGATTTTTTTTCAACAGAGCATCTGACTAGAGAAGGAAAAAAAACACTGTGACTGGTTTAAATGTCAATCCTAGTATCGCCAAAAAGTACCAATGGCAATCAGTGAAAAGGTTTAATAGGTTTCCTGTCTTGTTCTTAATTTGCTGAAATTACAAAATCAATACCTTCTGCTGTAGTTGCAGCTACTTGTTTTACTGCTTTAAGATAAAGTCTACAAGAATGTAACCTTCAGTTTCAATTTGCTTTGTAAGAGTACTGCTGTGCTTTTGGCTGCTTAGATACCAGAAGCACCAGAATTCTGTATTACTGTCTTATATTTTGTGTTTACAGATCTCTCATTTATATTTCTGCCATTGTATTTGTTAGTATTCACAAGTTAAAAAAAAAGTTTTATCTTATTAAATAGCTAACTGGTTATTTTTCTAAATATTTTGAATGGGATACCAGAAATCAACTTTAAGTGCTTTACTCCAGACAATGATGAATGAAGCTTAGTTTTATAGTTAAACCACTACAATGTTATAATTAGTATTGGTAATTAAGTAGCAGTGTATGTGAGGTAATGTCTGGTAAAGTTGAAGAAACAAATTGTATTTAAATTTTAGATAAGAAAAGATCAACAACATTTTACAGTTTTGTAAATGATACAATAAAATAAGTTATCAAACCTAAAATAAAATCATTTATTTCTGTGATTCAACACTAAGGCATCATCAGAACATGAAGAACCAAACAGAATGTGACATACAGAGGGAGTCAGGCAACCTATTTTTAAACTAATGTTCAGATAAGCAATCAATTTAGTCTACAAACTGCATGTTTGAAAGAGCCTTTCTCAATTTAAAATTTTAAATACTGGCAACAAGAAGACTTGAAAATAATGCATTTTAGGTGCTATTTGTAACCAAATTATACATAACTTGAACAAACATTGTAATAATCTTTTATTCCATGCTGTCAAAAGAAACAAAAACAGCAATAATTCTATAATAAATATGAAATATTTTATATTTACAACTTTTTTGTTTTAATTTCTTTAAGAATATACAAGGTTAATTTAATGGAAAAAAAGTCTTTGCACCTGATTTGATAGTTCTACATATGTAGAAAATACTTCTTGGTTTCTCTTTTAGTAAAGTAAGTTAATGCTTGCATCACAGATTCAAGAATGGAACATCACTAATACATTTTTCCCAGCTTCCAAAGTATATTTCCTGCATTTTGACTCAGTACATTATATTTTATATTGCTCCCCATACTAATTCCATTATGCATTGTGCATAATGGTTAAAATATCAGGATCTGTTGGTTTGATCTGAAATGAACAATTAAAGGCATAATTTGGTAAAGTGCTCAAAAAAGCCACCACCTTAGGCAAAAATCTGCAAAATATAAAAACTTTACTGATAATTAATTTGTAAAGCAAAAATTGATTGCTTTAGTTAAAGAAAAAGAGTTTATACGATAGTTCAATTTAATCAAAATATAAAATGCCAACATACAAAGAATCTGTCCATGAGTGAAAATAAACATGATCAGAAATAATATCAGAGTTTCATTCAAATCATTTTAATTCTTTGTCTAAGTATGTATGTGATGTATTAATTTTTTATTTGTAACAAAACATAATTAACTTCCTGTCCTCACAAATTACATAGGAATATTAAGCTGCCAAAGAATTAAAAGGACTAGTAACAGAATTAAAGTGATTAATTCATTTACAATTTTAATTATTATGTTTACTGCATTTTTAAAATTCAATGATCTATTATTGCATGGTTTACAGGCAGCAAACAAAATGGAAATTCTTTGAAATCCATTGGTAATCTGTATCACAAACAAATATAATTTTCTTTTATCTCATATAAACAAAGTAAAGGGCAACACATTAAATAACAGATTTGGCTGCTGCAGCGGTGCAATCCAAGTATCCACATCATATGCTTTCATGATTCATCAGACTTGTGGGCACTGTCATAGATCATCATGTCTGAAACCATCCATTTTCATCCCTGACACTGGCCATTGTTCCAGTGATCGGGTCTTCCAACCTAATAGTGTGTGGATGATTATTTGGAAAGTCACCAAACAAGAAACTATTTAAATTACAATGATACCAAAGGTTGTCCTAGATACCAATCTTTTTGAAATACTTATTTAATGTAACATGTTCTGGAATAGATTGAGTGATTTCAGCTGGATATTGAAAATGGTGCACTGCAAAAGCTGAAGGTCAGTTTCAGAACACCAGAAATCACATTTTATGCCGTGAAAAAATATTGCTGCAGTATATTTGGTGGAAAATTGTTAAAGGATTCCATAGAACTGAGTAAAACACCAACTGATGAGAACTCATAAGTAATTTGTGATTTTCCTCTCAGTATGCATTAAAAAAATTCAATATCTGACCTACTTAAAAGATAATTTCCCTATATCAATGCTTTAGCAACAGTAAAAATTACATTAAACTGGTCAAATTGCCCCAGGAAAATATAAAGGAAGAAAAATGAAAAGGAAAAAAACAATCTAGAAACAACAGTCAATTTTCTTTTCATTCTATCATTCCACATCAGAATTTGATATCTTTTAAAAATTCTGTCATTTGGTTTGTAAAAAAACCCATGAATGCCTATGTAAGGACAGTTCTTACATTCTCAATATGTTGATACAGTTGTATTAAGAAAATATACTCATAATGATGAAAAAACCAATAAGGATGCACTAATTATATATAATCCAATCCGTATTATACAAAAGCTAGATATAAGTGCATTCTGAGAAACAATTTTTTACCAAGTACTGACTTGCTCCTTGCATTGCTCAGTACTAGTATAGCCAGTTTTGTTGTATACAAGTCCCAGCCTATAAGCAATTCTAATGTCCACCCTGACCTAC
Organism: Heptranchias perlo; assembly: GCF_035084215.1. NCBI lineage: Eukaryota > Metazoa > Chordata > Chondrichthyes > Hexanchiformes > Hexanchidae > Heptranchias > Heptranchias perlo. The sequence goes on along the minus strand of NC_090327.1, from coordinate 81,354,780 downwards.
ATCCTTATTCACAGTACGTAAATTGAAAAGAATGGAGATGAACTGGCTTACAGTGCCATCTACTGGTCTGAAATTTAAGCATATCTACACAGATTTACAAGCCTAAAAACAATGTCTATGTTAACATTAGATTCATCCAGTGTATCTCACAAAAATATAACCTCCACAATTAGATGTAAATATGACTTTAGTTATGTAAAGGATAGGAAGTACAGTTTCACAGAAATCGTTCATGATGAAATTAGACACAATTGTAATGACATTTGTGCAATATCCTTACATTTCACTCAAAAGAATCATTAACTGAACCATAAATAATTTGCTTATATTAAGTAAGCGTATTTCAAGAATATAGAAGTACTTAATTTTTAATAAGGGAAAATAAGATTAATTGTGCTTTAAGTTTTAAAAATAAATATATAGCCAAACACCTAGAGCTGAGATATTCATTGTATAATCCACTGCAAGAAAATATTTGTGATATATTCCACATTTGTGAAATAATTCAATTTAAAACCAGCTCACTGAACCTCAAAATAAAACAGTGACTAGCACCACTCCCCACCTAAGAAAAAAAATCATGCCATCAATGGTTTATCATGAGAGCTATGTTATTTATAAAAGAAATGGCCTCACACTGTAAAAATTATCTGAAATCACCAGTAGCATAATGTTTTATATTTTATATCACTAAAATTAAAAATGAGAAATAATTAATATGATCGCATCGCTATGCACAATGTATTAAATGCCACAATCTATAGTTTAATATCAACTTTTTCATATGTTTGCAAGCAAACAATACACCTAACAGCCTGAAATCAGTTAGCAAGTTTAAACATAAGACACCATAATATTCACAAATATCAAACACAATTTTTAATTTTTAAGTTAGATCTATAGCTAACTCTTAATTCAAAATCTCTCCTGGTTGGTTAATGAATCGATAATGAAAGACAATACATGTATTAATTATAAAGATTTTACAGAAACTTTCCATTTCACAGAGAGTACATCATGGATTAGCTGTTAATTTGCAGAATCATAGAATTTTACAGCATAGAAGGAGTCCATTTGACCCATGTGTCTGTGTTGGCTTTCTGAAAGAACTATTACTTTGTTCTGTTTCCTTATCCGATTCCCATACCCTGTTAGATTTTTCATTTTCAGATATTCACCAGGCAATAAAAATATAGTTTTGAACTATATTTGTAAAAAGCCACACAGTTCCAATCGTTGGTGAGGAATGGTGTTAGTTGAATGATAAAATTGTAATCTTAACTCTTCATTTTTGTACCACTAAAAATGTTTTGTGCATGAATATGTGACATGTTTGTTTCATGAGTAATTTTACAAAGCCAAAGCAGATTGAAAGAAAGATTTTGAAGGTGCCTACCCCATTTTAACACCAACACTGCTGAAACTCCACACATAGAAGTACAGAGCATTTAAAGTACAAGATTTACAAACTGACTGGCAATGCGTTGTTACTAAATATTAAACTGTTTCTCTTTGTTGAGGTTAAAATAGAAATATACAAACTGACATGAAATAATCTTCATAGAATGTATACAAATGTTAATAATTATGTAAATTCTAGTCAAAATGTTCAACTCACATGTCTAATCACAAAGCTGTAGAATCAGATTATTTAACACTGAAATACATTTGGACAAATATAATTTGTGCAAATATTTTTTGCAAGTTTTCATGTTCCATTTTAAATGTTCTGCAAAATAATAAGAAGCATTTCAAAATGCAAATGTCACATTTAAAGTGGTGTTAATGCAAAACACCCAGCTAAATTTTTCCACAACATATTTGCTTTGTCTTAAAGTGTTTCTCACTGTAACTTGTGTTAATCTTAAAGAGACTAATCCTTTTGCTGGCTGCATCTCAGAATATTTTGAAACTACTGAAATTAAAGCTAACAAGCCACACTCTTAGCAAAAAGCTGCAACCCTCCATATATTGATACATCTGCATTTAAATTCCACATTAAAAAAGTGATTTATCAAAAATCTAATTCCTAATGCAATCCATTTCAGACAGATTAGAGTTTTATTTTGCCCCAAGATCAAGACTTTCAATCCACGCACTATTTACAAACTGCACTGAAATTGATTCTGCAACATCAGTTCATACAAATCACGGAGCTAGGAACGAGTAAACATAGTCAATGTCAGCACGATATATAAGGGGAATGTACGTCAAAGGCAAAATAAAAAAAAGAGAATATATTGTAATATATTGGAAATGGATCACTTTAAAATCAGATTGGTGTGTGGGGTGGGGGGAGTGGGTGTGAAGGTAATTAATTTAATGTTAGCAACTTCAAAACTCTGTTTTGCTTAATTATGCAGTGAACTGGCACAGTACTTTAGACCACCAACAATTAGTGCCCTGAATTTTTAGCATGTTTACGATGAGTTCCTGAACTTATTTGTACTGGGGAGAGGCAGGGGGAGGAGTGTTCACAATGCTTCCCCATGGGTAGAGAGAGGACGATCAATAGCCGATTAATTCAGGCCACTCTCACCCACCTCGTACTGACAGATTACAGAGGAGCACTGGCACAGAGCTGGGAGCTCGTTGACTGCCTGCCCTTTCTTCCAGGGAATACTGCACAGCTTGAAGAGACAGAAAGAAGGGAAAGAGAAAATAACCACCAAAGAAAACATGTACTTTTCATTTTCTTTCCACTGCTACAATACGAGTATGTTCTTCTGTACCTTTAACATCTAGTTTGTGAAATTATTAAATAATGGATTTATCTATAGAATTCATTAAAGAAACTCCATATCCCATTTTTCAAATTTTTAGTCCTCATCTGAATGTCTCCTTCCTTTTAGCACCATCATTACTGAGAACAAGCAGCAACCTAGTACAGTAAATGTCATGGTGTCTGTTGTTGCTGCTAAATGCACAACATAAATTAAACAGTTTCAATGTGTAGTTTTGTTCATACTGTAACCCATGTTTCATAATCTAATTGTGTTTCTTGTGTTAAAAGAATGTGAATCATTTTACACACAGTAGATGAATAAACAATGTTTCAGCTTCCACATTAAAAATGGTGACAATTACAAGCAGATAGTATCAAGGACCAGCTGGGCATCCACACTTGTTGACTGTCTACTCTCTGCCAAGGAATGATGCATCGCCTCGGAGAGACAGATAGAAGGGAAAAGAGAAAATATACAAAATAACTTAGCAAACAAAAAACAAACATCTACTAGACATACACACTTCTCCATAGCTTGTCAGAAGGAAGTGGGCGCCAAGTCTCCGACTCTTACTAAAGTGGAACCGTCGCACGTCCACAGAATGGCTCATTTGAAAATGAAAGCCCAGGCTTGGAAAATTACCTCCTCAGAAACTGTGGGACTGTACATGCCTGCTCTCACCATGGACGCCAGAATATATTATATTACATTATATTGTATTAATTATATTATATTACATCATATATATTATATATATTTTTAATTCATTCCTCTAAATGAGCAGAAAATATGTCTTTTTTCCTACATTGCTGTAATTATATCATATAGTATTTAACATGCTTTGCTTGAAAAGAAACCTGCACAGTATCATTTGATAGATGAGGTTTCTCAAAAAGCAATGATGCATTCATTCTTTAAAAGGGCTATCTCTCCAAGCCAGGCATACATGATTTCTGCGTCTGTCCATATTCAACACTAAAGCACACACTGTATTCACCAGTCAAATAAATATTATTCTAAAGTAATAATGAAGGATCATATGAAAATATCAATCCTTTTAAATTGTCTACATTGTCTGTTGGATGGGTAGGCAACAGGAAAAAATATCATGAGGGGGGAAAAATCAATAAAGATTTGTTTAAATTACATATCAATAAGTATCAGATCATTCCCAAATGTCATTACCACTGCCACTGAGGACCCAATGTGATATCTCATCACTACACCACCAGCTTTTAGTTTTTTTTTCTAGGTTTAATAACACAGATTTTTCACCATTTTGCACTGACATGCCAAATGCACCAAAATGCATGACACACATCAGCAAAAACAGGGCTGTGGAACCCTTTTAGAAAATGAAGGATACAATTAACACACTTTAAAATTTTATTTTGATGTAAGAAAGTAGCATGTCCTCTGTAAACAAATATCAATTTGAGTTATGAATGTAAAAGCATTGCGATTCTGTAGGACGAAATCACATCAATTCAACATTAGGACTTTGGCAGATCATTGCTCTAAATGAGCAGCACAAAACCAATGGAGCTGTAGTCTAAATATTAAATTTCCTTGATGATTATTTTCAATTTATATTTCCCCTATGTCACTCATTCTAATGTAAATCTTTCTTTCTTTTCAACTGCTGTGATAAAGTAATGCTGCTTTTTGCATGATTAAATATGATGGATAAGGTTGGATGGATGAAAATCAGGGGCTGTTAATAGTAAATCTGTGCAAACTCAAAAGTCAGAATGGTCCCAGCTTGTTCACTCCTAATGGCAGGGAGAATTAGTGTTCCTGTAGATTACCTCAGACAAACAGAACACAACTGGAGGACTTATCTTCACCTTTATTAAAAATGTTATTACTCACACCCTTTCATTTTCTACTTTAACCAAATGCTGTTGGCAAAAAATATATATATTTGAACTGAAGTCTGTTATGTGCTGTAAATTGTAGAACATTAATCATTGTGTACAATATCAAAATTGTAAATTATGTAATCAAATATTTGACGTCAGAGACAACAAGAAATGTGTTTGCAATGGATGTCATAAAATAGAGCACCACAGAAAATTGTACCAGAAGGAAGTTGAAGATTATAATGTACAAATGCACTCTAAATAATTCAGATTTTGTATATGTTTTGAAATGTATTAATAAATATGGGTAAAAACTAAGAATATTTACCAGTTGTTTTCACTTCTTTGTAACAGCCCTATTCAAAGTGTCAATCCAGTTAGAATCAGATAGTAACCTAGAAAGGGGACGCATGCACAGCCATCGCCTCTAGACATATGACCCAAACTGATGCTCAGAAGCCACTCTGCAACCTCCTGCTAACCAGCCTCCTGCGATTAATTCAGCGTGTCCTTGAAACTATCTGCTTGCAATCTTCACATTTTTAATGTGGGAGCTACAAGCACCGTTAATTCATCCACTGCGTGTAAAAGGATTCTGATTTTTTTTATATACAAGAAATGCAATTTGATTATGAAACGTGGGTTAGAATACGAGCTAAAAAAAATTGTTTATTTTATGTTGTGTGTTTAACAGCAACAGCAGACACTGTGACATTCATTGAACTAGGTTTCTTAAACTATTCGATTGCGGGCAACACTGCATTTTCTGTTTTTGACAGAATTACTATTCATCTGTTTTCTTCACTAATTATGAGCTGGACGAGAAAGAAAAATGCTAATACGTAGCCTGACACTATGACAGCAATCACAGGACAAAAGGAAGAGAGCAATCTTATATCCAGGGATATGAATTTCTGATCAGTAGCTGGCAAACTGCGGCGAAGGCTTACAGTAATCCCATTGGACAGCTTGGGTAGATGAAGCCTGGGAACAGGCTGCCACAATGTAGGTAGTTCACAACTGCAAGCATCTGCCCATAAATTACAGAAACTGGAGTTTCAGCTCTACCACAAGCTAGAAATTGGCTCGTGGAACATTCACCCTGTTCATTTGAATCAACAGGACCTGTTTTGCCCCATTCCTTTTTTAAGTTTTGGTTTTCAATAAAGCCCATCTTTTGGTGAAAAATGATTAAATATCTTTTGTTTCTGTAACATTCCTCTAACATTGAAAGACCGATACAAAAATCCAAGCATTTCAGTTTTTAAAAAAAGGAGCTATAAACCCCATAAATTATGATACTATTTACTATATAAAACAATTTTCATAGCAAGAAACCAGGAATTACATAAAGACATTCAATCAGAATCATACAGGTCAACCCAGGTGTACTTGAGACTCAGCACTCAATACTAAACCACCCAGTCAGACAAAATGAATGCCATTGGATCACTAACAATTTCAAAATAAGGGTTAACTGTACAGTAACCAAGACAAAACACTGCTATCAAAGAAAAACAATGTGTAGTTACAACACTGAATGTGTCAAATTAATAATATTAATGATAATATCTTTTTGTTCAAACATTAAGTTTGATAACAGTCCCACTATGCTAATTAGCAGCCAAAACTTTCAGAAATTGTTACATGAGAACAAATCTTTACAATCCACCATTTTTAAACTATAAAACACTATTGATTTGTGTATTATGTACCATTGTGTCGATTTCTATTGAGAAGTTCTGTGTGCTTTGACTTTTAGATAGCAATTGAAACAAAATGGCCCAGCAAGATCCAGAACACAGGTATTCTGTTCCTGGGTCTTATAAAGGGAAAAATGGTCAGAAATTCCTTATTAGAAAATTCAGTTCCAGGTTAAGACGCACAAGATTTACGGGGGTGGCTCCCCAGCAACCCCCCTGCCCCGAGCGGATAGAACACGCCAGCCGGCCGGTAGTCACGGCTTGAGGCCCAGTCCATTTTGAAGATTTTGAAGGTTAGGCCTCATGATGATCAGTACAGCAGGCTGTGCCCGGAGATCAAGTGCCCCCGGAGTAGCCTGTCAGCTCTGGGATGCCACAGTATCGGGAGGCCCAGCTGGTCGCCCAGAAGAAAGTAGTGGGGTGGTTGGGGGGATCTTTGAGGTGGGCCTGATGTTTGGAGAGGTGGTGTCGGAGCAACAGCGGCCCAGGCTGCTTTTGTGTTGCCTGGAGCAGCATTCCTGCTTCTCACGGCCCCACAACAGTAAAGAGAAAATTACCTTTAGATTCCTCTTTGGCCGGGCCATCAGCTGATACTGGTAGGAGTGTGCACAGTGCATCCTCCACCCAGTTCAGGGCAATAATCGCAATCAGGGTCCTATGTACATCGGGTCCAATTTTGGTTCAGTTTTTAGGCAACCTTGTGGCATAGGATGTTGGTCCCCGAAATTGGGCCTCATTGCGCCTGTTTTACACCTGTAAAATGGGTGCAACAGGACCCAATTTCAATCCCACATATTGTGCAGAAAGAAACTGTGATCTATTCTTGGCCGCACTACAAAACATGTGATATACATTTCTGTTCATCATGTCAATGCTACAACAGAAATATGAGACATGAACGCTCCTGTGAAACGCCTCGGGATGTTTTGCTCCGTTAAAGGCACTATATAAATGATCACCAAACATAACCCTTGGGTCCAAAGGCCCTACATCCCATGGAGTGAAAATTCTAAGGATTTGATTGTGCAAACAAGATGCGTAAATTAAGTTAGGCATTCCCTTCAAACTTTATATACATTAAGCTAGGCATTCCCTAGAATAGATACTAAATCATACAATGTGGAGTTGCAGAGAGTTAAATTCACTTAAATAGAACCAGTTTTGCCACACGTTACACAAACTCTACAAGACCTACATCGTTATAGAATGTCTCCAATTTATATCAGAGACAGAGGATTAAAAATGAACATCTACTGTATTTAAGCACCAATTAAATGCTAACATGAAAGGTATATTTATCAGGCATACAAACAACTCCAACTCTAATTGCACACTATTTCTAGTATCAAAATACTGATAGCACCATATTTATTAACGGTGGATATTTACAGGGACTTACAGTGTACAATAATAACCTTATGACCAATAACAAGTTTAATTAGAAGTCCCAAGAAGAAACTGGTGCAAATACATTTTAACGAGCAAGACATCTTGTCTTCCCTATTTATAGAATATTTAATGACCAGTCAACCTAAAATCATTTTAGGTAGCTGTCACTTTGTACCTTCTCCTTTTAGCAAATAAATAAGAGGAATAATTTTCATTTTCATAAAGCCTGTTTGGCATGTCACCCATAACCTCTCCTCCTCCACTCCCTTTCGCAGTTCTATTCAAGGGCTTACGGATTGTCCAGTTCCGACGAAGGGTCCCAAACCAAAACATTATTCTGTCTTTTCTCTTCACAGATGCTGATGGACCTGTTGTGTATTTCTAGTATTTTCTGTTTTTATTACTAATTTTTAATATTTAAACTTGCCAAGACTTCTTCGACAGCACCTCCAAACCCGCGACCTCTACCACCTAGAAGGACAAGGGCAGCAGGCACTTGGGAACAACACCACCTGCACGTTCCCCTCCAAGTCCCACACCATCTTAACTCCCACAGGTGCAGCAGGTGATCAAGAAGGCCAACGGAATGTTGGCTTTTATTGCTAGGGGGATAGAATATAAAAACAGGGTGGTATTGCTGCAGTTATATAAGGTATTGGTGAGACCACACCTGGAATACTGCATACAGTTTTGGTGTCCATACTTAAGAAAAGACATACTTGCTCTCGAGGCAGTACAAAGAAGGTTCACTCGGTTAATCCCGGGGATGAGGGGGCGGACATATGAGGAGAGGTTGAGTAGATTGGGACTCTACTCATTGGAGTTCAGAAGAATGAGAGGCGATCTTATTGAAACATATAAGATTGTGAAGGGTCTTGATCGGGTGGATGCAGTAAGGATGTTCCCAAGGTTGGGTGAAACTAGAACTAGGGGGCATAATCTTAGAATAAGGGGCTGCTCCTTCAAAACTGAGATGAGGAGAAACTTCTTCACTCAGAGGGTGGTAGGTCTGTGGAATTTGCTGCCCCAGGAAGCTGTGGAAGCTACATCATTAGATAAATTTAAAACAGAAATAGACAGTTTCCTAGAAGTAAAGGGAATTAGGGGTTATGGGGAGCGGGCAGGAAATTGGACATGAATTTAGATTTGAGGTTAGGATCAGATCAGCCATGATCTTATTGAATGGCGGAGCAGGCTCGAGGGGCCGATTGGCCTACTCCTGCTCCTATTTCTTATGTTCTTATGTTCTTATCCTGACTTGGAAATATATCGCCATTCCTTCATCGTCGCTGGGTCAAAATCCTGGAACTCCCTACCTAACAGCACTGTGGGAGAACCTTCACCACACGGACTGCAGCGGTACAAGAAGACGGCTCACCACCACCTTCTCAAGGGCAATTACGGATGGGCAATAAATGCTGGTCTGGCCAACGATGCCCACATCCCACCAACGAATAAAAAAAATCATAAAATTCACAACACAGAGGCCTAGAAATTCTTTTGCGCCGACCTGCCAGTGTGAACTGAGAGCAGGGAGCAATCTCTGCTCCGGAACGGGTAGGCTTTGGGTCCACCCGATACTGGGACGCGGGCCTTATGTAAATGAGAACAGCAAGCTGCAGAAACCTGTCAGGCCTCCCCAGGCAGCTCGTCGGCAAAGATGCTTTGAGCTTTGGACCACTACTTTGCTGGCTGCAGCCCTCAGGTAGGTCGTTAAAGGGGAAGGGGAGGCGATCAGGAGGGGGGTGCGACCAGGTGAGGGATGTGGTGATCAGGAGAGGGAGACAGCGATCGGGAGGGGGAGGAGGTGATCAGGAGAGGGAGACAGCGATCGGGAGGGGGAGAAGGTGATCAGGAGAGGGAGACAGCGATCGGGAGAGGGAGAAGATGATCAGGAGAGGGAGACAGCGATCGGGAGGGGGAGGAGGTGATCAGGAGAGGGAGACAGCGATCGGGAGGGGGAGGAGGTGATCAGGAGAGGGAGACAGTGATCGGGAGAGGGAGGAGGTGATCAGGAGAGGGAGACAGCGATCGGGAGGGGGAGAAGGTGATCAGGAGAGGGAGACAGCGATCGGGAGGGGGAGGAGGTGATCAGGAGAGGGAGACAGCGATCGGGAGGGGGAGAAGGTGATCAGGAGAGGGAGACAGCGATCGGGAGGGGGAGGAGGTGATCAGGAGAGGGAGACAGTGATCGGGAGAGGGAGAAGGTGATCAGGAGAGGGAGACAGCGATCGGGAGGGGGAGACAGCGATCGGGAGAGGGAGACAGCGATCGGGAGGGGGAGGAGGTGATCAGGAGAGGGAGACAGCGATCGGGAGGGGGAGACAGCGATCGGGAGAGGGAGACAGCGATCGGGAGGGGGAGGAGGTGATCAGGAGAGGGAGACAGCGATCGGGAGGGGGAGGAGGTGATCAGGAGAGGGAGACAGCGATCGGGAGAGGGAGGAGGTGATCAGGAGAGGGAGACAGCGATCGGGAGAGGGAGGAGGTGATCAGGAGAGGGAGACAGCGATCGGGAGGGGGAGGAGGTGATCAGGAGAGGGAGACAGCGATCGGGAGGGGGAGGAGGTGATCAGGAGAGGGAGACAGTGATCGGGAGAGGGAGGAGGTGATCAGGAGAGGGAGACAGTGATCGGGAGGGGGAGAAGGTGATCAGGAGAGGGAGACAGTGATCGGGAGAGGGAGAAGGTGATCAGGAGAGGGAGACAGCGATCGGGAGGGGGAGGAGGTGATCAGGAGAGGGAGACAGCGATCGGGAGGGGGAGGAGGTGATCAGGAGAGGGAGACAGCGATCGGGAGGGGGAGAAGGTGATCAGGAGAGGGAGACAGCGATCGGGAGGGGGAGGAGGTGATCAGGAGAGGGAGACAGTGATCGGGAGAGGGAGGAGGTGATCAGGAGAGGGAGACAGCGATCGGGAGAGGGAGGAGGTGATCGGGAGAGGGAGACAGCGATCGGGAGGGGGAGGAGGTGATCAGGAGAGGGAGACAGCGATCGGGAGGGGGAGGAGGTGATCAGGAGAGGGAGACAGCGATCGGGAGGGGGAGGAGGTGATCAGGAGAGGGAGACAGCGATCGGGAGGGGGAGGAGGTGATCAGGAGAGGGAGACAGCGATCGGGAGGGGGAGGAGGTGATCAGGAGAGGGAGACAGCGATCGGGAGGGGGAGGAGGTGATCAGGAGAGGGAGACAGCGATCGGGAGGGGGAGGAGGTGATCAGGAGAGGGAGACAGCGATCGGGAGGGGGAGAAGGTGATCAGGAGAGGGAGACAGCGATCGGGAGGGGGAGGAGGTGATCAGGAGAGGGAGACAGCGATCGGGAGGGGGAGGAGGTGATCAGGAGAGGGAGACAGCGATCGGGAGGGGGAGGAGGTGATCAGGAGAGGGAGACAGTGATCGGGAGAGGGAGGAGGTGATCAGGAGAGGGAGACAGTGATCGGGAGAGGGAGAAGGTGATCAGGAGAGGGAGACAGTGATCGGGAGAGGGAGACAGCGATCGGGAGAGGGAGGAGGTGATCAGGAGAGGGAGACAGCGATCGGGAGGGGGAGAAGGTGATCAGGAGAGGGAGACAGCGATCGGGAGGGGGAGGAGGTGATCAGGAGAGGGAGACAGTGATCGGGAGGGGGAGAAGGTGATCAGGAGAGGGAGACAGCGATCGGGAGGGGGAGAAGGTGATCAGGAGAGGGAGACAGCGATCGGGAGGGGGAGGAGGTGATCAGGAGAGGGAGACAGCGATCGGGAGGGGGAGGAGGTGATCAGGAGAGGGAGACAGCGATCGGGAGAGGGAGGAGGTGATCAGGAGAGGGAGACAGCGATCGGGAGGGGGAGAAGGTGATCAGGAGAGGGAGACAGTGATCGGGAGAGGGAGGAGGTGATCAGGAGAGGGAGACAGCGATCGGGAGAGGGAGGAGGTGATCAGGAGAGGGAGACAGTGATCGGGAGGGGGAGAAGGTGATCAGGAGAGGGAGACAGCGATCGGGAGGGGGAGAAGGTGATCAGGAGAGGGAGACAGCGACCAGGTGAGGGATGTGGTGATCAGGAGAGGGAGACAGCGATCGGGAGAGGGAGGAGGTGATCAGGAGAGGGAGACAGTGATCGGGAGAGGGAGGAGGTGATCAGGAGAGGGAGACAGTGATCGGGAGGGGGAGAAGGTGATCAGGAGAGGGAGACAGCGATCGGGAGGGGGAGGAGGTGATCAGGAGAGGGAGACAGCGATCGGGAGGGGGAGGAGGTGATCAGGAGAGGGAGACAGTGATCGGGAGGGGGAGAAGGTGATCAGGAGAGGGAGACAACGATCGGGAGAGGGAGAAGGTGATCAGGAGAGGGAGACAGCGATCGGGAGAGGGAGAAGGTGATCAGGAGAGGGAGACAGCGATCGGGAGGGGGAGGAGGTGATCAGGAGAGGGAGACAGTGATCGGGAGGGGGAGGAGGTGATCAGGAGAGGGAGACAGCGATCGGGAGAGGGAGACAGCGATCGGGAGAGGGAGACAGCGATCGGGAGAGGGAGACAGCGATCGGGAGAGGGAGGAGGTGATCAGGAGAGGGAGACAGTGATCGGGAGGGGGAGAAGGTGATCAGGAGAGGGAGACAACGATCGGGAGAGGGAGAAGGTGATCAGGAGAGGGAGACAGCGATCGGGAGAGGGAGAAGGTGATCAGGAGAGGGAGACAGCGATCGGGAGAGGGAGGAGGTGATCAGGAGAGGGAGACAGCGATCGGGAGGGGGAGGAGGTGATCAGGAGAGGGAGACAGCGATCGGGAGGGGGAGAAGGTGATCAGGAGAGGGAGACAGCGATCGGGAGGGGGAGAAGGTGATCAGGAGAGGGAGACAGCGATCGGGAGGGGGAGAAGGTGATCAGGAGAGGGAGACAGCGATCGGGAGGGGGAGGAGGTGATCAGGAGAGGGAGGAGGTGATCAGGAGAGGGAGACAGTGATCGGGAGAGGGAGACAGTGATCGGGAGGGGGAGAAGGTGATCAGGAGAGGGAGACAGCGATCGGGAGGGGGAGGAGGTGATCAGGAGAGGGAGACAGTGATCGGGAGAGGGAGAAGGTGATCAGGAGAGGGAGACAGCGATCGGGAGGGGGAGGAGGTGATCAGGAGAGGGAGACAGCGATCGGGAGAGGGAGGAGGTGATCAGGAGAGGGAGACAGTGATCGGGAGAGGGAGGAGGTGATCAGGAGAGGGAGACAGCGATCGGGAGGGGGAGGAGGTGATCAGGAGAGGGAGACAGCGATCGGGAGAGGGAGAAGGTGATCAGGAGAGGGAGACAGTGATCGGGAGAGGGAGGAGGTGATCAGGAGAGGGAGACAGCGATCGGGAGGGGGAGGAGGTGATCAGGAGAGTGAGACAGCGATCGGGAGAGGGAGAAGGTGATCAGGAGAGGGAGACAGCGATCGGGAGGGGGAGAAGGTGATCAGGAGAGGGAGACAGCGATCGGGAGAGGGAGGAGGTGATCAGGAGAGGGAGACAGTGATCGGGAGAGGGAGGAGGTGATCAGGAGAGGGAGACAGCGATCGGGAGAGGGAGAAGGTGATCAGGAGAGGGAGACAGTGATCGGGAGGGGGAGAAGGTGATCAGGAGAGGGAGACAGCGATCGGGAGAGGGAGAAGGTGATCAGGAGAGGGAGACAGCGATCGGGAGAGGGAGGAGGTGATCAGGAGAGGGAGACAGCGATCGGGAGGGGGAGAAGGTGATCAGGAGAGGGAGACAGCGATCGGGAGAGGGAGAAGGTGATCAGGAGAGGGAGACAGCGATCGGGAGAGGGAGGAGGTGATCAGGAGAGGGAGACAGCGATCGGGAGAGGGAGAAGGTGATCAGGAGAGGGAGACAGTGATCGGGAGAGGGAGGAGGTGATCAGGAGAGGGAGACAGCGATCGGGAGGGGGAGGAGGTGATCAGGAGAGGGAGACAGTGATCGGGAGAGGGAGGAGGTGATCAGGAGAGGGAGACAGCGATCGGGAGGGGGAGGAGGTGATCAGGAGAGGGAGACAGTGATCGGGAGGGGGAGGAGGTGATCAGGAGAGGGAGACAGTGATCGGGAGAGGGAGGAGGTGATCAGGAGAGGGAGACAGCGATCGGGAGGGGGAGGAGGTGATCGGGAGAGGGAGACAGTGATCGGGAGAGGGAGGAGGTGATCAGGAGAGGGAGACAGCGATCGGGAGAGGGAGGAGGTGATCAGGAGAGGGAGACAGTGATCGGGAGAGGGAGAAGGTGATCGGGAGAGGGAGACAGTGATCGGGAGGGGGAGGAGGTGATCAGGAGAGGGAGACAGCGATCGGGAGGGGGAGAAGGTGATCAGGAGAGGGAGACAGCGATCGGGAGAGGGAGAAGGTGATCAGGAGAGGGAGACAGCGATCGGGAGAGGGAGAAGGTGATCAGGAGAGGGAGACAGCGATCGGGAGAGGGAGAAGGTGATCAGGAGAGGGAGACAGTGATCGGGAGAGGGAGGAGGTGATCAGGAGAGGGAGACAGCGATCGGGAGAGGGAGAAGGTGATCAGGAGAGGGAGACAGTGATCGGGAGAGGGAGGAGGTGATCAGGAGAGGGAGACAGCGATCGGGAGGGGGAGAAGGTGATCAGGAGAGGGAGACAGTGATCGGGAGGGGGAGAAGGTGATCAGGAGAGGGAGACAGCGATCGGGAGGGGGAGAAGGTGATCAGGAGAGGGAGACAGCGATCGGGAGAGGGAGAAGGTGATCAGGAGAGGGAGACAGCGATCGGGAGAGGGAGAAGGTGATCAGGAGAGGGAGACAGCGATCGGGAGGGGGAGGAGGTGATCAGGAGAGGGAGACAGCGATCGGGAGGGGGAGAAGGTGATCAGGAGAGGGAGACAGCGATCGGGAGAGGGAGAAGGTGATCAGGAGAGGGAGACAGCGATCGGGAGAGGGAGAAGGTGATCAGGAGAGGGAGACAGTGATCGGGAGAGGGAGGAGGTGATCAGGAGAGGGAGACAGCGATCGGGAGAGGGAGAAGGTGATCAGGAGAGGGAGACAGCGATCGGGAGAGGGAGGAGGTGATCAGGAGAGGGAGACAGTGATCGGGAGGGGGAGAAGGTGATCAGGAGAGGGAGACAGCGATCGGGAGAGGGAGAAGGTGATCAGGAGAGGGAGACAGCGATCGGGAGAGGGAGGAGGTGATCAGGAGAGGGAGACAGTGATCGGGAGGGGGAGGAGGTGATCAGGAGAGGGAGACAGTGATCGGGAGAGGGAGAAGGTGATCAGGAGAGGGAGACAGCGATCGGGAGAGGGAGGAGGTGATCAGGAGAGGGAGACAGCGATCGGGAGAGGGAGACAGTGATCGGGAGAGGGAGAAGGTGATCAGGAGAGGGAGACAGTGATCGGGAGAGGGAGGAGGTGATCAGGAGAGGGAGACAGCGATCGGGAGAGGGAGAAGGTGATCAGGAGAGGGAGACAGCGATCGGGAGAGGGAGACAGCGATCGGGAGGGGGAGGAGGTGATCAGGAGAGGGAGACAGCGATCGGGAGAGGGAGGAGGTGATCAGGAGAGGGAGACAGCGATCGGGAGAGGGAGGAGGTGATCAGGAGAGGGAGACAGTGATCGGGAGGGGGAGAAGGTGATCAGGAGAGGGAGACAGTGATCGGGAGGGGGAGAAGGTGATCAGGAGAGGGAGACAGCGATCGGGAGGGGGAGAAGGTGATCAGGAGAGGGAGACAGTGATCGGGAGGGGGAGGAGGTGATCAGGAGAGGGAGACAGCGATCGGGAGGGGGAGGAGGTGATCAGGAGAGGGAGACAGTGAACGGGAGGGGGAGGAGGTGATCAGGAGAGGGAGACAGTGATCGGGAGGGGGAGGAGGTGATCAGGAGAGGGAGACAGTGATCGGGAGGGGGAGACAGTGATCGGGAGAGGGAGGAGGTGATCAGGAGAGGGAGACAGCGATCGGGAGGGGGAGGAGGTGATCAGGAGAGTGAGACAGCGATCGGGAGAGGGAGAAGGTGATCAGGAGAGGGAGACAGCGATCGGGAGGGGGAGAAGGTGATCAGGAGAGGGAGACAGCGATCGGGAGGGGGAGAAGGTGATCAGGAGAGGGAGACAGCGATCGGGAGGGGGAGAAGGTGATCAGGAGAGGGAGACAGCGATCGGGAGGGGGAGACAGCGATCGGGAGAGGGAGGAGGTGATCAGGAGAGGGAGACAGCGATCGGGAGGGGGAGAAGGTGATCAGGAGAGGGAGACAGCGATCGGGAGAGGGAGAAGGTGATCAGGAGAGGGAGACAGCGATCGGGAGGGGGAGACAGCGATCGGGAGAGGGAGGAGGTGATCAGGAGAGGGAGACAGCGATCGGGAGAGGGAGAAGGTGATCAGGAGAGGGAGACAGCGATCGGGAGAGGGAGACAGCGATCGGGAGAGGGAGGAGGTGATCAGGAGAGGGAGACAGCGATCGGGAGGGGGAGAAGGTGATCAGGAGAGGGAGACAGCGATCGGGAGAGGGAGAAGGTGATCAGGAGAGGGAGACAGCGATCGGGAGAGGGAGAAGGTGATCAGGAGAGGGAGACAGTGATCAGGAGAGGGAGAAGGTGATCAGGAGAGGGAGACAGTGATCGGGAGAGGGAGGAGGCGATCGGGAGAGGGAGACAGTGATCGGGAGGGGGAGAAGGTGATCAGGAGAGGGAGACAGTGATCGGGAGGGGGAGGAGGTGATCAGGAGAGGGAGACAGCGATCGGGAGGGGGAGAAGGTGATCAGGAGAGGGAGACAGCGATCGGGAGAGGGAGAAGGTGATCAGGAGAGGGAGACAGTGATCGGGAGGGGGAGGAGGTGATCAGGAGAGGGAGACAGCGATCGGGAGAGGGAGAAGGTGATCAGGAGAGGGAGACAGTGATCGGGAGAGGGAGGAGGTGATCAGGAGAGGGAGACAGCGATCGGGAGAGGGAGGAGGTGATCAGGAGAGGGAGACAGCGATCGGGAGAGGGAGGAGGTGATCAGGAGAGGGAGACAGTGATCGGGAGGGGGAGGAGGTGATCAGGAGAGGGAGACAGCGATCGGGAGAGGGAGGAGGTGATCAGGAGAGGGAGACAGCGATCGGGAGAGGGAGGAGGTGATCAGGAGAGGGAGACAGCGATCGGGAGAGGGAGGAGGTGATCAGGAGAGGGAGACAGCGATCGGGAGAGGGAGGAGGTGATCAGGAGAGGGAGACAGCGATCGGGAGAGGGAGGAGGTGATCAGGAGAGGGAGACAGCGATCGGGAGAGGGAGGAGGTGATCAGGAGAGGGAGACAGCGATCGGGAGGGGAGGAGGTGATCAGGAGAGGGAGACAGCGATCGGGAGGGGGAGGAGGTGATCAGGAGAGGGAGACAGTGATCGGGAGGGGGAGGAGGTGATCAGGAGAGGGAGACAGCGATCGGGAGGGGGAGGAGGTGATCAGGAGAGGGAGACAGCGATCGGGAGAGGGAGGAGGTGATCAGGAGAGGGAGACAGCGATCGGGAGGGGGAGGAGGTGATCAGGAGAGGGAGACAGCGATCGGGAGGGGGAGAAGGTGATCAGGAGAGGGAGACAGCGATCGGGAGAGGGAGAAGGTGATCAGGAGAGGGAGACAGCGATCGGGAGAGGGAGGAGGTGATCAGGAGAGGGAGACAGCGATCGGGAGAGGGAGAAGGTGATCAGGAGAGGGAGACAGCGATCGGGAGAGGGAGGAGGTGATCAGGAGAGGGAGACAGCGATCGGGAGGGGGAGGAGGTGATCAGGAGAGGGAGACAGCGATCGGGAGGGGGAGAAGGTGATCAGGAGAGGGAGACAGCGATCGGGAGAGGGAGGAGGTGATCAGGAGAGGGAGACAGCGATCGGGAGGGGGAGAAGGTGATCAGGAGAGGGAGACAGCGATCGGGAGAGGGAGGAGGTGATCAGGAGAGGGAGACAGCGATCGGGAGAGGGAGAAGGTGATCAGGAGAGGGAGACAGCGATCGGGAGAGGGAGGAGGTGATCAGGAGAGGGAGACAGCGATCGGGAGAGGGAGAAGGTGATCAGGAGAGGGAGACAGCGATCGGGAGGGGGAGGAGGTGATCAGGAGAGGGAGACAGTGATCGGGAGGGGGAGGAGGTGATCAGGAGAGGGAGACAGCGATCGGGAGGGGGAGAAGGTGATCAGGAGAGGGAGACAGCGATCGGGAGAGGGAGAAGGTGATCAGGAGAGGGAGACAGCGATCGGGAGAGGGAGGAGGTGATCAGGAGAGGGAGACAGCGATCGGGAGAGGGAGGAGGTGATCAGGAGAGGGAGACAGCGATCGGGAGGGGGAGGAGGTGATCGGAGAGGGAGACAGCGATCGGGAGGGGGAGGAGGTGATCAGGAGAGGGAGACAGCGATCGGGAGAGGGAGACAGCGATCGGGAGAGGGAGGAGGTGATCAGGAGAGGGAGACAGTGATCGGGAGGGGGAGAAGGTGATCAGGAGAGGGAGACAGCGATCGGGAGGGGGAGGAGGTGATCAGGAGAGGGAGACAGCGATCGGGAGATGGAGGAGGTGATCAGGAGAGGGAGACAGAGATCGGGACGGGGAGGAGGTGATCAGGAGAGGGAGACAGCGATCGGGAGGGGGAGAAGGTGATCAGGAGAGGGAGACAGCGATCGGGAGGGGGAGAAGGTGATCAGGAGAGGGAGACAGTGATCGGGAGGGGAGGAGGTGATCAGGAGAGGGAGACAGCGATCGGGAGAGGGAGGAGGTGATCAGGAGAGGGAGACAGCGATCGGGAGGGGGAGGAGGTGATCAGGAGAGGGAGACAGTGATCGGGAGAGGGAGGAGGTGATCAGGAGAGGGAGACAGTGATCGGGAGAGGGAGAAGGTGATCGGGAGAGGGAGACAGTGATCGGGAGAGGGAGGAGGTGATCAGGAGAGGGAGACAGCGATCGGGAGAGGGAGAAGGTGATCAGGAGAGGGAGACAGCGATCGGGAGGGGGAGGAGGTGATCCGGAGAGGGAGACAGCGATCGGGAGGGGGAGGAGGTGATCAGGAGAGGGAGACAGTGATCGGGAGAGGGAGGAGGTGATCAGGAGAGGGAGACAGTGATCGGGAGAGGGAGGAGGTGATCAGGAGAGGGAGACAGCGATCGGGAGAGGGAGAAGGTGATCAGGAGAGGGAGACAGCGATCGGGAGAGGGAGACAGTGATCGGGAGAGTGAGAAGGTGATCAGGAGAGGGAGACAGTGATCGGGAGAGGGAGGAGGTGATCAGGAGAGGGAGACAGTGATCGGGAGAGGGAGGAGGTGATCAGGAGAGGGAGACAGTGATCGGGAGAGGGAGAAGGTGATCAGGAGAGGGAGACAGCGATCGGGAGAGGGAGAAGGTGATCGGAGAGGGAGACAGCGATCGGGAGAGGGAGGAGGTGATCAGGAGAGGGAGACAGTGATCAGGAGAGGGAGAAGGTGATCAGGAGAGGGAGACAGTGATCGGGAGAGGGAGAAGGTGATCAGGAGAGGGAGACAGCGATCGGGACGGGGAGGAGGTGATCAGGAGAGGGAGACAGTGATCGGGAGAGGGAGGAGGTGATCAGGAGAGGGAGACAGCGATCGGGAGGGGGAGGAGGTGATCAGGAGAGGGAGACAGCGATCGGGAGAGGGAGGAGGTGATCAGGAGAGGGAGACAGCGATCGGGACGGGGAGGAGGTGATCAGGAGAGGGAGACAGCGATCGGGAGGGGGAGAAGGTGATCAGGAGAGGGAGACAGCGATCGGGAGGGGGAGGAGGTGATCAGGAGAGGGAGACAGCGATCGGGAGAGGGAGAAGGTGATCGGGAGAGGGAGACAGCGATCGGGAGGGGGAGGAGGTGATCAGGAGAGGGAGGAGGTGATCAGGAGAGGGAGACAGCGATCGGGAGAGGGAGGAGGTGATCAGGAGAGGGAGACAGCGATCGGGAGATGGAGGAGGTGATCAGGAGAGGGAGACAGCGATCGGGAGAGGGAGGAGGTGATCAGGAGAGGGAGACAGCGATCGGGAGGGGGAGGAGGTGATCAGGAGAGGGAGACAGCGATCGGGAGAGGGAGAAGGTGATCAGGAGAGGGAGACAGCGATCGGGAGGGGGAGAAGGTGATCGGGAGAGGGAGGAGGTGATCAGGAGAGGGAGGAGGTGATCAGGAGAGGGAGACAGCGATCGGGAGGGGGAGGAGGTGATCAGGAGAGGGAGACAGTGATCGGGAGGGGGAGGAGGTGATCAGGAGAGGGAGACAGCGATCGGGAGAGGGAGGAGGTGATCAGGAGAGGGAGACAGCGATCGGGAGGGGGAGGAGGTGATCAGGAGAGGGAGACAGCGATCGGGAGAGGGAGAAGGTGATCAGGAGAGGGAGACAGCGATCGGGAGGGGAGAAGGTGATCGGGAGAGGGAGGAGGTGATCAGGAGAGGGAGGAGGTGATCAGGAGAGGGAGACAGCGATCGGGAGGGGGAGGAGGTGATCAGGAGAGGGAGACAGCGATCGGGAGGGGGAGGAGGTGATCAGGAGAGGGAGACAGTGATCGGGAGAGGGAGGAGGTGATCAGGAGAGGGAGACAGCGATCGGGAGGGGGAGAAGGTGATCAGGAGAGGGAGACAGCGATCGGGAGAGGGAGGAGGTGATCAGGAGAGGGAGACAGCGATCGGGAGATGGAGGAGGTGATCAGGAGAGGGAGACAGTGATCGGGAGAGGGAGGAGGTGATCAGGAGAGGGAGACAGTGATCGGGAGGGGGAGGAGGTGATCAGGAGAGGGAGACAGTGATCGGGAGAGGGAGGAGGTGATCAGGAGAGGGAGACAGCGATCGGGAGGGGGAGAAGGTGATCGGGAGAGGGAGGAGGTGATCAGGAGAGGGAGGAGGTGATCAGGAGAGGGAGGAGGTGATCAGGAGAGGGAGGAGGTGATCAGGAGAGGGAGGAGGTGATCAGGAGAGGGAGACAGCGATCGGGAGGGGGAGGAGGTGATCAGGAGAGGGAGACAGCGATCGGGAGAGGGAGAAGGTGATCAGGAGAGGGAGACAGCGATCGGGAGGGGGAGGAGGTGATCGGGAGGGGGAGGAGGTGATCGGGAGAGGGAGGAGGTGATCAGGAGAGGGAGACAGTGATCGGGAGAGGGAGGAGGTGATCAGGAGAGGGAGACAGCGATCGGGAGGGGGAGAAGGTGATCAGGAGAGGGAGACAGCGATCGGGAGGGGGAGGAGGTGATCGGAGGGGGAGGAGGTGATCGGGAGAGGGAGGAGGTGATCAGGAGAGGGAGACAGTGATCGGGAGAGGGAGGAGGTGATCAGGAGAGGGAGACAGCGATCGGGAGGGGGAGGAGGTGATCGGGAGAGGGAGACAGTGATCGGGAGAGGGAGGAGGTGATCCGGAGAGGGAGACAGTGATCGGGAGAGGGAGGAGGTGATCAGGAGAGGGAGACAGCGATCGGGAGAGGGAGGAGGTGATCAGGAGAGGGAGACAGCGATCGGGAGAGGGAGGAGGTGATCAGGAGAGGGAGACAGCGATCGGGAGGGGGAGGAGGTGATCAGGAGAGGGAGACAGCGATCGGGAGAGGGAGGAGGTGATCAGGAGAGGGAGACAGCGATCGGGAGGGGGAGGAGGTGATCAGGAGAGGGAGACAGCGATCGGGAGGGGGAGAAGGTGATCAGGAGAGGGAGACAGCGATCGGGAGGGGGAGGAGGTGATCAGGAGAGGGAGACAGCGATCGGGAGATGGAGGAGGTGATCAGGAGAGGGAGACAGTGATCGGGAGAGGGAGAAGGTGATCAGGAGAGGGAGACAGTGATCGGGAGAGGGAGGAGGTGATCAGGAGAGGGAGGAGGTGATCAGGAGAGGGAGACAGTGATCGGGAGGGGGAGGAGGTGATCAGGAGAGGGAGACAGCGATCGGGAGGGGGAGGAGGTGATCAGGAGAGGGAGACAGCGATCGGGAGAGGGAGGAGGTGATCAGGAGAGGGAGACAGCGATCGGGAGAGGGAGGAGGTGATCAGGAGAGGGAGACAGTGATCGGGAGAGGGAGAAGGTGATCAGGAGAGGGAGACAGCGATCGGGAGAGGGAGAAGGTGATCAGGAGAGGGAGACAGTGATCGGGAGGGGGAGGAGGTGATCAGGAGAGGGAGACAGTGATCGGGAGAGGGAGAAGGTGATCAGGAGAGGGAGACAGCGATCGGGAGAGGGAGAAGGTGATCGGGAGAGGGAGACAGCGATCGGGAGGGGAGGAGGTGATCAGGAGAGGGAGACAGTGATCGGGAGGGGGAGGAGGTGATCAGGAGAGGGAGACAGTGATCGGGAGGGGGAGGAGGTGATCAGGAGAGGGAGACAGCGATCGGGAGAGGGAGGAGGTGATCAGGAGAGGGAGACAGTGATCGGGAGAGGGAGAAGGTGATCAGGAGAGGGAGACAGCGATCGGGAGAGGGAGAAGGTGATCGGGAGAGGGAGACAGCGATCGGGAGGGGGAGGAGGTGATCAGGAGAGGGAGACAGCGATCGGGAGGGGGAGGAGGTGATCAGGAGAGGGAGACAGCGATCGGGAGGGGGAGAGGTGATCAGGAGAGGGAGACAGCGATCGGGAGAGGGAGAAGGTGATCAGGAGAGGGAGACAGTGATCAGGAGAGGGAGGAGGTGATCAGGAGAGGGAGACAGCGATCGGGAGGGGGAGGAGGTGATCAGGAGAGGGAGACAGCGATCGGGAGAGGGAGGAGGTGATCAGGAGAGGGAGACAGTGATCGGGAGAGGGAGGAGGTGATCAGGAGAGGGAGACAGTGATCGGGAGGGGGAGGAGGTGATCAGGAGAGGGAGACAGCGATCGGGAGAGGGAGGAGGTGATCAGGAGAGGGAGACAGCGATCGGGAGAGGGAGGAGGTGATCAGGAGAGGGAGACAGCGATCGGGAGGGGGAGGAGGTGATCAGGAGAGGGAGACAGCGATCGGGAGGGGGAGAAGGTGATCAGGAGAGGGAGACAGCGATCGGGAGAGGGAGAAGGTGATCAGGAGAGGGAGACAGCGATCGGGAGAGGGAGAAGGTGATCAGGAGAGGGAGACAGCGATCGGGAGAGGGAGGAGGTGATCAGGAGAGGGAGACAGCGATCGGGAGGGGGAGGAGGTGATCAGGAGAGGGAGACAGCGATCGGGAGAGGGAGGAGGTGATCAGGAGAGGGAGACAGTGATCGGGAGGGGGAGGAGGTGATCAGGAGAGGGAGACAGCGATCGGGAGAGGGAGGAGGTGATCAGGAGAGGGAGACAGTGATCGGGAGGGGGAGGAGGTGATCAGGAGAGGGAGACAGTGATCGGGAGGGGGAGGAGGTGATCAGGAGAGGGAGACAGCGATCGGGAGAGGGAGGAGGTGATCAGGAGAGGGAGACAGTGATCGGGAGGGGGAGGAGGTGATCAGGAGAGGGAGACAGCGATCGGGAGGGGGAGGAGGTGATCAGGAGAGGGAGACAGTGATCGGGAGAGGGAGACAGCGATCGGAGAGGGAGACAGCGATCGGGAGGGGAGAGGTGATCAGGAGAGGGAGACAGTGATCGGGAGGGGAGGAGGTGATCAGGAGAGGGAGACAGTGATCGGGAGAGGGAGGAGGTGATCAGGAGAGGGAGACAGCGATCGGGAGAGGGAGGAGGTGATCAGGAGAGGGAGACAGCGATCGGGAGGGGGAGGAGGTGATCAGGAGAGGGAGACAGTGATCGGGAGGGGGAGGAGGTGATCAGGAGAGGGAGACAGCGATCGGGAGGGGGAGGAGGTGATCAGGAGAGGGAGACAGCGATCGGGAGGGGGAGGAGGTGATCAGGAGAGGGAGACAGCGATCGGGAGGGGGAGGAGGTGATCAGGAGAGGGAGACAGCGATCGGGAGAGGGAGGAGGTGATCAGGAGAGGGAGACAGCGATCGGGAGGGGGAGAAGGTGATCAGGAGAGGGAGACAGCGATCGGGAGAGGGAGGAGGTGATCAGGAGAGGGAGACAGCGATCGGGAGAGGGAGGAGGTGATCAGGAGAGGGAGACAGCGATCGGGAGGGGGAGGAGGTGATCAGGAGAGGGAGACAGCGATCGGGAGAGGGAGAAGGTGATCAGGAGAGGGAGACAGTGATCGGGAGAGGGAGAAGGTGATCAGGAGAGGGAGACAGCGATCGGGAGAGGGAGGAGGTGATCAGGAGAGGGAGACAGCGATCGGGAGAGGGAGAGGTGATCAGGAGAGGGAGACAGCGATCGGGAGGGGGAGGAGGTGATCAGGAGAGGGAGACAGCGATCGGGAGGGGGAGGAGGTGATCAGGAGAGGGAGACAGTGATCGGGAGGGGGAGGAGGTGATCAGGAGAGGGAGACAGCGATCGGGAGGGGGAGGAGGTGATCAGGAGAGGGAGACAGTGATCGGGAGAGGGAGGAGGTGATCAGGAGAGGGAGACAGCGATCGGGAGAGGGAGGAGGTGATCAGGAGAGGGAGACAGTGATCGGGAGGGGAGGAGGTGATCAGGAGAGGGAGACAGCGATCGGGAGGGGGAGGAGGTGATCAGGAGAGGGAGACAGTGATCGGGAGGGGGAGGAGGTGATCAGGAGAGGGAGACAGTGATCGGGAGAGGGAGGAGGTGATCAGGAGAGGGAGACAGCGATCGGGAGGGGAGGAGGTGATCAGGAGAGGGAGACAGTGATCGGGAGAGGGAGGAGGTGATCAGAGAGGGAGACAGGATCGGAGAGGGAGAGGTGATCAGGAGAGGGAGACAGCGATCGGGAGGGGAGGAGGTGATCAGGAGAGGGAGACAGCGATCGGGAGGGGAGGAGGTGATCAGGAGAGGGAGACAGCGATCGGGAGGGGGAGGAGGTGATCAGGAGAGGGAGACAGTGATCGGGAGAGGGAGGAGGTGATCAGGAGAGGGAGACAGGATCGGGAGAGGGAGGAGGTGATCAGGAGAGGGAGACAGCGATCGGGAGGGGGAGGAGGTGATCAGGAGAGGGAGACAGTGATCGGGAGAGTGAGGAGGTGATCAGGAGAGGGAGACAGCGATCGGGAGAGGGAGGAGGTGATCAGGAGAGGGAGACAGTGATCGGGAGAGGGAGGAGGTGATCAGGAGAGGGAGACAGCGATCGGGAGAGGGAGGAGGTGATCAGGAGAGGGAGACAGCGATCGGGAGAGGGAGGAGGTGATCAGGAGAGGGAGACAGCGATCGGGAGGGGGAGGAGGTGATCAGGAGAGGGAGACAGTGATCGGGAGAGGGAGGAGGTGATCAGGAGAGGGAGACAGCGATCGGGAGAGGGAGGAGGTGATCAGGAGAGGGAGACAGTGATCGGGAGAGGGAGGAGGTGATCAGGAGAGGGAGACAGCGATCGGGAGAGGGAGGAGGTGATCAGGAGAGGGAGACAGCGATCGGGAGAGGGAGGAGGTGATCAGGAGAGGGAGACAGCGATCGGGAGAGGGAGAAGGTGATCAGGAGAGGGAGACAGTGATCGGGAGGGGAGGAGGTGATCAGGAGAGGGAGACAGTGATCGGGAGGGGAGGAGGTGATCAGGAGAGGGAGACAGTGATCGGGAGAGGGAGGAGGTGATCAGGAGAGGGAGACAGCGATCGGAGAGGGAGGAGGTGATCAGGAGAGGGAGACAGCGATCGGGAGGGGGAGGAGGTGATCAGGAGAGGGAGACAGCTGATCGGGAGAGGGAGAAGGTGATCAGGAGAGGGAGACAGCGATCGGGAGGGGAGGAGGTGATCAGGAGAGGGAGACAGTGATCGGGAGGGGGAGGAGGTGATCAGGAGAGGGAGACAGCGATCGGGAGGGGAGAAGGTGATCAGGAGAGGGAGACAGTGATCGGGAGAGGGAGGAGGTGATCAGGAGAGGGAGACAGCGATCGGGAGGGGAGGAGGTGATCAGGAGAGGGAGACAGTGATCGGGAGGGGGAGGAGGTGATCAGGAGAGGGAGACAGTGATCGGGAGAGGGAGGAGGTGATCAGGAGAGGGAGACAGCGATCGGGAGGGGGAGGAGGTGATCAGGAGAGGGAGACAGCGATCGGGAGGGGGAGGAGGTGATCAGGAGAGGGAGACAGTGATCGGGAGAGGGAGAAGGTGATCAGGAGAGGGAGACAGTGATCGGGAGAGGGAGGAGGTGATCAGGAGAGGGAGACAGTGATCGGGAGGGGAGGAGGTGATCAGGAGAGGGAGACAGTGATCGGGAGAGGGAGAAGGTGATCAGGAGAGGGAGACAGTGATCGGGAGAGGGAGAAGGTGATCAGGAGAGGGAGACAGCGATCGGGAGAGGGAGGAGGTGATCAGGAGAGGGAGACAGCGATCGGGAGAGGGAGGAGGTGATCAGGAGAGGGAGACAGTGATCGGGAGAGGGAGAAGGTGATCAGGAGAGGGAGACAGTGATCGGGAGAGGGAGAAGGTGATCAGGAGAGGGAGACAGTGATCGGGAGGGGGAGGAGGTGATCAGGAGAGGGAGACAGCGATCGGGAGGGGAGGAGGTGATCAGGAGAGGGAGACAGCGATCGGGAGGGGGAGGAGGTGATCAGGAGAGGGAGACAGCGATCGGGAGAGGGAGGAGGTGATCAGGAGAGGGAGACAGCGATCGGGAGGGGGATGTGGTGATCAGGAGAGGGAGACAGCGATCGGGAGAGGGAGAAGGTGATCAGGAGAGGGAGACAGTGATCGGGAGGGGGAGAGGTGATCAGGAGAGGGAGACAGTGATCGGGAGGGGGAGAAGGTGATCAGGAGAGGGAGACAGCGATCGGGAGGGGGAGAAGGTGATCAGGAGAGGGAGACAGTGATCGGGAGGGGGAGAGGTGATCAGGAGAGGGAGACAGTGATCGGGAGGGGGAGGAGGTGATCAGGAGAGGGAGACAGTGATCGGGAGAGGGAGGAGGTGATCAGGAGAGGGAGACAGCGATCGGGAGAGGGAGAAGGTGATCAGGAGAGGGAGACAGCGATCGGGAGAGGGAGAAGGTGATCAGGAGAGGGAGACAGTGATCGGAGAGGGAGGAGGTGATCAGGAGAGGGAGACAGCGATCGGGAGGGGGAGGAGGTGATCAGGAGAGGGAGACAGTGATCGGGAGGGGGAGAAGGTGATCAGGAGAGGGAGACAGCGATCGGGAGGGAGACAGTGATCGGAGAGGGAGACAGCGATCGGGAGAGGGAGACAGTGATCGGAGGGGGAGAAGGTGATCAGGAGAGGGAGACAGTGATCGGGAGGGGAGAAGGTGATCAGGAGAGGGAGACAGTGATCGGGAGGGGAGAAGGTGATCAGGAGAGGGAGACAGCGATCGGGAGAGGGAGGAGGTGATCAGGAGAGGGAGACAGCGATCGGGAGAGGGAGAAGGTGATCAGGAGAGGGAGACAGTGATCGGGAGGGGGAGAAGGTGATCAGGAGAGGAGACAGCGATCGGGAGAGGGAGGAGGTGATCAGGAGAGGGAGACAGCGATCGGGAGAGGGAGGAGGTGATCAGGAGAGGGAGACAGCGATCGGGAGAGGGAGGAGGTGATCAGGAGAGGGAGACAGCGATCGGGAGGGGGAGGAGGTGATCAGGAGAGGGAGACAGTGATCGGGAGGGGAGAAGGTGATCAGGAGAGGGAGACAGCGATCGGGAGATGGAGGAGGTGATCAGGAGAGGGAGACAGCGATCGGGAGAGGGAGGAGGTGATCAGGAGAGGGAGACAGCGATCGGGAGGGGAGGAGGTGATCAGGAGAGGGAGACAGCGATCGGGAGAGGGAGGAGGTGATCAGGAGAGGGAGACAGTGATCGGGAGGGGAGGAGGTGATCAGGAGAGGGAGACAGTGATCGGGAGAGGGTGAAGGTGATCAGGAGAGGGAGACAGCGATCGGGAGAGGGGAGGAAGGTGATCAGGAGAGGGAGACAGTGATCGGGAGGGGAGGAGGTGATCAGGAGAGGGAGACAGTGATCGGGAGGGGGAGGAGGTGATCAGGAGAGGGAGACAGCGATCGGGAGAGGGAGGAGGTGATCAGGAGAGGGAGACAGCGATCGGGAGGGGGAGGAGGTGATCAGGAGAGGGAGACAGCGATCGGGAGGGGAGGAGGTGATCAGGAGAGGGAGACAGTGATCGGGAGAGGGAGAAGGTGATCAGGAGAGGGAGACAGCGATCGGGAGAGGGAGAAGGTGATCAGGAGAGGGAGACAGTGATCGGGAGAGGGGGAGGAGGTGATCAGGAGAGGGAGACAGCGATCGGGAGGGGGAGAAGGTGATCAGGAGAGGGAGACAGCGATCGGGAGAGGGAGGAGGTGATCAGGAGAGGGAGACAGCGATCGGGAGAGGGAGAAGGTGATCAGGAGAGGGAGACAGCGATCGGGAGGGGGAGGAGGTGATCAGGAGAGGGAGACAGCGATCGGGAGGGGGAGGAGGTGATCAGGAGAGGGAGACAGCGATCGGGAGGGGGAGGAGGTGATCAGGAGAGGGAGACAGTGATCGGGAGAGGGAGGAGGTGATCAGGAGAGGGAGACAGCGATCGGGAGGGGAGGAGGTGATCAGGAGAGGGAGACAGCGATCGGGAGAGGGAGAAGGTGATCAGGAGAGGGAGACAGCGATCGGGAGAGGGAGGAGGTGATCAGGAGAGGGAGACAGCGATCGGGAGAGGGAGAAGGTGATCAGGAGAGGGAGACAGCGATCGGGAGAGGGGAGAGGTGATCAGGAGAGGGAGACAGCGATCGGGAGGGGGAGGAGGTGATCAGGAGAGGGAGACAGCGATCGGGGAGGGGAGGAGGTGATCAGGAGAGGAGACAGCGATCGGGAGA